>NC_139020.1:71274001-72009563 GCF_964662115.1 Mustela nivalis
GAAGAGTGGGAGACGTGCGGAGGATGGAAGGCCGGGGATGGAGGAGGATGTTTTAGTTTGTGCTGGCTCCGTTTTGTTTTAAAATGAAGAACAGGGAATCTTTAAAATGCTGATGAGTATGAGAGGATAGAGCAAGGAAAACTGATCCAAGATTGAGAGTCGTTACTGACTCAGCAAGAGGGATTTGCAGGAAGTCTGGAATGGGACAAAAAACAAGCAGAAAGATGAACTAGAGAAGAGGAATCTACTTCTTACAATCTGATCACGGAAAAGCTGCCAGTATGGGCTTCCCCTTGCATTTCTTCCCATCCATGTAGCTTACACTGGAATTCCAGACTACTCAGTCCTCTGAAACAGCAGACATCACCCTACCCCCTCTTCCCACAGCGCAGATCTGTTCATCTCTTTTCCAGGGACTTGTGAGTACACTAGGCATCTTAGTATCTCCTAACACTGCTTTAAGCACAATTTTTATGAAATAGATACCTAAATGATAAATAGATAGATAACTACCAAACTTATCCATGAATTTTTCTCTCAATAACATTTTCAGCAAGCTCAATTATATATATTTGAAAAGGATCCAAAATTTCATTAGTCCCATTAAATCTTTGTCAATGATAACCCAGTAAACTTTGTAGAACATAAGTGCAAGAAGCTTCCGGCCATAAAAGTTACACCTCAATCTCAACAGAGTTGTTAAGCAAGAAAATGGTGACTTACAGACCTGAACATTTCCTATTCAGATAGGGTATCCTGTATGAGGGAGATACGACTTATTCTCTCGTTTGCTGTTATTATTAAGCACTAAAGTGAAATGTGTTAAAAACAGAATGGAAAGGTATCCCTTTGCTTAGGAGATCTCATCAGTTGGATGAATCTGAAGGAAACCACATAATTTACAGTGTAAAATATGAAGCTAGTAGATTGCTAGCACCAAAATAGAGCCTCTTAAAGACACTAAAAAAGGACGAGGAGAAGATGAGGCAGGGAAGGGAAGGGGATGAAGGAGAAGGAGAAAGGGCATTCTATATGTTGCTCTAAAGTCTATCTCCAAGAAATAAAGAAACGGGGAAAAATCACTGTGACTCACCTTGGTGGGTCCATTTCCATTAATTGCCACTGGTAAGGTTTCATAAAATACATTTTTAGCTCTGGCTTTGCCATTTTCAAATCTCAAAACAACTTCATCTAGGTTAAAAAGAAAAAAAAAGGACAGATTTTAGTCATTTAAAATGTGTGTGTATTCATATCTACATATATGTGTGTGTACATTATTCTCTATCTTCTGGTTGTTGGAGAATCTCCCGCAAGTGCCATTCCATGTGCCACAACATTTCTATGAATTTTGCCTAAGCACACCAGAGAGCACTTCAATCACTCCAGCCAGGCACCATCAACTGAGGTGCTAAGCCACTGAGGTTTCCGGCAGAAGGAAAGCTTCTTTATAATCCTGCCCCCAAGGACTCTGGATAGTCATGTGATCCAGGATGAACTAAACCATTGAATTGATTCAACTGTGAAATGGGATCCTTGCCTGCCTTTCAAAGTTCTCATGATGATAATAACAACATAAATATGGGAAATAGAACACTGCCAGACATAAGCAAGGTCTCCACAGTTGGACATCATTGAGAGCACTGCCAGTTCTTGAAAATCAGGCCTCATGCCAATTCCAGGAATACACAGGTCAGGTGGTGTTGTTTCCCACATTTTCTAAACACTCCAAACTAAATGCTTTCATCCTGAGAAACTTTATAGTGTATGCACTGCCTTGAAGAGTTGTACTGAATTGCAATGTATTTTTAATGTTTAAAGTATTAATGCATTAGTGAATTAATGTGTTTTTATTTTTAATATATTAATTAATTGATGTATTAGTATATTTTTGCTAAGATATATGTCTATCAAGGAAAACAAACACAGGCATACATGCATAGGCACACAAAAACACAGACACACAAACACCTACACATTCCATAGTATATGTGCCTGATTATCAGTTACCTTCAGCTAGGTAAAGTACTCTAATACTCATAATCCTGATAATTCACAATATGAAGAACTTATACTGAAAAATGTGTAATAATAAGGTATAATTAACTTAAAAATATATCTACAGTCTCCAGATGGTGAAACACTAAATTCTAAATTACCTAAAGCGAGAAGCTTTTTTTGCACCAGTCTTAGGACATGATTTTAAGTAAATGAATTTCATTATGTCAAGTTAAGCTCAAATCCATTATTTTTTATTTTTATTCTATTTTATTTTTTTAAGATTTTATTTATTTATTTGACAGAGAGAGAGAGATCACAAGTAGGCAGAGAGGCAGGCAGAGAGAGAGGGGGAAGCAGGCTTCCTGCTGAGCAGAGAGCCTGATGAGGGGCTCGATCCCAGGACCCTCGATCCCAGGACCCCGAGACCATGACCTGAGCCCAAGGCAGAGGCTTAACCCACTGAGCCACCCAGACGCCCCCTCAAGTCCATTATATTTTAAAAGTGGTAATATCTATACAATAAACCTTAATCATACCCCCAAAATAGATATGACAAAGGACAGACAGTTGAAAACACTTGTATTCATTTGCATACATGAGCAATTCAGTATTTAGGAAACATACCTACAGCTCCATTTAATGCCTGGAAAATTTTGCATTTGTGATCCAATGTGATGTTAATAGCTTCCTAAAAAGGAGAATACAGATACCATTGAAATATGCAAACAACACTATCATGTTACTATATTTTATTTTTTGCAGATTTTAAGGATCTTATTTGTGAATTTTTCCAGCAATATTCTTCTGAAAGACAGAAAGACTGTAATTTTATAGTTGATTGAGTTAAAGGATAAAGGGAATGGCAAAGTATTCATGCTACCCTCCAAATATTTCCACTTCCTTACTTTATGACTAATTCTGACCAGTGACTTTTAGCAGAGCTGAAATATTTTGCTTCTAACCTGGAGCATGGAGCTTACAGTTTGAGACCCTAAGTGTGCTCTCTCTCTGGGACATGCACTGGTAAAGTCTAAGATGGCTGCTCCATCAGCCCGGGTCCCAGGTGAGAACAGTAAGCAAAAACCCTCTGCGGACCTACAGTGGACGTAGAGCAGGAGAATCAAACCTCTGTTGTGTTAAGCTCTTGGGGTTGGGATTATTATTGCAGCATAATCCCCGATCCACCTACTACAATAGGTTTATAATTATCAGTGTAATCATAAAGATTAATCTGCTTTACAAACATTATGATTCTCAACATACCAGTTTTTCAGCTACATTTCTCTGTATAATAATACTCCTAAAATTGACTTTATATATTGTTAGAGACTGATGTTTGTGTCCCCTCAAAATTCATATGAAGCCCTAATCTACAATGTGATGGTTGGTATTTAGAGACAGGGCCTTTGGGAAGTGATTAGGATTAAACTGAGGTCATGAGGGCGATGTCCTCACGATAGAATTAATGTCTATATAAGAAGAGACACCAAAGAGTTCATATGTACTCTCTCGCTCCCTTCATGTATGTCTGAATGGGCCCTTGTGTCTGTGTGTGTGTCTCTCTCTCTTCAGCATGAGAGGACAGGGCAAGAAGCTGCTGTTGTCTACAAGCCAGAAAGAGAGTCTACACCAGAAACGAACCAAGCTGGCACCCTGATCTAGGACTTGCAGCCTCCAGAACAGTCTATGGTATTTTGTTATGACAAACAGACTAAGACACATGCTAACCAGATAAAATTTTATACTGCCAGAGAATCTTTTTTTTTTTTTTTAAGTTCAATTAGCCAATATACGGTGCATCATTAGTTTTTGATGTAGTGTTCAATGATTCATTAATGGTGTATAACACCCAGTGCTCATTACCACATGTGCCCTCCTTAATACCCATCACTCGGCTACCCTATTCTCTCACCCCCTTCCCTTCTGCAACCCTCAGTTTGTTTTCCAAAGTCCAGAGTCCTGAAAAAAATCTTAAACAGGATTTATACGACTAAAAATATTATGGACTCAGCAGTGAGAGTTCAGAGAAAGCATCCTAAAGCAGAGACAACTAATAAGACTCAAAGTACATTCATAGTTGAACTACACTGAGAAAGACAAACATGATGCTTCATGGGCTAGACCTCATGCCAACAGTAGGTCTCTCCTCTCAGATTAAAAGCAAGTCCTCAGGCTTGCTCTGTCAGGCACATAAGTGGGAAAGCAAAAAATGGAGATGAAGAACAATAAACATTTTAAGAATAAACATTTCTTCAGTATTAAGTGTCTAATGAAAATATTTAGATGATTAAACTATTTATCTAAGGAACAGAAACAGCTAGAGTTGGAAACTCACCATAAAATATACTTTTAAAAACATGTTTAGAGTAATACCACCTACAAATTACACAATTCAGGACACTTGAGAACTATATCAGTTCTAACTTATATCAGTTATATACAGTGAATTTATGAAACATTAACTTACATTATGTAAATATACTAAAAATATTCTCAAATTAGGGAACTTCGGTTTTACTTTTCCTCCAAGGTTTCATTTAAATCAATCTCAGGATTGTTCTCTCAGGGACTGGTAACACAGCTATTGTCCCTACATTCCCTTCCTTAATAATAGAACTCAGATTTTCAGTAGGATGTTTCTGCTTGAAATAAAGGCCAACATTTTCTTTCCATATTGTGCATAGCCACATAAATATGTTCTGGTAAAAGAAAAGAGAATTTTTTTTCTTCTAGAAAGGTTATTTAAAGAGAGTTGATACAACTGAGATGGCCCTTTATTTACTATTTTGCCTGTTAACTGCCTAGAATATGGATGCAATGGCTGGAGCTCCAGTAGCTATATTAAACTAGGAGGTTACATTGAAAATGGGAGCTATTCCATACCCTCTTCAGTGGATCAATGTAAATTTTGGTGTAAAATAGCTGATCATCATCATTATCCTGGAGATTCCATTGTTGAACAATCTTGTTGATATATGGAGCATAACCAATAAATCCTGCAATATAACAGAGTGAGATTAGAGAATTTAGTAATCAAAGACCAAAGCTTGTGTCTATAAATTCCACTGACCAGTTGCATAGAATTGTAAAGCCATTAGGCCTAATCCTTAGGTTGGAATTTTACAGCTCACCATGAATGAGTTTTTATTACCACCAACTACAAATCAGAGACTCACATAAACACATTCCCCAAATTAACTGACACAAGAGAGGGAGTAATGTTTTCCAAGGCCCCTAAGGGAAAAAGTTACTAGGAAAAGAATAGAATAAGACAGAGAATTTTCTTCTTGACCTTCTAAAATGCTCTTTCTTGAATCCTTTGGAGAGAATTCACTGTTTCTGGGGAAAAAAAAAATGTCTCTACTACAGTGGTTTTAATATCAGTGCCAGTGATGCTAACAAAATCAAAGGAATGTTGGAAATGTCACTGACTGCAAACATCTCAAAGAAATTCTATATCTAGGCCATTTTGGGAATTTTTCCTTTCCTTGAACTAGTCATTATTGTACCTGCTAAACCATTTTCTGGCAAGATTTTGTGTGTCATAGTCTGGAGAAGGAAGTCTAAAATTGGATTGTTCCCCTTGGCCTTCGAGCATAAGTATTAAATTTGCCACTAACAGTTGTCTATAAAAGACAGACAAAAGGATCATTTTTCCCCCTTTTGAATCTTCCTCTCCATTTCAGAAATGCAGCCAAGATGCTAAGTTTCATTGACAAGCAATACTTCTAAAAAGGGACCAATTGTTAACTCCTTGAATTGAAAGAAAACCTAATTTTTTATACTCAATATTAAAATTTCCTTGTAGGAATAAAAGAATGAAAAGAAATACGACAAGGAATAATGTTACCTAGAGAAAACAAGACAAAATGAAAACATGCTTAAACCAATCATTGGTTGCTCATTCTTATTATTTTCATCAAACTAAAAAATTCTAAAACACTGAAAAATAGTGCATTTTTAATTCTCTATGATGAAAAATATGTCCAAGTAGTGACACATAACATTTTCCAAAGGCTTATATTGCTGTTTTTCAAAAATTACTTTCTCTTATCCTTTTTATAAATCTATTTCAAAATTGAAAAGAAATTCCATCTATTTTCAAATTATGTGAGATATATTTCATATGGTTTATATTTTTTTATTAAACTGCCATATTATGTTTATAACATTGTGAAATTTTCCTGGTTAGGAACCATGTTTTCTTTCCATGGCATATATTTTTAAACTAAATGATAAAATCACAAACAAAACTCTTGTCCCTTAAATAACTCCCCATTCATGAAATTACATACACTTTTATTGAATATATTTAGATTTCCCAGCATCACTTTAATTACTATGACTTCAGAAAGCACAAAAACCATGTTTTGATGTCCTTATATGATCTCTTTCCCACTTAAAAGCACCTTTTCCTTAATTAAACTAGCTCATAAAGGCACTCACTTGCTAGTCTTCTGCTGTTTCCACAGCACTGTACATCTGTCTGAAATTTAGATTCCTGAATAAATATATCAATATCTAGATGAATTTACATATGATATTTTATTACATATGTCATGTTAAGAAAGATTAATATATATAAAATAAAACTTCTCCCAGAGGTCCATAGCTAAATGGTTTTTAAACAATCTAGGACATCGGATAAATTAAAAGCTGTGTGTTACTGAGAACCTGACAGTTTGGAAGTAGAAGTTGCACCAATCCATAATTAAGAATTCAGACAGAGACATCAAAAGTGAGCAACAGGGTGCCTGGGTGGCTCAGTGGGTTAAGCCGCTGCCTTTGGCTCAGGTCATGATCTCAGGGTCCTGGGATCGAGTCCCGCAATCGGGCTCTCTGCTCAGCAGGGAGCCTGGTTCCCGTTCTCTCTCTCTGCCTGTCTCTCCATCTGCTTGTGGTATCTCTCTGTCAAATAAATAAATAAAATCTTTAAAAAAAAAAAAAAGTGAGCAACAATCTTAGGAAAGGCTTCATCAGTATATAAAACCATAAATCCAAGAGGAAAGGATGGCTAAGGCAATGAGGTCAGAGCGACCAATCTGAGAAAACCTACGTTCTGACTTGAATGTGGAAGTAAAATCCAAAGGTGGTAGATAGATTGGGAGAATAATAAAATGATCAAGAGATCCCCCAAACGATAAACTATGGTTGTATTGAAATGGAGAGAAAAAATGAGCTGAAACTAGCCAATACAAACTGGAATTTAAGGTTTCAGAAGTGCAGTATTTATAATGGGCTGACCAAGTTCCAGGGTACAACTGTGGGAATGGGTTGCTAAAATATATTGTGGGGAAATAGAGCTGGCATTGAGGCATCTCAGAGAAACTGTATTACTTGCTAAAGGTTTCATTGCTATAAGCAGCTTGAGCAGAGCCTAGAATCCAAAAATGTTGTTACCTCAAGTAGTACTTACTTGAACTAGACTGAATAGCATCAGTTATATACATGCAAATCACCCAAAAAATTTTGTTTTCCCACTTGCAAATTCCATCCAAACCGTTTTTCTAACATGTCCCCCATCCTATTTGGTTACATCTTCTGGTCATATGTTTATATTAATCTCAGTCTAAGGAAAACATTTTGGAGTCATAATAATGTCCAAAGTCAGTTTTATTTTATTTTTTGAAATGAGAGGGAAAAATGTAATAATTTGTTCCTTTAATCCATGATTAAAGCTAATGCAGTACTTTATACCCAGACACTCAATGCCGAACTTTTTGACTAGTGACTCTGATATATTTAAAATATAGATAAAATTAAGTAATGCCTATTTTTACAGCTACGTAATTGTACCTTGCACTTATTCCTAAGTATGGGAACTTACTAAACCCATTATCCTATAGCCAGAAAATTCTCCATCAAACTATGATCAGAAGACCTGAATCCGTGTTGTTTTTCCTTGAACAACTGAATGTCTTTAGGAAAAGTCACTTAAATTGGGGAAACATGGATTTTCCCACTTTCAATCTGGAAATAATATTTATACCACTTAGTTTTGTTAGGAGTATCATATAATATGATATGTGGAAAACCTTTTGTCAACTACAAAACACGCCATGGATTCTAAACTGATATATTTTTTCATAGTAATAAAAAAGATAATGGTTATTTAAAGTTTCATGTCTATAGCTACATATATCAAAAAAAGGTTGTTTCCAAGGACAATGGGGAGGGTATGTGCTATGGTGAGTGCTGTGAAGTGTGTAAACCTGCCGATTCACCGACCTGTACCCCTGAGGCTAATAATACATTATATGTTAATTAAAAAATTTAAAAACTTTCAAAAAAAGGTTGTTTCATCAATCTTTATAATTTTCTGTGACTAGCATTAAACTTCTCTGCCAGTATCTTACCCACCTCCCGAATTCAGGTAGCGTTTCCCAATGTGCACAATGGGATACTTGTCTGCTAGTCTTTTATCTGGCCACAGAATTCCATCTGCTGCAAACACAACTTTGTGGTTTGACTTTTGGAACTTTTTTAGAACTTCTTCTGGACCACCAGCAAATATGACATTAAAGCTGTTTAATGAGGGGGGAAAAAGAAGTTTTAAAATACACTGTGAGAATTTAGGCACATAAACCAAGAAATAGTCACTAATAAAGTTAGAATTTAAAATCCAACCTAAGATTAATACCAGCTATTTACAGAATACTCCCAAACAATTTTCCCTCAAGTTAAATTATATGGATTGTATTAAATTATTCATGTTTACATTACACTGGCAAATGAAGTCCAAACAAAGACAACTTTTCTTAGTACTAGCTTAGTATCCTCCCAAATGAAAATGCTAAAACAGTGCTTAAAGGTTAAGAAATCAATAACTCGCTATAGAACTTAATAAAATATAGATGCAAAAGAAGCTGCAATTATAATTGACTAACGTTTCAATGTCATTTGTACCCTTCCATTATAATGTCTGAAGATTTTATCTTTGATGAAATGTGTTCAACTACTCAATATCACCTATATAAATTTATATTTGAATCACTATTTAGCCTAAAATCTTAAAATAAAAGTGTTTAGACAACTGCATCTTTTTAAAGCTCAATATATTTGAAAAAAAAGTCTAAAAGTTGACACTAGAATTTAATGCCTATGGTTTCACTGATTTTTCTGGAGACATTATTGCTCATTGTTCATTCATAGAATGATAATGATTAACAAAACTGGAAGTGTAACAGTCACTACCTGATATGCTTCCACTCTGCAAAAAAAAATTCTTTATTTTCGTTATAACCGACAAATTCTTCGGCATCCTTTTTTTTTTTTTTCCACATCAGAGTACCTCAAGACCAAAAGTTTCTAAAGATCATAATTTATTGGCCTGACATCCCAGGCAGCAAACAATAAGAACAAACAAATGTTGATGAATTCAGCACCAAGTTTTCCTACCAGCTGATAGTCTAGAGTCACTGCTGTGATATGTGAGTGGAGGAGTAGAGGCTGTTCCACTGCCTTTCCCAGCCACCCTTGCTCTCAAAGAGCTTGTTAATATGCCAAGATAGTAATAATGCATCAGGCAAGATTTAAGAACTTTCTAGATGTGAATTATTTTATCAAAATAAAACACACTATTGCTCATCTCTGTCAAAATAAAAACCCCATGAAGTTTTAAAAATTGCTTTAGCAAGAATAGTGTAAGTTTATCCTTGTGGCAGAGATGCTGACTGATCCCATATACTTTCCTGAGCATTTATGTGAGTAACGGAATCCTCCTGTGTTAACTGGGCAAATGGCCATCCTGCTAAAGACTACTCTGAAGATAGATGTGGCCACATGATTACGTCTGTCCCCTGGGATGTGGGCGGAACTGGTGTGCTTCTGTAATCTGCAGGTCCTGTACTTTACAAAGGAAGCTGCTTGTCCTCTGTCTGCTCCTTCCCTCTGTTTCTTCTGCTTTCATGGTGAACTACACTTCACAAGTAACAAATACTTGACATACACACACCCTCACTGTATAGCACATTTTTGAATCTTAAAACTGAGAGAGTTAAAATGTTACTAATGTGCAACTCAATTTAGTAATTGTGCCCAGCCAATTTTTTAAAAAGTAAAAATAAGGCTGGGATCAGAGAGAGAAACTATTTCTTTTCATTTTATGTTGTTCTAGAGGATTTAAATTTTATGATCTGTTTTTTTCTTCAGTTACAGAAAACAGTACCTCAAAATTAAAACATGTCTAGATATATACATTTTGATACATAGCTTTTTCTTTCTTCCAGAATCAATTGGCAAGCTTCTGTTAGTACTATTAATAATACTATTAATAACATATTCATAAAGGGACTGAGGCCATGCAATTTGAAGTCTGCTGGTTGGATTTCTAATTTCAGCTCTGCCACATGCTATCTGAGTAACCTTAAACCAGTTACTTAAACTCTTTATGCTTCCATTTCTTCATGTAGAACATAGGAGAAGGGAGCACTGATGTCATCGAGTTATTGAAAAAAAGCCAAAAAATTAAGAACAATACATGGCACATTATAAGTACTCCTTGAAGTGAAAATTAACATTATTGTTACTAGAAGAGACTGCAGTAATGGGAAAAGCAGAAGAAAAACTCACTTTTAAGTTTATACCAATCTGTAATTTAAAATAATTTTATTTTTATATACACGTGTGTTAAGGTAATTTTTAAATCAGAATAAATATGTTCTAAAACCTCAGACTAACTTTTCCCTGTTGATTTAAAAAACTGAATCTGACTACACAAAATAATACTTTAAAAATATCAATTTCCTCTTTTTCTTATAAACAAGTACAACCTAGCCCCTCAGTATGACCACTTTATATTTCTGCCTACTAAGATAATCCTATCTTTTCTAACAGGGCTACTTTCCTGAAGACTACCAGTTGTTGATATATGCTTTATAATATTAAAGATTAGGAAAGAAGACCAGTATCATAGGTAACTGAGTCACAAGAAGCAAGGCAAATAAATTAAAACTTCTGAGACAGAGACTGACCTACAAGTTGCAGAAGAACCCCAATACATTGTCTGGACACAGAAAAAGGGCTTATTATGTCAGAGAATCACATGATTGGATACTGAGGCCAAATGACTCAGAAATTTTGCAGGTAGCATTGTGTCTTTAGAGGTATAAATACACATTTGGAAAGTGAGAACTTTCTGTCTTTATAATCCTAGTGAAGGATATAGTATCCACATTGTATGTCTCAAACTATTAGCAAAAGCCAGTAGCTTGAAAAGGAGGATTTGTAGCAACTTTTACTTTTATGATTCAGTAGTTTATAAGTATGCTTTACCTTTACAACAAAAACCAATTATTTTAAAGCAAAATGTAAGTGCAAAAATTACATTCATGTAATTCAAGTAAGAATCTGAATAAAAACTTAAGGTTGCTAAAACTTTCCCATCGTATTTTAGTGGCATTGTTATTTCTGTGTTTAAGTACTTTAGAAAAGCTCTCTAAATTGATTTAAAACCTTTCAAAGGGAAGAAAGTTTTTCTACTTAAAATTACTTTGGCCGAAGAAACCAAATAATCAAATTTTTAAAAAATGCACAACAGTCACAAAAATAATTCTCGTAGGAATTTGGTCCATTTAAATAGGAATAATAAAATTTCTCCATAGTTAACTCTGGTAAATATTCCTGGGTCCTGCAGAAACTATAAGGTCCCACCTTATGTGGTCATATTGAGTTCTCTAACAGACATGTCAGCGTTCTGTCTCCAACAGTTCATTCAAACATTTACAAGCGTTTGTCCTTCTGTGTTCCCTGTTTCTGTGGCACCATCAACAACCCAGTCACCCAAGTTGAAAATCTTTCCTCCAGCCTTGCCTCCTCCCTTTCTACAGCCTCTCTCATCAAATATTTCACCAAATCCTACTGATTCCATCTACTTAATCTATTTAGCATTCAAATCTTCTCCACTCTCTCTAGAAGACACTGAAATAGATTGATTCAAAAACCCTAGGAGCCCTCACATTACCTATCTCCACTCCACTTCTGATAAGGACTGTCTAATAAACTCTCCTGAAAACCATTCCAGCCAAGACTGGATCAGTGGTTCCCAACTAGGTCTAAAGCAGGACTCTACAAATAATTACTATCTAGCCTTTTACAGAAAATACTTTTGGCTTTGAGGGCAAAAAAATTTTAAAACAATTTTTAAAGCAATTTTTAAAACTTCATGGGGTTTTTACTTTGACAGAGATGAGAAATAGTGTGTTTTATTTTGATAAAATAATTCACATCTAGAAAGTTCTTAAATCTTGCCTGATGCATTATTAATGTCTTGGCATATTAACAAGCTCTTTTCTCATTTTGGGTCTCCTTTTCAAGGACACAATTCTGCTGTTGTGATGCACAAGCAGGCAGAAGCAATGGATGTAGCTGTGTTCCAATAAAACTATTTATAAAAACAAGAAGTAAGCTAGACCACGGTTTACCAATCCCTGACCTTGGAATAAAGTCTAAAGTAATCAGCATCACAATAATAACATTCTATTAAGTAACCTGTTCTGAGACCAGACTAAATTATTCGATCTGTCATCTGTGTTTACCCATAATGTTCCATCCACTTAGCACATCTTTTCCCAATTGGGTCCACACCATTCACTCTTGAGGCCCATTTCAAATCTCACCTCTTCTATAAACTTCTAGTGGATCAGCCTAAATGGAAAAGATCACTCCTTTTCTTTTAACTCCCACAGCTCTTTTCATTTCCCCTTTCATGAAACATTTTATTTCTTGCTCTCCATGCTAGGAATGCCTATTTTATACTAGACTGCCTATTCTTCCTTCATTGGCTTGATCCACATCTTTATTTATCCATGTATTCCCCTATGCCTTGTATTTTGTATTTTGAAGATAGTAAATATTTGTCAAACAAACGAATGAACAAACAAATGAATGAATGAGTCATCTCCAGTCTTAACAAGAAGCAAAAGTTACTGGGTAGCCAGAAAAGAAAACAACAGAAGTGTTCCCTAATTTTATTTATTTGTTCCTCCCCAATCCAACAATTTCTTCATCACTGACACAAACCTAAGCCAAAAGTTTTAATCACCCAAACTACTTGCAGAGCAGAGAGCCCAACATGGGGCTCGATCCCAGGACCCTGGGATCATGAACTGAGCTGAAGACAGAGGCTTCAACCCACTGAGCCACCCAGGTGCCCCAATTTAACTATTATTTAAATGTAGAGGAAATTTTTTCATTTAATTAACCCAACCTTTTGACTTTTTATTTTCCCAATATGGAGAGTGACCTGGAAACAAGTAGTAGTGACTCGTGGCCTCACAGGTGGCTAGCTAGCAGCTTGAGTAGTTTGGTGTCTTAGTGCCATTCCTGCCTTGGCTGTCTTCTTTGTTAGGTTATTCCAGCTCTAGCCACTCAGAAAACAGTCTGGAGAAAATGACTCTCCAGCACGGCAGTGTCCTCATTAACTTCTACCTCTACCCAACCTCAGTAAGAATTCTGTACAGGAAATGAAAGTCTGTACCATTTGGAGAAATAAGTCTCCTAGTAATACTTAGTTTTTAAAGTAGTACCCACTTTTTAAGAGCTAATTCCTACCCCTTCCTTCAAAATTCTTGCAGTAAATTTATTTATCATTTTATACTGTGCTTTTATTGTAATGTATTTTGTAAGTTCAACTGAATCAATGTTGTTTAAAAAAAAAATTATTTATTTTTTTAAGTAGGCTCCACACCCAGTGTGGGATTTGAACTCATAACCCTGAGATCAGGAGTTGCGTGCTGTACTGACTGAGCCAGCCAGGTGTCCCCTGGTTGATAGTTTTAAGTGCTTTTTTTTTCCCTAGGGGGAAGGGACAGTGGTTTCATAATACTGGTTTGTGGTATTATCTATAGAAATATTGACATGTATTAAGATGAGGATGTGATTAAAGGTGTGTTGCTACTTGTGTGCTTCAGTTTCATTAGACTTCAGACTGCTTCCTCCTCTCTCTCTCTGCCTGCCTCTCTGCCTACTTGTGATCTCTGTCAAATAAATAAATAAAATCTTAAAAAAAAAAAAGTTAAATTTATCTCTGCATCATGAGAACATTTAAATCTGACACATATTAAGTACATAGTAAATATTCAATAAATCAATGAGGGAATTAAAAAAACTTTTGAAAATCCCCCAAACTTATTATTATGCAGCTACAACATGCCAGATACAATATTTATAGAGTTATGGATGGAAAAACATATCCGAGGGCAAGATTTCTGTCCCATTCAGCCCTTTCTTCCTGATTCCAGTTCCAACCACGGGGGCTACCATCGTATTTTGCACATAACAGATACTTAATACATGTTTACTCAAAAGAACAAACTTCAAGGAGTAGACAATCTGGTTTGGAAAAAAAAATTATATATATATATATTACATATTATACACACACACACACACACGTGTATTTGTATACATACATACTCAGGCAAATTAACGCCATATGAGAGTATCATATATCAATTTACATATAGACAGATAATATAAAAACATACATTTATATATATATAAAAACACCCAATGCTTCTCTTGCATATAACTTATTTCATCTTCATTCCAACATTCAGTAAATATTAACAAGAACATTTGAACAATTTGAAAAAAACAAGTCACTCATTTCCTACAAAATTCCTAACCATATTTCAGACTATTCTGGATGAGCCAGAAGGCAGTGCAATATATTTAAGCGACAGCTAATGATTTCAATCTTCCATTCAAAAAAGGGAAAAAAAGAAAAAGAAAAAGCAATACTAGAACTAAGAACTGTGATACACTTTGCCCTTCTTTCACACTAATATAATGAAATGTTGTCCATTGCTAATGAGTAGGTCCTTTGTGTCGGCACACTTAAATTGTCATCACTGCCAGGAAGGAGGAGTCCATCAAATAAATCTGCCATAGTTGGTTAAAATTATAGTCATCATACTTGGAAAGCTTTGCTTTCAGAAAATTTTTTTTGTGTCTTCTGTATCGACTATGTAAGACAAAAACTGCAGGCATATTGGGTATGTAACCTGAACTATGAAAGGTATAAAATACTTATTCCATAGAATAAAATAGATAGGATCTGGTCATCTATTAAATGAATAATATAAATTATATTTATGACAACAATAAAATCATAAAAATATTTTTATAAATAATCAAAACAATCAATAAAACATAGTCTTTGACAATTTTCTAAAAGTAAATGATTCTAAAGAGACTATGCCAAAATGCAATTTTTTTTAACATCCAAACTTTTGGATACATATTATGTCTTTCAAATTAAGTCTGTTCAGTTTTATTTGTAAAATTAGTATAATGTAAATTCCTTGAGCGTGGGATCTATGTTTATCTTTTTCGTAGTGTTAAGTTTAATCCCTAGATCACAGTTTGTGCTTAAAACATGAGTACTAAATGTAAAGTGAAAAGTCTTTCCACTTACCTCACTTTCTCAACAAAGTAATATTTAGATAAAGTAAAAAAAAAAGAAACATTGGCCTAGATATGGAAGACCAGAAGCATCATATTCATGACTTCTGACAATCAAAATTTGTTTTTCTAATAATTTCAATCTTTGAGATTTAGAAAATTTGGATGCTTTCCTTCCTTTATAAATCATTTTGTTTCTCTAAATGAATGAATGAATGAAGAAATGAATGAAGAAAATCCATGTAACTGTAAAACAGTTACAGGGCACCGGGTGGTGCAGTTGGTTAAGGGCTGACTCTTGGTTTTGGCTCAGAGTTGTAGAATGGAGCCCCACTCAGCAGGGATTCTGCTTGGGGCTGTCTCTCCCTCGGCTCCTCTCCTACTCTCTCTCAAAAATAAATAAGTAAATCTTTAAAAAAAATTACAAACAGTTTCAAAACATCCACTATATTTCTCCTCTTGGAAGAGCTATTCCTCGCTCTTTTAATGCAAGTTTCTGTTAGCTAATATTTATGGATACCTTGCTATTTACCCAGACAATATTTAAATCAGGTACATCCCCCAACTTCACTGAAATAAGGAGAATTAGAATCCAAGATGATAAGTGAATGGAAGCTAGCAACATACAAGAGGTAAGGCATACACATTAACACAGAAAAGATTTGTATGACTAAGATTATCCCTGCATTTTGAAGCAGTGCTACTTATCCCCAATCCATGTCCCAGAACAGAGCCAACTAGAAAACTACTATAATTATGGCTTTACTTTATATTCATTTTAATTCTATATTGACTTCTGTATTGTAACATTTACTACAATTCTAAGTTTTTAAGTTCAGTCTTCCTTACCAATATCATTAAATAGCAAGAGCTTATAAACAGCAAAGTCAATTCCTTTATGTTACCTCAAAGTCATAAAGCTAATTATATTTAAACAAATACTTAAATGAACGGAGGAGTCTCTATCTACCAAAATTCTTGATATTTTCAGAAAGGAAATACTCCTTTTTGGTGAGGTCAATAACCCCCACCAAATAAGTCCTTTAAATATCTCACATATTGAGAGTCTTTCAAAATGTAGTACCATCTGCATTCTGTTTAATGCCATTATACTCAACACCACCAAAAAAACAGAAATTTCTGTTTTGTCCAAATCCAAACTCAAATAATTATACCAACTTTATTTCTAATTACTTCTAAAGAATCTTGGAACACTGAAAAAATGAAACAAAATTTTAAAAAAGGAATTTTCTTAAGTCTAAAAGAAAAAGAATAAAAGAAATAACCAAAGTTTTCATTGGACATTAATCTGATACCCAAAATATTCTACCTCATGCTTATTTTGGGGTCTGGATTCTGCTAGTTTATAATTTACTGTATCCAGTACAGAACAAGCCTGTGGAGATATTCAATTCGTGTCTAATTTACTTTGTTACATACTGGTCTATACATTATTCTAAAAAAAAAAAAAAAAGGAAAAAACCCTGTTTATTATGTAATGATTATTAGATCTGACCATCTGTCTTCAATGTGACTAAAGTAAAAGAAACACATAATTTACAAGGTAATTCTAAAAGTATTGCAATGTGCCTTGTAATAAAACTCAAAGGGCTCAGATACCTTGATTAAGGTGAATTATAAAATCATTATGGAATAATTTTTCTCCTTAAGGGAATATGCAGCTACCAAGCTACAATATTTGTCCTCAAAATTGTTATGAGTCAATTCCAAAAGAACTCCTCACACTCCTCAGTTACAAGTCATCAAATTCATTATAATTATTGGTAGTTGCTCTAATCAAGAAGAGAGTGTCAGATTTATAAAACATCTAAATTATATTCACACATATACACAGACATACACACACTACAGTATGAAATAACTTGAAAAAAGTTTGTAGTACTTTCTTATACGAATAGTTTCAGTTTTCATTTTAAGAACCCAAACCCTTGACAAATATTTGTTTATATCTAAATTAAATACGATAAATCTTACCCTACAGAGTACATTTATAAATATCTAGTCTCTTAATTTTTTTTTAATATTTTATTTATTTATTTGAGAGAGAGACAGTGAGAGAGAACATGAGCAAGGAGAAGGTCAGAGGGAGAAGCAGACTCCCCATGGAGCTGGGAGCCCGAGTGGGACTCGATCCCGGGACTCCAGGATCATGACCTGAGCCGAAGGCAGTCTTCTAACCAACTGAGCCACCCAGGCGCCCTAGTCTCTTAATTTTAAATGTTCATCCAAAAGACAGTTTAGAATACATATTCCCATGGAATAAATGTTATAAATTGTTTCCAGATTAATTCACAAAAACCTATCTAAGTAACACAAGGGATTATTTGGAGGTATTGGAAATGTTCTAAAGGGCATCTGGGTGGCTCAGTTGGTTAAGCAACCAACTCTTGATTTTGTCTCAGGTCATAATCTCAGGATTGTGAAATCAAGCCCTGCATTGGGCTCTGTGCTGGGTATGGAGCCTGCTTAAGATTCTCCGTCTCAGGGTACCTGGGTGGCTCAGTTGGTTAAGTGCCTATCTTCGGCTCAGGTCATGATCTCGGGGTCCTGGACCTAAGTCCCGCATTGAGCTCTGTGCTCATTGGGGAGCCTGATTTTCCTTCTCCCTCTGCTGCTCCTCTGCTTGTGTTCTCTCACGCTCTCATTCCAATACAAAAAAAAAAAAAAATCTTAAAAAAAAAAAAAGACTCTCTTTTCCTCTCCCTCTGCCCCCTCCCCCCAAATAAATAAATCCTACTGTTGTCATTTTTGTCAAGCTGGATCTTAACATATCACCTGAATAAACAAATGCAACCTCAAGCAGTTTTCAGATATCTCAAAGTATCCCTTTTCTTAAAGAGAAACAAATGGCATCTTATTACATCAGCTTCTCCCAAGGCTAAATCTTAGATTGTGAGTTGGTGGTGGGAGGAGGTCGAATGCGGCAGGAGGGTAAAGGCGGAGGTTAAGAGGTTCTTCTGTAAACACAAAAGGAGGCTTGGGTGTCTAAAACCATTACTGACACATGTGTGGTAACTTTCACAAGCAGAATTTGCCTCAAAGTCAAGATCAAAATGTACATGTGGCAAGTGCAAGCTCACTAAAATGGTTGTTTGAAATCCATGGTAATTTTAAACCAAAACATACTTAATATTTCATCTGAACAGTTATTATGAGCTTTCTACTCTTTTTCTCAAGGATAAAAAATATATAATAATAGATTCTGCAGGAAAATTGCCAGTATGCAAGCTGATAACAGCTATCCCACATTTCA
The DNA here is from genome assembly GCF_964662115.1 of Mustela nivalis. Taxonomy (NCBI): domain Eukaryota; kingdom Metazoa; phylum Chordata; class Mammalia; order Carnivora; family Mustelidae; genus Mustela; species Mustela nivalis. The sequence continues at coordinate 71,292,678 of NC_139020.1, forward strand.
TGTTGCAAGAACAGGTTAGCTATAAGCAGAACTTTATTTCCTTCCTGGTAGACATTAGGGAATTCTAATAAAGCAAGTATACAGAGCCTCTCAACTTTTAATGGTTGATGGCACCAGGACTTCATTACGTCTATTTTCATTTCAAAATTTATGCCTTTCTTATTTATATATCTGCATAAGTTATGGTTTTGGATTTTCAAATTGAGGGAGAGATATAGTTTATGTGCTGCTGAAGCGAACACACAAATTGAGGGGGAGATATAAATAAACTGTCCTAAGTTACAGAGGAAAGTGCATGGGGATTTGAAATGAGCAATCAATGACCAAAAAATAAAAATAAAAAGGTAGAAAAAAATGGAAGAAAGAAGGTAACAATCACTAATAACTCATGACAACTTGACATTATAAAAACTTGTAGAAAGAAGGTAAAGACGTACAGTGGACACTTGAAATGAGGTAGAAGGAAAGTAAAACAATATGCAAAAAGATATTCACAAATTGGAAAGGCTTTTCTTTTTAAAAATGGGCTTTCTCATTTCTCACTTTTAGCTTTTCATGATCTGTTTCTTTCTGGTTGACCAGGATCCACTGAGTTATTCTCAACAGAAAAGCTCAACATGATCTTTCTTCTACCTCAAGTTAGGATTAAAATATGAATTTCATAAAAATGTTAGCTCATGCCATGTTTTCTCATTGTTGCTTATTCATCAGATTCAATCCATTACACAATTATATCAGACCATGGTTTTATAATCATGAGTAAAATCTACTTTTTAAATAATAATTCCTTATGAATAAAAAAATTTAATATATAATCTACAAATATGAATTTTGACACTTTTTATAAATAATTTCATGTAAACTTAAAAATCTATAGAGTATTTCTCTTACCATTCAGTAAACAAAATAACCAAATCCTCTTGATTGGCATAATGTTCCATGACTTCTTTCATTAATCTCACTTTCTGGCCCCCTCCAATACTATTAATTCCATCACCACCTCTCCACTCTTCTCCTTGACCAAGGACCTATAAATGAAATCAACATTTATCACTGAGTAAAACTCAAGTGATGACAGTAACATAAAAGCGAGAAGTCATCAACAACTTGTAGAGTATGACATAGTATCCACTCTTTCAACATTTTACAAAATCACGAAATCACGACGCAACAGAGAAAAACACTTGATGCACAGGTCAGGTCATGATTCTTCAATGTTATCCACCCCATAAAACGCCATTCCTAATTTTACCATTTCAAAAGGAGAGTCTAATCTAAGGAGATCAAGAGATGCGGGGGGGGGGCGGCACAGATAGTATTTCTCATATCTTATTTTTAATTTGTTCAGATAAAATAAAAAAGAAAATACAGAAATTTCCATAACACTTTTCAATCTGGCAGGAAATCTGTATGATGAACACTGAAAGCTCAGTAACTCCTGGACAGGGCCCTTGGATGATTTTCCTACTGAATCATATGGGTCATTCAAGGAAAGACAGAGGGCATTAGGTCCAATGTCACTTACTTTACCTTATAAATCTTAAAACTCCCATAACCCTCAAAAGCATCATAATTTATCAATGCAAGAAACTGCCTAAGCACAGTTAATCAAAGTTAAACTTACAGCTGTTCTCCTCACTGTTTGCCTTAGGCTCAGCAGTTGGCTCCCACTTTGGAAACGCGTGGTAACACGGGGCTGCTTCCATAGTTTGGTGATTATAAATAATGCTGCTATAAACATAGAGGGGCATGTATCCCTTGAATTAGTGTTTTTATATTTGGGGGGTAAAAATCCTATAGTGCAATTACCGGGTCATAGGGTAGTTCTAGTCTTAACTTTTTGAGGAAACTCCATACTGTTTTCCATAGCAGCTGCACCAGTTTTCATTCCCTCCAGTAGTGCAAGAGGGTTCCTTTTTCTCCACATCCTTGCCAACACTTCCTTTCCCTTGTGTTTTTGATTTTTGCCATTCTGACAGGTGTGATGTGATACCTCATTGTAGTTTTGATTTGCATTTCCCTGATAATGAGTGATGTTGAGCATCTTTTCATGTATCTGTTGGCCATCTGGATGCCTTCTTTGGAGAAATGTCTGTTCATGTCTTCTGCCTATTTTTTTAAAATATATACACAATGGAATACTATGCAGCCATCAAAAGAAATGAAATCTTGCCATTTGCGACAACATGGATGGATTATTTGTTTTTTGAGTATTGAGTTGTATCAGTTCTTCATATATTTTGGATACTAACTCTTTATTGGATATATCATTTGCAAATATCTTCTCCTACTCAGTAGGTTACCTTTAAGTTTTGTTGCTTATTAGAAAATAAATACTATTAGCTCCAACATCACTAAACCCTGAACCAAATATAAACCTGGCTGGCAAAGCCTATGGGGCTCCTAGCCTCAGATCTCTAGTTGTTACTTGATCACCATCTCTACTGCAGGTTGGAGATAAATGCTATCAAGAAAACTCAAAATTGATGTGCATCTGGATTCATATTGAGGCCAGTCTAGAAGAATTATTAGTCTAGTAGAATTGTTAGTTTTTGTCCTAAAAACTGCTTTTCTATAACCCTGTGATTTGCTATACTTCCACTCCAAAACCCCTCTGGATTTCTCCAATATCACAGTAATACCAGACCCAGCCACATGCAAAAGCCTACTCTGCGCAGTGCACCACGCTAAGCTCTATTCTCTATTTTCTTTCCACTCTATCAGTGTGTCAAATTTTAGTATGAATCAAAATCACACAGAGGTTCTGTTAAAACACAGACTGCTTTGGGGTACCTTGGTGGCACATTCATGATCCCAGGGTCATGGGATTGAGCCCAACATCAGGCTCTGTACTTAGTAAAGAGTCTGCTTGAGATTCTCTCTATGCTCCTCCCACACATGACCTCTCTCTCTTAAATAAATATTTAAAAAAATATAGGATCCTACTGTCTCTGACAGGGTCCTGCTGCTAGAGTTTGTGATTCAGTAGGTCTGATAACAGCCTTGAGAATCTCCTTTCTAACAAATCCCCAGATGATGCTGATGCTGGTGGTCTGTGGTCCATACTTTAAGAACTATTACATTTCATGATTGGGAAGACAGCAAGAGTCACTCAAATGGGCTGGTTCCAAGATTTGACATTTCATAGCTATACACCCTAGGGCAAGTTTTCCTTACCTAAAAATAAAGTAATATCTAGCTTATATGGTTTCAACAGAATACAATATATAAAGTTCCAAACAGCTTCACATATAAGGAATATCCCACACTCTCCCCAGTCCAAACTCTATAAAGATTCCCCCCCACTTACTGGATTTCAGCATTATGTTACTCTGATTTCACTGTTACTTCCATATGTCTCCTATCAGTACATACTACTATATTTTTCCTCTATACTAACAAACTTCTAACCTATTGCTCATTTATTCCACACTAAACATCTGGTTGTTAACACTAGATCTCTTTTCCAGCAGAGCTCAGCCTCCTTAACAGCTGTTCTATATTAACATTTGTACCTAGTCTCCCAGGGGTTATGTACGTGAATTCCACCTTATTTCTACATTACATACTAAAACAGCTCAGTTTTTCCCTAAGCAAAAACGATCTTCTGCTCTTCTTTTTTTTTTTTTTTTAAGTTGTTTTTTGTTTGGTTGGTTGGTTTTAGGTTGGTTGATTTTGGAGGGGAGGTTTGTAAATGTGTTCAGTTTGTTGGTTAGTTGGTTGGTTTGTTTTCCTACTTGGGATACCTCCCCATCCACCTCTTATTTGTGAAAAGACTTGGCTGACAGATCCTCATTTCTATTAAAAAATATGTAAGTAAATAAAAAAGGCAGGCCTTTCACACTCAGTTTACTAGTTCTACCAAAGTCCCCAGGTTTCCTCTGATCATTTATCAACGAGATATTCTCCTGGAGGTCAGTCTTCTAAAAAACACTTTTATACTTTTATAACCTTTCCAAACTCCTCTAAAACAAAACAGGAGGAACAACTCTCAATAATGGGACAGAAAAGCTATTCTCCTCACAGCCATGTTTCTAATTCTCTATAGACAAAGAAACAGACTATGACAGACACACCATTACAGAAAAAAATCCTTCAAAGTAAGTGAAAAACATTACTGTCAAATCTGTTATGCTGTGCTTATATATGACCCTTCAAAAGAAACATGTATATATATATATAAAACCATATTTTATGTTGTTTTATATAATGTGTTTATATAAAGCATTATCAAATATGAAGAAATTATCTAAGTGGCACAGTATTAATAACGTCAAAGTATACCCAGAAGACAATCAACTATATACACGAACTCAACAACTATGCAACCAAATTTCAACTCCCTTGTGTGGATTGCAGATTGTGGTGGTGGTATTGTTACTACTATGAAAAAATGTACTTTAGTCATATATTCTAACATCTCCATGAATTAAAAAGATATACCATACCTTCACAGTATAATTGAAGTATTTGGCAGACTGCATAAATCGATGGAATCCATCACTTTCTTTCGTTGCTACAGTTATGACTAATAATTTATCTGCAAAGACAGAAGGGCTTACGTAAGATGGTTTACCAAGAGTTTAAATGATCCCACTTTACAACCTACAATAGCGATTAGAGTCCTCACTAAACCTACCCGCCTATCTCCTGTTAGTTTTTGTAATGAACTCTTAAAAGCCACAGCAACATTGACATAACAGTCAGTACATCGTTTTTTTAACAATTAAAGGAAACCAAATCAGCACTGCTCTAGTAAATACACAGCTTTTAGTCACCATTTTATAAAGGATGATGATTATTTTCTATCCAACATAAAACCACTTCTTAGTAGGAGTAGGTAGATTTAAGAAATCATTTCAAAATATCCATAAAAGCTATTAAGGAGAATCTTTATCAGGAAAAGGCACATTGGAAAATATACAAAGGAAGCAAATACATTAGCAGATATCAAAAGTGCTGGGACATTTCTTTTAACCATAGGACATGGAAGGACCCATGGACTAAGAAAGCAAAAATTAACATCTTTTCAACATTCTAAGCACTGAGCTGTATTGCTTGATTCTCACTTGTCTGTTACCAATAACCAAAAATCCACAAATTTATAAATGTCTTCTAAGTAATAGGCAATTATTGGAAATAGCATCAATGCATTAAAGAATTTAATTAGAGGGGTGCCTGAGTGGCTCAGTGGGTTAAAGCCTCTGCCTTCAGCTCAGGTCATGATCCCAGGGTCCTGGGATCGAGCCCTGTGTCAAGGGTTCTCTGCTCGCAGGGAGCCTGCTTCCCCCCCCCTCTCTCTGCCTGCCTCTCTGCCTGCTTGTGATCTCTGTCTGTCCAATAAATAAATAAAATCTTTAAAAAAAAGAATTTAATTAGAAATAATTCCATATAAATCAAAATAATTTTCCATCAAATTTTTTAAATAAATAAAACAATATAATATATTGTATGCAATACATATAAAGAAATAGCAGATTCAACATTCATTAGTTAACCAAAAAAAGAAAACATTTCCATCGAGATAAATATCAATATTCTTAGGGTTTTTTTTTTTCCTGGAAAAAGGTGTATCTCACATAATTTTCACCATTATGAGAAAAAATTTAAGGAAAAATAAGTTATTTTCATAAAGCTGTCAGGCCCCAAATGAATATATTTTAAGAGTGTTTTTTAAACTAACCATTCTTTTAAAAAAAAATTTCATTTGTAAAGTTTCAAACAAGGCTTAACTGATTGAAAAAATGTGATATATTACTATTCACAATGAATTTTGAAAGGGAATACCAGATTTTTTGTAAATATTTTATACACAAATTGTAAGAATTATCCACAAGCTTAGATTTTGGTCAGATGGATTTTTGATACTTACTATTTTCAGTATGAAATTAACAGCAAGGATTTCAACATCCTTAATAGGAAAAGTAATGTTGGCCAGACCACTGTGTAGACAGAAATGTTACCAAATCCAATGACTCAGAAGGCAAAATTAAAAATGTGTAGTCTGACTATGTCTGGCAATCTTTTGCCAAATAAGGACTACTGTTGTTTTACTATTGTTTCTAATTACAAAACAAAACAAAAACAAAAACACCAAAAACAAATAATGAATTAGTAATTTTGTTAAAGAAAGTTATGTTTAATAGCATTACATATAAACATGTTTCCTCTGACCTGTTATTCAGCATCATTTCTAGGATGAGAAGTAAATCTTACTCAATTGGGAGCAATAAAAGAAGAAAGTGTTGACATGTACCACTCATAAGTTTTCACCCATCAATTCCAGAGTCTAACTTGGTCACCATTTATGAAGTACCCTATCAAAATTTTAACAAATTTGATACATACTTGATTTCACAATTGATTAAGGAATCAGTGGCAAAAGGGAAAAAGAATAGAAGGGAAACTAATATAGTATATTAATAGAATTAAGAGATAATTCAGCCAAGTAAACCATGGAGTTTAGCTGGGTTCTAATTTGAAAAACTAACTGCAGAAAGGTATTTTTGAGAAAATTAGGGAAATCTGAATACTAATTGGATATTTGTTATCTAGGAAATTACTGTTACTTTTTTATTGTGCTAATAGCATTGATTTTTTAAAGAGTCCTCATAATTTCGAGACACATATTAAGTATTTACCCAATGAAATAATATACAGTATTTACAGTTTGTTTTAAAATTGTCTGAGATTGAGAAGAGGCAATGAAGGAGGAGCATAAAGATTAAATAAGACTGGCCATATGTGATGATGACTGTTAAAACTGGATTCTTTTGTATATGTTTGGAAATTCCTACAATTAAAGAGAGTTCAAATTTATACACAATCCCTAATCTTCCAATAAGAAAAATTACAGAAAACTATTCAATATGAAACTCTTAACCATTTAAATAAGTAAAAAGAAGGATGAAACAGCAGAAATAGTCTAACCCAAAAGATTGTAATTTAATAAACTACTATTAGTACTTCACTCAATTCATGCACCACAACCAAAACGATAATGTGAGATGATGGAGGAAGGAAATGGGCTTGAATAAGGGGCACCCATCAACCATTACCAAAACCAATCTATAATGGTGTCAAAGAAAAGGCAAATGGAAGTTTAACTGTGACCAAATGTAACCTCTATTGCCACAGTCTGGTCCTATCATAAAATAGATTAATACAGTTTGCATGAGGAAGAAACACATAATGCATCTATAAAGTGTGGTAGATTAGAACCACCATTTATCAATGAAAATTCACACCATGGCAAAAACAAAAAAAACACAACATACAAAAACTTCTGTAATCATCTTTACAATCCCCCAAGTGCCTGTCATTCTAATAAGATTTAGTAAATATGAAGTCGCTAAATATATAGCTCTCTATAAAAATTCAGATGAATATCAGAATTTCTCAAGAAACCAAGAAGTCAGTTTATCTAGAAATGCCATCAGTATGCTATATTCTCTCTTATTAATGCAGTTCTGGAGGCAGGAGAAATACATTGTTAAAGAGGCATTCTTTCTCCAAATAGTTGTTGCTATAAGAGCAGAATTTATCAATATTTAGTGCTGACCTAATTTTTCTTTTCAAAAGCAAACCATGGGTTTTAAAGACAAAGTTTTGTGATAATATACCATATCCAAATGCTAAACCAGCACATAAAAGTCATCTGAAATTCAAATTCTTAATGACAGTCATCACATTAATTAACTCAGCATTAGCCCTGCTGCTTTTGATCCTACTATGGAAAGATAAGTTTATCTTTCCAAGAAACTTTCTCCACACAAAGTCAAACCAGTCCTCAATTTTTAAAATTTGCAGATAGCAAGAAAAATAATTCTAAAAACTAACTCATTTTATGACCAGTCCTTTAACAATGACTCTCAACCTTCTACTAAAAGAACATATCGTATCTTCTTAGTAATGGTTAGCATAGTGCAGGGACTAGCAAACTTTCACCGTAAAAGGCCGAAAAGCAAATATTTTGGGTTTTGTGGACCATATATAATCTCTGTCGTGATTCTTCTTTATATTTATTCTTTTTTTTAAATGCTTTTAAAACTTTTTTTAAATTATTAATTTTTTTTGGCTCTCTTTACAAAAACAGTGGATCAGATTTGACCTAAGAATCATAGTTTGCCACTGGGGTTGCCCAAATGAATCTTAAGACAAATTCTCGGGTTCAAATCCCAGCTCTTCCATTTATTTGTTAGAAATTGGTCAGCTCTGTATGTCTCCAATTATGCTTCATCTATAATATTATGTGTAATAATAGCACCTGCCTGATAGGTTTGTTGTGAGAATTAGATTAGTTAATATATACAAAGTGGCTGACACTGTGAAGTCTACATAAATCTACATAGGTAATATCCTCTTATTTCTACTCAACAAATGCATGGATAAGGTAGGCTTTAGTTGTGCAAATCTCAGCAGGTTATAACTCCATCTCTAACCAGAGTTACACACTCAAGAATCTGATATCCCTTCCAACTCTCAAGATTTTATGGTGCTAGTAATGATTGAAACACACAAACACAGAAACCCAACCTCTGTAAAAACAGTTCAGCTTGAAGCTATTTATTCAAATAGTTTAGCAAGAAAATGCAGATATGACTTCTCAAATATTTATATTTCTCTCCATCTCCAAGGAGGCTATAACACTAACTCAAATTTACGGCCATCAAGCCCAGGCTTCTGCAACAGTCTCCTAAACCCACTTAACCCACTCCAGTCATAGCTCTACAAAGCAGCCAGAGTGATCTTTTCAAAACACTCACTGCTAAACACCCTTAAATGGCTTTCCATTGCTCTTCAGAAGGTGCCTAAGTGTGGTCTTTGACAGTGGCCCTCTCCAATGTCATCCACTACCGCTCTCTCCTTTCTTCTCTCTGTTCCAACTGCCCTGGCTGTTTTTGACCCTCCAACAACACCTACTCCTTCCTACCCAAAGAGAAGAGCCTATACAACATCATTATCTAATTCCCCTCCTGACCTCTTGATGGAGTCACTCCCTATTGAAATTTCAGATCTCAAAATAGGCTATTTCCTTAGGAAGACGGTCCCTGACTACCTCACTTTCAAGGCACTTAGCACAAATTGTGTATTAATATTCACAATTATTATCTAAGATTAAAGTCTCCCCCCCCCAGCTAGACTATAAAGGTCTTACAGGATGTCTTTTTCTCAATACTACCCCTCTAAGGTATATCAGTGTTCAGCATATAGTAGGTTCTTAATAAACATTTGTTGAATGAGTAGATTCAGGGACAAGTAAATCTATGCTTCATATGTATGTATATATAAAATAATGTGTTCTCAACAAAAGCCCATGTCATTAGCTTTATTATCTCCAACTCACAGATGAAGAAAGTAAGGTTTAAATAAGTTAAACAATTTCACTAAAGCCAACCAACAAATTACTCGCAAAGCCAGGGATAGAACTTCAGTTATTTCTCAAAGTCCATTTCTTTCCATTGTTTCACGTGGACTTACTTGCTAGTGAGAAGTTAAGAGACTAGATATGAATTTTGAGTTTTACTACATCTGTAGAAAAGAGAGAATGCGGCAAGCCTGAAGCTTATATTCTTAGAAAGACCTGCATGCAGGGCTGGTCCTTAGCTGCCATCTGGAAAACTGGATATAGGGAGGGTTCCCACCATTCCCAATAGGAATGATTCATTGTGCCTAAAATGTAGAAACAATGTTCTTATGCTGAACAACTGCTTTCCTTCAAGGAGCTTGGAATTTTGATATAGAGCTTGCCTATATGACCAGCCCCCACTAAAAACCTTGGGCACGGAGTCTCAAAGGAGCTTTCCTGATGAATAACATTTCACATGTGCTGTCACCGTTAGTTGCTAGGGGAATTAAGCAAATCCTGTGTGACGCCACTGGGAAAGGACTGTTGGAAGCTGCATCTGATTCCCCTGGATTGGCTCATGTGCCTTTTCCCTTTGTTGATTTTGCTTAATATCCTTTCACATCACAACAATAAATATGACTTAAATGTTACATCCTCTTAGTCCTCCTAATGAATGGTTGAATCTGGGGGTGGATGGCCTTGAGGATGCCAGACCCCACATGCTTCTAATTACAAGCAGCAAGTCTTCATCTGAAAAAAAGACATTATGGGCCTAATTGGTTATGTGCCTGATAAAGGGATAGGTATTAGGTTTAGGGCTCAAAGGTCACACTACAGAGAAAAGACTCCAGACTCCAAAGAAGAAGTATTTGGTACATAAGACACTCTGTTCCTTCGCCAAGAGTAATTTTATTTTTATTATTTGTTTTTAAGATTTCTTTATTTGACAGAGCAAGAGAGAGCACAAGGCGGGGGGGAGGGGGGTGGCGTGGAAGTGCAGAGGGAGAGGGAGAAGTAGGCTCCCTGCTGACTGAGTGGTTGGATCCCAGGATCCTGGGATCATGATCTGAGCCAAAGACAGATGCTTAATCCTCTGAATCACCCAGGCACTCCAGAGTCATTTTATTTTAATGTAAATTGTGACTTCATGAATAATATAGCTAAGTCCACTTCTTTTACATAGGAGAAAACAAGACCTAAAGAGAAAACACTTGTTCAGGATCCTGCAACTCAGTGGTAACCAATCTAGGACTGGACTTCAAGATTCTCAGTTATTAAAAACATGGTTTTCCTAGGTCCTATTGAACAATTTTGTTGCTTTCTTACGTACTGCGTCACCCAAACACTATGACAATTAAACCAAAGCTAAGGTAGCAAACAAATCATACTCTGTGAAATTCTTGGAAAAAAGAAAAATCAAAAGAATAATGCCTCAAAAACAACTAATATCAAAAATTCCAACAAAGAAAAAAACCGAAAAGGGATATGTCAGACATCAAAGAATTCCTTAGGATTTTTGCAGGAAAGGGTGGGGGAAGAAAAGGGGACACTTAAAAAAAAGTAAAGATAAACTTTCAACTACTAAAGCTACATAGGGAACAGCTTCACACATTCCCATTCTGATGGATGCCTGAGCTTCCACAGCCTACTCTGGACAATGCACAGATCTACAGCAAATCAAGAGATATCCCATGGGGTAGAGGGGAAGGGCAGTATGTAGGGTGACCTATCACTCCAGTCAGCCCTGAACTAAGAAAGTTCCCAGAGCATGGAGATTTCCGTTTTAAAACTTGGAAAGTCCTGGGGCACCTGGGTGGCTCAATTGATTAAGCATCTGCCCTGGGCTCAAGTCAGGATCCCAGGGTCCTGGGATAGGGCTCTCCCCGCCCCCCACCCCCAATGTGGCTCTTTGCTCAGCAGGAAGTCTGCTTCTCCCTCCGACTGCCATTCCCCCTGCTGTGCTCATGCACACACACTCGCTAGCTCCCTCTCTCTCTCTCTCTCTCTCTGCCAAATAAATAAATAAAATCTTTAAAACACACACACACAATTAAGACAAGACAAAACAAAACAAAAAACAAAAACAAAAACACAGCTTGGAAAGTCCTGAGCAAATCAGGATGATTTGATCCCTATGGCATTATGTGCAGTGGGATTAGAGAAGGTGAGATATTGCCTGTTACATATAAAAGACTGAATGACAAATGGTCCAGGAGCCAAATGGTAGGATAGCATCACGTTAAGGATAAACACTTCTAGAACCAGAAGTTTAACCAACACCAGATATCAAATGAAGCAGGACCAGAGTAAGACCACCAGAGGCCTTAGGTACCTAAAAGGTCAAAGTCGACAAAGACCACCTCTCTCCCTCATAAGTATTTCAAACCATAATATACATTTCTAAACTTTATTTTTTTTTTCAAATAAAAACTTGTACATACACTAAATATCACCTTTTTAAAAAATGTTTTCTAATTTTCTTTAGGGGGGCCCATTTTTCCTGATAGTATATACCCATGTTTAGTTTATTAGGTAACCTAGTAGTGAATGAAAGACAAATTTCAAGACACGGACAAAAGAGATATTTAATATTATGCCTGATAATTCCTAGCAGCTAGTTGCTTTCACAGTGCTATGAGAGGTTAAAGACATTTAAGAACAGCATTCAAACAGACAATTATATTACAAAAAACATCAATTTTAGCATACGTGTAGTCAGTAAAACTTGAATAACTATTAGGATAACATTGGAATTTTAGAATGAGGTGAAATTTTTAATATCAAAAATTGTGTGCTCTCTATAACCATATTAATCATAGCAACCATTGAGAAAATTATTTAAAAAACATTGATATAAATACATATTTAATAAATTTAAATAAATTTATACTTAAATAAATTTGTCTACAATTAATCACAAAAGTATTTGCATACTCTGGAAAAACATTAATATGAACAATATAATCTTTTCAAACTGTGTAAAAACAAGAACAACAACAACAACAAACTTTAAGAACTCCAATTCAATAACTCTCTTTGGTTATACCCCACCATCCTTCACAATAAATATCTGTGACCTAAATTTTAAGAATTCAACCTAAAGGTGATAGATAAGATGAAAATTAAAGGAGACCCACTCCTCTACAGTCATTCCCATCCCCTTCCAGAAACATGGAGATAAAAATGCAAGGACTTGACTGCAGCCAAAAACTATACACTGAGTTCCAACAAATTGTTTCTGGAGTTTAGAAGGGGAAACTAAATTTTAAACACCAGGAATGATCACAGTAAGGGGGGCTTTGATCAGGGTAAACAAAACATGACTTTAAAAAATGAAAGGATAAAATGTACCCTACAGGCTTTATTAGAATAAAAACTCAAAAATGAGCCAATATATGAGACAGCTGGCCAAAACAAACAAACAAAAAAGCTATCTTGACAAGAGGGGTGAGGATCCCTCTGTAATCAGTGTAGCCCATGCATGAAAAATTATGAGATGTCTGGCATGCTACACTGAGGAAAATTTTGACAAATATGGAGTTTGACCATCCTGGTTAGAGGTCTGACAATTATTTCATATACTGAATAGTTGAGGGATTGAGAATTTTTCTACCTGAAAAAAAATCCAACATCTCCTTACCTTATCACATTTGAAAAGAAAAAAAACAGACTTCCTCTATTTTATTTTAAAGAAGATAACTGGCTGGGGAAGAATTAATGGAGAGAAGGCAGATTTTTATATCAATATTGTCTTAGTCCATTCAGGCTGCTATAACAAAACACCACAGACCCTGTAGTCTATAAACAACAGAAATTTGTTTCTCACAGTTCTAGAGGATGAAAGTCCAAGATTACCTCACCAGTATGGTGACAGCCCTCTTTCTGGTTTACAGACAGCACCCTCTCCCTGTGTGTTCACATGGTGAAAAGGGCTGAGGTCTCTTGGAGCCTCTTTTATAAGAGTACTAACCATATTCATGAGGTCTCTATCCTTGTGACTCAAGCACCTCCCAAAGACCCCATCTTCTAATACTATCACATTTGGGAGTTAGGTTTTCGACATAGGAATATTGGCGGTGGGGAGACACAAACATTCAGGCCATAGCAAATACAAAGTATGATTAAAAGGATCCAGGATGAATGGACTGTCTTGGAAAAGCAGTGTTTCCTATCTTTATAAACATTAATACAAAGAGGACAAGTCCATTTTCCAGGATTTTTGACTTGGGGGGTATACTTGATTCATTCAAAATAAGAAATTTGTACCTTGGTTATAATTTTAATGTCAATGGGAAAAGGTGCTGCCCCCTTCACGGACAGAACAGATTTTAATCTGTAGAATTCCAAGGGTTCAAAGGTTATAGCAACCTCCAAAATAGAAAGATGTAACAATAAAGAGAACCTCCGTTGAGTGGACTGGGGGAACCCATCTGCTAGCCAAATGCTTTAGCAGAGACTATGAACTGTCTGCCAAAAATCTGGTCCCAAGGTTATGTAGTTTATTCAAACAATTTGATTTATTGCTGTTTATTCCACATTTTACATAGGCACTAAAAATATTTCCCAGAGTCATAAGCAAAGGGCATCAACTGCAAACTTAACAACCAGTATAAAACAGCAGAGGCTAAGATAACATATTCCTGCTAATTCAACTACAAATGAAAAGAAGATCTGCCCTTGGGCAGAGGCCAACTTGACATGGACTTGTGGCTAAGCAAGCCACACTCTGAGAGAAAGTTGGAAGGATGAATTGTCTGATCCAAAATGGCCTTACTCCTCCATAATGGAAAAAGAAAAGTCATCATGAAGTCTGCCTAACCTAAAGGAATAAAAAATAAATGAATCTGGGACGCAAAATTAAAAGCACACCTAATAAAGTATAGGCTGAAATGGAAACAAGAAAAAAGTCATAACTTTCCTTCCTCATCTTCAAGTATAAACATTTGCTTCCTCTACTCCACATTGCCATGAACACATTATAAATACATTTTTTCAAAGAGGGTATTTTCCATTGTATCCATCTTGCACAAAATGAGTACATTTAATTTGAGTAGCAGCCCATCCCCACACTGTCTGGAAAGTTTTATGACATCTATTTTGGCAGCTCAGAATCCTCCCCCAACAACTTCCTAGTTCTCCACATTGTTCAACAAACTGAACCTGTCATATTTAAAAGAGTTCTAGAAAATTGAATCTATACATCTGATACCTGGGGAACGTAAAACTAAATGTAGAGGATTTGATATCTACAACTTACGGATAGCTCCTTCTATGGAATTACTATAAGACTCCAAAGGAAAAAAAAAAAAAAAAAGGAGTTTTATTGTTTAATTTGTGTTGTAAACTGTCATAAGCTTTCATCTTTTTATAAGAAAAATATTCTATTTTTTGGAAAGTATGTCCCAGAAAATGTAAGAAATATTGTAGTATTCACTGTGCCAAGCTAGAGATTTAAAAAATATGTTTATATATACCAATGACTGATTTTTCCTTCCCCAGCCCTTAAATTAGTAATTCACTTTTTTGGATTAGGTGATAAAGTAGGAAGTGATATTCCTTCCCAGACCTTTCTCCGAGACTTCTAGCTGAATTTCCCCTAGGAGATACCAATAATGTTGTTTTTATTGATGCTTCAAAAGATGTCAATATATATCCTACACTCCAATTTTGCATATTTTAAATTTTTTATTATTCAGGTTATTTAAAATTTTTTTAAAAAGCAAAAAAAGTTTATCCATTTTTCCTTCCCCTCCCCTATCTCTGACCTCTGGCAACCACCAAATCTGTTCTCTGTATCTATAAATTTGGTTGATACATATTTTAGATTCTACATATAAAAGTGATCATATGACATTTGTCTTTCTCTGACTTATTTCACTTAGCATAATGCCTTCATGGTCCATTCATGTTGTCGCAAATGGCAAGATTCATTCTCTTTTTATGGCTGAGCAAGCTTCCATTGTATATATGTACTGCATTTCTTTACCTATCTAGCATCGATGGACACTTAGGTTGTTTTCAGATCTTGGTATTGTAAATAATGCTACAATGGACATGGGGTGCATACATAACTTAATAGTTAGTGTTTTCATCTTCTTCAAATATCCAGAAATAAAATTGCTGGATCACATGGTATTTCTATTTTTAATTACTTGAGGAATCTCCATACTGCTCTCCATAGTGGCTAAAACAGTTTATATTTCCATCAAGAGTACACAAGGGTTCCCCCTTTTCCATATCCTTACCAATACTTGTTATTGTTTATCTTTTTGACAATAGCCATTCAAAAAGTGTCTGTGATCTCACTGTGGTTTTGATCTGCATTTTCTTGATGACTAATCATGCTGAGCATCTTTTTATGTATCTGTCGGCCATCTGTATTTCTTCTTTAGAAAATGTCTATTTAGACTTTCTGCCCATTTTTAAAATCAAATTGTTTTGTTGCTCTTTTTGTTGAGTTACATGGGCTTTTATATATTTTGCATATTACCCCCTTATCAGAAGTATGGTTTACAAATATTTTTTTCCCATTCAGTAGATTGACTTTTCATTTTGTTGGGTTTCCTTTGCTATGATGAAGTCTTTTAGTTTGACACAGTACAACATATTTATTGGTTTCGGTGGTTTTCTCTTTCTTTTTGCTTTTGTGTATTTTATTGTCGCTTTTGATGCTTTCGATTTTGGGGTCAGATTCAAAAAATCAACTGCTTTTGTTGCATCTCATGAATTTTGGTACATTACATTTCCATTTTTATTTGTCTCAAGGTATCTTTCCTATTTCTCTTTTGATTTCTTCGTTGATCTATTGGTTGTTTAGTAGTAGTAGTATTGTTTGTTTAGTAGTATGTTGTTTCCCCCACAGACTGAATTCTCCAGTCTTCTTCATGTAATTAATTTCTGGATTCATACCACTACAGTCAAAAAAGATGCTTGATATTATTCCAATTCTCTTAAATTTATTAAAACTTGTTTTGTGGCCTAACATATGATCTATCTTGGAAACTTTTCCATGTGTTATTAAGGAGAATGTATATTCTGTTGCTTTTAAGTGAAATATTAACTGTTAAGTCTATCTGGTCTAATGTATCATTTAAGGTTGGTGCTTTCTTACTGATTTTCTGTTTCAATGATCTATCCATTGATGTAAGTGGGATACTAAACTCACCTACTGTTACTTATTGCTGTCTATATCTCCCTTTAGATCTGTTAATATTTGCTTTATATATTTGTTTATATATGTTGGGTGCATAAATATTTATAAATGTTATTTCTTCTTCTTGGAGAGCCCTTTAACATTATGTAATGTTCTTCTTTGTCTCTTACTATATATAGTCTTTGTTTTAAAGTCCATTTTGTCTGATATAAGTATAGCTACTCCAGCTTTCTTTAGTTTCTATTTGCATGGAATATCTTTTTCCATCCCTTCACTTCCAGTGTGTCCTTACATCTAAAGTGAGTCCCTCATAGGCAGCATATAAATGTGTCATGGGTTTTTTGTCCATTCTGCCATTCCATTTCTTTTGATTAGAAAATTTAGTTCATTGACATTTAACGTAATTATTGATAAATATGTGCTTATTGAGGTTTTATTAAGTTTTTTTGGCTATTCTGTATCTCTTTGTAAAATCTACATATCTTTGAGATATTTTCAAATGTATTCCAGCTATACTATATTCCATCATATAGATAAACTACAATTTAATAAAACACTATGCTAGTGACAGGTATTCACATTGTTTCCAATCCAATGCTATACTTTAAAAATCTGTAATGGATAATGATTTATATAAGTTTATTATGTTATGTTAGTCACCATACAATACATTTTGATGTAGAGGTCCATGATTCATTGTTTGTGTATAACACCCAGTGCTCCATGCAATATATGCCCTCCTTAATACTCATCACCAGGATCACCCATCCCCTCAACCCCTCCCCTTTAAAACCCTCAGTTTGTTTCTTGGAGTCCATAGTCTCTCATGGTTTGTTTCCCCCTCTGATTCCCACCCACCCCACCCCACCCATCATTTTTCCCTTCCTTCTACTAATGTCCTCCATGCTATTCCTTATGTTCCACAAATAAGTGAAATCATATGATAATTATCTTTCTCTGTTTGATTTATTTCACTTATAAGATTGTGTCTGTAGAATAAATCCAAAGTAGAACTTTCAGGTCAAATATTTTTCTCCCATTTACCATTTATCTTTTGACTTTGTTTTGATTGTATGATTTTTGCCAGGCAGAATTTCTTTTCTTTTTTTTTTTTTTTTTTTTTAGCACTGTTTTTATCAGCCATTAACTCTTTTATGTCTTCTAGGTTTTAGAAAGACTTTTTACCTTCTACAGCTATACAACAATTCTTCCCTCTTTTCTTCTAGTGCTTTCAGTTTCATCTTTTTACATTTCTTTCTTTTCTCATATCTCTGATGTTGCACTAATGAAGTAATGAACCTGCTGAGATTTTCTCTCATACTACTCCAAACAAGGAAGTGGTTAGATTCCATTATGAATTATCAAAATTTATGATGAATTAACACAATAATGCTTTGTGAAAAGTATTACTTACTTCAACTCTGACCGGATAGTGGATTGAAATGTGATTGTTTTAAAAACAGAATAAACCAAAAGGTAGTTTATATGTCTCAAAGTATACAAATCCCTGAAACACTAAAAATAACAGGAAGACTGTTTCATAAAGGTTTTTTCTAAGTAAAACTGGCTTTCTAACACTATTTTGATTAGATATAAAGACTTATATAGAAGATTCTCTATAGAGAAGGTTCTCTATTTGCTCCCACCTGCCACACTGACAAAAATTCACCTAAGGTGTAATTACCTCTGTCCCAAAAGGCTCCCTATTGTCTAAGTGCCAGTTTTTCCTCCCTTCTTATTTCTTCTCTCAATTTTAAATAGTGACTTACTTGAATTCTGAACCAAATCATATGTTAAAATACATGCATGGATGATTCTCTCTGACAAGTCATTGTTAGACAAATCCAGCCTGTGTCTGATTAACCTCACAATCTTAAAACAGCCATCCTCCCAGTACAGCCTCAGTCATACCAGACGTCGTGCATCAGAACCCCTGCACTACACACCCAGATCTAGGCAAATTCCATGAGGTGAGGATGATGTGATATGGGTAAGCATGCACCTCTAAGCCCCTCATGGGGCTTAGAACACTTGAAGGACAGCAGCAGAGAAACTCTACATAATTGAACTTCTATCTTATTTCCTGCAAAATATAAAATCCTGAACATGTTCACTTTTCTAAGTTTTGTGCCCATGGTGAGTCAGTTACAGCAGGGGCCAAAAGTCTTTCTAAACATGTGCTATATTATCCTGGTGATTGAAGCACTGCTTTATTCAAGTTCAAAATTAGGGGAAAAAGGTAAAAAAGATTGATATTACATAGTAAACACATATATACAATTAAAATATTTTCTCATAAACAGAAAGCTATGAAAGTATTTGATTTCAATCCATTATCATTCTGGCAATGAAGAGACAGAAAGATGTATAATTTATAAATCACCTAACTTCAAGTAAAATATTTAATTTGATATGTAACACAGAGTAGACACTGTTGACCTTAATGATTTATGTGAAAACCAGCCCCTCTAAACACTACATCTGAGGCCATTTAACTTTGTTCCAGCTCACAATGACATATTCTCAGTGCTCAGATTCTTCCAATTCCAAGCTCTTCTGCGGAGATATATTCCTTTCTTAATAACTGTGTTTCTTAGCCTACTTCCATCAGAAGTCAGAACTCTATCATGACATATCATTTCAGTAGGTGACTAGAATCTGGTTTTGTACAATCTTCCTTAATTTTAGCTCCTGTCAAAAGAGCTGTTATCTCAAATGCTCACCACCCAAAAAAGGATATATGCATTGCCTTAATCTTTGCATGGCTTACCATTCTCAAGATTTGCCTGATACTAACCCTCATAACTTCCAAGTTCCCTGCTAACCATCTAACTTCCAAGTTCCCTGCTAACCATCTTTTTTCCAAAATTTACTTAACAAGAAAGTCTTGGCCAGATTTCTATTCCCTTGACTCTCCTTTATCATGCAGACACACTTCTCAGTTTCTGAGAAATGTTTTTGTGTACTCATTCTTGGAACATTCTACCTCTGGACCTCCTATACCCAGCTTAGTTTCCTTCTACCCCTAGAGATCCCAGAACCCTGAAGATCTAACAAGATCCTTAATCCAGACGTTCCCAATCTGATTAAATTATGCCAATGTCCTTGTCCGGTGTTTCACAAATATTAGCACGCATTAGAAATACCCAAAGGTTTATTCAAGCAAAACTTTCGAGACCATGCCCCCAGAATTTCTGATTTGGTATGTCTTGGGAAAAGCTTAGGAATAACTTCTGAGCACCAGGCTTCAGCACCAGGAGATGGTGATGATGCTGAACAGCTATGCCAATGAATATACATGCTTAGGTAACCCCAATTATAAATTATAACCCAATGAGGATGTTAAACAATGAAGGAAGAAGTCAAGAGTAGTTGAGATATTCGCACATAAGAAAAAGTTTTAGGTGGGCCTCAAAGATGGGATTAGACTGCCATCGTGGAATTTACATGCATGTGGTAGACAAAAACCAAACAAAATATGTTCACTTGACTTATAGGATTAAAGAGAAGGGGGTAGATTAGGGAGTCTTGAATATATTACCGTTTGAATAGCATAACCAAATTTCACTTCGAGGGTAACATGAAGCATAGGAAGTGAGCCTGCTAGGCAGACACCTCAGGAAAAGCTTTCCAGTAAAAGGAAGCAAAGAATACAAAGAATCTGACTAAGCAGGATCCAGTTCTCATATGTCCTTGGGGGAGTGAGGAGAGGACACTACAGATACCAGAATGGGCAGAAGAGACTAAACAAGAGAGAAAAATGAGATGGTTCAAAAGTCAGAATAAATAGATTGCGCAAGGCCTAGTAAGTAGGTCATTGTAAAGATTTGCCTTTTGTTCCAAATGTAATAC
Source organism: Mustela nivalis (assembly GCF_964662115.1). Lineage (NCBI taxonomy): Eukaryota > Metazoa > Chordata > Mammalia > Carnivora > Mustelidae > Mustela > Mustela nivalis. The sequence continues at coordinate 71,313,032 of NC_139020.1, forward strand.
GAAGCTCTTAGAGGATTTTGAGCGAAAGGGTGACATGACAGTTGCTAAATACTACTATTAGTACTACTACTACTACTAATAGCAGTGTCTACCATGTAGATACTATTAATTAATTTAATCTAAGTACTATAGTGTGATATAATGATTTGTCAGAAATATATATTTGATCATTCCAATGACCAAAGCATATTTCTCAGGTGTAATTTAGTCTTCCTCCACAGTTCCTAAAAATGCCTCAGAGCCATGAAGGTGAAAATGGGTATCTTGCTATTAATGAAGGTGATTTTTGGACTTCACCCAAAGGTGCGGGTTAGTTGTCAGGAGGACCAACCATGTGATTAGAGGGTTGGAACCTTCAGTCACACCCCTGACCTCTGGAGAAGGACAAGGCACTGGAGGTTGAATTAGACAATGGCCAATGACTTAGTCAATCATGACAATGCAATGAAGCTTCCATAAAAATCCAAGAGAACAGGGTTCAAAGAGCCTCCAGCTTGGTAAACACATCAAGATTAAGGGAGAATGGCACATCTGGAGAGGCATGAAAGTTCTGCACCCTCTCCCCATACCCTATCTTATGTATCTCCCCCATCTGGATGTTGATACATATATTTTACTATGTCCTCTAATAAACCAGTGGTATGTAAGTGTACCTCTGAATTCTGTGAGCCACTCTGCCAAATTAAAAGAACCTAAGGAATTCATTGGGACCTCTAGTCTACAGCCCTTTGGTCAGAAGCACATGTAACTTCCAACTGGTGTTTGAAATGGGGGGTGAGATGCAATCTTACAGGATTGAGAACTTAAGCCATGAAATCTGATGCTATCTCCAGAGTAGACAGTGGAGAATTGAGTTGAATTCTCAGACACCCAGCTGGTAACTGAGAATTGCTAGGGGTTATTGTGGGGAGCAACCCCAATAGGCATAGGGTCCAGAAACCTAAAAAGATAGTTATTCCTGTTTTACATTTAAATATGTTGCCCTAAATTAAACAGACTGTAAATGGCAGGACCTAGATTTGAACCCAGACAATGTGCCTCCAAAGTCTGTGCTCATAACTGCTATGCGATAATCAGACTGAAGTTTAACAGGATTACTCTGACTGCTATGACTGAAAGAAGTCAAGGATAAAATTGGGCAAAGAGGAAGTGTTCACAATAACAACCTAGGATAGAGGCCATGGTGATACAGATCAAGGAGTAGCAGTAAAGAAGATAAAAATTGGTCAGTTTGGGTACGTTTTGAAAGTAGATTAAACAAAACTGACTGACTTATTAAATGTCAGATTTGAGGAAAGGAGTGAAGAAGAACTCCAGGTTGTTTAAGAAGACAAACTTTAAAAGACGGGCCTGCTATGTGGGTAAAGTGGTGGGAAAATGATTAAATTAAAAGTATTTACTGTGCCCTTCTAGATAATAAAGATGCCTTATCCTGAAGGGGATACAGGCCTTATAACTTCCTTTTAACATCTCCTTGTCATTTGTTTGCTCCTAGAGGAATTATAGACACCCCTAAATGTAGATTAAGGTTTTATTATAATGCATAGAACAGGATAATGACTGAACTCATCCTAAAATGTGAAGCTTTTCTGTACTTCATAATATTTTATTTAGATTTTTATTGGTTTTAGGCAGAAATAATATACAGAAATTTTTTTATAAAAAAATGATTTTAGAATAAGCAAGGCATAACTGCACATTCCTGTATAAATGTCATCACTTTGAGTCATTAGTAAGAAATGTGTTACAAGGATTAGAACATGTACTTTGAAAAGCAGCTGAGGAAAAGAAATATCAGCTGTTGGCAAAGAGCATTGTTGGAGGATGGTCACTACGTAAAAGCTGATCTCTCCCTCCCTCTCTTTCCCTGTCTCTTGTACAATCATGTTCTACTAATACCTAGCTACAACACATTAGAAATGAATAGTTCAACTGTTTCTTCAAAAAGAACAGAAACATACCAAGGCATTAAGTAGCCATAAACAAGATGCATATTTAAAACAGATGTTTATAAAATAGCTCTCTTCTGAATGCAGTCTAATCTCAGCAGTATCAGTCCAATCAGGGCAGGTTGCTCTTCGGTACTGGGTCAGGTTGTTCTGAATGAGTCAGCATTTCAGCCAGAGAACTTCTGTAATAGGAATGAAGAGCCCCTGGTTGGAAAGCTCGGCCCCTGTCATGTGGGACCCACTAATGTGAGGAATCCCCCAAAAATCCAAACTCTCAAGAGTAAAACAAGGAGACATTCCCACTGCTAAAATGGTTCCTGACATTACTCATCAAAGCCCAGCTCCCCAGTGAAGTCTGATTTCACTGTGACCTAGTAGCAGGGGTAAGCGTTCCGCATTTCTCAGCATCAAAGACCTCTCTGGCACCCCTCACTTGCTCTTCATTCTGGAATTTCTCAAAATAGACAAAACTCACAGTGATTTCACAAATAGGTATATTGCTTACATCAGAGATTCTGGATTAAGCTACATTATTTATGTGTCATTTTCCAGAAATATACAATATGCCTTACAGTAAGAATAGAAAATATTTTCCCAAAGTCAGAAATTACTCTGTTAGCATTTTTAGTCATTGAGCATTCCAGTCAGTTAAACCATGGAGCCTTTGATCTTCCTCTAAACACTTAATAGAAATCATTCTATAAAATACTCTAATTAAGCAGAGAATACCAAATATAATCTCTTCCTGATGTTTCATGATCACTCCTTACTTTATCTTCCCATGATACAGTAATTCCCCAAACACCCAATTCTATACAGCTATTTATCCTCATGCTTTTCACATGCTATTTCTTACCTTTATCTTCTTGGTCTCCATTCTGACGTCTGAGTGTCAGTATGTCTGCTTCTATCAACAACATAATATGTTTCTCCAATTACTGCCCCCTTATAATTTTCATAACATACTATGTACTGAGAGGTAGAAGACTCATTTGTTCATACTCTATATTAAATAAAGTCAATAAATGGCTTTCCTATCTTTAATTATCAGTAATATCAAGAGACAGCTAGATGCTTAGATTATATCCAAAAAGTACAAATTTAAGTATATTAAAATTAAAATATCTGTATTTCATAATGTTTATCAAGTGATCACTACCACTGGAAGTCTTTAGAGATGTATCTTACAACTTACTTAAACTATATAAACTCCCCAAATGCAGTTATAAAATATTATTAACTTTAGGGAGGTTCTAGTTTTTATTAAAAAAAAAAAAAAGTTATGCTGACCTAAAACATTCTCGGGCTGAAGCAGTGAAAAATATCTCTGGCTTCCATGGTATTTGGTGAAAATTTGTGTTGCTTTGATAATTATTAGAATGGCATGGAAAAAATTCAAAACTCCTTCTGGGGGAAAAATGTACAACCAAACATGCACACACCCTACCTAAAAACTCTTCTGGCAAAATAAAACAAGCAGTATTTGAAGTGAGAACTCTCTAGACATAAACTCCATTCTCTTGTTCCTTTAGGATAGTAATTTTGGACCTGGTATATGCATAATGCAAACACCTAAAGAACTTAAAAAACAAACAACAACAAAAACTGGTGCCCCAACTCACCTCAGACCACTTAATCATTCAGTATCTCTGGATTATTCTTATTTCCCTTTTCAGAGAGGTAGATCACTGTGGTTAGAGAGAAACCCTTGTTCACCAAAGGAATACCACATCAGCAGGGGCACTTGACAATTTCAGCCTGCGACAGGGGAAGAGTCCTAGCCTCAGCAGTTTATATTCCTAACTACAGATCTAAACCTTGACTGCATTCTATCATCAATGGCTTTAATCTTCATTCTTTCAACAAATAGTTATTGATGGTTCTCTGAGAACCAGGACCTGTGTGCTAAATGTTAGAGATATAAGCAAACACCAGAATTTAAGGCAATGTAAACTTTAAGAGCTGTGTTCCCAACTCCTAGTTGACACATAATAGGCACTCAGTAAATATTCTTGGAAGAATCAATCAGTGCTTTCATGGGTTTTACAAAATAATAGGGAGCGGGGTGGCAGATAATAAGAAAATAATTATATAACTAAGTATAATTGGAAATTTTGGTAAATGCTAAGAATAAATTCAAAGCCAGAATGAGAAAGAGATTTTAATAAAGGAAACTGTTTTAAATTGGGAGGTTAGGAAAGAACTCTCAGGAATTCACATCAAAGCTGAGACTTGGAGAAAAGATGAGTTCAGGTGAAAAAATGCACTGTTTGTATAGAGAGTGGAATTGAATATAATCAATTTTATAATTGATTATATTCATATAATTGAATATAAGCAATTTTTACATTGTAGGAGTCCCCTCTTTAAAAGACAGCTATTCTGGATTTTCATTTCTGTTCCTAGAGGGTTAGAGATGTTGTCACAATGTCTCTTATTGTATCAGTTACCAAATGTTCCTGTCAGAAGAACAATTCTAACAAGTTACAACTTAACACAATAAGAAAATATCCTTATTTGAAAGTAACTATAAATGAACTATAACTGAAGCTACTATCTACTACTTAATTCCCTTCATTAAAAGAAACTAATTTTTTCTAAACAATTTTTGTCACCCAAATCAATGGATGGCATTTTCTTCTCAGTAAACAAAATATTATGCAATCCAACAAGTCTCCTTATTTGATTCAATTAGCAAAAAAGTTTACCACCAACTTCACTGTCTAGCTGTATGAAACTATTCCCTCCAGATACTTCTCTCTACTGTTCTTTTTTTTCTCCTCTCTTTGCTTATTCATTCTCAATGTGTTTCTCCAGTTTTTATCTACCCATTTTCTTCAGAAAACTAACAGTGGCACATATCAGAAGCCCTGGGGACCTTTTTCCAGCTACAGGGAAGCTGCATGTTCTATGCAAAGGATAGTCAGTGAAAATACTGCAAAATCCAACCCTCTCTTACATTATTAATTTTCCCATTGAATTAAAGGGAAAACAGGTGAGGAGAGTATTTTCCAGGTACATCCATCTCCTTCCTAGTGTTTGCCTTTAAACGTATCAAGCATGATAAATAACAAATAATAAAAGCTGAATTCAAATTAAGGTTTTTAATTAATACACTGCATTAAATTATAAGAGAAAGGCATTGCCAGCACATTCCAATCTCCAGTCAAATCAAATGCAATGATGCCTTGATGTAAACCACAGCTCACTGAGGGGCTGCAGCAGCACTGACAGATCTTCAAGTCATGAAGCCAGAGCTTCCCCCCATTTGTTCCCATCTTCCTTGTTTTGGTTATATGGCATTTCTGTAAACTTAAAAATCTGCTGCAAGTTGCTCTGTAATTTTTCAGCACTTTAACTATCATTTTTGCCGAGTGCTCCCTCCCAAGCTCACAGGTCAGTAAATCATAACAGCTGTTTTGGCTTTCTTCCTGGAGTTTAACACTCTGACTTCTCTTGCAAAATTTCTGTTGTAAGGGATCTGTTTTTCAGTACCAGCAACTTACCGAATAAACATTTGGATAACAATAGTATAGACACAAAACAGAGTTTAAGTTTTAATAATGGTGATTATTAAAACAACCATATAAAATAATTACCAAAATCTCTCAGGGAAGTTCCAAACCACAAATCTCACAAAAATGAATTATAAGAATGGCAGCTAGACTATATTGCTAATATAAATTTAGGTAAATTTAAACTTTTTTCTAGTTTTATTGAGAAATAATGGACATACATCAATGTGTATGTTTAAGACGTGCAGCATAATGGTTTAACATATATAGGAGTGCCATACTGCGCGCACACACACGCACACACACACACACACACACACACACACACCGCTTATTGGTGGGGGATATATTCCAATAGGTGCCTGAACTGAGGACGAATTTAAATTTCTAACATGCAAAACTTTGACTCCCTTGTTCTGCTCACATTCCCCATCCATCTGCAAATTCTACCAGCACTACAGAATCCAGCCTTACCCAACCACCATCTCTGTGAGTGGTCTAAATCTGGGTACCATGCTCTTCCCTGGACTACCAAAATGGCTTCCAGAAGGATTTCCCTGCATTTAGTCCACTCCAAACTATTCCTTACACTGTCCCTAGAATGACACATCTACAACACTGTCAGCTGTTCAGTATCTAACTGAGCAGTTGTACTCTACATAGCCACCCAGGAAAGGTGCTTGTTCTCAATATTAATTCAAACTCCTTACCACAGTCTCCAGGTCCTTAAGTGATCTGGTGACCTTAAGTGACCTGTCCTTCTGAGTTCCTCTTCCATCACTAGCCCCTCCCTGCCCGTGCTGCAGGCACTTGGGAAAACCTGCTGTTCCAGGGACACATCAAGCACATTCTAAGGCATTGGTACTTGTGATTCCTGCTGTCAAGAACGCTCTTCCCCCAGCAACAATTCCTCCCTTCAGGTCTGTTCAAATACAACCAGTATGAAAAGTCCTCTCTGAAAACAATACCTAAAATGGCACTGCCAACCTCAGCACTCTTGGCCCTCATCCCATACGATTTTTCTTTGTGATACTTGTATCTACCTAGTACACCTGTTTATTGTCTTTTCTTACTCCACTAGAATGTATGCTTCATTGATCAGAAGATGCAACTCACAGAGGAAACAGCAAGGACAAAAAAATGATTTTATTTTGACAAGTAAAGAAAGAAATCATTATAAATTTGAGAATCAAATTCTTACTTCCCATAGAAACTAGATGAAAATCTTTTAAAAGTAATGTTACTGAGAATTCCACACAACAGACCATTTGTGTGGAAAAAATGGAAGAGATGGGTAAAGATGACAATCCATATAACCTCTGAAAAGCAACTCAATAATGTGCAACAAGAGATAAAAAAAGAGTTCATACCCATTGATTTCCAAATTTTGTTTCTTGGACCTGTCTTGTAAAAATGGAAACCAAAACACATTTTCAAGAATATCCCTACAATGTTATTTCTGCTACTACAAAATAGAAAAGAAACCATATATCCAATAATAGAATAATGGTTATACAAATTATGACATAACCACAACAGATATCAAAATGTTACTGAAAAATCATGACTGAGAAAATACTTACAATGTAGTGTTTTATAAATAAAGTAGAACATAAAATCATCTCTTTATGGTTTTCAATATGTGTATGTGTCCTGATTTTATAAAGTTTATGAAGAAATATAAACCAAGAAAGGGAAAAAGCTATCAAAATGTTTTATATTATTTACTAATGATAGTGGGATTATGGATAAATTTAACTTATTCTTCTTAAATGTCTTAATTTTCACTTACATTTATATTCATTGTAACCAGAAATATAATTTTTTTAAAAGATTTTATTTGGGGTGCCTGGGTGGCTCATTGGGTTAAGGCTCTGCCTTCAGCTCAGATCATGATCCCAGGTCCTGGAATTGAGCCCCGCATCGGGCTCTCTGCTCGGCGGGGAGCCTGCTTCCTCCTTTCTCTGTGCCTGCCTCTCTGCCTACTTGTGATCTCTGTCAAATAAATAAAATGTTTAAAAAAAAAAGATTTTATTTATTTGAGAGAGATCACAGGTAGGCAGAGAGGCAGGCACAGAGAGGAGGGGAAGCAGGCTCCCCGCTGGGCAGAAGAGCCCAATGCAGGGCTGGATCCCAGGACCCTGAGATCATGACCTGAGCCAAAGGCAGAGGCTTAACTCACTGAGCCACTCAGGCACCCCCCCCAAAATATAATTTTTAAATGAAATTACACCATCTTCATGAGTCCCACTGGTGCTTCAACATGTCTTAGGAAAGATCTGTCACTTTTTACTAGTTTTCAGAATGATTTTCAGGTGAGAAACATGTTTAGAAAGGGATAAACTAACTGCTTGCTGGGCACATGCCATCAAAATAAATCCAGATTCACCAAAGATTTATTTTTATCTTCATCAAAATGAAAGCAATTTTTTTGAGATTATTATTTTAAACACATACACATAACACCAAAAAAGCTAAACTTTCCATGGCTGCATATTAAACCTGTATTAGCATTTATTAATCTAACCCACCCATCTCCAACCTAGTTTTGTTTATTTGTTCATTTTAACACTGAAGTGTATGTACTTATCAACTGAGATTGTCAAAAATTATCAAAAATAAGCAAAACAAATGTAATTTAAAAATAAATAAAGGCCATGTGTACTTCGCAAAGAGCTTAGAGCCTAGAGAAGTAAAATGAAGCATTGTATATCTCAGCTCTGATAATTGTAAGGAAGCCCAACATTCTAATTATAATGCAAGATTCTCCTGTAATTTACTCAGCAGAAGTTTCGGCCACAAGCTTATTTATAGTTTCCACAATAAGCAAAGAAACTACAAAAGTAAAAAAAAAAAAATTACATGAAAACCAAATTTACATATAAAAATCATTAAATCTACAATTGTGAAGTATAGTTACAGTGATCCAAAAGTTTTCTCTTGTACTTTTGCTTTCATGACTACTTAAGAAGTGGAGTCAAATTAAATCCTTCCTTCCTAAATGAACCAGAATTTTCCTGCTATCTCTTGACCTTCTCAAATTCCAGAAGCCTTAAATAAGCCCCAGTTGTTTCATCTCAGAAAAGTGACTTTAGTTAGCTAAGTAATTACTGAAGACTAATAGGGTGTTGTGTGAGATGAAAGCGCTAGAAAACAAGATGAATGAATAGCTGAAAGTCAAATAAACACTATAAAATTTTAATTAGCGATAAGTTGCACTACATTGTCTTCCACATTAAGTTATGATCCACTGGCCTAAAAAAAGAGAGAGAGAGAGACTAAGGGGAAATAAATTCCTATTACTATAGTTTTATTCCATTTTCCCCACTACTTTCTTCAGCAGTTGTTCGTAAAACTTGAGAAAGTACTCAAAAATCTTAGAATTTTATAATTGACTTTCATATTAGTAAGTAGAGCATGTGTTTTATGTAATGCTGACCCCATACTTGGATTCCCCACAGCCAAAAAGACATAAAATTCTGAAATTACTGAATCATTTGTCAACCTTCAAGAACAATCACTGAAAAAAGTCATACAAAAATAAATGTTAAAGCTATATTTCTCCAACTCCTTTGGAGCTAAACTTCTAGAAGAAAATTATGCCCCATCTTTCAGATTCATGTGTATGAGATGTGGAAGACGATGGTCTTCTCCCCATGACTTCTGGCTGTTTCTACTGGGAGATATGTTTCTTTTTTTTTTTTTTTTTAAAGATTTTATTTATTTATTTGTCAGAGAGAGAGCGCGAGCGAAAGCGAGCACAGGCAGACAGAGTGGAAGGCAGAGTCAGAGGGAGAAGCAGGCTCCCTGTGGAGCAAGGAGCCCGATGTGGGACTCGATCCCAGGACGCTGGGATCATGACCTGAGCCGAAGGCAGCTGCTTAGCCAACTGAGCCACCCAGGCGTCCCGGGAGATATGTTTCAACAAGATGTGGAGTTACCTACAGTAGTGTTCCAGTCTTCCATTTTGTGTAGGAAGAAAGAAGAAAGGGAGAAAAAGGAGACAGGGAAGGAGACACACAGACAGACATGTTGCAGAGGCAGTAGTTCAACTCTGCTTGCTAGAGTCTAGTCACCAGCCTCATGTGAGTAAGGGGTCAGTGGAGACAGCTTCCTGATCCCTGAATTGTATTTATGTCAGCACATTCATAACTCAGTACACCCCAACTCTAATCAACGTAGTAATGTCCTACTTTGGTCAGCTGCTCTGTTGTCCTAGGTGTCAAGGCTGAAGGCTCAGTCTAAAGCCTGCACTTCCAGCCTTCCCCACAATTGTGTAAGCCCATACCTTTCGTTAAATCCCTTTCTGCTCCAAATATCTAAAATGGCTTCTCTTTTCTGAATGGAAATCTGACAGACATAGGTGCCCACTCCTCTCAGTAGTTGTAACTGAGGTGAGCCATGGGTTACCAGACCCCTCTATAGGATCCAAAAAGAAACTTCCAGAGGCTTGCAGTTCTAAGGCATAGCAATTCACAGACTTGGTACCCACAATAAAAGATACCGTTTCTGTCCTCTTTTATGTAAATCCAGCTAAGAAAATGAAGTTAATTCATATGAAAAGACTGAGAATAATATACTAAGTACCTAATTAAGTAACAGATTATATATTAGCATGGGGAGGGACAAAGAATCAGGAGACACACTTAATACTTCTACATACAGTTACTTGGATTAGAGAAGCAGGGAGGTAGTAAGGGAAAATATTAACATCAGTCTTCTTTTAGAAAGTTCCTAGCTCTGGGGCACCTGGGTGGCTCAGTGGGCTAAGCCCTCTGCCTTTGACTCAGGTCATGATCTCAGGGTCCTGGGATCGAGCCCCACATCAGGCTCTCTGCTCAGCAGGGTGTCTGCTTCCCTTCTCTCTCTCTGCCTGCCTCTCTGCCTACTTGTGATCTCTCTCTGTCAAATAAATAAATAAAATATTCTTTTAAAAAGTTCCCAGCTCTAATAAGATGATTTTTGAAGAATAATGCAATAAGGTGACATCAAAGCCATCTTCATGAATGGTAAAAATGGAGGTCTTAAAAGGGACAAGTGGGATTATGACAGTGGGAGGGAACTGGAAAAACAGATATGACTTAAGAAAGGTGAAAAAGCATGATATCTTCCCTGGAAAATAAGGAGTCTGGTATGAATACAGAGTGAAAACTGAGAAATAATAAATACATTTGAAAATAGGGAAGGCACTGGAAGCTTCTGAATAGGACAGTGAAATTAGAAATCAGAAACATGAGGAGCCTGGTAAGTCTTTCTTGTGGGGGCTGTGCTGTGCACCACAGGATGTGTGAGCACCATCCCTAGCCTCTGCCCACAGAATGCCAGTGGTACCCACCACTCATGACAGTTAAAAATATCTCCAGACATTACCAAATAAACCCAAGGCTGGGAACAAAATCACTCCTGATTAAGAGCAACCGGACTCCAGAAAGATTAGTGTGGAAAGATGAGATAAGAATAATAATTTAAGAAGCAATTATATCTATCTCATCCTGTGATGTGTGCCCAGATCAGGAGTTGCAAACACACATTAGTGAAGAGGCCAGGTGGGAGTTGTGATGAACACAGGTGCATAAGCAGCATCTCAAGGAGAGAACTCCCCAGCATCAGTCAGCTGTTGTTGCCATGGGAAGGCAAATCCAGGCTTCCAGGTCTTTCTTCCCTACCTCCCCTTCCAAGAGAAGAAAATTCCAGACTTTTAAGTAAAATTCCCTGATTTTAAAAATATAGGACTTAGTTTAAGTTTTCTGGAAAACAATAAACAGGATGGGTTTAACCCTCAAGCTACCCAAGATTTGCAGCCTGGACTAAGGTGATGATAGCTTAGGGAGTTTAGGAGAAATTAATGAATACTAATCAGACAAACCCACTGTAAAAAGGTAGTTTTGAGAAGAGCTGGAAAAGTGAACTTGAATAAGCATTAGAGGACATGAAGGAGTTACTATTGAGTGTGATAATGGTATTAAGATTATGTTAAAAAAAAGACTCATCTGAGATATTTAATTATATGTTATATAGAGATATGCTTTCCATTATAGATGAAACAAAAAAAGAGAAAATGAGTGGAATTCAACACAACTGAATATCAAGGATAAATCTGAGGAATGAGGAAAAGGGACTTCAAAGATTTGAATTTGAGGAAATAAAGAATATCACCAAAGAGACTGAACCACTAAATTTTTTAATTTATCTCCTTTAGATTCTCCTGGAAAAACCTGTCTAGACATCTTGTTGAAACTTATTTTCTAGAATTTATTGACAGCCTATTACCAATCAGAATACAAGAATTAATTCTATACAGGAAGTCTAGATTCCACTTTAGAATAATGTCAAACAGAATTCTGTTTAAAATAATAACATTAGTTAGTAGAACTTACTGGGCACTTTCTGTTCCCAGACATTGTGTTAGGCTTTACTGGCATTACCACATTTATGCCTCAAATCAACCCTAGGCAACAATTATCATTATAAAGAAACTATGATTCAGAGATCTTAAGTAACTTGTTCCAAGGATAATCAGCAAATGAGTATAGAAAAGAGATTTAAATTCAAGCTGCCTGATTCCAAAACCCTATCCATTACCCTATGCTGTCTCCCACAGTGATCTTTCATAATCATCAGGCAAGCAGTATATTAGCCTCTGGCCTTAAAATAAATCATGTATGCCAGTGAGCCAGGCAAGCCCATACATACCTTTAATTCACAATAAGAGGTGTCTAATCCTCTTCCTGTATGGTAAACCCTCTTTGGCTATATCTAGAAAGCAAACATTCTCTTCTGTACCACTTAATCCTTGAAGAACAAAGTAGCATTTCTCTCAAAGTATTAGTATCATATTCAAGATAGAAGTGGGACCAAGACAGTTTTCCAGATAATTCAAAGCACAACAGACTTGTACTTCGGTTCATCACGCATACCAAGAGATATGAGACATCCTCTTCCACCATGAACACGGCCACGGTTGGCTTCACAGAGTCACAGTATCTACGTTTCTGAACTTCTGCTGATCCCCAAGACAACCAAATGAAAAGGGAATGCATATTGCACGGTCCCTGGTGTGGGTCCCACTAGGGTCCATGAACACAGGACAGCAGGCTAGGGGTCAGGGCATGCTATTATGGTTAATATGAAATGCTATACCAGCAACTAGCATAATCCAGATAAACAAATTCATTCCATATGAAAACATGCAAACCATATTTCTGTTTGGTGCATACCCAATTTATCATAAGCAATATTCCCTTTTGCTAGCATTTGGAGCAGTGGCTTCTAGTGCTTCTACAGCAGAGTTTTTAAATTACTTGTCTGAACACATTCAAATAACATTATTTTATAATTTTCTAACGTGCTTACAAGTAATTTCACCTCCTTTTCTCCACTTACCTTTTACCTTCTACCACTTCTTCACCCTGAGTAGGATTCATTCTCAAAAGGATTTTCTACAATTCAAACATGCTTGAAAGTAATCCAAGTGTGGGCTAATCTGACATTTAAGAAAAATTCGTATCTTGCAACTACAAAGTATTTAAATACAGTTACAGAAAAGAAGATGTAACTATACCGTAGTCATTTCTTAAGTTTGCATGTTTGGTTTAAAGTATGTTGCTTACTTTATCTTTCACCTCAACCTGAAAAATCTTACCTATCCACTCGTCCATAAACCATAGCCCATGATGGGGCTGCTGGTACTGCTGCAATAGAGCCATTCAGTGACTTGGCTGTTTAGGATTTTATACCGTATGAAAAAACCAATGCTTATATTTGAGGGATACAAAAATACCAACCACTTTATATTAAATAATAATATAAAGGTTAGTTTATCAGTTTTTAAAACAGATCTTTCTTTAATTTGCCTAACCCATGGGAAAAACATCTGCTAATGCTTACTTGCTTATTCAAAAAATCACAGTTAACCTCCAAACACAACATCCAGGCTAAATGGTTCTGTGATTTTTGGTAATCTTACTTGAAAAAGCAACAACTGTATATATTTTCAAAATTAAGCCACCCTCTTCCTCCTCCAATTGTTTTATTTGAACTGCTTCCTTCAATTTAAATAAAATCCCTCTGCAAATAGTAGGGGGAAAAGCCAAGAAAAGAGAAAAAGCACTGGGCACCACTATCTCCTCCAAAGACTGTATCTAAGACAATACCACTTGCAAGATATGTTCCATTCTAGAGGTAGAAAAACATGTTGAATAAATGTTACTGTGCCAATGATCGAGCAGCATATCAAAGAAAATTCCAGATCAAAAGGCATTCCAACTTTCTACTCCATTCTTAAGGCTTAACAGTAATCTCCATGGCTAGAGACACATACACAGAGACAGATACACAACTACTTTTCTCCAATAAACTGATTTTCTTTTTATTTACCATGTTTCTAGTTTACTGAATGCAATCACATTTTAGTGAAGACATTTTAGTGAATCTAAAAATTAGATAGGTGATTTGATAACTGTTTCAGGAACAATTTGGAAGAGGTCCCCCAATTTTTAAACCACACATTTCATGTGGACATATGTGCTATGGTGAGTGCTGTGAATTGTGTAAGACTGATAATTCACAGACCTGTACCTCTGAAGCAAATAATACATTGCATACTAAATAAATAAACAAATAAATAAATAAAAAACCACACTTTTTTCTAATTTTAAAGAGTTCCAGTATCATTTCTGCTACTCAGTAGGGCTTAAACAGTCAAAACTGAAGCAGAAAAATATCAAGTTTTTTTTTAAAACAGCTTACAGTATTCAAATGTACTGAAGAGTATATGATTCCTTTCAGAAGACAGAAAATAGCTTCATATAAACACCAGATTATTTTCTTGTCTCACATTAAAGCACTTTGGAATATTTTTAAATGTAAATTTAATTCCAGTTATTCTTAGATTTACTTTCTTAACTCTAAATCAAAAGTTAATTAGGAAAAAAAGCAATCTCAAGTTTTGTCCAAGTCCAACTCCTGAGTGAATAACTAGACTTTTAAAATACAAAACAGGGGCACCTGGGTGGCTCAGTGGGTTAAGCCTCTGCCTTCCGCTCAGGTCATGATCTCAGGGTCCTAGGATCGAGCCCCGCATCAGGATCTCTGCTAAACAAGGAGCCTGCTTCCTCCTCTCTCTCTCTCTGCCTGCCTCTCTGCCTACTTGTGATCACTCTCTCTGTCAAATAAATTGGGGGAAAAAAAAAAAACCTTTAAAAAAAATAAAATACAAAACTTTGTATCTATGCTTCCTTTGGCATAACGAATGTATTAATAGTAAGTTTCCTTCAGGCCTGTTTTCTGATTCCTGCAGGCTTTGTCTCTACTCCACATCCTGACACTTAGAATTCAAGAGCCATCAAATAACAGAGCTATAAAGATCATAAATTCCAAAGGAAGTCTGGAAAGCAAGGTAATTGGCTCAACGTTGGTGGATGGAAGGGTTAGATCTTAGAGCAAGGTTTCCTGATGCCCAGATGTCGGTGCTCTTCCCCATAAGCCAGGCTGATTCACTTTAAGTGCTTCTTTGGTTTGTTCTGTTTTACACACGCAGTATTTCTCCCACAAGAATCTTAGAATTTCAGTGCGGAGCAGGAACTGAGCCTAGTGTGTTTTTTGTTTGCCTTGTTTTGTTTTTCTATTTTTCTTTCGCATAAGGCAACACAGAACACAGGCTAGTCACTAAGTAAATACTTGAATTAAATTCCGAAATATTAATTGTCATATTCAGAGTATTACACAATGTGAATTGTTCTTAGCATACATTTGTATCTAGGAAGTTACAATATGATAGTTACCTCGAGGAAAAATATATTCTGGGAGAAATGTTGAAGTTTAGTTAATTAAATAAACATACATTTATTAAAGTATGTAGACTCATAAAATGTAAATTGCTCTACAAAATGAATTAAAGCAATACCAACAGAGTTATAAGCAAAAAATGCATAAAACGTTTCACTCACAGAAGAAAATAGATTGCCTAATGGCTAAGGTAGTGCTGATCTGTCCCATGAAACTATAAAGATATCTAGTCTACCTATGTCTACAGAATACACAGTCATGTCTCTCCTCTACCACTCATACATAATACTTTTGATACCAGATGTATAGATTTTTTTTCCCACACTGCCAATTTTCCCACAGCAGCTAAGTGTCCGGTAATTCAATTCAACTCAACCAGAATTAGCACAAACCTTACAGGTTAAGAGCTCAGTCCCAAAAGACTGCTCACACTTCAGATGCCAGTCACAAGTAGTAGGCCCCCAGGTTACCCACAACTTCTGTCTGATTTGACTACAAATTAGAAGTTCCGAAGACCTCCTCCTCCAGTTTGATAGTTTACTAAAGCAGCCCACGGAACCCAGGAAAACAGTTTACTATTGCAGATTTATCACAAAGGATATTTTAGAAGATGCAAATGAACAGCCATATGAAGAGGTAAATAGGATGAGATCTGAAAGGATCCCAGTGTGCCCATCAATTTGGGGTACACCACCTTCCTCGCACATAGAGGCAATCATCAACTTAGAAGCTCTCCAAACCCCATAATTCAGTTCTTTTTGTAGAGGCTTCACCATGTAGGAATAATCAATTATTAACTTATTTCCTAACCCCACTCCCTCTTCAGAAAATGAGGTTTAGGCCTGAAAAGAAAACTTCAAGCTGCTGCTGCTGCTGCTGCTGCTGCTTCTTCTTCTTCTTCTTTTTTTTTTTTAAGATTTATCTATTTTAGAGAGGGAGTATAAGGGAAGGGTCAGAGGGAAGAGAGAATCTCAAGCAGACTCCCACCAAGCGCAGAGCCCCACATGGGGCTCTATCTCATAACCTTGAGATCACAATCCACGTCAAAATCCAAGAGTCTTAACTGACTGAGCTACCCAGGCACCCCAGAAAGCTTCAATCTTCTAATCATGGCTTGATCTTTCTGGTGACCAGCCCCCATTCAAGAGCCCAAAAAGAGTCACCTCATTAGAACAAAAGATGCTTTTTTCACCCAGGAATTCTAAGGAATTTAGTAGTTCTATGACAGATACTCCTATCACTCAAAAATTATAAGGGTTTTAGGAACTTTGAGTCAGGAACAAGGGTGAAAGACCAAATATTTAACAAGAAACAGAGGCAGAGTTCAAAATATATTTCATACTATTTCACAACATATTAACACTTATGGACTTCTAAAGTCCTTGATTTTATAGACTCCAACCCTGGAGAAGAAAGAGCTGTGTATGTAAAAGAACACGATAAGAAGAATTAGAAGTGGGATCGAAGTGTGGAGAAAGAAAAGAAAAGCTGAGCAACCACACAGAACCTAGGAAGTCCCCAAAATATGCCAAGTATGCAGGTTTCTAACTATACTCAAGTCAGAGTAGAGTAAGAACTCTGAGTCTCTACTTTGTAAGTCTGTTCATTTCTTTGCTTTGGTGGTTTTCCAGTTTGGAGTTTTGTTTTGTTTTGCCTTGGTTACCTAGTAAAGTCACTATTTTAAAAATTCCAACCCTGTTTAAACTAAACTAAGAAGAAAAGGAGAATTGTCCTTCTCTAGATGTGGCCGACAAGAATTTCAGAGGGTCTGGACAAGCAGAGCAGTCTGGTCACAGTGGTGCCAGCTGGAGGCCAGGAAAGACCTAGCATGGCTAGAGAAGGAGAGGGGGGACTTCTGAACACAAGGGGCCTCAGAGCTGGCTTGGGCATGACTGGAAAATCCCATCAAAGAATCAGTTTGCTCACTGCATAACAGCTCTGTGAGACTTCCCTAGATGACTGAATTAGGAAGGTCATTTTAGCCTGCCTGCAAAATGTTTGCCAGCTTCTTTTTGGTTATTTTGTTTGTTCATTTCTAAAGAAATGATTTAAATTCTATATTTGCTGATAATTTTCTTTTGAGACGTTGAAATAGCTGCTGGTGTTTATCATCCAGACAATCAGGAAGAAAAGGACTGAAAGTTTAAAGAACTGGTAGGAGAATGAATTTAAAATATCTAAAAGTAACTGGCTTCCTTCTTAGCCCTGTGTAATCCCTATAGGTAATTAGCACCCTACGGCTCCATGAAAGTTGTGGCTTCAAACCAGTCACCAATCAATGACAGAACATTGCTAATGGGGTAATGGCTCTGTGCCAAGACTTTGTGGCCACTGGAATTAAGGAGTATAGCTTCTGGAGTTTCTCCTGAACAATGCCCAGAATCAGGAATCTGAAACTGCCAGGAGTTCTGGTTGCTGCTGTGTGGGCTATATGTCCTGATTCATATTCAACTTCGTGTACTTGAGTGTCTGGGACTGAATGCAGATGGTGGTGAAAGAGATAAAAATTGCATGTGCTTGAAAGTTCCTTCATGCCCTAAGAACGTTTACCTTGTGAGGACCACAGTATGAATAAGCAGGACCACGTTAGCATTTAAATCAGAGGAAAACCGTCTCTCTTTCTCTTTGGAAGGCCCTTTAAAACAGATAAACAGTAACTAGAAAATAAAGAGAATTCCTTCTACAAGTTTGAGAATGGAATCTTAATGGAAATGAATAGATGACCAGTAAACATAATACACACTGGGATGTCTTATCACCCAAAATAATGAAAGCAATTATTAAAATCAAAATAACAATCTAACAAATGAGATTCAGAAACTGAGCCATTTTAGAAATTTAAACATATTTATTAGAAACACTTTTCCTCATTTAGCCCTTCACTTTAACTGTATGTTCACAACTTTTATTAGTATTAAAAGCTGTATATAGTATATTTGTATACTTATTATACATTTTTGCATGTTCCTTGAATTGTATTAAAATTAAAATGTGGTGGGTTTTTTTCCCTTGATAGTGAAAACTTTGATTATAAAAGTAGTAATTCTCCAGAAATATGAGCCTTCAGCCTAAAGGGAGAAGATACTCAGATGTAGTAGACCCTGCTATTCCATCTTAATAATGACAGGAGTGCTCCCATCACTCAGAAATATGCACAGAAACTGGATGATACTCCCTTGGAGGAAGAATAAAATTCAAAAAGAACAGAAAAAGAAAATATTTCAGTGTTGATCTTAAATGAAAGCAAAGACAAGACTGTCTACTACTCACTGTTTAAAGCTTTTCTCTTGACAGACAAAATTTAATTCTAAAGTTATACAAACTAAACTTTAAACCAAATTTCTTGGGGTGCCTGGGTGGCCTAGTCATTAAGCGGCTGCCATCGGCTCAAGTCATGATCTCAGTCCTGCATTGGGCTCTGGGCTGGGCAGGAAGCCTACTTCTCCCTCTCTCACTCCTCCTGCTTGTGCTCCCTCTCTCACTGTGTCTTTCTCTATCAAATAAATAAATAAAATCTCTAAAAACAAAAACAAAAACAAATTTCTTATAGAAGAGAAATAGTCAACAAAGTATATTTCTTTACTAACAAATTAAACTTCTTCTCACTTAATCACATCTTCTTTAAGATATAAATTTAAGGGGCACCTGAGTGGCTCAATTGATTAAGCAGCTGCCTTTGTCTCAGGTCATGATTCCAGGATCCTAGGATCCAGCCCTCATCAGGCTCCCTGCTCAGCAGGGAAACCCGCTTCCCCTTCTCCCTCTCTCTCCCCTTCTCCCTCTGTCCCTGCTCCTATGCTCACTCTCTCAAGTGAATAATTAAAATCTTTTTTAAAAAAGATATAAATTTAAGATGGGAGAAGATACATGCACATTTCAGCAAAAATAAAAAATGATTGCTATTTTCCCAAAACTGCTACAGTATGCTACTAATACAATTTAAGGCCTGAAAAATACTTGAGTCAACTCAACAACTAAGTATATAAATCCACTATCCTGAATTAGTTTTTTTTTATTAAGAGATTTATATTTAAAAATTAAGTAAAATTATTAACAGAAGTCGATTTCCCTCTTTCAACAAAGAAAAGAAAATATGTAATAGAAATCTTTCCTCTGTGTATAAAAATAACATACCTCCACTCTTTGAATTATATTTTAAAATAAAGTTATCTTGAGTGGGAGGTACTGAAAGTTATTTTCTCATTATAAACAATAGTTTTTGAAGGGGCATTCTTTTTTCTTTTTTTTAAAGATTTTATTTATTTATTTGAGAGAGAAATCAAAGAAAGCACAAGCAGGAAGAGCAGCAGAGGGAGTAGGAAAAGGAGAAGCAGGCTCCTCACTGAGCAGGGAGCCCCATGTGGGGCTTGATCCCAGCACCCTGGGATCATGACCTGAGCTGAGGGCAGACACTTAACAGACTGAGCCACCCAGGCATCCCTTGAAGGGGCATTCTTATGACATAACTGATACGAGAGTAGTAAATTCTGTACTGCTAGACCATCCTAACAGCATTTCAAACACAGGTTGCAACACATAAGCCTTAAGGTAGTCAGCAGTACAATGACAACAAATCATAACAGACTATCTATAATTCTACCCCTCAGGCTGACTGTTTCTTGGCTAACTATAATTTTGATAGCTGTAAAAATTAGTTCTGTTATTTAAGTTTAATTTAGTGAAGCAAGCACAGTACTGCAAAAGCAAACGAGTAAAATGTAAAAGAGAAATAAAATATCTGTCACTTTAAAACCCACCAATTTCTCAGTTTAGCCTAATTCACAGCAATTGTTGAAGAAAAATAAAAGCACTCACTGATAAATGTGCTAATCATTTCCTCCCAGGAATGGAGCCACAAATTCATAACCAAGTTTCTAGACCAAATTGTAGAACACCCACAAGCTATGAAGAAGAAACATGCATCTCCTTTCCAATCGGTCATCAGTGTCTTCTTCCTTTTTGATCGTGAGTACACTCTTTCCACCACAGCAACATGTCTATTTAGTATCAAGGGCCATGTTTAAAAAGACGTAACAGAGAAGCTCTATCTTTGAATTAAAAACACCATAGAAATCACTGGAAAGTCTAAAATGAAAAACAGACCATTCAAATGCCTGGAATCAGCTGTTACTGTCCAGAATCCAGCTCCTTCCAAGAGAGCAGCAGCTCTGCCCGAGCCACAGCTGAATTGGGGATGTCACCTCCTAAGCAAGGATCCACAGAGCTTTTCTGTACAGGGCCAGATAGTAAATAATCTACACTCTACAAGTCATACAGTCTTTATGGCAACTATAAGGCTCTGCCTCAGAGCACAAAGCAGACACAAACAATATGTAAATAAATAAATAGAGCTGTCTGCCAGTAAAAGTTTATGGGCCCTGACTACTGAATTTCACAGAACCTTTACATATCACAATATACTACTTTTCACTTGATATTTTTCAACCATTTAAAAATGTAAAAATTATTGCTAACTCAACAGCCGTACAAAAGCAGACAGCTGTGGCCTGCCATATTTGGCCCATGGGCCACCGTTTGCCACCCTGGGCCAGGGCCCAGTTTTCCTTCAGCCGTGCCAATCCCTTACCCCTCCATTTACACAAACCTACAAATGCATGCTTTTATTTTAGCAAAGCATTCCTTTTGCTTCTTTACGTCTCTGATGTCTAGTCTCTATTTATTTCCCATAGGTTCCAAAAGCCCAGCAGAATAAAGAGGTCAGGAAAGACATAGAACACAGCCTGGAGAAAGGACACAAGCTCCAGCCATGTTGCTTTCCAGCTCTGTGATCTTCTGCATGTTATATTACCATTCCAAGTGTCCATTTCCCCACCCATAAAATTTTAAAAAGAAGTTAAAATCATGGTATCCAATCATCTGAGAGTACTTCTGAAGGTGTGACTTTATATTGAGGAAGGTAGGTAGAGCAGAAAAAAAGGACATGTGGAGAAATTTGCCAAACTTCAGGCCAGTCCTTGCCAGATATTTCATTGATAAATTGCTGGATCATGGTAGTGTATGGGTCCCTGGGTAGAGAAAGGATGTTAGGGGAATTCAGTTAAAATCCTAGGAAAATAAGCATCCAGCAGTCTCACTGAAATGCCACTTTTCAAAATTCTACAAGTGGGTCAGACACTCAACAAACACACATTGAGAATCTTTGTGTTAGAACACGGAAGAGACTATGAGGAGCCCCAAAATGAGTAACTTCATCCCTCATTTCAAAGAATCTACAATTTATTAAACATAAAAATCCATCACACAAAGCAGGTGTGATCTATATAAGCCAACGGCAGTAAAAAGTTAGAAAGTGAGCCAAACAAAAGATAGTAAGGGGTGGGGTGCCTGAGTGGCTCAGTCAGTTGAGTGCAAGACTCTTGGTTTCAGCTCAGGTGGGGATCTCAGGGTCCTGAGAGTGAGCCTCTCTGTCCTTGGGCTCAAGGCTCAGCAGGGGGTCTGCTGAGACTCTTTCTCTCTCCTCTCCCTTCTCCTCTCCCCCCTTCAAATAAATAAACGAATCTTAAAAAAAAAATAGTAAGGGGAACAATTTCCTGAGACCTGGATTTAACAATGAATACAATTCAAACAGACGCAGAAATTTGAGAGTATTGTGCATGTATGTATCTAGAATTGTGGGGTATGTGGGTTATCAGTTCCTCTAGACTGCTGTCCAAAAATGATTTACTTCTATCAACAGTTAACAGGTTCCCATACTTACAACATTTGTTATGATCAGAGTTTATTTTAATGCTTTAGTCAACATGATGGGTAGAAAAGCATATCTCAATTTAATTTTTACTTTCTATCCTTACATACTCCATAGATATTTCATAGGTCCCTTCTTATGTTATGAAATAAAACGCAGAGTCTGCTTAAGCATGATGAATCGTTCTGTGCGGCTGGAGTCCAGGACACAGAAAATACACAGAGGACAAGCCTCTTTCTCTCCCTTCCAGAGGTTTCTCCAGGACCTTGGCCTTTCCCTCTCCACCCCAAAAATTGTCAGTTTGCCTCAGCAGATGGGACAAACCTTTCTTTCCTTCCTGAATGTGCCAGAGTAAATTAAAGAGTTCATAAATGAACATGGTTGAAAAATACTGGTCTTGACAGAAACATCTGAAACCATTTCCTCCATTTTTGCCCAAAACTTGGTTTCTGCCCAATTTAGAACATGGAATACTCAAGGTACCTTAGAAAACACACAAAAATTTTGATCCAAGCCTGGAGACCCAGTTGTAAGTACGGGGCAGATATACATCCACACTTCTCTCCCTCTCATCCAGAAGGCAGAAAAGTAAAGGAAAGATATATCAGGGTTTTAACCTGCTGCGTGGACACTCATTAGGAGGATTTTGCCTCAAAAGCTCCCACAGGGTAAAATTTTAAGGGAAAATTCCTATAAATAATTCTGGGAGAAAAATAAATGTTTTAACCAAAATGTTATTTAGATTATTTCCATGCTAAAAACAAAGTGGCAACCAAATAGGAATGAACACATAACACAGCGAAACCCTCGGTAGGTGTTACGAAAAGTAGTATTCTCAACTCCAGTCAATGCACAGCATCAAAGAAAGCTAGGAAAAAACATATTCCAAAACTTGATTAATGTGATTCAAACAGCACATTCCCTACTACAGTGGAAAATTGGAAAATCACTGTAAACATTTGCTTTCAAAAAGGAGTTGCTAGTATTATTCCAGTAACACTACAATACCACATTGCCTCAGATACACATTTTTCTAATCCAGGGGTTTCAACCTGGACAATTCTGCCCTTCAGGAGACATTTGGACATTTTCCATTTTGAGGCATTTTCCATTCTCACATCTGGAGGAGGGTGCTACTGGGCTGGGGCCAAGGATGTTGCTAAACATGGCACAGTGTACCAGACAGCCCCCCTCCAATAAATAATTTTCTGGCTCAAAATGTCAATTGGGCCAAGAAAGCGTGGTTTAATGTATTTCTTCATGGCTAAGTGGGACATGGTGACAAATACAGGTGGACAGAAATGTTAAGTACTTTTCTTAAAGACCACCTGTTAAGCAAAACAAGTTAGAGTTCTAAAGCTCAATTGATAGGGGCGCCTGGGTGGCTCAGTGGGTTAAAGTCTCTGCCTTTGGCTCAGGTCATGATCCCAGGGTCCTGAAATCGAGCTCCGCATCGAGCCCCACATTGAGCCCCGCATCCAGCTCCGCATCGGCTCAGCAGGGAGCCTGCTTCCCTTCCTCTCTCTGCCTGCCTCTCTGCCTGCTTATAGCTCTGTCTGCCAAATAAATAAATAAAATCTTTAAAAAAAAATTCACTTGATAGATAGATAAATAAAATCTCCAATTTAGCAATTTTCAGTTGCAATATTTCAGGGAGAAAATGGAACATGGTCCACGACTGGCCGTGTTACTGAGCAGTGTATCATCTGTATTTATCAGCTCATCACATTTACCTACACAAAAGTTCATAATCCAACTGGCTAGTGCTGCCTCCATGTACTACAAATTAGTATCTTCTTGCGTTTAGGCGCTAACTGAAATCCCCATGCTTACCCAACATGATAGATGAGACACCGGATTTCAGCAGTGGGTTTTATGTGGTCAGTTTCTGAGGAAAACATTCATATCTAAAATTCCCTTTCCGTTATGTTACAATCCATTAAAACTTTAGTATTCAGATCCGTGAAACTTAAAAGCCAGAGTGGGAAAGCAAGATGATTTTGACTGTAAACCTAAAAGAAGCTACAAAGCGATGCCTTCTCTTAAGTGAAAAGGGGAGGTGGTAATGCACTGAAATAAAATATACAAAGGCTAAAGAGATTCCTCTATAAGTAGCAAAGTCCTTCGAGGTTATTTTATTTTCCCAGTAAGGTTTCCTTGGATGCTTCAACAAAGAAAGTCATTTTTCTGGCGATTTTTTTTTTTAATGTCTCCATTTCCAAGTTTGCTGAAGGCATTTACTTGTCTATTTTCTAGGTGTTATACTCAATGAAAATTTAAAGTTATGGAAAAACTCGGTTCAAATTTAAAAGAACCACACAGGATTCAGAAATCCATTGTGAAACCAACACATATATCTAGGAGAAAGAAAAGCATCATCTATAGGGTGAAGTTTCACATGCTAACAAAGCAAGTACTGTTTGGCAGGAATGTAGAAAGATGGGCAGTTTAGCCCACTGAAGCCTTCTGAAACACTTGAAGATGAAGACAAAACTACTGCTTAGAGGAACTAGCTGGGTTCTACACCAAATGTCACCTTCCGGCTGTAAATCCAAAATAGAAATTTGTCCTTGTGCTTAAAGTTCAAGCAGAAAAACGCCCTATTTACTTACCAAAAAGAGAGAGAGAGAGAGAGAAAGAACAGAATGATCCTAACTAAAAGAAAAAAAAAAGGAAAAGGAAAAAAGAAAAAAAAAAAAAAAACAGTACAGCACAAGGACATTTAAGTACGAGATCTAATTTCAGAGGGCTGAGCATAGAGTCAGAGCACAAAAGCGGAAAACTCCAGGGATATCTCCTGTGCAGCAAATGGCACCGAAGTATGTTTAGGCAAACAAGTGGTGAAACTTTAACCTTGGTAAATGTAAAAAGTTTTGTTTTACAGGAACTTGACTGGATTCGTCCCTGCAGTTCCAGCTTCTGAAAACAAGAAACGGCACCAGGCTTAGGAAAAGGGCGGCTGAGGGGAGATGTGTGTCCACAGCTTCCCCTCCAAGTCCCCGAGGAGGAAAGCTGCAGCCCCGAGGTTACTGGGTAGCCAGGCCCCCTCACCGAAAACAACCGAGGTTTTGAGCGTTGTTTTTGGCAAAAGGTAGGTGTTACCGGCTGCTTCCTGGGGCGCTGGAAGGAATGTGTCACCATCAATCAGAAAGTACACTGAGCCCCGTGTTTAGGTCACAGAGGGACTACTGCCTCTTCCAACACGCATAAATCATGCCAATTCCAGGAAAGGATGAGAAAGGAGAGCTGCCCGAAAGGTGTCGGCGCCCAGTGACCTGCAAGACGAAAAGGAAACCGCAGCTTGTGCTGAAGAAAAACTTCATGCGCTCGCAGGTTACGGCGAACTCCCAGAACCGACGAGCGAGGGGGCTCCCACACTTCCCCGGGGACCAGCGCCGCCCGAGCGCAGTTCGGGGGAGGACTTAGCGGTGCTGAGGAGGCAGGACAGTCCCTCACCTCGGTGGTCCGGGCGAAGGACAGGCGCCCACCTACACATCTCTGCGGTCCTGGGGAGGCACGGGCGCCCCGCCGGCTCACCTGGCAAGCCCCGCGCGAAGGGCCAGTGGATGAATGAACTGCCCGCGCGGCCGAACCCCCTGGGACACGGGCAACTCGCGGGAGGGCTCACCTGTGCGGATGCTGGGAGGCTTCTCCGAGTCTGCGCCCAGGCAGGGACTCCAGAGCTGGAACAGCAGCTCCAGCAGCAGCAGCTGCAACTTCACTCCGCAGCACCCCATCTTCGGCCTGGAGAGTCCGCGCCGGCTCCGGCGCCCCGACCGCCCAGCGGCGGCTCACTTCTCGCGAGAGCGCGGGGACCCCGGTCCGCCCGGGGCGACGACTGCGGGCGGGACCCCCGTGCCAAGTGCGCGCGGCGGAGGCGCGGCGGGTGGCTGGAGCGGCGGGCGGGCGGCCGGAATGAGGCCGTCGCGGAGGCGCGCAGGAGTGGGCGCCCCCCCGGCCGCTGCGGGCAAGTTATAGGCTCCCCGAGGGGGAGGCGACAGGGCGGGCCGCACCCCGGCTATTGGCCGCCGGCTGACCCGCCGCGCCGGTGCGGTCGCCTCCGCTCGCCTTCCCCGGCCCCACGTCTGGGGTTGTTTGCTCAACTCCGACCTCTTTAAGGAGCTGTCTGCGGCTACGTGTAGAGGCTCACGCAGGGCTTCTGGCTGGAACAGGGGAGCGTGTGCTTAAGTTTGGGAGTGGGCCTGGGAGAGTGGGGAGGAGCCGCGGGGAGGCTGGCGGGCGGTGCTCCCCTCCCCTGCTCTGCTGCCTCAGCACCAGAAGCTTCCCAGTAGCCTCAAGGGGTGTGAATTTGCTCTTCTCTGCTTTGGGAAACTACTTTCTAACCAGCAGGGACTGCAAATGCTCAGCAATCTTAGCTGATGAGACCTCTTAAATCAAGAAAATGGACCCTCCCCCCTTTCTCAACCCTTACTCAGGGGATGCGTTTCTTCACTCTGTAGTAGGAAGGCCCTGTTTTTATTTTATCCTGTAAACCGAATTTTTTTTTTTATTGTGCAGTGAACATTTCTTCCTCCTCCGCCTGTGCCAGAAGAGCCATAGACTCTCTCCAGTAATGGCTTGTAAATCCTGCGGAATTGGAGTCCAGCATGTGTAACCTGGGGCTGTGCCTTACAAGATCTTCCTTCAGCCCACATGGAAAATCACTCCCAGAGCTCTCTGAGCGATCTCTCAGGTCCCTGGCACCTCCTCCCCTGCTTCCAGTTGTGACTCATGCCTAAGTAAATTCCCTTTTTCTATATTACATCTCATCACATTTTAACGAGCCCAGTATTTAATCTATTGGGGTGACCAGGGGCAAAAACTTTAATTGTGACAATTTTGTTTCATATATTTCATAACATGGGCTATCTTATGGAAGAAAAAGAATCAGACTGGTAATACAGTAGTATTCCGTAATCTTCTACCTATATTTTCCTAAAATGAAAAAAAATATATTAATTTGAGCCAATATCTTTTCCAACTCGGAGTCTTCAAAGTTAAAAACAGAAAATTATTGAAAGAAAATCTCATTATGACCACATTTTATTTAAAATTAGCATGATTTCAAGATAAGATGAGTAATAAATGTTCACATTTAAAACAGGTGGAAAAAACCTGCAAAGAAATGTTGCCTGGGTGTGACATTTTAGAAAATAATTTTCTGTGCCCAGAACTAAGCCAGTTGTTACCGCTTTGAAGGTTTGGTCTCAGGATTTTAAGAGGAAAATTGGAAAAAATTCAGAGAAGACTAACAAATAATTAAAGAAATGGAAAGTATGACCTGTGAGAAGAATGAAATAGGTTTATTTAGTCCAAAGAAGAAAAAACTAAGGGATGGATTCCATAATAACATCCTTCAGTGTGTGGCCAATGCCACTCTGTAAATTTGGGCAGAAAATAAACAACTTCAGTCTTCTGAATCTGAGGATTCTGAAAGGAATGACTGGTCTTTGGGCCAAATCTAGTTCTCCAGAATTCCAGAACCTGCCAGCAGTACCTGAACTCTGCCAGACTCCTTGAACTGGACTTCGAGCTTCCCTGGTTGTCCAGTATCTTCAAAAATTCACCTGGTCAGAGACTACCTTCCTGCCCTGTCACTCCCCCTTTTGTCTCTATAGACACGTAAAGCCTCTCTACATCACAAGTATGTATTTCAATTGCAAAGTCCACCAATGGGTTACTCTGAAATTTCTCTGTTGAGAGTCACAATGTCAGGACTGTAAGACTTGAATAAAGCAAGCGTTTCTTTGGGATTTTCACGTAGCCAGGCACACTTATCGCTCTTTAAAAGAGCCCGTATTCGGAAACCAAACCCTTCCTGCCTTCTTATATTTCCAGCTGTCTGCTGAACGTTTATGCTTGGACATTCCACTGGCATAAACTCCAAATGTCTTTAACTCATCAAATCCAGATCCCACTCACAGCTTCCTCATCTCTGTTAATGAAACTTCTGCTCTCTAACTCACACAGCCTCGGACATTTTCTGTTCTCCTCTCACCCCCACAACTCTCAGAACTGGATTCCAAATCCTGTCATTTCTTCCCTTGACATTTTCTCTCCATTTATTTCTTTCCATTCTCACTGCCACCTCACTAATGCAGTCCTGAATATATCCTAACTGTGCTGCCTGAATGTTTCCTAACTAGACCTCTCCTGTCCCCAGTACAATACCACTATATGCCACAGCTAGATTCATCATACTCAGATATGGTTTTGATTACACTACCCCCAAACTCAAATTTCATAAGGAATTTGGAAACAGCCCAAATCCCTTCATGTAGAATTCAAATTCCTTTACTAACAAACCTGGTCACCTCTCCCTACACCTATACACAACCAATATGGTTTGCTTTATTATCTCCCAAAGCAGGCCAAAGACTTTTGTCATTTTTACTCTCTAGAGTTTGGGTAAAACTCATTGTCTTCATTTGAGTTTTTCCAGAGGCCAACCCTGACCCCAAATTCAAGGATCAACAGTTTGTTGGGAGTTTCAAAGAAAAGGGGTAGTTGAGGGTGAAGTGACAAAGGAAAGAGAATTAAGTTGATAATAGGTATATTAGTAAATCGACAGCAGTAATTAGAGTTCAATCCTACAAAATTGCTGTACTTACCCCTCAGAAATATTCTGGCCATGAGGCAAGAGAACAAGGGTATATATACCCCAACACTCACTAGTCATTAAGAGCTGAGGGGTACTTATTAATTCTCAGGCATTCCAGCCTGTTTATGCTCATAGGCGTGGCAAGCTCCCAGTAATGAGGCACCTCTTGGCCACAAGTCAGGTTGACATATTTGGAAATGGTAGAAAGCTTTGAGGAGAAATGAGAGGAGTACTAACAGCATCTGTCCAGATACCATGCCTCTGTTCATGTTGTCCCTCCATCTAAAAAGCTCCTTTCCAAATCTCTACTTTCATTGGGCTAGCTTTTGTCAGGCTCAGGTGCTGCCTCCTACAGGAAGCCCAGTTTTAGGGTCTCATCCTAGCTCAGGCTGAGTTAGGTATCCCTATTCCAGGCTTTCTAACACCTTAACCCAAACTCTCTCATTAGTGAGGTTTTTAAAATTAGTTTTTTATCAGTTTTTTTTTTTTTGAGGGCAGAATCCAATTGTTTTTTAATCATTGCATACCAAGTAACTGGCACATAGTAACATGTATTCATTCATTCATTCTTTCACTCAGAAAACATTGACTTTGTACCTGCGTACTCTGTCTAGGCACTGTTCTAGATGCTGGTAAAACAGATATATCAGTGAAAAAACAAACATCCCTATGCATTTGCTCTTACATTAAGAAAGAGAAAATAAACATATCATGGGAATAAGTGGTAGAGAGAAAATAAATCAGGAACAGTAACTAGGAAGGACCAAGGGGGAGAGAGTATGGGGAAATTTGGAATAGGAAGTCCTAGGAAGGCCTCACTGAAAATATGATGCTTGAGAAAAGACCTAAAAGTAGTGAGGGAAAGAGAGACATTCTGCTATATGGGAAAACTATGCCTGGGAAGAAGAGACAGGGAGTTTAATGATTCTGAGGCTAGAACATATCTGACTGGAATGGTAAAAGAAGGCAAGATAGCAATGAGCAGGAGCTCAGTGACAGTGGCTAAGACCAGTGGGAGATGTAGGTCCTGAGAGGTGACAAGGAGGACAAAGGTAAGCAGACATGCAGACAGTGTGAAGTCACTTATAGAATCTGGTAACATCTTTGGCCTTAAAGACATTATCCTGAAGTGAGATAAGCCACTGACATCTAAAATAGTCAAACTCATAGAAACTGAAAATAGAATGGTGACTGCCAGGGGCTGGGGGAGAGGAAAAAACGGAGTTGCTAATCAGTGGGTATAAAATTTCAGTTCTGCAAGATGAATATGTTCTAGAGATCTACTGAACAACAGTACATCCATAGATAACAGTAATCTCTTGTACATTTAACAGTCTGTTAAGAAGGTCAATCTCATGGTAAGTGTTCTTACCACAAGTGAAAAAAAAGAGAGAGAGAGAGAATGCCATTCGGATAGTTGTACCCATAATCTGGTGTGGGGTTTGAAAAGGCTCACAGAATCCAGATGCATGGTTAGACTAAGGAACAGGAGAAAAATGAATTACAAAGCTTGGAGACCGGTTTGGAAGCTAATACAGTGGTCCGGGAGAAGACGGTGCTTTCAGCCTGTTGGATAGCAGTAAAAGCAGGTCAACTTCTAAATAGATTTTGATTACCAAGCCAACAAAATTTGATGGTTTGAATGTAGGTGTAAGAGAAAAAAAGGAGACAAGGATATTTATTCAATGAATATTTGTTGAATGAGTAAGAAGCCAAACCTTGAGAACACATGAAATAGCCCTGGGGGTGGAGATGGAAGGAGAGGTTAAATGCAATAGATGAGAAGGAAAAACAGCCAGACAGCCAAGAGCTGAAACTTGGAGAAGACTAATGCTTTTAGGGGAAGGGGAGGAGTCGACAAAGGACACTGATAAAGTCAGAGAAACAGCAAACATTCTGCAAAAGAGAGACTTGGAAACAGAAGAAACCCTAGGAAAAGACGGGTGCTCGTAGCACCATGAGGCTGAGCTTAAGCTCAAATGCTTAGATGGGAGCAGAAACCACAGTGAATGTGATATAAACTGCAGATGAGGGCAAGAGTATGGGGAGGTCACAGTGCTGTTCAGTCACAGTGGAGGACAGTCAGGCTGTTCCTCTAGTCTAAATCAGCGTCCCTGCACATGTCAAAGGCAAGCCTTTCTAAATCTAGGGTGAACAAGTTGTCACCAAGCTGAAGGTATCTTCTACGAATGAGAGGTACATAGAACATGCTGTGGGTCCCAGCCATCTTCTTTTTAAATTCTTCAAGCTACAGTTTGAGAGGAAGGATTTCCAAGATGATTTTTCAACAGTTGGCTATTCAGACAAGACCAGTATGAGTAAATAAACACAGGCTTAACATATGGTAAGCAAAAGGACTTTAATCGCCCAACAAAAACATTAATTTATCATAGGGGAAATATGCATGTGCTGTATTCCAAAGGTTTTCTTCTTCTCTAGCTTCTTTTTGTCTTCAGAAAAAGAGAGAAGCCCTTAATACATTCAAGTTACCATTCAGCACTTCCAGCCACTTTTTTAAACCTTCATTA
This sequence comes from Mustela nivalis, assembly GCF_964662115.1. Taxonomy (NCBI): domain Eukaryota; kingdom Metazoa; phylum Chordata; class Mammalia; order Carnivora; family Mustelidae; genus Mustela; species Mustela nivalis. The sequence continues at coordinate 71,344,117 of NC_139020.1, forward strand.
TATGAGTTAGTCATCTGAGCACAGCTGTACAGACTCTCCCTCTAGGTAGATATGAATTGTGAAATACTCGTACCTAGCAAAATGATTTCAGACATAAAGCTGAACACAGCCAGATTCAAAGTAAGAAGAGGAGGCCAGGAAAGAGAGCCAGAGAGCACACAAGTACTCCAAAGATGATCCTAACAGATGTTTTGTGACCATTTACACAGATTGGGACAGAGCTGTCTAGGCCATGAGTCACTCTACAAGGTCAGCAGAAGTAATGTGTGGCTTCTGCATTCAGTCTTCCAAACAGTTTTACCAAAGTTTCATACCAAAGCTGTGACATATTTGCTGACATAGGTGACACCAGAATGACATTAAGTCTGATTAACCACAATATAGTGTCAAAAATTTCTTATTCAAATAGTAAGTTCTAATGATTTCTTATGGTACCTTTTCTGCTCCTCATTCTCCTGGACCTGCTTCTTCTCAGGACCGTTTAACTCCTTTCTGTGGAAACATGTCTACCTAGAGGCACATTTACTCTGTGCTAACAGAGTGTAAGCATCAGTGCCCTCACTTGCAAGAGCCTCTGGGCATATCGGGAGTGTCTGGGAATTGTATACTATCCTGTATTGGGTACAAAGCAAGGTTGTAATGAGGGACAGTTACTAAAAAAAACACTTCACAGAAACTGCCAAGGGAGATCCTAGAAAACAATGGAGACCTGAACCCCAAGGATTCTATCAATTGTTAGGTTTACTTTTCTTATCCCCAATAAATACTCACTCTTTACCTTATTCTATATTTATAACTCTATGGTCTTTTTCTTCTTAAAAAGGGCTAAAATTATATCAACTTTAATCCTTTGATTTATTCCTTGTCCTACTTCTAAATCTAGACCCAATTTTTCTATAAGTATTGAGAATATAAGGAATCCATAATCAGTAATTCCTGATCAGCTTGGAGTTGGACCTTCCTGGGTCAATCCTGATCTTATACCATGCCCAATTTCCAAAAATGGTATTGTTACCTTATTCTTATGTGACTGAGCTCTCCTTTGCATGCCTTAGCTCAAGTATTTAGCTATATCTTGGGTTGCTGTCTGATAGCCTAATTGATCTCAGACTGAGAGCTTTCTTTGTCTCAAAAATCTCCAAAGAATGGAGTTGTTTAGCTTGGCCAACCTTCTGAACCCCCTCAAAGCCTTCTGCTGCCACCATCTTACTACCTGCTATTGGGTGCTTCCTTATGTGCTCTGCCCCATGGTTGGCTGGCCTGATTCTGAGCATTCCTGTTCTGGCAGAGCTGATCAAGCCAGAATTGAACTTATCACACATTGATTATAAGGGTTTGATTCAGCCAGAATACTATGAGTAAAATAATTGTATTATAATTTCACTTGGTGAGATCTCCAATGATGTTAACTGGAAATGAAGCACAGCCTTGCTAAGAAAAACATGGATCTATTATGCAATAAAACAGATATAAGTAGCTCCAATATTAGAGGTTATAAAAAAAAAGAGGGAGAGAGAGAATAAAAACAGAATGTTATAAAACATTGGCTCCAGAGAAATACTTATTATTTAAAAATATGCCATGAAGTTTCTAGTACTATTTTTAATTCATCATTCCTAAAATCTGGAAACTGAATTTTGTGACATACATTAAAGGAAACATTTCTGCAATAGAACTGAAAGGTAGAAGGGTTTCCTTTAAAGGGTGTGCCAATAGAGAAAAGCATGGCATTGGTCAGCATGCCACGCCATGCACATTCTGAAGGCACCCCCAGAAATTATAAGTGTTGTCTTCTTTAGAGCATTTTCCATTACAGGTTTCCAAAAGAGATGGTTTGCATCAGATGTAATTTTCTGTATTATAGACACAGATCACAATTCACAGAGTACCTTCACACGTTTGAAGATAGTTGTAATGATCATGCCGCCCACTTGCTGACTCCTTGTGAGCCTCTTTGTATCGTATGTGAATGTTCAGTGAACTCCCGGCAGGCATCATATTTTGCAAAGTTCTCTGACATTATCTCTGACACCACTCTGGTATCTGAAGGTAGCCATTTGGCGACTGCCCTCTAATTTATCTTTACCTTCAATCACAGTGTTTTTCTTAATTACTGCTCTCCTGTTACTTTGTTCATGTGTGGCCCTGGTTTTTTTTTTCCAGCTATTAATATGATTCTTAAGAACTACAATTTTAACCCAAAGTGGAAACACTATTTACTTGCAAAGGATTGTCGGCTTTAAAACAAATGTTTCAGGAATAGATTATAAAAGGCGAATAATCATGTAAAGAAAAAGTTTTTAAACAAAGCTATTTTTTCTTAAAAATTTAAAAATCTCAAAAAAAAATTTAAAAATCTCTTAAAAAATATTATCAAATCAGTTACATAAGTGCCAACTTTTGAGTTTTTCAGTTTTTCAATAATTATTATTTACTGCCTACATCAAAACAAATGTTGAAACTAGTATCCACACAGCAAAATTGCCCCAGATCAATCACAAAAGTGGGAAATCCTTTTCTCTCTTTATTCCACCTATGTTTTCCTTAAAGTAGGTGTTCATTATTCAGTCAACAAATAATTACTGGGCAGGTACCCTATTCCAGACACCACTTTGTTCTCAGGATTTCCAAATGAATTAGATACTTCTCTCATTTTGTATATATTCATGCATGTCTAAATCACTGTGCTAAGTAGTAAATTAAATCATGTTATACATTTCTTTAGCCTATATTTTATCTAAATAAAATTTTATTAAAGAAAGAAATGTTCTGAATTTTGGATAACAGAATATTGGGGATAGACCTTGATGTCTCAGATAACATAATAACTTGAATTATTCTCTCAATGTAATTTTTTTGTCATTTCTCATTTATAAGGATAAGAGTAGCATCTGTTGTTTACTGATTTTGGCACCTAACTAAATAATAGAATATTATGTTCTTCCAAGTCTTTTTGTTGTTATTCATGTCAATTCTCAGTAAAATGCACATCTAGGAAATAATTAATTTTTGAAAGTATAGTGTATACCTAGGAAATAATTAATTTTGTTACTTCAGTTACATTAAAAAATTACCCAAAATGCCAATTTTTGCAAAAATGAAGCATTAGTAGGTTAGTTATTAAATTTTTAATGTAGTCTTTACTCATGACCAATACTGCCTATCAGCTAACTTTCATATGCCCTAATTTTTTCCTCTGCCACAAAAACAGTTTTGTGAGTGTAGAGTATAAGTATACTTTGGAAGTATACACTGAAGGTATTTTATCAGTGACAGTTTTGCATTCTGTTTACCTCAAACCTTTGACTCAGGTCAACCTGGGTCCCCATCCTAATTCTATCCCTTTATAACTGTGGAATCTTGACCTGGTTTCTTGACCTCTTGAGTTGGTTGAAATTAAAGAAAATCTATTGCACAATCAACAGTGTCCAGAAGCAGGGAGGTCCCCAGGCATGGTGTGTTAGGTCTCTGGTACTGATTCTTTCTGATGCTCTTGACCTTCCCTACCCTTGCTCTTGGACTGGGAGGAACATGTGTGCAGGAGTTCTAGGTATTACATTGACATGAAGATATCCTGAAAAAGAAAAGGAACTGCCATTTTTCATGTCTTTGCTCAGCAACTGTTCCCAAAAAACATGTCAAATGTCTTCCCCTGGTGTCATTAGCCAGAATTATGTCCCATGGTCACTACTAAACTAATCATGGTGGGGGAAGGGGATTGCCACTCACATTTAGCAGGTCAGTGTCTTTCCCTAGAGATGTGGATAGGGTAACCTTTCTCTGAGTCACATGGGGTGGGGGGAGGATTTTTTTTGGAAACTTAAACAAGATTAAAGTTTCATTAAGAAGAATGAAAAAATGGTTGACTGCCAACATAGCCCATTATCTGTTCATTGGCTGGCTACCAGGTAATTGGAGGATTAAGTATTTTTATCTCTCTCTCACATACCTGCTCCCTCTCCCAAAATATGTCATGATTTTAGTTAGATTACTATCTAAATTTGCATAATTATGGTTGTGTAAATAATATTCACTATTAAGATACATAATTTTCTGTGGTTTCATTTCCTTTCTTTTGTTTTTCTCCTTGGATTAATAATTACATTTTTAAATATTTAATTGTCATGGGGCACCTGAGTTGCTCAGTTGGTTAAGTATTAGACTCTTGATTTCAGCTCAGGTCATGATCTCAGGATCATGAGATCCAGTCCTACAGCGGGCTCTGTAGTCTGCTCTGTAGTCTGCTTGAGGGTTCCTCCCTCTCCCTCTGCCTCCTCCCCTACTCCTTATATTCATCTAATATGGGTCCCTGAATCCATGCCCTTTGTTCCATATTCCGCAGAGAATGAATCTCTACCTACTGGGGGAAGGAAGCAGGAAATCAAAGAAAGAGTAGTGTTCTGACCATGCAGGTGGGTCAGGAGATGTGAGGCCTACAGACTTTGTACACAGACCTTTAACCAAGCCTTTTGTTTGTATCACTCAGTCTCGCATTCCGAGGTACTTGGCAGCTCCAAATTATGAGCCTTTTTTCCAGCAAGAACTGTTTTCTTTCTTGTCTGCAGGCACTCAGGTTTCAGCTTTCTCTACTTTGCTAAGAGAGTTGCTAGGGATCTATCTGCTTTACACGTTCCCATAATGTACTGATATCACTTACTCTCATCCTACTCATATTATTTTTGGGGTGTACCCACTTTGTTTTTATGCCTTCCTTTATATTTTAGCTGGACTTTTGGAGAAAGTAGACAGGAATCCATGTGTTTGATCTACTATATTTGACTAGGTATCCGTTAAGCTGCATTAAGCCTCAATTTTGCCATCAATAAAATGAGAATATTAACAGTACCTATCTCATGATATGTTTGATGAATTAAAGGAGCAAAGCATTAAAATTGTTAGTATATTGCCTAACATAATAAGTTGCAACTGAATATTTATTATTATTACAGTTATAAAACAAATATACACATAACCTTTATATGCAAAAAATAATTCACAAGAAAATGTGTTCCATTCTCTTTATTTTATGTTAAAAATTCCATAAGAATGTTGCCTGTTCTGTTTATTGATTACTACCTATTTCTAATTAAATTGGATTGAATTTTTCATACTTGCATTCAAGAACTTACTAATTAAATAAAACATCTTTGTAGTTAAAATCATGCATTTCACAGATGAAGACATGTAGGTCTACTGTGCTGAAATCATCAAAATGTGAACTTAGCGAACCCATTGTCATTGATATATAGTTATGACTTCCCTGTCCCCCATCCCAACAAATAATTATCTCTTTGTTTTGGTTATACACAATGATATTTTTGTAATCATTTCCTATGGACAAACTATTGGTGTGACTAAGATGATTTAGGGGAAAGGGGGGTGAGTGAGACTTTAAAATGGATTTATAAATATTTCTAATATTTCTAATTGTCAAACTTCTGTTAACCAAAATCTGAGGGACTTCCATATGTTACCTGATAAAAACCGTCATCACTACAGACAACATAAAGTCCAAGTGATCAACATATTAGAGGTCTATTCTTTAAAAACTATCATTGTGGTGGCGCCTGGGTGGTTCAGTGGGTTAAAGCCTCTGCCTTCGGCTCAGGTCATGATCCCAGGGTCCTGGGCTCGAGCCCCATATTGGGCTCTCTGCTCAGCAGGGAGACTGCTTCCTCCTCTCTCTCTCTCTACTTGTCTCTCTGCCTACTTGTGATCTCTGCCTGTCAAATAAATAAATAAATAAATCTTTTTAAAAAAATAAATAAATAAAATGAAATAAAAACTATTCATTGGGCGCCTGGGTGGCTCAGTCGTTAGGCTTTTGCCTTCAGCTCAGGTCATGATCCCAGGGTCCTGGTATCAAACCCCACCTCTGGTGCCCTGCTCAGCAGGAAGCCTGATTCTCCCTCTCTCACTCCCCCTGCTGGTTCCCTCTCTTGTTGTCTCTCTGTCAAGTACATAAATAAAATCTTTAAAAATAAAATAGAAAATAAAATAAAAACTGTATCATCAGGGTGAACCTCGTCACTAAGAATAAATTTAATAGTGTCTGGACATTCTATAAAAAAAGAAAGCAGCTAATCATTTTATCACTAAAGGACCTCCCTGGTCCATGTTGCTGCAAGTACCCCTCCTTCTCTGCCCTGTCTGGCATTTCGCCTGTATCCTTCATCACACTTGCCAACTCAGAGTATTTACTTCCTCACACATGGGTTGTATTTTGCTTTGAAACAGGGCTGTACCTGATTCATGTTTGTATTCCCCAAAGCCTTGAAAATTGCAGGCATGCCGTAAGTATCTGAAGAATGAATGAGTGCCTTTACTATTTTCCCCCTTTCTGTCGTAATATAAATACCCAATTCATTGTTTTCTTTTTCTAACCAGTATTTTAATAATGGATATATACTTATTTTACTTACTATACTGAGATTAATAAAACAGGGTATCAACTTTTCTTTTATAATTGTATACCACAGCCCACTCTATAAACTATTACAGTTGAACATCTTGTTTTTAATTGCTTCACTCTTTTGCATCATTATACCTGAATCTCCACTTCTCCACCTCTTTTTGATTCAGATGTTAGGAAGCTGGTGTTAAGTTTCCTAGCATGTGCTATCAGTTTGGGAAGAGTGACTGTTGAACATGGTACTTTTTCAGACCGCTGAAAGATGTTCAATTGAGCCATAATGTTTTTTCCTGTCAAACTGTATAGTTTCATCGTAAATGAAACATCGTGTTAGTTTTCTGTCTCATATTGTGACCTACTGTGAATATCATCAGAATTTATCTGAAAACTGACCTTTAAAAAATATTTAAAAACTAGTGTGATGTATTATCAGATTTGAAATAAAAATAACAATGTGATAAGAACAAAATGTTTTCTATAGGAGTACCTCTTCCATCAGTACCTCTTCCATCAGAAGTCAAAAGGAAAACAAGAGGCAACTTACAGACAAGAAAGCTAGAAAACTGTAACTAGTCAATAAAACCTTTTCTGATTTTTTTAATGTACATTATTTTTTGAAAGAGAGAGAGAGTGCACAAGAGGGCAGGTGTCAGGGGTGAACAGAGGAACAGGGAGAGAGAGAATCTTAAGCAGTCTCCATGCCCAGCATGGAGCCCGAAACCAGCTTTGTCTTGGGGACCCTAAGATCACGGACTTGAGAAGAAATTGAGTCAGGCACTTAACCAACTGAGCCATCAAGGTGCCCCCAAACCATTTTTGATTTAAAAAAAAAAAAAAAGTATTTACTAGTATTTTGCAAAGTCAGTCAATCTAGACTGGAAATCACTAATAACATGGTGTCACATTGGTTTCTTCAGAAAATATTCATTTTTATAACAACTGTTCACTATCATATATTTGTCATTTCTCCAAAGTGTTTAATTATGGAATTTTTTACTTTTTATTTATTTATTTTTAAAGATTTTACTTATTTATTTGACAGAGAGAGAGATCACAAGTAGGCAGAGAGTCAGGCAGAGAGAGAGAGAAGCAGGCTCACTGCTGAGCAAAGAGCCTGACACGGGGCTCGATCCCAGGACACTGAGATCATTACCTGAGCTGAAGGCAGCGGCTTAATCCACTGAGCCACCCAGGTGCCCCTGGAATTTTTTAAAGACAACAAATGTTTTGAGGACTAAACAAAGTTTTATTTGAGGTCATGTAAATTTGTTTAAACATATGCTTGCTTTCCTGTTGTGTAGACAACTAGGTCTTGGTATAACTCTACCGATCTTCACATATATGATCATCTAATTGATTGCTTCATAGAGCTAGAAATTCCAAAAAATCAGTACAGAATTGTCTGTTGGATGAAATCTGAAAGAATAAACATATTTGAAGACATATTTTTTTAAATTAACACTATTTCTTATATTTTTAAAATAATATTTTCCCAGGTACATGTCTCCAAGGCCTGAGGGCTAACATTTGCTGAATTTCATGATGGGGGTGGGACTCTAAAGGCTGAGGTGAAAATTTGGCTTTTTGTCTTTGATCATCGTCAACACGGTCCAAACTAATATTGTCCCCTTCTTGTCAGTTGTTGCTGAGACTTTCATATTTCCCTCTATAAAAGGAATCCATGTGTCTTTTTGCTGCATCATTTGAAGAAAGTTTGGTTTTGGTCATATTGCAGTGTGAAGAGGTTGTCACTGAAATTGAGACATAGATTTAACATTTCCATGAGTCATCTCAAGGCTCTGCTAATACAATTTCACATCATGGATGGTCTCACTAATCTTCTTGTGCACTTAAGCAATAAAATATTTGCCATTCAGAAGGATTATTAAAAGGAGGATAAAAAAAATAAAGGTAGGATAATGCCATAATGATTCTTCACACGAGCTAAGCACAATATGAATGATCAATATTCAATAACAACAAAAACATTTGTTAAGTTCTTCCATGGAAAGTTTCAGGAATTTGACAGTTTATCTGTGATCATTCGCCAGCATAAGACTAAATGTTCCTGGGGCGCCTGGGTGGCTCAGTGGGTTAAGCCGCTGCCTTCGGCTCAGGTCATGATCTCAGGGTCCTGGGATCGAGTCCCGTATCAGGCTCTCTGCTCAGCAGGGAGCCTGCTTCCCTCTCTCTCTCTCTCTGCCTGCCTCTCTGCCTACTTGTGATTTCTCTCTGTCAAATAAATAAATAAAATCTTAAAAAAAAAAAAAAAAGACTAAATGTTCCTGGAAAACTTTCTTCCCTATTCCTGTAATAGTTTGTAAAGTTTTTCACTTCTTTCCTAAGATCCTCCATACAATCTCAATTTTTTAAAAAGATTTTATTTATTTGACAGAGAGAGAGTGAGCACAGGCAGGTAGAGGGGCAGAGGGAAAGGGAGAAGCAGGCTCCCCACTGAGCAGGGAATCCGTATGAAAGTCTCAATCCCAGGACCCTGACCCTGACCCATGACCTGAGCTGAAGGTAGACGCTTAGCTGGTTGAGCCACCCAGACACTCCTACAATCTCAGTCTTAAAAAAAACCATTTGTCTTCTGCTTAATAGAAAAAGTGGAAGCCATCAGTATAAATGGTATGAACTACCTTCCCTCCCTATTCCCATTGCTGACTCTTGATCTTAGACTTCCCAGCCTTCAAAACTGAGAGAAATAAATATTTGCTGGTTAAGTCACCCAGTCTAACATATTTTGTTAAGGCAGCCTCAACTGCCTAGGACAGGTCCCAAAGGTGTTTTGTTTGTGTGGGTTGTATTCATTGATATTTACCATAACCAAAATCAAAACAGACTTTTAATAGTACTTATTTAATTTTATTTAATTGATTATTATTTAAATAATATTTAATTTTGTATATTTTATTTATTTAATTTGCTTATTCATTATATGTTGTAGTCACCATGTGTTAACATATTTTTATGAAAAATATATTTCCATAGGAAGAATGGTCAATTTTAAAAATATTTTCTTAATAGAAAAAAGCTGGATTCTCTTATCTTCTACATTCAACTGGTTGTAATGTTTTGGTTTTTGGTTGAAGTATATGAATAATACCTAGTATCATACAAATATGTAGACAGAAAAAGACAAGATTATTGTAATAGACTTTTTAGATAATTGTGGATATTCTTCTTTGATGCCACATCAAAATTTGCATTTGAAAGATTAGTTGCAAAGTGAATCATGTCAATGAAGTTTTGGCATTCTGTTACATTAAAATTCACTGGTTTATTTTGCACTTTGAATGGATCTTTCGCTTCTGTATGATGTTTTAACACTGTGCATTAAAAATGTGAAATATATTGGTTCATTGAGTTATGCAGTTCTTCCAAATACACATAATAGAAGTAAAAAAAGTCAAATAAACTCAATATTACTGTGAAAATAGTTTTGACTATTTCTAGACAGTATGATCTAGTGGTTAAGAGGAACAGGATCTGGTTTTAAACTCCTGACTGACTCCTGGGTATGATTATCAGCCGTACTGGGGGAAATCTATGCATCCATTTATTATAGGACTAATAAAAATACCTTCATCATTAGGACTGCTGTTATACTGAAGTGGCATAACAGGTGTAACTACTGGTGCACAGTCAACAAACAAGAATGACAGTTCTTTTTATATTTCTTTCGGTTCCTAATTTCATCCTGTGCTTCCAGCTAGTATCTGTGTTCTATACTTTGACTTCATTTCCTCTTCTTATCTCTGACATTCAAGGTATATGTGACCCAGGTCAAGGCTGAAAAAATTTTTCAGAGATTAGAATCTTCAGCTAAATCCAAACTGGAAGGCAAGGAGACAGGTGAGGGCATGTTTTCTAGGAAGAGAGAAGATTTCTAGAATTTTAAGAGGTATAGAAAATGAGTCCTTAAATCCCAGGGATCCAAAATTTGCACAGGTGAAGGATATAATTTATCAAGGATATTTCCTTATTAAGGAAAGGGTATGATTTTTAAGAGGAGTTGCTATTCCTAGAGCCTCCTTGGGCATCTCTATAACAGGAAGGAGAACTTCTCCTTCAGGCTGCTTGAGTCGTTAAAACATTTGGGAAAAGCATTATGTCAGCCTAAAAACAAGGATTTGCACTCAGCTCCTGGACCATGGAAAAATAGCTGACTTCAGCTCTTTGTCAGAAGTCTGACTCAAGTTGGGTTCAAGTTTCCTGCTTTGGTTAACTATCTCTGTGTAACAAATTACTCCAAATGGCAGCATAGTTTAAAACAACCATTTTATTAAACTCACAGATTCTACCATCAGTAATTCAGACAAGACATAGTATGAAAGACATGACTCTGCTTCTCCATGTCTGGGGCCTCAGCTGGGAAGATGCAAAACCCTCCAGAGCTGAGATCATCTGAAGTCTCATTCACTCTCATTGCTGGGCTCAGCAAACCTAAACATGGTCTAGCCATGGGGCTGAAGATAACTTAAAACATGGTAGCTTCAAGATAGTCAGAAGTTACACAGTGGTTTAGGGCTCCAAATGTGAGTATTCCAGAAAACAAGTTAGAAACTGCATTGCCTTTCATTACCCAGCTGCATAAGTCACATAGTTTCATATAGTATCATTCAACCAAATTAAATTGGTTGAAACAAGGTCACAAAACATATATAGTAGGATGGAAATGCTTCACATGCATGCTTACACAAACACACAGATGTGCATGTGTGCATATATACACACACATATACTCACTCACTCACTCACTGAAATTGTGAAATTCTCACTCCCATACATGCAGATAACAACACTGAAAGAAACACATCAAAATGTAAACTCTAGTTCCTTCTGGGTGGTGAGTGATTTTATTTTCTTTATTTCTACTTTATTTTCCCATTTTCCTTGCCAAGCTTTCTCTTTCAATCTCTTCATGCCAAGCTCTGCTACCAAAGAAAACATGATCCTTCTCAAGCTCAGACAAGCCAAGCCCCAAATTATCCAAGTCTACTTCTGACTCACTGGACTCTGAAGCCTTTTGTTTTTTCTCCTATTCATTCTTTATCACTGGGTCTACGCTCACAGGGTGAGACAATTCTTTACCTTAAGCTCCAGAGAACAGTTTCATTGTCTGGAACTCTGGTAGTTTAAAATGTGGCCACAACATTCTTTGACATTACTCCTCTCCTCTTGAATATAGGCCCTCAAATCAAGGTTTACTTCTCATTGTCATCTTGCTCTGAAAAGATTTATAGTTCAGCTTTATTCGCTTCTACTGAGTCAGCCAAGTTAACCTTGATCGAGTTCCCTGTTGCCTAGGTTTCTGTGCCCGGTGCCAGTAGTCTGGTGCTGAGTTTTTGTTGTTATTGTTGTTTTTCAAGTATTTACCAATTTGGAGAAGACTTCCCAACCTAGAAATGAATAAAGTCACTAACTACTCTTGTCTATAATAAATGTAAAGGTCTAGGCTCAGATACAAGAAATCTTCTGCCTGGGGCGCCTGGGTGGCTCAGTGGGTTAAGCCGCTGCCTTCGGCTCAGGTCATGATCTCAGGGTCCTGGGATCGAGTCCCGCATCTGGCTCTCTGCTCAGCGGGGAGCCTGCTTCCTCCTCTCTCTCTCTGCCTGCCTCTCTGTCTACTTGTAATCTCTCTCTGTCAAATAAATAAATAAAAAATCTTTAAAAAAAAAAAAAAAGAAATCTTCTGCCCTATAAACAAGCCCTTGTTATCATTTATTAATATGCCATTCCTGATACAACAGCAAAGAAGATAAGAAGTTCTACCAACAACCATCACTCCTCCCTTCCAGAAACTATTGACAGAGCCTCAGGTCGACATTTGACCAACTGGGGTGTCCTTGTTTTCTCTTTGTAACAAATGTCCAAAACCATACAGTAAACACCTATCTCCTCGACCAGTAATCATCTACTAGCAATCAGTTGTTCTGAGATGGAAATGAGTCCAACTAACATCTCCCAGGCTCCCAGCCTACTTCTGAGACATCTGTTGGATTCCTAACCATAGCCGCCAGATGGGATCATGACCTGAGCCAAAGGCATGGCTTAACCGACTGAGCCACCCAGGCATCCCAATTTGCTGTATTCTTAAAGAAAAATCTTCTTTTTTTGTCTTATGGTTAATGGATATTTCTGAATAAATAATAAACTTCCTTCAAAGTAGCCATCAGGGCTAGGGACACAATTATTCTAATGATGCTATTCTAATCCATACCTTTTAAAATTCCTCTTTTAGAATTATCTTTATAGAGGCCATGTTATTTTGCCTATATTCAATGCCTCTAGTTAATATTTTAGTCCCTACTCCTTGCTAGGCACTGTTACACACAATGAAGATATAGTGGTAAACATGAAGCACAAAATCCCTGCCTTCTCTGAAACTATTATAAACAAATAAGCAAATAATATTTCTGACGGTGTTAAGTGCTGACAAGAAGGAAAAAGTGAAACTCTCATCAAAGCCATCTATGAAAAACCCACAGCGAATATCATTCTTTTTTTTTTTTAAGATTTTTTAATTTATTTATTTGACAGATCACAAGTAGGCAGAGAGGCAGGCAAAGAGAGAGAGAGGAGGAAGCAGGCTCTCCGCGGAGCAGAAAGCCCGATGTGGGGCTCGATTCCAGGACCCTGGGATCATGACCTGAGCCGAAGGCAGAGGCTTTAACCCACTGAGCCACCCAGGTGCCCCGCGAATATCATTCTTAATGGAAAAAAACTGAGAGTTTTTTCCCTAAGGTCAGAAATACGGCAGGGGTGTCCACTATCATCACTGCTATTCAACATTGTACTAGAAGTCCTAGCCTCAGCAATCAGACAACAAAAAGAAATAAAAGGCATCTGAATCAGCAAAGAAGTCAAACTCTCACTCTTGGCAGATGATATGATACTTTATATGGAAAACCCAAAAGACTCCACTCCAAAACTGCTAGAACTCATACAGGAGGAGTTCAGTGAAGTGTCAGGATATAAAATCAATGCACAGAAATCAGGTGCATTTCTATACACCAACAGCAAGACAGAAGAAAGAGAAATTAAGGAGTTGATCCCATTTATAATTGCACCCCAAACCACAAGATACCTTGGAATAAACCTAACCAAATAGGCAAATAATCTGTACTCAGAAAACGCTAAAGTACTCAAGAAAAAAGTTGTGGAAGACAAAAAGAAATGGAAAAACCTTCCATGCTTATGTACTGGAAGAACAAATATTGTGAAAATGTCTATGCTACCTAAAGCAATCTACACATTTAACACAATCCTTATCAAAATACCAACAATTTTTTTTCAAAGAAATGGAACAAATAATCACAAAATTTATATGGAACCAGAAAAGACCCTGAATAGCCAAAGGAATGTTAAAAAAGAAAGCAAAGTTGGTGGCATCACAATTCCAGACTTCCAGCTCTATTACAAGGCTGTAATCATCAAGACAGTATGGTACTGGCACAAAAACAGACACATAGATCAATGGAACAGAATAGAGGGCCCAGAAATAGACCCTCACCTCTGTGGTCAACTAATCTTTGACAAAGCAGGAAAGAATGTCCAAGAAAAAAGACAGTCTCTTTAACAAAGGGTGTTGGGAAAATTGGACAGCCGCATGCAGAAGAATGAAACTGGACTACTTCCTTACACCACACACAAAAATAGCCTCACAATGGACGAAAGACCTCAATGTGAGACAGGAACCCATGAAAATCCTTGAGGAGAACACAGGCAGCAATCTCTTCAACTTCAGTGGCAGCGACTTCTTCCTAGAAACATTGCCAAAGGCAAGGGAAGCAAGGCAAAAACGAACTATTGCAACTTCACCAAGATCAAAAGCTTTTCCACAGCAAAAAAAAAAAAAAAAAAAAAAAAAGTCAACGAAACCAAAAGACCACTAACGGAATGGGAGAAGATATTTGCAAATGACGTATCAAATAAAGGGCTGGTATCCAAAATCTCTAAAGAACTTATCAAACTCAACACCCAAAGAACAAATAATCCAATCAAGAAATGGACAGAAGACATGAACAGATATTTCTGCAAAGAAGATACCTAGATGGCCAACAGACACATGGAAAAGTACTCAACATCGCTTAGCATCAGGGAAATACAAATCAAACCCACCATGAGATACCACCTTACACCAGTCAGAATGGCTAAAATTAACAAGTCAGGAAATACCAGATGTTGATGAGGATGTAGAGAAAGGGGAACCCTCCTCCACTGTTGGTGAGAATGCAAGCTGGTGCAATCACTCTGGAAAACAGCATGGAGGTTCCTCAAAAAAGTTGAAAATAGAGCTACCCTATGACCCAGCGATCGCACTACTGGGTGTTTACCCTATAGATAACAAATGTAGTGATCCAGAGGGGCATGGACATCTGAATGTTTATAGCAGCAATGTCCATAATAGCCAAACTATGAAAAGAACCTAGATGTCCATCAACAGATGAATGGATAAAGAAGATATGGTATATGTATATGTGTGCATAAATATATATGTGTGTATATATATATATAAATATATATATATATATATATATATATGGAATACTATCCAGCCATCAAAAGAAATGAAATCTTGCCATTTGCAACGATGTGGATGGAACTAGAGGGTATTATGCTAAGCGAAATAAGTCAATCAGAGAAAGGCAATTGTCATATGATCTCACTGATGTGAGGAATTTGAGAGGCAGAGCAGGGGGTTGTGAGGGGTAGGGAAGGAGAAAAAGAAACAAGATGGGATCGAGAGGGAGACAAAACATAAGAGACTCAATCTCACAAAACAAATTGAGGGTTGCTGGGGGGTGGGGGGTAGGGATAGGGTGGCTGGGTCATGGACATTGAGGAGGGTATGTGCTATGGTGAGTGCTGTGAAATGTATAAACCTGATGATTCACAGACCTGTATCCCTGGGGCAAATAATATATGTTAATAAAATAAAATAAAGAAGGAGAGAGTGATTTGGGAGACTGGAAATATTTTAGACAGAGGGGTCAAGGCATGCCTTTCCGAGGAGGTGAAATGTGAAGAAAGGAATAAGCTTCCTTAGGATCTGGGAAGAATGATCTAGGGCCCTGAGAGAAAACTGATATTGCTTTGTAGCATATGGAAAGCTACTGGAGGATTTTCAGAAGGGTGTAACTTAATTTGGTTAATCTTTGAAAATGGATTTGAGATAAGTGGGTGAGTGTGGTGAGCTGTTCAACTGAGTCATAGAATTTATGGTACAGACTGAATTTTGTAGCTGGGGAGTCATTTTAAAATATGATTTCCAAAACTGTTGTTAGCAACAGAGGGCGACCTTAGAAGATTCTCCACACTAACCCCACCCTAAGTCCTTATGAAGAATCAATATCTTGTTAACAATGAATATGTATATAAGGGCAGTTAAGTTTGTAAAGAATGTGTCTAAGAATTGAACATATGAATTATATAAAGATAGATAATAGAGGTACTTAATTTTTTTTAGGAGGGTTAAATATGCTGTTTGATTTTTTTTCTTTAAAGATTCATTTATTTCAAGAGAGCACACGCACGAGCAGAGGGAGGGGCAGAGGGAGAAAAGCTCAAGCTGACTCCCCGTTGAGCACTGAGGCTACTAGGGGCTTGATCTCACAACTGTGAGATCATGACCTAACCTGAAACCAAGAGTCAGATGCTCAACCAATTGAACCACCAAGGCCCCTTTATGCTGTTTAATTTTTTTAAAAAATTTCATGAAAACTGTTATAGTAGACTTGAATCTACAACTGGTAAGTTGTAAATAAACACATATTCAAAATTAGAAGAGCCTAACATAATGCAGTCTCTTTGAACCCTAAAAACAGAATTTGGTCTGGTTCATAAGGGGAACTTATATTAAATAGCTAATCTCTCTATACATATGGAAATATGACATCCATACACATATTTTTTCCATTTCACTTACTTTACCACTCAGACTTTGGGAATCTTCCCGTAAGTTGTCTATGACTCATCCTTGTGTCAGATGACTTAATGCTTCCATCTAACCAAGAGACGGGAACATGATTATTTAAGAAATCCACCATTCCCACTCAGGATGCCAGGAGCCTCTATGGGGGCTAATCTTGTGGCTTGGCACTTTTCATCTTTTCTTTTTCCTTAGAAAATCAGTGCTTACAGTTGGCCTGCTAACTGGCATTTCTTTTATCCCTTGAGGGTATTTCTGGGTCAGTATGCTTTGATAGTGTATAAAAGACTATAGAAGAGCCCAGCTAGATTTCTTTGTGCAGAGCAAAACAAACCCTGTTCCTCCTCTTCCTTCTTTTCTTTTCTAGTAAAACTGCTAATGTTTGGAGTAGTCCATTCCTAGCCACATAATTATCTCACTGGAATTTTCACAAAAACACTTATCAAAAAAGAAAAAAACACTTATCAAAACAAGCCAGGCACTGTGGTTTCAATTTTACAGATGGAAAAGTGGAGACGCACAAGAGCTTCATTTCAAGCCTCAGGTCACTTAATTATCAAGCGCAGCTGCTAAGCTCCAAGCAAAGTCTGGGCCCCAGAACGTCTTGTACACTCTTTCTGAAACACGTCTCTCCAGAAAACATCTAATACTTGCTGGAGACTTGCTTCCCCACCCCCAACTGAATATTGGACACGGATACAGTGTAAGCCTTCATTGTTCCTGTATACTTGTTATCTATAGTGGTGATTTTTGTGGTTAATAACCAATTCTAGGCATTAGAGTTCTCAAGTTGGTACAGAAAATTGTACTTCTTGATCTTTTTCAATAAACCATTTACTGAAGGAGAGTCTGTGGTTTATGTTTGAAACTGGCACCGAAACCAGCAGTTAGAAGATACATTTACCTAAATTCCTAGTTTAACACTGACAGGATATACCCCGAAGGTTACATTTCCACATCTTTTTTCCTTTAAGAAAAAAGAAGGTCTTAAGAGCACACACACACACACACACATACACACACACACACACACACACACACGGCAATCCAACTCTACATTTCCTTCGTTTAGAATCTTCTCTGTCTGGGTCAGAAAAAAAGATGATCAAAATCTTAAAGTAGGTTGCTTTAGTTGGCTAGAAGGAAAGATTAGGGTGGAATGAGAGAGATAAGAGCGGGGCTGGGAGTTACTTGCTTATTCATTGAGCTGGGCAGGGGAAATTGGCAAAGGAATTGAGCCAGTTATAAAATCCAAGAATACTGGGGAAGAGAGAGAAGGAATGACAACTTGTAAATTGTTTTACTGGGCATTTGCAAGGGGATCACTCTTCGCATCTTCCTTAAGTATTCAGTCTTCTTCTTCTTCTCCTTTTTTTTTTTTTTAAGAATTTAATTTTTTATTTGAGAGAGAGAGCATGAGCGGGGGAGGGACAGAGGGAGAAGCAGACTCCCTGCTAAGCAAGGAGCCCAGTGAAGACTCTGGATCCCAGGACCCTGGAATCATGACCCAGGCCCAAGGCAGCCACTTAACTGACAGAGCCACCCAGGGACACCAAGTATTCAATCTTCTTAAAGCTCCTTTACATACAGAGAAGTCTATAGTATCCTTCAGTGATTTTTGGAGTACTGTTTTTACTTTGCTTGTAGGGTTGCCAGATTTCATAAGTAAAAATATAGGTAGCCCAATTAAATGTGATTTTCTTACAAGCAATGAACAATATTTTGTGGGTGCAAGTCAAACATTGTATGGGATGATCTTCTACGAAAAATTAATATTTGCAATTTGAATTTAACCAGGCATCCTGTATTTCACCTAAAAACCCGATTCATTTGGCTAAGCTCTAGATAAAACAACAAAGCTTATTTTATCAGCTTGCTTACAAATTGAAAAGAAGTTTCCAAGAGGTTTCTGGGGAGTAACAGCTGTTTCTAAACTTAGCTGCGCCTTGTAACCATCTGAGGAACTCCAGATTCTGGTGATTTTGCTCTGAAATATAATCAGGGCATGAGATTTTTCAAAGCACTCCAGGTGACACTAATGTGCCCCGGTGAGGAGTTGGTGACTGATGTCCAATGGTTCTTATCCTGCACTACACCCAACAAAGACCTAAGAAGAGACTTTTGGAAAGTACCCATACCCAGATCCGACCCCAGAGCAAATAAATCGGGGTGGGGGGGGTTAAGGGAAGTGGGATGGGTCTCCTAAGTTGAGATTTAGGAAAATCTCCCAATGAATGCTGTTCCTTCAAAAGTCAGAAAGTCCTAAATTAGAGACTAAAATATGGCATGCGAGAGAGGGCAACTATAGGAAACAGTTAAAAGTTGATGTTTAATATTTTACATTATAAAATTAATATTTATTATAATAAATTCAAGCAATAAAGAAGTATGTAAAATAAAGATGACTCAGCCAATTCCACTTTCCAGAAGTATCCACTGTCAAAGCCTTGATCTGGTTTTCTTGGGCCAAGCATAAAGGGAGGAGGAGAGGACCAATGAGAAACAAACGATAAGTGTCAATTACTTCACTTTTAATGGACTAGAACTTTGTCATGTCACCACTTCAGGGAAATGCTGTGTTTCTTCCAGGCTTCACTGTGAATCTCTGAAATTGGGCGCTATATAACATAAGGGGAGAAGGGGAAGAGAGATGGGGGAGGACCAGACAACCTCTACCACAATTATATTCCCATCTGGACATCCCCCATGTAATGGCAGTGGCCTTAGCACTCCTGGCTGTTCCATCCTCTCATGCACTGGCCTCAGAGAGTAGGAATGACTAACCCAGACACTGAGTTGGAAAAAGGAACTGGGCCAAAGTGTCTCAGACCACTCTTTTTGTGTCTCTTTGAGGAGGCAACTTATCTTGCAGAAGGCACACATTCCTAGCTCCTCTTTGCGGTATGTTTTATAGGGTCAAGCTTCTACCAGGGATCACTCTGTTTTTCTGGCTCTGCCTGAGACAGAGAGGGTAATTTGATTCTACACCATTCTGTAAAACTTTGCTGCAGAGAACACCACATGTCCTTAAAATAGCCTTATCAGAATAAAAATACTTTGTATTTCCTTTCTGTGTCTGTCTCGCAAGTGGTTTCATTCACAAAGTAATCTCTCAAAACACCAGCAATATATAGTTTCCCTTAAAAAGTTATAGAGCTATCAGTAAAGAAAACAGTGTAAGTCCTTCCTGATTTTCATGTCGAGGCAGGTCCCATGACCACATCTCAAACCAGTAGCGTGAACATGTCATAAACAGAAAATCACAAAACCAAATAGAATGGAGAGAGATATGCAAACATATGAGATGCAGAGAAAAACAGAAAATTTTTACTAGTAGAGAAAATAATAGCAAAGCAATTGAAGGGAATAGAATAGACACTGAAATCTGCCAGGTATATAGCTGACTGTCAACTTGTATGCCTGATTCCTTAATAAAATATCCCCCATCAAACCATGTCATCTGTATGCCACCTGTCAGGACAACATGAAGCTAAATTAGGTCCCATCTAGGCAAGCATTGTGCTCAATTTCCCATTAGCTGTATTAGGTTTCCTTACTTAGAATAATGGCCTCATTGTCTTTGCTGGACTGACACTCCTTTCGAACTGACAATAACAGTTCTTCAAAGCAGGAAAATCTAGCAAACAAATAATAGCCTTTTACACGTACACAAATAAATATGCATATACACGTCCATCATTGTATCAATGAATGGATGAATACATAAACTTCTATGTTCCCCATGACGTAAACAATTTAAATATTTCTGTTGCTGTTGTACGACGGTAATTTAGTTTCCTCTCTATAGTTAGACTGTGAAATCACTCTGGTTTGTTGAGGTAGACTATAAGTATGTGCTTTAAACCGCGTTGGAACATTAGAACATAGAGGGCAGCGGCCGCCAGATCCGTACCATGGTTCCAAGCCCGAGGCTCGCGCCGCTCCGGCAGCTCCTGGTGCTGGGACTGGAGCGGGCGCTCCTGGGCGCCTCGGCCCAAGAGCAGGTGCCAGGCACCAGCCCAGCCCTCGGGACAGCTCCTGGAGTGCAGACTTACGCAAGTTCACGGACTGCACGTCATGCCCTCCCGGCGACTTCACAGTGCCTTCTGCCTGGGCTTCTCCGCAGCCCTTCCAGCTTCCTGTGGAGTTATTCTTAAGAAAATACATTGCAAGCCCTAAGGAGTAACTGTGCAAGCAGCTGAAACGTAAGCCGCATTCCTGTTCTCGGGCTATTGAACGCAATGGCCGGGTTGGGGCAGGATCCCACCATCTCCATGGCACACGATGCCCAGGGACGGGGCATAAGCTAGGAGCTATGAAAGGATGTGACCCTCAGTCCCTCCTTTCTGCACCTGGAGACTGCTAGCCCAAACATCCCGCTCCTCCCTTATCCCAAGACTAACTCCCTGCGTTCCTACGCGTAGGGGAGAATGCAAACCTGCTTTAAGATATTTGACGTCCTGTGCACTCCTTTGCCACGCTTTGAGGCATCTGTCCTTGCTTCTCTCTCTCTCTCTCTCTCTCTCTCTCTCACACACACACACACACACACACACACACACACACACACACACACACACACACACCTATGTGCAGGATTCAGCTGCTGCTGCTCTCGATCGCAGAAGCAGCGTTGCACGGCCGCTCGGATTGGTGTAGGAGAACTTTCAGTGCGCGACTACACTCCCATCCCGCCGCTGTGGCCCATCTTGTGGCGGGAGGGCGTGGGGTGGGGAGGTAAGCCTAGCCCTCCCGCTGGGTGGGACTGCTTTCTGGCTTCTTGGTCAGCAGCTGGTGCTGCAGGAAAGGGAAGTTTACTACTCCCATCCAGGAGGCCGGCGGGAGTGCCTTCCAGAAAGGACAGGGACAGTCCGGCGCGCCGGCCAGCAGGAGGCCCCACCCATTCATCATTCCTTCTTTCATCAGGAGCCAGCCCCTGCCCCTCAGTCCGCCCTCCAGACAGCCAAAGCCAGACTCGACCGAACAGCGGTGTGGAAGGATGGGAACGGGTATGACCTTTGTGAGGCCTGGGTCTCTGCTCAGAGGAGCCTTAGAGGGTCTGCGACTACCCTGTCTCTGGTTCCAGCATAGAAAAGGAGACCTGCGCTGGCTCACACCAGACAGTTGGCACTAAGGAAGCTCAGCATTTGCACAAGCCCTCCGCCTCCAACACCACGCCCAAGGCTTGAGCGCCAGGTTGACACAAGGCACAGGCACACCGCCAGGCCCCACCCTCTCAGATGTACTGAAATTCCACCCCAGCCCCTCAGCCTGAGGGATTAGGCACCAGCTCCGAACTGGCCCTAAGACGCCTCCCCTCCCCCTTCAAATGAGGGGATATTTATTTCGGGGAGAAAGTTTGGAGGGGAGCGAGAACATATTAATAAAATCAATTTTAACTTTAAAAAATGATTTAGAACATTAGAACAATTTGAAACAGTTTTTTTTATCGCTAAGATTCCAATGTTATGAAACATCACAATGTTTTTAAATCACTGCTAAATTTTTGGTGCGGTGGAAGGAAACTGGAATATAAGTGGAGATCTGTACTTTTACTTTTGGTTCTAAGTACGAATTCATGGTGTAACTTTGGGCACTATCTGGGCCTCTCTCAGTTTCTTCATTTATACCATAGAGTGTAGAGTAGACAGCCCTTAGTGCCCCTTTAACTCCAAAATCCCTTGATTCTATTTATTAAAAGTTCTAGATTAGTACCAATATATTCTTGGCTGAAGAAAAAAACAATGAGCAGAGTTTACTGAAGAGCCCATGAGCTGGTGCTGCCCCCTCTAGTAGACTGACAAGGGTTGGGGGTGAAACCAGAGAAATATTTTGTCATTCAAATTGCTTCTTTCAGTCTCTCTCTATGGGCCTATTCCTTCATAGTCAAGAATTCTAAAAAACAAAACAAAACAAAAAACAAAACCCAAAACACCAATTTCTGTTTGTTTCTAACAGTTATAATGAAAAGAATTAAAACTCAAATAAATTATGTTGAATAACTATTAGCTAAGACAATTTGAGCAAACATGTTAAAACTACTCAAGGCGAGGATTGTTTCTATAATTTTCCAAAATAAATTTATCTGAGCCTGGATTGCAGGAGAGATCGCACCGTTTTAGGTGAATCTGTTTTTAATTTAACAACAGTATTAGAGACATTAAACATATTTTAAGAGAATCTGGAATTCGATAATATGATAGAAAAAGAATTAATATACATAATTTCAAATTGAAAACAAACATTTAGTTGTAGATTAGGTCTACACAAATAGTAATAATATGAAAGTTCAAATTGTTTTAAATTTTGTGTTTAAAGCATTATCCCCTGAATATTTTATTTTATAATAAAATTATGTGCTGTTAAAAAAATAGATCAGTTCCATTGCTGGCAATATTGCAAGATCATCTTAAAACCTAGCATACCTACAAAGTCTAGCTAAAGTATAACCAAAAGCTATGTAAATGGGAAGTGAAGCTCCTAAGAGAGTAATAAAATTCAGTAGAGGTCAAAATCAGGCACAATCTGAAATTTCTGACTATTAAACACAGGCTGACACTTGCTTTGGCATCTCAGAGAAGAGTTACCAATCTTCATTGGCCGTGGCTTAGATTTCAGCTGCTAAGATGAGACAGGAGATGAGTCATGGGCTGAAGCAAAGATGTAGTACTGGAACAGAGACTACCAATAAAACAGGAACTTTCAAAGGGATACACTTCAGTGTAAAGTGTGAGCTAGAAAAGAAAAAATTCCACTGGCAAATAGAACTCAAGAGAAAGTTTGACTGTTCAGGCTTGTGCTACAGGTAAAGAAAAAAATTGCTCACTGAGAATTTGTCACTAAGACTTATCCTCATTGTTTTGATTTTCCTATTTAAAATGCATAATCCATTGGGAAGCAGCAAACTGACAGAACAGCATAAAAGTGGTCTTCGATCGGAAACACCACTGGGATACTAGCAGAAGCAAAAGCACATCTCTAAGAGAGAGCATACCCTTAAACAAAACCCCTCAAAGCCGCGTGGGCATCCCATCATAAACATCAACTTGAGAGAACACATGAGGTAACATACCATCGTCTTCCTTTATTTCTGTTTCCTATGTTTCTGAGTTAACACACAATGACATACCACATACCGCACAGAGATGAAAGAAGCACAAGGCATAGTGGTTTAGAATGTAGCCTCTGGAGCCATGTCAAATAATGGTTTTGTGGACATAAGCTAGTTGAGTTCCTTGGTGTAAGACACTTTTTAAAAATTTCATTTGTAAAATTGGGGTTATCTTATCTCACAGGATCATGAGAATTGAAATGAGTCAGTACATAGGAAGTCCATGCAATCAGAATGGTACCGGCAGTATAGGAGCACTAGAAAGAGCTCGCTACCACCACCACCACCACCACCACCATCATCATCATAGTTCGTTAGTTGCTCACATTATACCACCTGTCTCATGATTAGGCTCTTTTTCCTCCACAGGTGCCCGGATGGATATTCATCTCTGCTGGAATTGAATCTTGAGGTAAACCCAGCAACTACACATCTCAAAGTTGTATGAGTTCATATGACTGGCTCCCTTGTGGAGAAGCAGCAGAACGAACTGTAAGAAAGTTTAATGAACTGTAAGAAAGTTTACCACTAAGCGAGGTAATTACAGAATATTTTAGAATCCACTGCTTACTTTTTGTTTACATAGTATGTGAAGAGGCACCACTGCCGCTTCAACCTTAGCACCCAGCCCATCCCTGCCACACCCTCCAGTGAAGACGCAGCACCATGCCATTCTGGACCATTGGAAAATGGAGTGAGGAGATTAGCCTGCCTGATCAGATTTCTAGTAGGACTTTGAGACTGGGCAACTCTCCATGCTCTTCCATGAGCTGTGCTGTCTTCCAGGAGCTGTCATGTTTCTCACCTTTTATCCAACATTTCAATTTTCCTTCATTGCAATTACAAGAGGGAGGGGGAAATTCCTTAGCATTCCATCTTTTGTCATTACCTCTTGATAAAGTTTATTCCTCTGAAAAAATGGTATTGATGTTTATCTTGTGATGCAAATGTGAGAATCAAGTAAAACATATTTTCAAACAGAGTAATTTTTAGCTTCTGTAATAATTCTTTAAATCTGTGCTGTAATTGCATACTTACTGGCTTTATCCTTGCTGAGGGATAGAGGACTACCTCTTCATTTCTGTCTCCTTTAACACCTAGCACAGTGTCATACTTGCATTAGAACTATTTTCACTCATTCGAAAAATATTTGTTGAAGATCTCGGATGCACCACTCTCTTGGGTTCTGTGTTTAACTGTAATAAACAATCAATTCCTGCTTTGCTTGATGAAAATTTGCTAAATTGACCTTTTCAGGTATACTGACCATGTATTCAGCTTACAGACAAGACTGTAAAATGTACCTTATTCACCTCCAGCAGTGCCAGGAAGTGTACCTGGGCAAATGACATACCCAGCCAGCCTGAACCTTCTGATCGAATGGGGACAGAGATACATTAGATGGCACCTGAGATGGTGCGAGGGACATGGTCTCTACTGAATGTGCCAACATCCCATTGAACACATATTCATGTGGTCCTCATAGATGGGTATTTTCTTTAAAAGTCTGTCTCATCCATTAGTGTGTGAACCTCTAAGGGTAGTATTTGTGTATTTTTTACCTTTGCATTACCCTCTGCCTTCGGAAATAGTTCAATGCCTGAATTTAGGAGGTGCTAAATAGAGTAATTATAAATAGAATGAAATAGTGGAGAGAGGGTATATTTTTTAAACAGCAAAACTTTTTACTGGTTACTATAAAAAATATTTCAAAAATATAGCCATTGATTGTTTTGTTATTCATTGGGCAGATACTGAGTGAATGCCTAAGAGGTACTATTCTTAACCATGCTAAGTGTTATCATGGATAATACTATGCTATCTCACTGATACATACTACATTGGAATGTATTATTCTGTTTTTCTCTTTTCTGGGGTTTCTAAGACATCTAGAGGCAAATAAATGGGGAACAGGTTCTGTGAAGGTCAACCAAATTACGGGAAAGATTCACTTTCAGTGTTCATTATCACTAGCCAAAAAGTTGTATTTGGTTTAGTTTATTAAATTCATACCTATGGATTTTCCAAGTTTGCACCTTCCAATATAAGTTAAATTAAAGCTTTAACACTGGGGCAGGGGGCAGCAGGTCCTAAAAAGCAGCCAGCTATCCCAGCAGAGCAGGCTGCTATCCCTGGAATCACTGCTCATTCTATACTTGAACTTAACATCCAGCTGGTTGAAAAATTAGACTGGTAACCAGCTTATTGTATACTTTTTGGGAAATCTTGTCATTAAAATTGTTTTAAAATGTATCCTTTACTGACAGTTATAAATTCCGGCAGCTTTCCTGCATGATACACTACTGCTGAAACCATACCTAAATTTTAATGTGTCTTAAGTAAGTGGATTAGGAATAAGCATTTATAAATAACTTGGTTATATCAGAAAGCTAGTCACTACTATAAAACACTACAAAAATGACTTTATTGGAATTAAACATATACGAAAACAAGGATCCTGAAGGAAACTGATATATAAGAAATTCCTTTAAAAAATCCCTCTGAAGAAAAGTTTAAAAAAAAAATAACTGTCTTAGTCCATTTTGGCTGTTATAACAAAAATATCATAGACTGGATGGCT
Organism: Mustela nivalis; assembly: GCF_964662115.1. Lineage (NCBI taxonomy): Eukaryota > Metazoa > Chordata > Mammalia > Carnivora > Mustelidae > Mustela > Mustela nivalis. Next base: position 71,370,158 of record NC_139020.1, read on the forward strand.
TATAAACAGCAAACTTATTTATTGCAGTTCTAAAAAAGTCCAAGATCAAGGCCCCAGCAGATACTGTGTCTGGTAAGAGCCAGCTTCCTGGTTCACGGATGGCTGTCTTCTCACTGTGTGTCCTCATGTGGCAGAAGGGGCAAGGGAGCTCCTTGCCTTCTCCTTTGTAAAGATACTAATCCATTCATAAGGGCTCCACCCTCACATTCTGATCATCCCCCAAGTCTCACCTCTAAATATATCACATTAGGGGGTTAGATTCCAACATACTAATTTTAGGGGACACAGACATTCAGTCAATGGCATTCCACCCCTGGTCAGGACAAAATTCATTTATTTCATCCTAACAGCCAAAAAGTCTTAACTTGTTCCAAACTCAAAAGTCTGAAAGTCCAAAGTTGCATCTAAATCAGATAGGGGTAAGAATCAAGGTATGAGTCATCCTGAGGCAAAGTCCTCTCTATCTAGGAACCTGCAAAACCAAACAAATTATGTGTTTCCAAGATAAAATGGTGGGACAGGCACAGGACAGACATTCCTAGTCCTAAAAGGAGAAATAGGAAAGAAGAAAGGAGTGACGGGTCTTAGGTAAGTCCAAGACCACACAGCACAAACAACATTAAATCTTAGGGCTTAAGAATAATCTTTGACTCAATGCTCTGTCTTTTGGGCCCCTTTGGGATGGCCTTGTACCCACAGGGCTCAGAATGGCCTTCCCTGCAGAGACTCTCTACCCGGGCCCTGTGATCTCCAGGACTGGGGTTCAAAGCCCGAGTTTTGCCCAGATGGCCCCTTTTGAAATCAAGGTGAAGGCAGCCATACCCCCTTGACCTATGCACTATGAGATAGGGCCACATGGACCTGTACCCTCTGGACAGGTGGCCAATGAAGTCCATGCCATACCAGGGCGCACAAGAGCATAGCTGGAGTGGCAGAAGCACATGGCAAGAGAGTGCAGAGAGCAAGCCCCCCGGCCCCACCATGTGAAGTGGTGCCAGGTACTGTGCACAGTTCCCATTGGTACTGAAGGCCCTTCCTTTGAACCACTCAGCCCCCTAGGCCCTTCCATTATAGGCCTGTCATGGGAGAGGTGGCTCTTTTGACCACTGATGTGCCGTCAGGGTCATTCTTCCACTGTCCTGGAGAAGAGTTTCCTGGCTTCTGTTCAGAAGGCTCACTCACACTGATCTTATCAGTACTTTGGCCATACCCTCAGTGTTCTCATTTTTTGCTATATGGATAGGCTGAAAATTTTCCAAGTCTTTACATTCTGCTTCCTTTTGCTTAACAATTCTGCCTGTAAGTCATTTCTCACTGCTTGCATTTTACTGTAAGTCAGAGGAACTAACTGCACCTTCAACACCCTGCTTAGAACTCGCTTCAGCTAAACATCCAGTTTCATCACTTGCCAGTTCTGTGTTCCGCAAAACATGAGAACATGAACATAATTCATCCAAGCTCTTTGCCACTTTATAGTAAAGAGGGCCTCTCCTCAGGAACAAGTTCCTCATTTCCACCTGAGGCCTCATCAGAATAGCCTTAACCGCTCACGTTTCTACCAACATCCTGCTCAGGATTACTTAGCTATAAGAACACTGAGGCTTCCTCTACAGCTCTCTTTTCTATCAGAGCTGTCACCAGAATCACCTTTAAAGTTCTGTTAAAATATCTAGGCTTTTTTTTTAAAATGCAACTCAAAATGCTTCCGGCTTCTCCCCATGACCCAATTCAGTGCTGCTTCCACATTTTTAGGTATTTGTGACAGCAGCACCTCCAATCTCTGTCTGAATACATTTGGGTAACTGTACAGAAATACTGTGGATGGGGTGGCTTTAATAACAAGTATTTCTCTCTCACCGTTCTGGAAGCTGGGAAATCAAAGATCAAGGGGCTGGCAGGTTATAAGGACACTCATCCTCTTGCATGACCCAATACTGCCCCAACATCATACACTGGGGTAAATTCTCAAGTTTGGGGTGTGGGGAGGGATACAAGCATTCAGTCTACAGCAAAGACTTAATCCCAAGTCAAAAAATAGAACAGTATTTTACTATAAACCAAATTATATTTATTTAAAAGCCAAAAACGATATGATGAAGCATGAAAACACACAAATTTCAGGGCAGTTTTTGTTTTTAGTCAATCTGATGAATTTTACACAATGAAATACCATTAAGACATATATAGAAACCATAGTATAAAAATATAAGACATATTGTATTACTTTTTTTTTTTTAAAGATTTTATCTATTTGAGAGAGTGAGTGACCACAAGCAGGGGGAGCAGCAGAGGGAAAGGGGGAACAGGCTCCCTGGTGAGTAGGGAGCCCCATGCAGGGCTCGATCCTAGGACCCTCAGAATCATGACCTGAGCCGAAGGCAGATGCTTAACCAGCTAAGCCACCTGGGCACACCAAGATGTATAATACTGCTTTTAAAGAAAGTGGAATTATAACTGTAAGAGACAACTTAATACCACAAAAACTTTAAGCAGAAATTTAAAATGTCATATGTTAATTTTTTTTTTTTTTTTTTTTTTTTTTTTTTAGTATTACACAGCAGATCTTGAGATGTAGGAATATGGGCAAGTAAAAAGAAGGTTTATAGAGATAAACTTTCTCAGTACTATTTGTCTGATTTCATATATAAAATGTCAAACATTATTATAAGAAATAATATATATGTCTAAGACTGCAATTATACTTTCAAATATAATTATTTTTTTTAGAAAGCAGCAGTTTTACTTTAAAAAAAAAAAAAGCAAGTAGTAGCACCTAAAAATAAAAATTACCAGAAACTGAGTAAAACAACTTCACTATGAAAAGATAAATATAATTTAAAAATGAAGCACCTTTCTTTGACTTCAAGAGGAACTATGGGCAAAGGCCCTCATCTCTGAATAATCCCATTGGAGAACACTCAGGCTTGTTTTACTTAACAGTAAGTATACATTTCATTCAATATACTGGCTGTGTTGAAAGAACACAGTCCATGTCCAGATAGGAAGGTAGAATGCAAAAGAGACAGGTTGACTCATTAGAGTTTATTCACTAATACACTATGCTTTTAACTAGATAATAAAAACAAGTACATACTTTAACTATGGTGATCCTACATAATTTTACTGGTAAGCTACAGTTCACAGAGAAGCAGCATGTTTGCTGTGTTTTATTCTTTTCTTTGCATAGATAACAGATTTATCATCTAAATAAAAAGCAGCTAAGAAATATTAAACAACGTCAAGATTTAGAGGTTTTGCTTTTACAAAGTGCTACACAGAATGTCACATTTCAAAATTTAGTAACAAAACCCTAACTCTTGCTATTAAAAAAGCACAGTGGTTATCAGGGATCTTCTTGGAAGTTAAAAAAAAAAAAAAAACCAATTATCTTCTCTGTGTCACATCAAATGAGAAACAAAGGTTCAAAAGGCAATCTTAGAGATTTGGCCAAACATATTTTATATATAAGGCATTTGTGACCAAGAGAGATGAAACATTAAATGCAACCTCCTTATAAGGGCACTGGTATCTCTAAGATGCTCAGAGATCTAGAATGGCTGTAGCCCTTGTCACCTCTTTTCTTGAGAGTCTGACCCTGACTCCATATACAGGCAGGTCCTGACTGACCATTCTGATGAATGAGGGAGTACACATGGAAAATACAAACCTTATGATTAAAAAAAAAAATTATTTGGTAAAAAAAATGAAAATTTCCAAGGAAACTTAGAAACTTGCAAAACAGGGTTTTGATACATATACACAAGTAAATGTTTCCTTGTACAATAAACACATAGTGTTTCGGTCTGTCCTCCTTTTTGTTTTTAAAGATCAAGAGTATCATTCTTTTCACCTGGAATCAAATTTGTCTTCAGTAACAGGACAAGAGGTAGGAGAGGGAGGACAGGGTTAGAGATAAAAGCTCTATTACTCTATCTCAAAGACTGCTCTAAAAAGCTCATCATTTCATGACTTATTAATGTGAGAGCTCTGGGATTCATTTTCCCTTATGTCATGGTAAAGTGTTTTCAAGCTTACTGTAATATGTTTACCTGGTTATTGAGTCATAGCTTTTTCAAGGTGAATGCCTAGTCTACCAAAGGGACAAAGGACAGATAAAATCAACTGAAACATGTTTAGATTGTATTCTTGCTCTTAACACTCTTAGCCTGTTAGAGCTAATACCCAGTGAAAAAAACCTGCAGAAGCAGACACATATATTTGCAAATAATTCAGGGAATAATAAGCCCGATCCAATTTTCTACTTTTTTTATGAGCCATAATTGCTGATTTTCGGTGTCCATCTATCTTGATGAATGCTGTGGTGGGGACCTTTCAAAATACATGAAGTCCTGAAATTAGAAAAATAATTATAGATACATATATTTATATATATATTATATATAGAGAAAGATAACTGTATGTATATAGATACATACATAATTAGATGCAAATCATGAAGTATTATCCTCATAATTTATCAGGTGACCCTGATTCTAATTAAGAATAAATAAATCTAATAAAACCTTTATGAAAAGGACCTAATATGAAGACCAGCAATTACAGACTTGGAACTGTTGGTAACCAGTAATATCTCCATTTGGGGATTCCGATTAACAAACTCTTCATTGTTAAAAGGAAGAAAAACTGGACACTCAATATTAAATACGTTAAATATACCAACTGCAATATGTTAGCTACATTTTGAAGGTAAATATATCCATTTTATTTCCACGTAACCACTGATCAGTCAGGGTTACAGCAAGGGAACTGTACCTAAATAAATCGAAGGAAGATACAACACCAAGGAGCCCACTGACAGAGAGGTACGGGGTGGGGGAAATGGGACATCAGCTTTGGGTTATTTATTTCATTAAGAAGTCATAGGCTAGGCATCTTTAAGTAATGGAAAAGACATGCAATGAGGGCAAGTATACCCCCTGGAGGCCCCATATTCTCCAAGTACTCTTCTGGCCCTCTACTCCTATGATAGCTCATGGTCAGTGCCCTGAACAATGTAAGTATTTTTATCTCCATTTTATAGGTAAGACAAGTGAGGCCTGAAAGTGCTAACCGCTTTGCAAAATACGCAACTAGTCAGCGGTAGAGACAGACACTGTCCTAGTTTCAAAGTTTACTGCCTGTCTCTTACACTACACTGCATCGCATCACAAAGAGTGATTCTCTCAAGACAGCTCAAAAGCAACACTTACAATGAGGAAGCAAGCTCCAAAAATCATGGCTTTCATCTTCACGTCCAGATCTAACGGGAAGTGAATTTCAAAGTGGTCAGCGTCCCCCATTGCTGATAAGAGACCGTTCCACTTCCTAATAATGCTGCCGATGCTGGACATGCCGTCAAGGGATTTGACCTAGAAAGATAAGAATGTGACTTTAGGATGATTGAAAAATATTATAATACATTTCATTCTTCTACTTAGAAGCAGCTTGCACTGCCATCGCATAAATACAGGACAGGAAGTAATAAATTACTGTAAAGTAATAAGGAATCATGGCCAAGAAGGCTTGAGTGCCTTGCAACTGGTTAATAACTGAGCGGGGGTATATCTGACAGTTTGAAGCACAGTTCTATGTACTTCACAAACTTCAAGTGATCATTCAAGTTTCTGTGTGCCAAATCCACCCTGTCTTCTTAAAGCATGTAAGATTTCTGAGGGGCTTCAGCTTCCAAAAGGGGGATTCTGGCACTTGCCAGAGAGACAACTTCCAAATACTAACTTTGGGGGATCAAAATGACCCTATATGCCTGTCCCTAAAATTTGGCTTATCTATATTTTTCTATTTCTCTACAATGGTCTTTTAATAAATAAGCAATACTTGAAGAACTAAAAAAAAAGTTTATTGGGTACCATAGGAAATATATGAATGAGCAAATTGAGATAATGAAGCTTGCTGAAATTGCAAGGCATTCAAGAAGGATTCTCTAAGAAGCTCAGGAAATATTTCTAGGAATCTCCTTTGTCAGATTTGTAAGATAATAAGCACTTATTTTGGAGTCACTGAGATAGAGGCAAAACAAGAGGATTTTTCATTTTTCTGAGAAAATATAACCCATTACGAGTTTTATCCTATCTCATAAGGACAGAGACAATTTCTACCATGCAAATAAACAATGTGTATAATCTCGGGGTACTCCAAATGTCCTGTGATATGTGGGGTACTTTCATCACTCAGGACCTACATCCCAATCCTGCAAATTGTTGGTAAAAATGGTTAATTAAATATGACCAAGAAGAAAGAAATGGATTCAGTTGGGCTATTTACTTTCAGGTTTAGTGTTTTAAATGGTTTCTTCTTATCTTTATCAAACACTGAAATCATAAAAAAGTAGCTCACACTTTGGAAAACTGTAAGCAATCCACTAACAATACTTTGAAAATGATTTGATGTCAACCAATAACCCTTTCCTCATTCTGTTTTATTCATTCACATGAAAACATAATCTGAAACCAACTCATTCCAAGGTCTGTTAGTACATATAGAAATCTAGTAAAAATGTCATTTTTACACTTGTTTACCTCAAAAACTGAATCTGAACCACAGCCATAGGTTGAACATGGCCCGCGCACTCTCAACACATTGTCTTTCTTCTCATTCTGGATGCTGTAAACTGCCCTGCACAGGTTCCAGTGTTCCGCAACAAAGCCAATGGTGACACCGGGAGGACACTGTACCTCCAGCTGCAAATGAGGAAGTGAGAGAGGGGAGGAAGCTATGCACCGATGTATATACATGGACACACCACCTAGATGTGCTCTGAGGTCTTTCAAGGACTAGAAACAATGTTACTAGTTACTAGTTCCATTTTACCCAGGCTTGCTCTTATGGCTGTAGATGAGAACAGCCTGGAGAGCTGAGGTCACCTTTCCCATGGGAACAAAAGGATTGCTTGCTATAAGGGACAGTTCTCAAAGCTCAGTATTGCTCAGCTGTATGCAGCACCTGCTTGGGCTCTGCTGATTCAACCCTATAGACCTTGGGAGCAAGGGGACTGACCCCAACATACTGCTCATGGCACTCACGCTGTTTACTGTGCTGTAGTAATGTTCTTTGTCTCTGCTCTAGGTGTCTCATGTCTTCTGGCACAATTCATGACAAAGTAGCAAGGTAACGTCTTAGATTTGAATCTCAGACAAGACAATTATAAGAGAAAACAGAAAAAGAGGCATTCTGAAAACTGAATATTGTGAAAACAACAGAATGTGTGAGTGAATATATAAAGCCATTTTATTTGTTTATTTGACAAACTGACAGAGAGCACAGCAGAGCGAGAGGGAGAAGCAGGCTCCTCGCTGAGGAGGGAGCCTGATATGGGACTGGATCCCAGGACCCCAGGATCATGACCTGAGCTGAACGCAGACATCTAACCTACTGAGCCATCCAGGAGCCCCTATAAAGCCATCTTAAAAAGAGTTTCAAAATTGTCCATGGCCCTGTTTTAGCTAAACATCTTTATAATATTCCTTTGTGAAGAACTAAGATCTTCATATTGATTAATAACAAGAGTCACAAAATTAAATTATTTAGTAAAAGCCCAGAGGTAAAGTTCTACTGGTAGCTTTTCTGGTGTCATATATAGTTTTCTAAGAGTTTTGAGTCCACTAGGTCTCAGCATGGGGCAGGACTACATAGCTTCATGAACTGTCAAGTAAAGATATAATATTTTAAAAAGATGTAACTGTTCATATATATATATTCACACATATACATAAACATACACATTTGATAGCTGCCTAGCATTAATATCTTTTACAAGTATAGGCCTAAGAGCTAAAAAAAAAAAAAAAAAAAAAAAAACCCACAAAACTGTATACAAGTAAATTATTTAAAGATTTATTTGAAGGATGCTTGGGTGACTCAGTCTATTAAGCATCTGCCGTCCCCTCAGGTCATGATCCCAGGGTCCCAGGATGGAGCCCTGCGTCAGGCTCTGGCACAGCGGTAAGCCTGCTTCCCCCTCTCTCACTCCCCCTGCTTGCATTCCCTCTCTCTCGCTATGTCTCTCTTTGTCAAATAAATAAATAAAATCTTAAAAAAAAATTCATTTGTGAAGAAAACCCAACTCATGAATATGAAGAATTCCTAGTATATCCCAAAGGACTAAGAATTAAAGGTGAAGATTCATCTCAACTATCAGGCCATCTATCAGTAATGATAGAGGATCAGTAATGATAGAGGAGGAAGACACCTGGGAACAACGTTCCCTGAGCACTGTACTATCTGCCAGGTCTGTAATGAACAGTTAACTTTTATTTACTACTTAATCCTCAAAGCAATCCTGTTTACAGGTGCTATTATTACCTCCATCTTACAGGAAATCAAAACACAGAAAAGGTTGTAAATAAATTAACATTTAGTATGTGCTGGCACTTACTATGTCTTTAAAATATCCCAGGAATCCTATGGGGTATTGTCGTGCATATTTATGTACCAGAGCACTGAGGCCCAAAGAAGATAAGTAAATTGCACAATTTAAGTAGGTGACATATCTGGAATTCAAAATTCTGGTGGACCTCTCACTAAAGCTGCTTCTTTCCCTACAGCAAACAGCTTTCCTAGAGCCACATGGGTTGTAGACAAGGAACCCAACTGTAACTCAGAATGCCTGCTCTGTAGGTCCGGCCCTCAGGGGACTGTAACCTCACCAGGCACTTCATCTTTTTGAGCCACCCCTTCTTTATCTGTGGCAAGTGTGGACTGGGATGCGGAGTGTGAAGTCATCCAAGGTCTCTTCCAATTCTAAAAGTATTTGATGATGTCTAGCGACATCTTATCTAGGGATACGTAGCTACATGTAGACAAATGTGTGTGACTTCTGTTTTAGGTCATAAATACATTTCCAATTCACTAGACACAACTGACAGAATTACAGTCACTGAATAAATAACCCTAATTTGTGCTTGACCCCCCCAACTAGCACTGGAAGGCAAGAATCCACAAGAAAAAGCCCTCTGTGTTTTTCCTTGCATGAGACAATGTGGCTTCCCCCCACCCCCACTCTCTTCTTTCATTCTGATCATCAGAGCCAGTGACAATCCCCTCCTGTGTCATTCTGGAAGGAGCACAAGGATGCTGGGAAGACTTGGATCAGGAAGAAACCAGGGATAAGACCTGCATTCTCTGACCTCTTGCCTGGCGGAGGGACAACAGAGGCAACAGCAGGTACATCTGAAAGGTCTCTGCATCGTCATGATTTCTCGGCCCATACAGTCGGTGACCCGGAGGACGAAGGGCCTTAGAGTCCGGTAAGCATTTCTGGTAAAGTCGTCTGTGTCTTCAGTTACGATGTAAACCATCTGGTCCAGACTGTTTTTAATATCGTATCTATTATTAGTTTCAAAAGATGTCATCACTAAAAATAATAAAATGAGAAAGACACTTTAAATTAGAAGCAGTTAAAATGGGCCTCAAGAAGTCCTTCTGTAGTATTTCTTAGGGGATTAAAGCAAAACAGCTTTTTAAAAATTTAAAGTGAAATATTACAACTGATTAGGTCACCAAAATAATTCAGACACCCAATACGTATTTAGTAATTTTGATTACGTATTTAGTACATATCTAAATACGTATTTAGTAATTTTAGTAATCTAAAACATTTCTTTTAAGGAGGTAGTATAAAATGATTTTTAAACTTTTCCACATAAATGCAAAGACTAAAACTATATTCCTGCAGTACCTGAATTTAGAAAACTTTAATTATAAAACCATTTAAATGAAATTATACATTTTACCATCAAGTAGTCAGCTCAAGAAATATACGGAGACGGTCAGAGTCATTTCTAATTGCAAATAAGAAAATGAACCAAGGAAGCTCCGAAGCTCTGTGTGGTGGTCACACGAATGTGCACATCTGGTGGCAAAGTGAAGGTCAGGAATCCAGTGAGGATGAACTGAGATTAAGCAGTATGTTTACTGTGATTTCTTTTTACTTCTAAACCAAGGGCAGTGGACCAGAACTTAGCAAATTTAGATTCTATTTCCAGCTCTACCACTGATTAGCTGACTGTTATGCCCCTGGCTAACTCATTTAGTCTCTTGGCTCCTTCTTTTCCTTTTCCATGAAAGATGAATATGCAAAATAGAGTGTTGGGGAGGGGTGACCATATAAAACATCTTTTTCAAGCCTAAGAACTTATTAGGTATGATACATAAATAGATACAATTATACAAAATAATTCCCTTTATACTTTCTTGAAGAAAGAGTAAAAGAAGATAGTCTTTTCTCCTTGAACCATTAAGAAATGATCTATATTAATAAGGAACTAGATTTGGGGTGATGCAAATTTCCACCTGATTCAAATACTGCTGAACATTATGAAATTATACATACTTTCCAGAGGCTCAAAATGCTGAAGGACGTGTATGCTGTCCAACTGTTGGGATAGAACAAAGAAATTAGGAAAAATAGAAATAACAGAATTAAATCAAATCAGTGTTAGAAAAGAAGCTAATGAGAGGTACAAAAATGTATTCATTGCTACCAAAATATCTTTTTGAAATTGAGTGGAATAAAAAAAGTTATTGAGTGAAATTAGTCTATCTGTATACCTGGTGAGCAGAGCTGTCCAGATAGGAATACCACTTTTCTCCAGTTCTATTTCAAAAGGTAAACAGTTGCCCAAAAAAAAAAAAAAAAAAAAAAAAAAAAAAAAAAAAAAATAGATAAGGTTGCCTGGTACACTGACTGTATGGAAGAACATCATCTTCCTGCTACAGTAACAGCATCTAGAACAAGCTGTGTTGGCACAGATTGTTTCTAGCTCAGCTCCTACTCCCTGATCTTATGGACATGTGTGTCACTCACACTCAACAGCCTGGAGATGCTCAGGAAGTTCAGGACAGTTTAACATGGACCAGCCACAGCAGAAGCTTTTTCTCAGTGGCTTACAGAGAGCAAATGTGCCAGCCAGGGACCTCACACAGGAGTATCCAGTTTTATTTTCACAGGTACATCTGGAAGATGTTCACACGCTGACTTCCATTCATTTGAGCTACTAATGGCAGGGTCTTCCCTAGGTGCATACTTTAATCAGGAGAGGGTCCATAATGCTGGAAGCATGTGATTAGGGTTAGGATAAAGGAGAGGAAACATTCTGGGATGGGATCTCTTAAAAAGGGTGTTGGGAACACCACTAGATACACTTCCATCTTACCTTCACTTAGGAATCACTCTAAAGAGAATTTGATGGGCCCACTACCTGACATTTTTGAGAATATTCTAGCAGACAAGAATAAGCCTCTTTGAGGACAGAGTAATTATATCTATATAATTTTAGATGATATAGATCATTCATAATCCCTGAGCCCAGAATATTGCCTGAAATTTGTATTTCACCAAATATTCATTGAATACATTAACTAAAAAAGTACATGAATGTGGTAATAAAGAACGTAAAAAACAGCTAGACATAAATATTTTGTGGTGTAACTGACTACAAGAGGGTATGGGGAAGATACAATACAATACAATACAATACAATATAATCCTTCCTTCATTAAAAACATTTTCTTACATGAAAACACAATCAGGTGAGGGGGTCTAAACATGTCTTATAATAAAATTCCAAAACTGGCCACTAAAGTGGTTTATAGTTCCTTTAAAAATCCAGAATGTTAAAGTCTAGAACTCAAAGCAAATATATTCAAAAATATTCAAAAAAATATGCTGATAAAAACGTCCACTGCTGAGCAAAATATTCTAACGAAAAATGACCTGTTAATGCCAAAGAAGGTCATACAATCAGACACTATGGTTACTATGACAAACAAACTGATAGAGTCACTGGCCAAGCCAATACTCTACAAACAATAGAATCCTGCTACTTTGCTCCAGGTTCTTGACAGTCCTGATAATGATGCACAGAATCTACACTGGAGATTGTAAAAGGCTAAGATAAGGAAAATGATAAAGCAAATGACTGGTTCTGTCTTCTGTTTGCATATGTGTTTCACCTAATAACATCCACAAGCTACCACCCATCGGATGTACCCTGTGTGCCCCAAATAGTAGGCACACTATAAACCTTAGCTCTTGAAAAATTCTCCTAACAACCCAGTAAGGTATGTATCGCTAGTACTACTTTATTGATGAGGAAACTGAAGCACCAACATGTTATGAAAGTTACTGAAGGCTGCCGAGTGAGGAGGCAGTACAGCTAGAATTTAAAACCAAGTTTGTCTGCCTCCATGCCTTCACTTGAGTCTTACGCATTCAACATGAAAGCAACTGTTGAAGATGAAAAACTTCAGGGCAAGATAAATGATGAAGACAAACAGAAGATTCTTGACAAGTGCAATGAAATCATCAACTGGTTTGATAAGAACCAGACTGCAGAGAAGGAAGAATTTGAACACCAGCAAAAAGAGCTGGAGAAAGTCTGCAACCCCATCATCACCAAGCTGTACCCGAGTGCAGGGGGCATACCAGGAGGAATGCCTGGAGGCTTCCCTGGTGGTGGAGCTCCTCCCTCTGGTGGTGCCTCCTCTGGGCCCACCATTGAAGAGGTTGACTAAACCAATCTGAGAATAAATAGGTTGAGCGTTGTTCCACACACAATATTCAAAGGACCCAAATTTGTAGCAAATTCCATGGCAGTTATAATGTTGAGCTGCTATAGCAAAAAAACTGGGCATTCTTGATACTTGAATATGGAATATGTGCACAGGGAAAGGAAATAAACATTGCACTTTATAAGCACTGTATTGTTAAGGAGAAAATGCAATGTCTTAAATAAAACTGTATTTAAAATTGGCACCAAAAAAAAATGCCTGTTGGTTTTGTTTCTTTTTTCACTTTTTTTTAAAATTCGAAACATCCCTGAAAGAGAAAACAGAGTTCATAAAATACTTTCATTTAACTCCCATCAAGAGTAGGAGAAGAAATTCAAAAACTAGGCAAATTAAGAAAACCGACAAGTTCCCTTGCTTATAATGTATTTCAACATCTCCTTTTTCTAAAACCGAACATGATTCAATAGGTTCTAAGGGACTTCCAGGACCAGCTTCATCTTATTTTCATTAAGCAATCCTTTCAGAGTCTCTGACATGTGGTTTTTAGCGATACCATATGGTACATGATCCTGACACACTGCCCCGGTTTCTGACCCAGATTTCCTGGTGCCTTCAGAATGTCTGTATCAATGGAAAGTACGAATCCACTGTGTTGTGGGAAGGGGGTCCCTGGAAATTTGCCTGAAGCAAAGCCCTTGCCTGAAGCAAAGAGCCCTTCTCCTCTTTTTATTTACATTATATGTTGGAGGGTGGCAGGAGTAGTTAATGAAAAGTGTGCAGTAATGAGAAAAAGGGACGGGCAGAGGCACTCAGTGACTCACAGTCTACTGTTCTGTTCTTTGTGTTGCTGTTCTTGGTGTTAACTCTTTACTTCTATGCAAACGACACCTCAAAGAGCATCTTCGATAGTTTCTCCTCTGTTCCTGTTCTTTAAACTGCCTTCCACAGGACACCTTGCATATCTTAAAATTCAACATGTATCCTTTAGACAGCCGTACCGATCCCTGCACTCACTTGCCCTTCACATTTCTAAAATCAGGACTGCCGCTCCTACGGTCTCACAAACAGGACCTCTGTCATCACCGACCCATCACCTTCATCCACTCTGTCCAGCTGTGGATCTCTTCTGTCAGATCCCCAGTCATACTTCATCAGAAAATTATTTGGACTTGTGTGGAGTACCTGGGTTAAGTATTCCAGACCAGGAGGACAGTTCGGCAGAAGAGCAGGGCCTGGCATCCACGGGATTGGAACAGGCTGATGTGGCATATGATATTTGCCAGGCTGGTACTGGATAGGATGGATACCAGCTGGTAGCTGGTATGAGGGGAAGGCACAGGGCTGCTGCGGGCTGTAGTATCCCAAGGGCAAGCCTCCTGGGTAGCCTGGGGGTACAGGGAGAGCTGGTCCAGGGGGTCCTGTATCCAAGAACAATGAAAGCATTAGACACTATTAACACTACAATACATTGGAAGTTAGAATGACCTTTTACATGAAAAATGTATGTGTCACACAACATTCACTATAACATGATCCATTTTCTGAATGGGTACCATGCACCAACAACGTACTAAGGAAGGGGCTTTACATATTAACTCGTTTAATCCTCTGAAACCTTATTTCTGAAAGTCTGAAACATCGAATAACATGTTGGCTTCTCTGTATTAGGTTTCTCCCTTGGAGATCGTAGTATACCCACCCACTGCACTAGCTTGTGGTGGGATCAGCACAAGACTTAGCAAACAATTAGCCCTGTACACTGATGTCGTCATATTTATGTTTATTGTTATTGTTTAAGGTCACAAAGACAGTAACTTCAAAGGGATGTTTTTAATGATGGCTATGAAATTCCAGAACAGTTTTATCACTCCAGAAAGCAAGCCCATACCCATTAGCAGTCATTTCCCATCTTCTTCCCTGGTCCCTGGAAACCACTGTCACTGCAGAGTTCCCTAACCTAGACATTTCCTATAAATGAAATCATGTAACATACAGCCTTTGTACCTGGTTTCTTTGATTTAGCATAATATTTTCAAGGTTCATCTGTGGTGTAGCAAGTACTAGTATCTCATTTCTTTCTATGGCTGAGTAATATTTCATTGCGTGGACATATCATATCACATTTTATGTATCCATTTCTCAGTTGATGGGCATTTGGGTTGTTTCTACCTTTTTGCAATTATTTATAATAATACCGCTGTGAAATTAGTGTACCAGTTTTGGTGTGAACGTAAGTTTTCAACTCTCGAGTACATACTTAGGAATGGAATTAGCCTTAATGTTTTAAGGGAATGCCAAATTGTTTTCCAGAGAGTGGCTTCACTGTTTTACACTCCTACTGCTGAACTCATTTATGAAGGCTAGTTGTTTGGACGTGTGTGTATTCCTTAGGGTTTTCTACATACAAGATTATGTCATCTGCAAACAGAGATAGCTTTGCTTCTTCCTTTCCAATCTGGATGACTTTTATTACTTTACCTTGCCAAATTTTCCTGGCTAAAACCTCTAGCACAATGTTGAATAGAAGTGGCATGAAGAGATATCCTGTCTTGTTCTTGACTTGAGGGGGAATGCTTTTGGCTTTTGCTATTGAGAATGATGTTTTTCATGGATGCCTTTTATTAGGTTGAGGAAGTTCCCTCCTAATAGCTTGTTAAGTGTTCTGAATCACGTGGGATGTTTCACTTGGTCAAATACTTTTTCTCTACCCAATATGATCATATGATTTTTGTACTAATCCCATTAATATGGTACATACATTGACTGATTTTCATATGATAAACTGAACTCTCACACTTGTCACAAACTGCACTTGGTCATGGTGTATAATTCCTGTTACATGTTGCTGGATTTGATTACTACACTGCTAGTATTTTGTGAGCATTTTTGTCTCTGTATTTATAAGGAATATTGCTTTATAATTTTCATTTTTTGTGATGTCTTTGTCTGATTTTACTAGTAGGGTAATACTAGCCTCACAGAATGGGTTGGGAAGTAAGTGTTCACTGTTCTTACATTTCTTATAAAGGGCTGGTATTAAAATCTTCATTAAGCACTTGGCAGAATTTACTAATGAAGCCATCCAGACCTGGGCTTTACTTTGTGAGAAATTTTTAAATGACTAATTCAATCTTTTTGCTTGCCATATAGCTCTATTCAGAGTTTCTTCTTGGAGTCAGTTTCAGCTGTTTGTGTTTTTCTAGGAATTTGTGTATTTCACCTAGGTTTTCCAGTTTGTTGGTATACAACTGTTTATTGTATTCTCTTGTGATACATTTTAATTTCTGTAAACTTGTTAGTAATGTCTCCATTTTCACTCATGATTTTTATGCATTGAGTCTATTTTTTTCTTGGTCAGTCTGGCTTAAGATTTCTCAATTTTGTTGATATTTTCAAAAACCAACTTTTGGTTTTGTCAGTTTGGCTTATTACTTCTCTTTTCTCTATTTCATTTACTTCTATTTTAAATTCTGTTATTTCCTCCTACTCGCTTAAGATTTGACTTCTTTCTAAGGTGGAAAGTTGGGTTACTGATTTGCAGTCTTTTTTTTTTTTTAATGTAGGTGTTGATAGCTATAAATTTCTCTTTGTGCTTCTTCTTAGATTTATTTATTTGTCCAAGAGGCCGCATGGGGGAGGGGAGAGAATCTTAAGCAGACTCCCTAGTGAGAGCAGAGCCTGAGTGGAGCTCACAGCCAACTGAGTCACCCAGATGCCCCTCTCTATGCTCTGTTTTAGCTGTATCCCATAAGCTTTGGTATACTGAGACTTTTATTTACCTCAAAAATATTTTCCAATATTTCTGTTGTGATTTCTTTCTGCCCTTTTGGTTATTTAAGGGTGGGTTAATTTCCTCAGATTTCCCAACTTTTCTTCTACTTTTATTGATTACTAATTGTATTCCATTGTGAAATGTATCTGATTTTATTTGTTTTAAATTTATGAGACTTGTTTTATGGCTTAATCAGTAATCTATCTTGGAGAATGTCCTACGTGCACTTGAGAAGAAGGTGTATTCCGCTGTTGTTGGGTAGAGTGATCTGTATGTGTCTATGTTTAGTTTGGTGTTTGGAGTATGGTGTTGCTTAGGCTTCTATTTCCCTTTCAACCTTCTGCTTAATTGTTCTATCCATTACTGTAAGTGGAATAATGCAATTTCCAATTCTTATTTACTGAATTGTCTATTTAACCACTGAATTCGGTATTATATATAATTGTTATGTCTTCTTGATGAATTGACACTTCTATTATTGTAAAATGTTCTTCATCTCTAATAACAATTTTTGCCTTAAGGTATATTTTGTCTGAGGTAAGCATAGCTATTTAATTCTTCTTTTTTTTTTTTTTATCATGAAAAAACTGTATTTAGATTTAGCCAGCTGGACTGAGTTTAGATGATCCCAATTTTGTTGGCAACATCCAAAGCATCATAGTCATGGGCCAGCCGAACATATGCCTTCTTCTCTCCATCAGGCCTGATTAAGGTGTTGACCTTGGCTACATCAATGTCATAGAGCTTCTTCACAGCCTGTTTGATCTGGTGCTTGTTGGCCTTGACATCCACAATGAACACAAGTGTGTTGTTGTCTTCTATTTTCTTCATGGCTGACTCTGTAGTCAGGGGGAACTTGATGATGGCATAGTGGTCAAGCTTGTTTCTCCTGGGGGCGCTCTTTCAAGGGTATTTGGGTTGCCTTCAGAGACGCAGAGTCTTGGGTCATCGGAACGTAGGTGATGTGTGGATCTTCTTTTCTTTGTGACTGTGGACGCCTTTCAGCACCGCTTTCTTGGCTTTCAAAGCCTTTGCTTTGGCTTCGGCTTTGGGAGGGGCAGGGGCTTCCTTCTTAGCTTTCGGCGCCATCTTTGTAAAAGCTATTTCACTAATTCTTATCAACAACGAAGTTGGAGAAACATTATTCTAATATAGTGTTTTACAATCTGTACATACATTAGTGGTCTGTGAAATCAATTTAATGATTCACAATTAAAATTTACTACACTAGAAAAAATAGAAAAAAATCAAACTGTATTGCCCATATGCTGTTTATTCACTATGCTGAGTATTACTTGATGAAATATTATATTTAGTGTATATATCGTAAATATATATGAATTTTTTTTATATAAATATATACATAGTTTACTGTGGGTCATAGTAGATTGTCATCAAGAATGTTTGGGGGGGTCACCTGGCTGCTTTAGTTAATACAGCACATGAATCTTGATCTTGGGGTTGTGAGTTTGAGCCCTACACTGGGTGTAGAGTTTACTTTAAAAAAAAAAGAAAAAAAAATAAATAAAGAAAAGAAGTTTGAAAGTCAGGGATTTAAAGAACCTTTTGTTTAGCCAATGTAAAAAAGCCAATATAGAATCCATTTCACTATTCTAAAATGGAAAAGATGGAGAAAAGGTCACAAAACTGTGATGCATAATCACACAGGAGTTTGTTTTCACCATGGTTGGAAACAGTTTTGTTGGAAACAAATCTTACCTAAATATAGGTAAACCTGAGTTTCTTTCTGAAAATTGCTATTTGTTTATAAAATTACTGTTTATAATGTGCGTATGTGCGTGTATCTATGTTTTCTTATACTGGGATGTTGGTCCAGAAGACAGCAAAGGGTGTCAGAAGCCGAGATTCACCTCCTGTCTAAGTAAGTGCATGGAAGGGAGCAGCGGGGAAGGCTGTAGCATGGCCTGTGATGCTGAAGCTCCACAAAGAGGTCCTATTTCCCGAAGCAACCCAGGCTCTGGGCCTGCGGCTCTACAGACTGGGAATCTGGTCTCTTTCTATAATCAAAAAGCAATGCCACACAGCTGTGTAGGGTGGGGACTGACACTTCCTGACAAATGTGAACAGTCCACCAGTGGCTGTTTTTTGAAAATGTCACTCCTGCAGAATGGAAAAAGACCCGAGAGAGGGAGTCAGGTGGAGACAATGCTCTCCCTTGGAAAACCCAAAGAACTGGATCCCAGACACCGTGCAGAGCAGGAAGGAGCTCCTATTAAAGAAAGCAAGGTTTACTATATATGACAAAAAAGGTGAGAGTTAATACTTGCTAAGCTGTTAATATGTTTTAGGCACTGTTGTAACTACTTCACATGTATTAAATCTTGTTAACTAAGTATCAACCTCATGTGGTAGGGACTATTATCATTATTATCCTTAACTTACAGTGGAAAAAACAGAGGCACAGGAGGATAAGTAACTTGCTAAAGAATCAATAGTATCAATATGTGACAGAGTCAGAATTAAAACTCAAGCATTCTTACTGCGGGGGCACCTTTAATTAAATTATGCGAATACTGCCTTTAGATCAGAGGCTAGGAGCATCCAAAATAGGACTCTGTGGATGGTCTTGAAACTATAGACTAGAAGAGCAATTATAGCTGGCAGCTGTTTTTATAAGGTGTTAAGTTTTGCGTGCACACACACACGCGTGCGTGCACACACACACACACACACACACACACCTCCTATAGGATGTCATGGTACAGAAAACATGGCTCAGCAGGTAGAAAGTTGGCTTTGGAAAGAGAAAGCAGTCACCAGCATATAGGTAAAGCAGTGGTCTGGGATCAGCCAATGCTGAGGAAACCAGCCACTACCAGGAAGGGATATTCCCCAAGACTTCCAGAAGTTGTCTGGGATGAGAAATAAAGACAGACAGCACTTCTTTTAAGGCAAATTGGACGGAGGGTCAGATTCCAGTGATTTGGGTATTAAAGGTAAGAGTGGCTTTTGATGCTCATGAAGTCTGGGACATTTTGGTTACTGGTTACATTTTGGTTATCAAAATCCCACTCAGGAGCATATGAATTGTGGAACCCTTTCTTCTAATACTGTCTGAGAACAAAGATATGAAATAAATCAAACATTTGTCTATTTGGAAAACACAGTACCTGGTCCATTTCAAGGACCAGCTACTGTGTTTGATGCTTTACACAGAAAGATGTAGAAAGATATGTCTGAGGACATTCAGTTCTGCAGAAAACACACAGATTTTTTTTTTTTTTAAGTGAATGGTTATCATGCGGCAAGTAACTCGTGGGATCAGAGGTAGATTCATAATGTGTGAAGAGATTAGAGAGGAAAGGAAGGGTGCCCAACCCAGGAAGAGGAGGATGTTAGTGCTAACACGTTAGACCCAGCCAGTGCCTCCACAACAGGCAAAGGTTTTACAGGGAGAGCAGGTGCTCAGTATTGCAAGGGGCAAGGCTACATACTGAGATTTAGCAGACAGGCCAGAAAGGAAGATGGGGAGGGACTGAAGATTACTCTGTGCAAAGAGTAAACTGTATGCCAGTAAAATAGAAAGTGAAGCAACTGGACTTACATTTAGACCCTTCATGAATGAGGTTCAATTAGGCAAGTTAATTACAGGAATAGAGATGGAAGGCAAGTTAATCTGTAATGTAAGAAGTAGTAAGGGGAGCAATAAGAAGGAATATTAAAGAGATGGTCCTGTCTCAGTAACAGACTGGATATGAGGAGAAATTCTCAAGTTCTGAGATAGATCCCTGAAACCTCCAGAGGAGGGAAATAGTAGAGGGTATGTGTATGGTGCAACAGGCCAAAGTTGAATTGCAGACCAATGAATTTGACGTCCAGGGCCCTTCTGGGAGAAGTGGTCTATAGGCAGTTGGAAATGCAAGTTCAGAGCACAGGAAATTGATATGGGTGAGTGCTGATAGATCCTTAAATGGTTAAAAGTAGTAAGTGATCTTACAAAGATCACTCAGGAGAGTGCTTGAAAGGTTAGATAAGTGAATAGGTGGGACAGGGAGATAAGGCAGGGCAGGGGAGTGACCCAACCGTGGGGAATACCAGTTCCTGAGGACAGAGGACATACAGGTCTTGATAGAGACTGAGAGTCAGGAGAGACTAAAGGAAACATAACAGTAACTAGAAACAATGTCAAATTAGAGCTACATGAGAAAAAACAAAGACAAAAAGCCCTAATGTCTTTAGAACAAATGGAAGAAATTCCATGTTTCAGTTCGTCATGAAGAATATACTTCAGTTCCTTTAAGAACTGTGTTTAAGAGCACCCAAATTAGACTGGAAATCAGATATCCCTGCCCCCTTTTTCTGAATAACTAAAAACAATGCAACTAAAAGTCATATAAATAATCTTAAGAACACTGTTTTATCACTTCAGTGAGTTGCTTAATTCTTAAAATATTAGCCACGTGATTTTAAACATAAAAGTACCTCATATAATAAAAATTGGGGATCATAAATTAGAAAATTATTTAGATTATGGGGCTATTCAGTATAGATTATATTTCTAAGAAAAATTATATATATGTTTATGTAATCAAAGGATTTCAATTTCCTTCTTGTGCATTACAGCGCCACAACTGGCATCAATCATCATAAATAAATATATAGTTCAGCCACTAGGTGGCGATCATAGTGAATTTTTTGTTAAAGGTATTTCTAACGGAAAATTCAGTTCTATGCTCTGCACCATGATGTTTTTCAACTTATATAATCATTTGATTTGAATGATACATCCTATGCTCTTGCTAATTTTTTTGAAACGAGAGGAATAGACACTTTCCCAGACAAACAGAATATGACTTATAACCAATGTTACTTAGAAACCTCTGTTCTAGGGGCACCTGGGTGGCTCAGTTGGTTAAGCTAAGCGGCTGCCTCTGGCTCAGGTCATGATTCCAGAGTCCTGGGATTGAGCCCCATACTGGGCTCCCTGCTCAGTGGAGAGCCTGCTTCCCCCCCCCCCACCTCTGCCTGCTGCTCTGCTTACTTGTGTGTGTGCACACGCTCTCTCTCTCTCAAATAAATAAATAAAATCTTTTAAAAAAAATTTCTGTTCTAATGGAATCTAGATTCTTGTATATAGAGTGATCCATGAATATAAGATAGATTATGTGGATCATGTTGACAGTCACTGAAGTAAATTTAGAGAAATGGTCAAATACAGTGTGATTATAATTTAGGACTGTTTAGACCTTGGATTTAGCAGGAGTTGAGCCAATAATGAGGACCAGAAATGCATATGTATGGGAAAAGGGAGAAAGGAAGCCCTGCTGTTTTCAGAAAACACTGCAAAGGCAGAGGTTAACTGAGTTCTGCGGATCTTATGTGTAGAGGCAAAACAACATTTTTACCATTATCTTGTGAGTACCGGGGCTTTTTCTCCTCTTTCACAGACTAACTCAATGGTTTCCACCTCTAAATATACACTTAACTATCTATTTAGAGAAATGTTGCTACACCTTATCTATCATTTTCTAGGCCACTAAAATGTATTTGCATACAACCCTGGTTATTTCCTTCCTTACTTCAAAAGTCAGTGTATTTCTAATTTTTAAAATTTTACACATTGCCTACTTTTCAAATTTTCACTACCTTTATGAGTATCCATTTCACTGCATCACCACCAGTAGTGCATTCAGACTTATAAAAATATTTGTATAACTCCTTAATCAGCACTCAAGACCATTCACCTCCATTTCTCCCTTGAATGTCTCTTACCAGATTTTCATGACCTTGGGCTTTTTCTTCTTCTTCTTCTTTTTTTTTTTTTTTTTTAGTTTAAATTCAATTAATAAACAGATAGTGTATTATTAGTTTCAGAGGTAGAGGTCAGTGATTCATCAGTCTTATATATTACCCATTGCTCAAAACATCACGTGCCCCCACAATGTCCATCAGTGAGTTACCCCTCATTCCCCCACTAAACCTGTGGTTTTGTGTATACAACTCCTTCTGCCAGGGGTGAGGGGTTGTTGGAGGGAAGGGGGTGGGGGGTGGGGTGCTTGAGGGGTAGAGAAGGAAAAAAATGAAACAAGATGGGATTGGGAGGGAGACAAACCATAGGAGACTCTTAATCTCAGGAAACCAGCTGAGGGTTGCTGGGAAGTGGGGGAGAGGGATAGGGTGGTTGGGTGATGGACAGTGGGGAGGGTATGTGCTATGGTGAGTGCTGTGAAGTGTGTAAGCCTGATGATTCACAGACCTGTACCCCTGGGACAAATAATACATTATATGTTAATAAAAATAATAAAAAAAAAAATACAGTTCCTTCTGCCAGAAAGAAGTCCCTTCCTCCTTTTCTTTGAGTGAGAAACTCCTTATCAAGCCAGAAAAATCTCACTTCCTCAGTTATATCTTCTCGCAAATCCCTGGTGGAGTCACTTACTGTCATCTTGGCCCTACAACATTCTCTTCATATTTTCATTATAGTGAAGAGAATGCCATCAGTGTTTGTTTAACTTCCTTCCTCAGTAGCCTACAAATATCTTCTAATGGATTTCTAGTAAATTACTTGGCATCCTGGAGGCATTCAGTATTTATTTACTAAATCATTCAATTACACAACTTTTTTTTTTTAAAGATTTATTTATTTATTTGACAGAGAGAGATTACAAGTAGGCAGAGAGGCAGGCAGAGAGAGAGAGGAGGAAGCAGGCTCCCTGCTGAGCAGAGAGCCCGATGCGGGACTCGATCCCAGGACCCTGAGATCATGACCTGGGCCGAAGGCAGCGGCTTAACCCACTGAGCCACCCAGGTGCCCGTCAATTACACTAACTTTTTTTTTTTTTTTTAAGATTTTTTTTTTATTTATTTATCAGAGAGAGAGGGGGAGAGAGCGAGCACAGGCAGACAGAATGGCAGGCAGAGGCAGAGGGAGAAGCAGGCTCCCTACTGAGCAAGGAGCCCGATGTGGGACTCGATCCCAGGATGCTGGGATCATGACCTGAGCCGAAGGCAGCTGCTTAACCAACTGAGCCACCCAGGCGTCCCCAATTACACTAACTTTTAAAAGCAATCTTAACTATTAGCATGGTTTTCTGGAGAGAAGAAATAATCTTTCTGATTATTCAACCCACCTGGTATAAAATGGGAATTGTAGTCAGGAGGAGCATCAGGCCTTGGATCAGGAGATTTGATCTGATTCTCCGTTTCATCTGTAGGTTGTTCCGGGGCTGTGGGGACCACACCTTGGGGGGATAGGTAAAGGGACATAATTCACAATGGAAGTGATAATGTGATAAGAGAATATATTCATTTTTTTTCTTATCAAGGAATATAAATAATATGAAATACACATATTTTTAAAAGATACATAATTCATCATGTATATAGGCTAATTATATTAACCTATTAATATATATTGATGAATTTTCAGGCTGAATATAGGTTTAAAAAAACTAAGAAATTATTTATATTGTGCTATGATCAAAGCAATACACTTTCATGCTAGTGGTTCAGATGACTTCCTGCTGATTCCTACCTACATAAACTCCTGGCACATTCGCAAAAATTATTTTCCCCACTATATAATATGGAGAACACAGTCATATGTAGAGTGAATCTTACTTTTTCCCTAATCCTTTTCGGAAAATGACTGTCTTTAAATAAATTCAAAACATCACACGATAAATATGTAATGGCATAAAACACAGTGGTACCAGGGCACCTGGGTGGTTCAGTCATTAAGCATCTGCCTTCAGCTCAGGTCATGATCCCAGAGTCCTGGGATCAAGCCCCACATCAGACTCCCTGCTCAGTGGGAAGCCTGCTTCTCCTTCTCCGTCTCCCACTCCTCCTGCTTATGTCCCCCTCTCTCTGAGTCTCTGTCAAATAAATAAATAAAATATTTAAAACAAACAAACAAAGAAAAACACAGTGGTGCCACATAGAACTCAGTTAGAGGCAGTTTAATCCACCTCTCCAGTGAAAGGGATCTCGGTCACTGTAATGGCTGCAAGAAAGGGACTGAACTCAATTTCCATGATGCTATCTCGTCCCCTTGTTGAGATCAGAGACATGTCTCCATGTACTCACTATAAGAAAAAATTCTGATTCTCTTAACTGATTTTTATCTCTGAAAAACACAGATCCCACAAATGTGGTGTTTCTTTCCTATCATCTCTTGCACTGCTTGAAAATGCAAGACCTGACTCTGAGCCCTTCTCTCAGTGAGCAGGCTGTCATCACAGGCTTCTTACTACTCCTGTCCCTCTTTGCAGACTTACTTTCTTACTTTTTCCTTTACTTAATTCTCCTCACATACTTTAGAGAACTTTTAGTACGTATGTGCCAACATAATTCCCTCTTAATCCTTTTCCATTAAAGATAGAAATGTTCATATATATAAATATATGCATATATGGTTTCTCCAAATGCTAAACAATAAAAAATAACTTCAAAAGGATATAAAACTCCAATTTTTACAGAAAATATCACAAAATTCATAAATAAAGCCTACTGAAATTTATTCATAAAATCTTACCTGACATTTTGGAGAATTCCACCTAGTCCTGAAAAATAAAACATTTTAATACCTTAGATAGATATATATGGTTACTATTATTACTTAGTGATACATGTAAGATTCTGTAATCTTTTTAGCTGCTAGTTGCCTTTCATTCATTCCTTCATTATGTCAATAAATACTTACTGAGCACTTATTAGGTATCAGGCACCAACACAGATGTTGAAAATACAGTAATAAACCAGAAAAACAGGTGCCCATCAAGCTGGAGATTTTAATTTAGAGGTATGAGATTAAAAACACATTAATAAATATTTAAGATTGAATCTACATTCTACAGTTATAAAGAAAACAAAGTGAAAAGATGAGGAAAGACATGGATGGGGTCCCAGGAGGCTCAGGGAAAGCCTCTCTGGGGCGTAAACTTTGAGCTGTTTGAACGAGGAGAGGAGGCCTATACTACAGATGCAGGAAGGGAGTTCTAGGAAAATAGGCAACATGTGCAAAGGCCCTGAGATGGCACTGAGCTTGGGATGCTCAAGGGTGAGGAAGACGTCAGATGTGACTGGGACCCAGGGAGCGAAGAGAAGAGAGTGAAGAGATGGAGACAAGGTGATCATACCTGAAGACTGAGGCAAAATGTTTGGGATTTGCTGTAACTGCAGCTGGGCAGTCTTCGGAGGACTTGAATCAGTGGGGAGATGAGAGCTGATTTATACTTTCTCTTGAGGGAGCACAAGTGGAAGTACACAGTGAAGATGGGATGGCAGCCGTAATCCCAGTGAGACGGAAGCTGGCTTAGACCAAGGAGGTCACCCTGGAGAGGTACAGGTGTGGTCAGGAGCAGAAGCTACAGGAGCTGCTGATGGACCAAGAGAAAGAGAGGAGTCAAGGATGAGGGTCGGGTTTTCAGGCCAGTGTACTGGAGTTGATGATAGTGCTGGAGAGGAAGATGGTGGGGAAATGGTAGGGACGGGGGAGGGTGGGAATCAAAAGCTCAAAATAGGCATGTTTTGTTTAAGAAGAGGCCAGAAGAAGTATATTTTATTTTATTTAAATAGACAGAATATATATATGTAAACATTATGAGTGTAACTCAAGAGAAGTAAACCAGAGGTTGAGATGAGATTTGAAACAAGGCGTGGGGGAGAGATTTCATGATTTCATTCAAGACTGAAAAAAAGTTATCATCAAGAAAGGAATTTTAGGATTTCTGAGTTCTGGATGATAACAATGAGCAACATCAACTAAGGCTATAATTTAGTAAATGCTTATCTAATGTCAGGCAACAGGTTGAATACTTTCCATACCTTAAATTACATGATTTCTCTCATATATAAATAGCCAACCTTGCTAAAATCAAGTAATTCTAAATTCAAAGTTTCTTTCAGACTTTCTTTCCACTGTGTCATCCTGCTTATCAGATTACAAAATAGGGTCGCTTGTGGAGTCTGAGCTGAGTAGAAAGTCACCAATACAGATGAGGCGTGTCAAAGAAACTTCAGATTACCATATAAGATAGTAGTCAATATGGATACTGAGTTGACTCAATGACCACCACCACGATATAAGCCAGTATGTAGATTTCCAACTAAAATGACTGTCTTGCCAAGCACCGATCAGTACCCCACCAGTCCCGCAACATTTCCACTCATTTCTGGAACTAGAGCTAGTTGTACAAGTCCTATGTGTCTTAAAGGTTAAAAAAGTATTCTGGAGTGAAGAGTGCTCCTGGGTGGCTTGGATGGTTAACCCTCTGCCTTGGGTTGAGGTCATGATCTCCAGGTTTGAGATGGAGCCCATGACAGGCTCCCTGCTCAGTGGGGAGTCTGCTTCTCCCTCTCCCTCTGCTTGTGCTCTCTCTGTCTCTTTCTCTCTGAAATGAATAAATAAAATCTTGAAAAACAAATAAAGTATTCTGGGGCACATCAGAAAGTCGGATCAAACTGCAAGTCAATCAAAGGAGTACAAGGAATGGATCCTACACTTTCAATGATGGTAATCTCTGGTGTTTAGAAATGAAGGTTTCTAGAACCTTAAATCCTGGACACTCTTAGGAATACACCCTCAAGTGACTCTTGTACATGTCTACAGAAGATACACTGACACACTGTTCATATTAAAAGACTCCAGGAAACAAACTGGGGGTTACAGAAAGGAGGGGGATGAGGAAGGGTTGGGGTAAATGGGTGATGCGTATTAAGAAGGGCACATGTTGTGATGAGTACTGGGTGTTACACGCCACTAATGAATCGTTGAACACCACAGAAAAAACTTAGGATGTATTATATACTGGCTAACTGAACATAATTAAAAACATTTTAAAAGATTTTAAAAAAAGAAACTAAAAATATTCCCAATGTCCATCAATGGTACATTGAACAAGTAAATTCTGGTACATACCTATGATGCAAGTGAATACCATAGTGAAAACAAATTATAGCCATGCACATCAAGAGAGATGAAACTCAAAATTACAACACTAAACAAAAACGTTACATAAGGCAGGATAATTTCCAGCTGGTACAAGCATGAATGTTGTAACTTAATCCTCCCTTAACATCCAATAGATTGTTTTCAGATTTCCCAATCACTCAGCAAGGACAGAAAGTGCCATAGGTCTAAAAGGGACTGGGTTTTGGCTTTACGACAGATGGTATTCAGATTCGAAAACTGAACTGAGTCTCCACAACAAGTTAGCATGGTATGGTTCCAAGAGCTCTTAATTTCAAAAAGTCTTCTGCATTTTTAGGGCTTAAGCTGCATACAGGGGAATCTAAGCTAACTGGAACCTAATAAAGAGGGAAAGGAGACATGGGCTGGAGAGGATGAGGCTGGTGAAGCTGTGGTCTGCTGCTTTGCAAGGCAGCCCCGACACCATAAATGGCATTCCACAGCAAGAGAGCATTTACATGGGATGCCCCTGGCTGCTTCCAACCCTGCAGCTGTGCTGTATCTCGCTCTTCAATTCCACTCCTGTAAACAGTGATGTGCTAGCAAAGTTCAGTGAAACCAGACTCTAGAGCCACACCATGGATATTTGAAACTTCAATCACAAAACTGAGAATGGTCAGTTTTTTGGAGTTTGAGTATTTACTGGAATGTGTCCTGGCCTCTTGGCAAGGGGACTTTTGGACATGTGATAATCTTGAAATTCTCTAGGCAGAAGTCTTGGGGATCTGCATATGCAAACTAAAACCTTGGACTTTGCATGTTTCCAGTGCCTTCCACAGTGAGAGGACAGAAAAGAAAGCAGGAGGTCACTGTACAATTCCTCTGCTTCTGACCAAGGGCAAGAAAAACAGCTAGGTCCTGTAAAGTCCTAGTCCGTCTACCACAACTGGCCATTTGGGTTTAACATGGAACTGCTAGGAGATGATATCCTTTGTACAGAAGGTAAAATACTTGGAGGAGGGCAGACTTGGTGGCTGGCAGGTGATGTATGCCAGCACACTTCAGGTAGTATGAACAGTGGCTCAGATACACGAATCCCAGGTATCCCTAAAGGCTGTGTGACATGAGAGTGACTGTTCTGCTACTGGGTTATCTGCTGTGTCATGGGCAGCATAATACACATTCTGGATCATGACAGACCACAGGACAACATACTTTACATACTTCACAGAACTGTTGTAAAGATTGACATGGTACATTCAGATAGCACTTTCATTTTTTAAAATTTTAATTTAATTTTATTTTAAAGAATTTATTTTATTTATTTGACAGAAAGGGAGAGCACAAGCAGGCAGAGAGGCAGGCAGAGGCAGAGGGAAAAGCAGACTCACTGCTTCTCTTTGAGCAGAGAGCCCCAAGTGGGGCTTGATCCCAAGACTCTGGGATCATGACCTGAGCCCAAAGGCAGATGCTTAACTGACTGAGCCACCCAGGTGTCCCCAACGCCCCACTGCACTTTTAAAACAGTGCCTGGCACACAGCAAAACCTGAACAAGCACACTCTATTACTATAATTTCACCAGGTAAAATAAACCAGCTGGTAAAGAGACCAAGAATAAATGTCTGTCTTCAAGTGTCGCATAAAAAAGAGCTGTTTGCCGTTCAGCCATTTAACAGGCATCACCAAGCATCCCTGTGAAGACTTCATCCTGGGTTTTAAGCTGACATCAATAACTCCTCACTGTCTACCAGCAGTGAGTATTGTTCTAGCAGACATGATTTTAGAAGTGCTGTTGGTAATGAGTTTCAAACTGGAAAGAAATAGGAGAAAGAAAATGGAGGCATTGCTGGAGGGCTTTTTCCTATTCATAGCTAAATGAAAGACACATGAGTTAGAGCACTTCTTACATGTCTACAGGATTTGCTTTTAGATTTTAGTAGGAGTGATATTAATTATGTTATTCAGATGAATGGATTTATCTAGTAATGGACTTTAAAAATTGCAGACAATTATAGCTACATTAAAGATACCTCCTAAAAATTACAATATTCATTACCTCTCCAAGATATAAATATTGAGGTTATTTTTTAAGTTATTCTGCATTATGAAATACTGAGTATTTATATTAGTGTACCACTTCATGGCATATTTTCAAATGAGATAATATATAGGTAATATTACATTTGGTTTATTTGAAAGCCTTGATGAAACTCTTAATAAATGTAAATGTTGGTATTTTTCAAGCACACTTTATAAACCTCTTATTTCACAAGAATCCATGCTAGGTAAATATAAGTTAATGTGCTAATAGTCCTAGGATTGTATACATGCCTTGCTTAAAAAATATTTATTAGGTAGGATTTTATTAGTCTCTCATGTATTAATCATTTCTTCCATTTTCATAGGAAGCGATGGCTACTCAATTTCAGTGGTTACATGTAACTCAGTGTTACTGTATATGGAAGATTTTGTCTAGCCTTTGTCCCAGGCTCTGGGGAGAAACTTCTGAACCCTTGGAATTTTCCAAGTGATGTGAGTGCCTTTATTAATCATGGTGGGCCCTTGGATCACCCCTCAATTTATGCTAAGGAGATGTCACAGGTTGGGGGCTGATCACGCCAAAAGATCACCATGTGAACTAAGAAGGTGATATTTTGGGGCACCTGGGTAGCTCAGTGGGTTGGGCCTCTGCCTTCGCCCAGGTCATGAACTCAGGGTCCTGGGATCAAGCCCCACATTGGGCTCTCTGCGCAGCAGGGAGCTTGCTTCCCCTACCTCTCTGCCTGCCTCTCTGCCTACTTGTGATCTCTGTCAAATATATAAATAAAATCTTAAAAAAAAAAAAAAAAAGGGTGATATTTTGAGCTATGTTATATTTTACTTATCTCTTAACCTCTGGGGAGATGAGAGTGGCTGGAGACTTAGTTCAACAACTTGGTTAACAAGTCAAGTAACCATGCCTATGTAGTGAAACCCCAATAAAAACTCTGGCCAATGAAGCTTGAGTGAGCTTCTGGATGGTCAACACATCAGTATGTTGGGAAGGGAAGCTTTCTGACTCCACAGAAAAGAGGCATGAAAGTTTCAAATATGAAATCCTACCAGATCTTACCCAACATGTCTCTTTTCTTGACTGGTCCTGATTTTAACATAATAAAACCTGCACTGTAAATGTAGTACTTAGAATTCTTTGAGTCATTCTAGTGAATGATCAAATCTGAGAGCATGATGAGAACCCCCACATTTGTAGCCAGTTGCTCAGAAGTGTGGGTGACCTGGGGATCCCTGAAACTTATGGCTGGTATCTTCAGTGGTGGCAGTCTTACTGGGGAATGAATCTTTAAACTTGTGGAGTCTGTGCTAATTTTGGGTGGTTAGTGCTTAGATTTTTGAAAGAGTTGCTAAACTATTACAAATAGAGGTACAGATATATATTTCTCATCACAACACTAAAACATCGTCATTTGTAAAACATCGGTGAGTATAAAGAAATGAACATAACTCTTAAACCAACTTCCAAAAATAACTATTCTTAAAATATTGGTGTCCTGTGAGTGTATATGTATGCATGACTTGTATATGTGTGAATGCATGGGGGGTTTTATAATAAATATTAGAAATACTGTGAACTAACAAATGTATGTGTTTAAATGCACGGTACCAAAGACTATCTTCATTTATTCAAACTATTGTTCACACCTTTCTAGTACTGTGACTAATATTATAAAATTTCCATTTACATAAAGGTTGGTACACACACCTTATAATTAAATAATTTAAGAAGGATTTGTGTTCTATAGGTGAATGTTTTTACAACTTAGGGAACAGTCTGCCGAATTATTTTCTTTCTAGCAAGGCTCCTTCAGTTTTAAACCCAAATCATGGGAGTGACCATCTCAGTGTTAATACATATTACCTCCCTTTAAACTTGGCCAATTTGCTAAGTGAAAAATTTCTTTTGTATTACCATGCTATTAAACACAATTCTTAATTCAATAAATATTAAAAATACTGTGTTTCCTCAAAGAGAAATTTTAACTGATATGGTGCCTTACAGATCTTAGAGAATCACTCATGTGAAAATATTACAAAATAGCAGGTACTCACACCTGTATGGAAGGAACTTTTATTTATGCATTCAAAAGGATTGTTGATTCTTCTTTTTTTAAGTGACCCTTTAAATATCTCTTGGTAATTAAAACATAAAACTTTTATTCACTTCTTTGAATGAGGCAAAACAAAGACAAATGGAAATTTGAAGGATGCCGAGAGAAAGAGCCCCCAAAATTGAAGGTTTAAAGGCAACAGGTGCATTGTGTTTCTATTTCACTTGCTTATGGATTCTGGATTGAATATTAAAATAGCTCTATCCTTCTGAAAGAAAATCCAAATTAACACATATGTTCAGGGGTTGCCTCTGGGAAATCACTGCTGGTGAACAAACTAATTCAAACCAGATTTGACTGGACCATCCAAAAATATGGCTGCTAAGTCTCCCTAAATCTTACACATTTAGAGTTTAATTATATTTTTTGCAGTAAATTCACTAAACTTATTATGTGTTCCTTTGCTATTTTTTTTTTTACCTTTTTAAATCTCCCATTAATGGATGAAAAAGGCTGGGATGTCCAAGAACTGATTATTATTTTTATGGCTAATATACCAAATCAAAATCCAATTATTGATTATCTCTTTTTTCTTTAAATTGTATTTAATGAAAACACTTTAAAGATCTCTTTACAGGCAGTATACAGATAGTAATTTCATAAAAAGCTTTATGAGAGGTACTATAACATAGGTGGAAACTGAGGCACAAAAATGCTATTTGAAGTCTTTTCCCCAGGGTTGCACAGCCATTAAGAAGTACTGTCAGCAAGTGGCCAGTAATCCAGTGCCCCCCAGGCTACAGCACGTTGCTGCTACACCCGTGCCTCCTTCTTATCCATAACTGCAGCCGCACCAGAACTCTTCTGGTGAACCCTACCTCTGCAGTAGGGTGGATGGAGTGTAGAAACAAGAGAAAAATAAA
This sequence comes from Mustela nivalis, assembly GCF_964662115.1. Lineage (NCBI taxonomy): Eukaryota > Metazoa > Chordata > Mammalia > Carnivora > Mustelidae > Mustela > Mustela nivalis. The sequence continues at coordinate 71,402,361 of NC_139020.1, forward strand.
TACAATCTAATGAGCTACTTTTCCCTGTTTCTGGTGATAGACAGTAAAATTAACAGGCAGAAACAACTAGTTCAAATATGCTTCTTTTTGAATATGAAATTCATTTCATACATGGGTGGGTGTGGTCTTTGAAATGTTCTTACAGTAATGGTGATACATTTATATTAATCCATCTATTTTGGCTCAGCTAAAGTTCTGTGGATTATAGATACACTAATTCATATGTGTGATTACCAAGGATAATGTTAGCTATAAATGTGAAACTCAGTTTACTTACTTAACTGAATATGATAAGTGAAGAATTCATTTCGCACAAAAAATTCGGCAGTAAGATGTCTCATGACATAAACAAAGCCCACTAAGATAATGCTCCCTGCGGAACTGGCGCAAGGGGAGATCATGTTTCTAAAAGGAAGTTCTGGGGTCTCAGCTATTCTACTGTGGCCCAAGAGACTCGATGGATCACAAAGAAAACACTTTCTGTTTTGGAGGTGGTGCCATGTGGTGGAGAGTGAAGAAAAGCAGGTAGACTAGTTGAGAGTGAGCCTCCTGGTAAGGAAGCTTAGAGAGAACACAGAGAGAAAGTTAGCAGGAATCACAAGCATAAACAGTTTTGGAAAGACAAGGGTTTTAAAGAGAATTAAATTTTGGTGGAAGCCCTAACTAGAAGGTAAGTTTCCTAAAGGAAGAAATTTTTACTTATATTAATTCCCTACATATTCTGGATCATGACAGATCACAGGGTAACATACTTTACATGCATCAGTTCCTCTGGATTAAAAAGAAAAGGCTGTTGTGTATTCTAAATAAATTTAGAATTAAATTAAATTTCTTTATGTAAGGGCTTTTTGAATGTTAGCTGATCCACATGGAGATAGTTCCCTTAATATGCATATTTTTGTCACTTTTGCATTAGTCTGTATTATTACATTGTTCTCATAAATTATAAAATGTAATTCTCTTGGCCACATACTACTTCTACAACCCTGCTACATAGAAACAACTGAAAATGGTAAGTTTTCATACCACTTACCTACACTGTATATATATATTGTATACTTACATCTATTTATATGTTATTTAAACTTAAATATATCATAATACTAAACCACAGAGCTGGAAATAAGCAAACCAGTCATGTTTCCAAATTCTCAAACAGATAAGCCATCATTACATTCCAATGTAAAACAAACTGGAATGAGGCCAAATAGAAAACATGATTCTTTTTAATTGAAAAATTTTTATACTTTTTAGAGGAAATTTAGGGTACTATTTAAAGAAGCAGTTAGCTAGAGAACTGTGAGGTTACCACTGATTAATTAAGACCCCAAATAAACCCATATAATATATTTAAAACAGTTTCACTAGGTTACAATTTTAGATATCATTTACTAATTATCTAGGAGGTGTCAGGAACTTTGTATATTTTGAGTGAAGAGGATATTATGACTTCCATTACACAGGTAAGGAAAGAGAATCTCAGAGTTTAAATAACCTGTTCAAGGTCAGTTTTATGACCTGGGGAAACTATGGTTTCAAATACCCTCATCAGAGGCCAGACTACTTTTCTAAATCCCACTGAAAAGTGTCCCTCCTATCCCACCACCTTCACATTGCCTTCAAATTGCCCAACTCTCCTGCTACTACACTCTAATATGAAAATAGGCCCTTCTACTGAGCTCCCTTTCACCTCCCATTTTATAAGGTTTGGGGAATATATGTATCATTTAGAAAGAAATTCTCAGAGAAAAAAATTTGTAACAGATCACCTGTTTCAGTTCTGGGTAAGATCTAGTAAACCTATTGTACCCTATCTCTCCCAACGAATGCCATGAATTAGCCCAGACAGAAGGATTAGGCAGCTATTTGAAGACTCTAGAAATGCCATGCAAGAGCATGGGAGAAGGCCAAACTAGAATCAGGTTCCTAATCTTCTTCTGGTATCCCTGCCCTGACAGGTTTTAAGGCAGTCTAAAACCCGGCAGGTATGGTAGGCACCGGGGCAGAGAAAACTCTAGAGGAAGCAGGGGGTAGGGGAATTCCTGAAGTTCAGAAAGAGAGTTTCTCAATATTTTTTCTTTTTCTCACTTTCTCATGTCCCAAATCCTGGAAATTCCACTGTGGAGAAAGGAGTGATTGTATCCAAGGAGGCTCAGAGATGCCTAGGGGAATCTTCCTCTGGATATAAGGAGCTGTGGTCCCAAAAGGATGGGGAGAAACTCTTCCCTTTGTTTCTTTTTTCTCTCTGTCCTCCTATAACTGGGTCTCATATACAAATTCATTTGTGGGAAGTACACAGCAACAAAAAAGTAAATAAAACATTTTTTTTTTCTGGCCCAAGAATTGAAAAGGAGAGGCCCAGAAAGCTAATAAGGAGATTAGAGTGAAGAAGAAGCTTCAGAAAGTGTCCTAGTAAAGTTATTTATAAACTTCTGCGTTCATCCCTAAGTGATGCATGCATGGATCTGATCTTAACAAAAACTTTGAGAACTGAAGGGAGACCACAGTCCAGGTGTCAGATTGGCTGCTGGACTGCAAAAGAGACTAAACAGCATGACCAATGTTTCATAAAAATGAAAACTGACATTCAAATCACAACATACAGAAGTCTGGCAGAACCTATGGCCTGAACCCAAAGGAGTCAACTGCCTGACAAAACAATGAGAAAATCAATTTCCTGCATAGCTTCTAAACAAGACTCTGAATCTTTAAACATAATATTCAAAATACAATATCTAGGATACAGTACATATGTACAAAAGACCATAAAGGTCTCAAATCATGTGTTGAGAGCCACCACTAAAAGCACTACTCAAAAGGTATAATCCAGAACAAATAACAGATTCAATACTATAAAAAGACTGAATTGCTGAAAAAAAAAAAAAAAAGCCAGGAAATGAGACACAGAAGAATGAAAAAGAAAACAAGCAAGTATAAATTCAAACACAGCAATAGTTACATTAAATATAATGTACTAAACATATTGAAAAAGAGACATATATTATCAAAATTGATAAATGGATTTTTTAAAATGATCCAATAACATGCTCTCTAAAAGAAATTTATTCAAATGTAATGATAAAATAGACTAAAAGGAAAAAGAAAAGACATATCAAGCAAACATGTAAAAGAAAGATGGAATGTTAAGACAAACTGAAAACAAGTAGCAGCTGAGTTTCCATCAGTAGATGAATGGATGGAGAAGATGTGATAAGTGTGTGCATGCGTGCACGTGTGCACACACAGGTATGGCACAAGAATATTATGCAGCCATAAAAAAGGATGAGCTCTTGCCATTTGCAACAACATGGATGAACCTGGAAGGTATGATGCTAAGTGAAATATGTCAGACTGAGAAAAATGAAAACCATCTGATTTCACTCATGTAAAATCTAAAAAACAGAACAAATTAACGAAAAGCAAAAATCATACCTATAAATACAGAGAACTGACAGCTGCCAGAGGGAAGGGGGTTGGGGGATGGGCAGAAATGGGTGCGGTGGAGTGGGAAATACAGGCTTCCAGTTATGGAATGCATAGGTCACAGGAATAAAGGTACAGCATAAGGATATATAGCCAATGATATTGCAATAGAGGTGTATGGTGACAGACTGTTGCTACATTTTTGGTGAGCATAACATAACTCATAGAGATGTTGAATCACTGTGCTGTACACCCAAAACTAGTGTAACACTGTTTGTTAATTATACTCAAATTAAAAAATTTAAAGAATATGTCTGACATAAATCCTACCCTAATAGGCATGGGTTAAACAATTCAATCAAAGGCAAAGATTGGCAGAATGGGTATAAAAGGAAAAAAAATGGCCCAACTATATGTAGTATATAAGAGGCACAGTTTAGATTAAAAAAAAAAACACACACACACAGGTTGAAAGAAATGAATCAAAAGGTAACTACCATGTGAGCAAGTGCTAACCCAAAAGTACAGTGGCTATCGACTTTAAGACAAAAACTATTACAGGAGACAAAGAAGATATCTCACACTAATAAAAAGATCAATTCACCAGGAAAATGGAACAATTATATATATATGTGTGTGTGTGTGTGTGTGTGTGTACCTAACAAGAGGGCCACAAAATACACAAGCAAAACTGGGCAGAAGTAAAGGAAGAAATAGGCAATTCAATGACAATAGTTTGAGACTTCAATATCCCATTTTCAATAATGAATGGAGCAACTGGGCAGAAAATCAATAAGGAAACAGAAGACCTGAACATTTTTATGAACTAAATCTAAGACTCATTGATAGAACACCGCATCCAACAGTACCAGACTACATACTTCTCAAGTGTACATGGGTCATTCTCCAAGAAAGACCATGCATCATTCCATGAAAAAAACATCGATAACCCTTAAAAGACTGAAATCATATAAAATCTTCTCTGAAAACAATGATATTAAATTTAGAAATCAAAAACAGAACAAAATTTGGAAAGTTCATAATACATGGGAATTAAACAATACGCTTCTCAATAAGCAACAAATTAGCAAAAAATTCACAAGGAAAATTAGAAAATGCCTTGAGATCAATGAAAATGAAAATAGAAAATGCCAAAAACTTATAAAATGCAGCTAGCTCCATGCTTAGACCCAAATTTATACTAGTTAATGCACATGTTTTTAAAACAATGGCTCTCAAATCAATAACCCAATCTTCCACTTTAAGAAAATAAAAAACAATTAACAGATTAAAACCAAAAGAAGCAAAAGGAAAAGAAATAGTAAAAATTCAAGTAGAAAGAAAAAAATAGAAAATAGAAAAAAAAAGTGAACAAAAACCATTTTTGCTTTGAGAAGATCAACAACACTGACAAACTTTTAGCTGAACTAATGAATAAAAAAAGAGAGAAGACTCAAATTACTAAAATCATAAACAAAGGAGGCATATTGCTGTCAACTATACAGTGAAAAAAGGAATTATAAAAAAATAATATGGGATGCCTGGGTTGCTCAGTGGGTTAAGCCTCTGCCTTCAGATCAGGTCATCATCTCAGGGTCCTGGGATTAAGCCCCGCATTGGGTTCTCTGCTCAGCGTGGAGCCTGCTTCCCACTCTTTCTCTCTGCCTGCCTCTCTACCTACTTGTGATCTCTCTCTCTTTGTCAAATAAACAAAAAAAATCTTAAAAAAAAAAAAAACAAAGAAATAATATGAACTACCACATATCAAAAACTTAAATACACTAGATAAAATGGAAAAATTATTAGAGATATAATCTACCAAAACTAATTGAAGAAGAAAAAGAAAACCTGAGTAGAATCATAACAAGAGATTGAATTAGTAATCAAATTCCCACAGAGATCTCAGGCACAGATTCACTTTGGTAAATTCTACCAAATGCTTAATAAAAAATACTAATCCTTCATAAACTCTTCTTAAAAAATAAAAGTGAACATATCCCAGCTCATTCTACTAGTCACTATGACCATGATATCAAAATCAAAGACCTCACAAGAAAAGAAAGCTACACTAAAATCCCTTATGACTATAGATAGAAAAATTCTCAACACTAGGAAACTGAATACAGCAACATATAAAAAGATGTCTATACCATGACCAAGTGGGAGTTATAACAGTAATAAGACACTGGTTTAACATACAAAAATCAAGGAATGTTTAAATAATAAAAAGTAAAAAAACAACACAATAAGCTCAATAGATGCAGAAAAGTATTTGACAGAATTCAGTACCTTTTCATTACCAAACAAACAAACAAACAAACACACACCACCAGTGGACAACCTAGAAATGGAATGAACCTTCTTTAATCTGATAAAAAGCATCTATTAAATGCCTCATGATTAAGATTATATTCCATGGAGAAAGACTGAATGTGCTCTCCCTAAGACCAAAGAATAAGACTGGAACGACCACTATCACCCCTTTAATTCAACTGTACCAGAACTTCTTTTAAAGGTTTTATTTATTTGGGAAAAAGAGAGAGGGAGAGGCACAAGTAAGGTTCGGGGTGCAGACAGAGAGGGAGAAGTAGACTTCTCACTGAGCAGGGAGCCTGGACACAAGGCTCCAACACAAAAACCACAGGATCATGACCTGAGTGGAAGGCAGATGCTTAACTGACTTAATTGACTGAGGTACATAAGTGCCCCTGTACTAGAACTTCTAGCCAGTTAGGTTAGAAAAAAATAATAACAAAAGGTATTGAGATTAGGAATGAAGAAAGTGACAGATCTTACACACAGACATTCGCAAGGAACTGCTAAAAATTATTAGAACAAATAAACAAGTTCAACAATGTGGAAGGACATAAAATCAATATGCAAAAATCAGATGTCTTCTATACACTGGCAATGAATCAAACAAATAAACCAATTCCATTTACAAAAGTATTAAAAAATAACATATGCAGGAATAAAATCAATGAAAAAGTATAAAATCTATGTATTGAAAACTAAAAAATAATGTTGAAATAAATCAAAGATTTAAATAAAAGTACACAGTTGAGATGACAATACTCCACACTTCAACTATACATTTAACATAATCTCTATCAAAATCAAAGTTGCCTTTTTTAAGGAATTGACAAGCTAAACATAAAATTCATAACAAACAAAAGACAACTATAACAAGCCAAAATAATCTTAAAAACAAAGATGGAATTGACAAGCTAAACATAAAATTCATAACAAACAAAAGACAACAATAACAAGCCAAAATAATCTTAAAAACAAAGAACAAAGATGGAGGATTCACACTTCTTGATTTTAAAACTTACTACAGTTTTTCCAAAGAGACATCCAGATGGTCAAGATACATGAAAAGATGCTCAACATCACTCCTGATCAAGGAAATACAAATCGAAACCGCAATAGATACCACCTCACTCCTATCAGAATGGCTGAAATTAGCACAGGAAGCAACAGATGCTGATGAGGATGTAGAGAAAGGGGAACCCTCTTACACTGTTGGTGGAAATGTGAACTGGTGCAGCAACTCTGGACAGTGTGGAGGAGCCTCAAAAAGTTAAAAATAATGCTACCCTATGACCCAGCAACGGCACTACTATTTACCCAAAGGATACAAAAATACTGATTTGAAGGGGCACCACATGCACCCTGATGTTTATAGCAGCATTATTAACAATGGCTGAATTATGGAAAGAGTCCAAATATCCATTGACTGATGAATGGATAAAGAAGGTGTGGCATGTATGTATGTATGTGTGTGTGTGTGTGTATAATTACTCAGCCATCAAAGAATGAAATCTTGCATTTACAATGATGTGGATGGAACTAGACTGTATCACACTAAGCAAAATAAGTCAGTTAGAGAAAGACAAATATCGTATGATTTCACTCATATGTAGAATTTAAGAAATAAAAAAGAGGAAGGGGAAAAAAGAGAGAGGGAAGCAAATCATAAGAGACTCTTAACTAGGGGCACCTGGGTGGCTCAGTGGGTTAAGCCTCTGCCTTCGGCTCAGGTCATGATCTCAGGGTCCTGGGATGGAGTCCGGCATTGGGCTCTCTGCTCGGCAGGTAGCCTGCTTCCTCCTCTCTCTCTCTGCCTGCCTCTCTGCCTACTTGTGATCTCTCTGTCAAAAAAATAAATAAATAAAATCTTAAAAAAAAAAAAAAAGAGAGACTCTTAACTACAGAGAACAAACTGAGGGTTGATGGACAGGAGGTAGGCAGGGAATGGGCTAAATGGGGTGATGAGTATTAAGGAGGGCACTTGTGTTGAGCACTGTGTGTTATATGTAAGTGAAGAATCACTAAATTCTACTCCTGAAACCAATATTACACTGTATGTTAACAAAATGGAATTTAAATAAAAATCTGAAAAAAAAACATTAAAATCAAATAAATAAATAAATAAATAAATAAAGCTTACTACAAAGCTACAGTAATCCAAATAGTGTGATACTGGCCTATGTTAGACATGTACACCAGTGAAACAGAATTGGATGCCAAGACTATTCAATGAGGAAGGAATAGTCTTTTCAACAAACTGCTGGGAAAACTGTGTATCTATATAGAAAGAATGGATTTGGACCCCTACAACATCCCATACAAAATAATTAAGTGAAAATGGACCATAAAACTAAGAAATTTTAGAAGAAAAATGGGAGCACATCATCATCACTTTGGGTTAGGCAATCGTTTCACAGATATAACACCAACAGCACAGGCAGCAGCAAGAAAGAAATAAGTAAACTGGACTTTCAACAAAATTTTAAAAGTTTATAGTTCAAAGAATACCATCAGGAAAATAAAAAAAAAATAATCCACGGAATGAGATAAAATATTTGTATATCTGATAAGGGACTTTTACCTAGGATATAGGGAGAACACTCAGAACTCAATTAATAAAGACAAATAACCCAACTAAAAATAGGATTTGGATACTTTTCCAGGGAAGATGCATGAATGCCAATAAGGACATAAGAAGATCCGCAACATCATTAGCCATCAAAGGCATGCAAATCAAAACTACCATCAACTTTTCACATCTACTATGATAGCTATAATCAAAAAGACAGACAATAACAAGTATCAGCAAATACGGGTAGATACTGGAAAATCCTCATTCACTGATGGGGGAAATGCAAAATGGTGCAGTTGCTCCAGAAAACAGTCTGGCAGTTCCTTGAAAGATTAAACATAGAGTTTAATATGGTTAATACAGTTAAACATATGATAGCAATTCTATTCCTAGATAAATACTGAAGAGAAATAAAAACAAACATTTTCACAAAATGTGCACATAGCAGCATTATTTGAAATAGCCCCCAAATGGAAACAACCCCCAAGTCCATAAACTGTTGAAGGGATGAAATTTGTAAAGTGGTATATCCTTACAATGGGATATTGTTCAGCTGTAAATGGTAATAAAGTCTAATACATACAACTTGAATGAACCTTGAAAACATTAACCGAGTAAAAGTCCGTCACAAAACACCACATACTGTCTGATTCCTTTTACATGAATTGTCCGGAATAGCAAGTCTATAAAGACAGAAAGGAGATTAGTGGTTCCAAGGGGCTGGAGGAATAGTGACAGGAATGCGGAGTGACTGCTATTGGGCATGAGTTTCTTTCTGGAATTATGAAAATCTTCTAATATTAGACTGTGGTGAGGGCTGCGAAACTCCGTTGAGTACAGTAAAAAGCAAGAAACTTCAGGTAAGTGAATTGTATGATACGTAAACTATATCTCAGGTTAATAAAAGAAAAATAGCTGATTAATATCCCACAAGTAGATTTCGGAGCAAATAAAATTATCAGAGGGCCAGCATTTAAAAGTAGGAGTCAAACCAACAAGATACAGTGATCCTAAACATCACTGCACCTGATAATACGGCTTCAAAATCCATGAAGCTAACACTGACAGCACTGAAAGGAGCTCCAGTTATCACAGGAGACTTGAACACTTAGTTCCTTCTTCAGTAATCTAGAGCATCAGTGGAGAGATAATCAGCAATGATACTGAAGAACTAAAATATCAACCAACAGCAATATTGATAGAATACTCCACTCAACCACATCAGAATACCCATTATCTTCAACACATAGAAACTTCACCCAGACAGACTATATTCTGGGTCATAAAACAAACCTTTAAAAATTACAAAGAATTTTTTAAAAAAATTACAAGGTGGGAGCACCTCAGGAGCTCAGTACCTGAGCTCTGTGGGTTAAACCTCTGCCTTTGGCTCAGGTAATGATGTCAGGGTCCTGGGATCGAGCCCCCCGCATCAGGCTCTCTGCTTAGCAGGGAACCTGCTGCCCCTTCTCCTTCTGCCTGCCTCTCTCCCTACTTGTGATCTCTTTCTGTCAAATAAATAAATAAAATCTTAAAAAAAAAAAATTACAAGGCACCTAAGTGGCTCATTTGGTTAAGTGGTTCCTTCGGCTCAGGTCATGATCTCAGGGTCCTGGGATCAAGATCCATTGTGGGCTCTGCGCTCAGCAGGGAGTCTGCTTCTCACTCATCCTCTGCCCCTTTCCCCCACTCTGCAGCGTGTGCTCGCTCACCCTCTCTCAAATAAGTTAAATCTTAAAAAAAAAATTACAAAATATTAAAATCAATCAAAGTGTGTTTTCTGATGAAACTATAATGTAGCTGGAAATCACTAACTGAAGAGTAATGCCAAAATTTCCAACCGCTTAGAAATAAAAACAATACACTTCTAAATAATCCATACTAAAAAAAGACTTCTCAAGGGAAATAAGAAAATATTTCGAACTGAATGATAAAAATAGGTCATGAATGTGGTGAACTCCCAGAAGTATATATATTTTCCAAGGATTTTATAAACTGAAAGTTATTCATATAGCAATTTCCCCAAAGAACAACCTCATGTGTGGGTTTCAACTACAGTTAATACAACTTCCTCAGGTAGCTGAAATACTACTGATATCATATTTTATTATCTACTTGCAAACTGATTGATTTACATTTACATTTGAATGTAAATGTAAATCTTCACTTCACAATATTAATAATTTCCTTCTCCCCTTAAAAATGTGATTGTCCCATGGTAAATTTATCAAAGTCAATAGCTTTCTGGGATTTAGCTATTGCAATGATCATATATTAGATTCTGTGTGGGGTCAATTCTTCTCACAATAATGAAATATTCTGTAAAAACACTGCATACATAGGTTAAGGACTTTCCACATGTATCACAATGCAAACAGTATCCTGAATACAGCAAAATCCACCTCATCGTGCCTCAATAAAGTCATCACCTGTTTAAAAATATCTTATTATCCTTCCTTGGATAAAGGCCTAACACTGCCATCAGAAAGGAAAAAAAAAAAAAGTAAAGGGATAAAATACATTTCTACTGGGAATATTTAATTATTCAAATGTAGAAACATAATATGCATATGCACATATTACAAACAACTAAGAAAATGATTCCAAAAATCTGGGACATAATCAAATTTGCAGATCCTTTATTTCTTTTTTACTGGGAAAACTTTTCAAAACTTTTATGAGCATATAAACCTCCAACATTAAAACAGTACAAAAACAACTAAGATAATAAAATTGAAATAAAATTAACACTTTCTACAGCTGAATACAATAGTGGTGTCTTGTGCAGATTTTTTTAGCTGGATTGAGTTGCTAAGGGTATTTTTAAAGTAAATATTCTTTGATTATGACATTAAATAAAGTTTTTTTAACTTTGCTAAAATGCTACTCAAAGTTACTTGACATAGTAGAAATTTTTAAAAGATTATAAGATATGCAATTTTCCTACAAAAACTTTCCAAATACTAACTCATCATTTGATGTTAACATTTCCAAAATAAATGTAGAGTTTCTCTGCCTTCTTAATCCAATATTAACAATATTTAAGAAGGTCAAATTTGCTAAATATGTTATTAAATAATATGGTCCAGTTTGTTCTCGTGAATGTAAATACTACAAAATTTTCATCACTTTGAAACTGAAAAAACTATGCAAATATTTTGTAAAGAGAACTTTAGTCACATAGAACACATACAAATAAAAATGTGCTAGGTATATAAGCATGAAGTTTTGAGCAAACTGATTTCCAAAGTTCCTTCCCACACAAAAATCTGTAGTTTAGCAATCAAGTACAATATTCTCAAGGAGGAAGGAGAGGGTGGTGCTTGTGTGGCTTAGAGGGTTAAGCATCTGCCTTTGGCTCAAGTCATGATCTCAGGGTCCTGGGGAGGAGCCCTGCATTGGGCTCTCTGCTCAGTGGGGAGTCTGCTTCTCTCTCTGTACTCTCCCTCTCTCTCAAATAAATAAATAAATAAAATCTTAAAAAAAAAAAAAAGGAGGAATGAGGTGTATAAGAAATTTGGAACCATTCCAAATATGCCATATAGCATATCAGACCAGGTGATGCTGACATTGCTAATTTAGTATCACACTCTGAGAACCAAAAAGCTAGGGGACTTCTTTCTCTAAGAAGGCTTGAAACCTATGAGGCTTGAAACCACTTCCCAAGTGATTCTGATATATCCCTCACCACCCTTCCACCCATCTATAACTACAGATCTATGCCCTCTCTTTCCCAAGTAAAAATCCATCTTCGAAAGGAATCATATCTTAATAAACTAAATTAAATCTTCAATTTACGAATGCAATACCTATCTAATTTTTTTCTCAAACCTCATTGGTAAACCTAAGTAAATCTCTTCTGAAGTTCAAAAGAAATCCAAAATACGCTGTAAAACTTTTAAGTAATACATTCTCCTCTTTGTATAAGGAATCTAATCTAATAGATTTTATAATCTGAACTGAAAAAGAATAAAAATAAAACTGACAACATACTCTCTTGTAATGTATCTGTAACTATTTAGTTCACCGAAGTTGAAATGTTTTACACACACTTCCAAGTATTTATAGACTTTAAGCCAAAATCTTGGCTCTTGTAAGTATGTATAATTGTGTTGATTAATTTTTGGGGTTTCTTAGTTACTAGGGAACTGGATAGTTGAGTGGGCTCAACATGAATGAATTTAAGTCCAATGACTGTGAAGAATTTAGTCACTTTCTGTTCCACACCGTGGCAACTTAATAGGTTGCTGTCACACAGCTAGAGTTAAAAAACTATCCTACTCAAAAAGCTACTACAGAAGCACTTACTTCTTGTAGTCCAATTTTATTTTTCCTTTTAAGCATCTGTCTCTCATCCTGAAGTACTGTAAAGGTTAATTTTCATTTTAGTACACTGCTGCTGAAATACATAACGAACATGAACACTCCTGCATTTTTTTGTTTGTAAGAAAGTTAACAGGCTGTGAAATCCCTCAGGCAAAAGTTTTCAGTTGTGTGTCTCTAAGAAACATCATAGCACTCAATATTTTTTTTTAAAGATTTTATTTATTTATTTGTCAGAGAGAGAGATAGAGAGTACAAGCAAGCAGTGTGGCAGGCAGAGGCAGAGAGAGAAGCAGGCTCCCCACTGCAAGGAGCCGGACGTGGGACTCAATCCCAGGACCCTGGGATCAAGACCAGAGCCGAAGGCAGTGGCTTAACCGACTGAGCTACCCAGGCACCCCCATAGTACTCAATATTAAGGAAGGAGATAAAGGAAGAGATTTTTCAAAGGCAGAAGCTGAAAGAGGACATTCAAAAATAAAGTAAATAAGGAGAACAATATGGAAAGCTTTATGAAAGAAAATATATATTTTCTACATTGAATGATAACTAATATATCCAGAAAGGAATTATTCTATATAAATTACTATACACTTCCAGGATCTTTATTATTTGTTACTTTATTATTTTTCCCATTATAACAACATCACTTTTCCCTTAGACACATATGTATTATAGAAGAACATGGAAACACATAATATAATTTAGTCTAGTTCTACATTATTTACAAAAATGTTGTTACTGTATATATTCTACCTTTATATATACTGTTTCAGCTTGTTTTTTGTGTTCCAATGTATATTAAAATTTGGACATATTTTCACTTTAGAACATTTAGAGCTATCAAATGTTTTAAACTATACATTAAACCACCTTTGGATGTACCATAAATTATGTAACCAAATCCCAACCAATGGTTATGAAGCTGTTTCCAAGTTCTCTGTATTACCAACAATACTACTGTGAACATCTTTGACATAGATTTTTACTTGCATGCTTAAGAGAATGATAAATTCCAATAACTGAGTATTTGTAAAGTTTAATAGTTATCACCAAAAAAAAGCTTTATCAATACATTTCCACTGAGAGTTTGTTAGACTGTATTTGTCTTATCACATTATCAACAATACTGAATATTATCAGACTTTCAAAATCAGTAACATACACAAAAACTCTTACTTTAATTGCACTTCGGATAATTAACCTGGCTAATGCTTCCCATTTGCATTTCTCTTGCTTTGAACTGACTCTTTATGTCCTCAAATTGACTGTTGATTTTAAAAATCTTGATTAGAGTTCTAGGAATACTAATATAATTAGCGCTTTTTCTGTTAACAATTCCCTATTTGTATGTTTTCTGAATAAGAACTGTTAGTAAGCATGTTCCTAAATAGGCTGTAGGTTTTTTATCAACATCATCACCCACATGCCAAATTCACAAATACTCACTTAGGTTTTCCTCTTTTACTTTCAGGTTTCAAACCTTTAGATTAAAATTAATAAGTCATCTAGATTACATTTGTGTACTAAGAGTAAGAAAGTTTCAGTTCTAGTATTAGTTTTCTCAAATAAATACCTGATTATTTAAGCATGATCGATTATATGTCATTTCTTCCCCACCACATGATTTGAAATGTTTATACAAGATGGGATTGGGAGGGAGACAAACCCTAAGAGACTCTTAATCTCAGAAAACCAATTGAGGGTTGCTGGGAAGTGGGGGAGAGGGATCGGGTGGTTGGGTGATGGTCACTGGGAAGGGGATGTGCTATGGTGAGTGCTGTGAAATGTGTAAGACTGATGAGTCACAAACCTGTACCCCTGGAGCAAACAACACATTATATGTTAATAAAAATAATTTTAAAATAAATAAAATGTATGTTTATAAAATGACAGCATTCCTTTATTCTTAAATCTATCTCTTCAGTTTCATTGTCTTGTCTGTTCTATTCCTTATTCCATTGTCTTTTAATCACTATACCTTGATAATACCCTTTATTATGTAGTAAAACATACTACTGTTTTTCCACATGGGCTTAACAGTTGACTTAGAAACAAAAAAAATTCAATTAGGAATCTATTCAATTTATATATTCTCTTAAAGAATTATATCTTTAGAAAAATACATTTTATTGCATTTTTACTTACACATTCATTATATTTTCACCATCTAGTTTGACCTTTTTTTAAAATAAGTTTTCAATTTCATGTTGTTTCAGGATAAATTGAATGTTCTATTTTGTTCAATTGTACTTTTTTAATGTAACATCTATTGATATCTGTTAGATGCAACTGGGCACTTCACTGAATTCTTTTTCTAGGATATTTTTAATTGCTTCCTACAGACATTCAAGATACATAAACACATTATGTGTAAAAAAGAGGTAAACTTAGTTTCTTTTTTTCCTAGTCAGAATGTTAATGTGTTCCCTTGCCTGAAACCATTGCCCTATACAATTAACAACAACATCACAGAATGTCATGAAGGGCATTCTTGGCTTTTCCAATCTAATGGAAATAACGCTAGTATTTCAAAATTAACCAAGACCATGGAGTAAAATATTAAATTCATACTTTTTAAAAACATTTTTTAAAAATTTTTATTTATTTGAGAGAGGGAGAGATCACAAGTAGGCAGAGAGGCAGGCAGAGAGAGAAAGGGAAGCAGGCTCCCCGCTGAGCTGAGAGCCCGATGCGGGGGCTCAATCCCAAGTCCCTAAGATCATGACCTGAGCTGAAGGCAGAAGCTTAACCCACTAAGCCACCCAGGCGCCCCAAATTCATACTCTTAAGTAGGTGGGAAGTCAATCTTTTATATATGTGTAAATCAATCTTAATGCCTAATAGCTTCACCTGTACTCGTTTTGGTAGCTACATTTTAAATACATAGAATAAAGTATAGAATAAAGAACTCAACTGAACTGTAGATCCTAAGATAAGAATACTGGAAAATAAATGAAAGGAAAATCCAAGTCTTGAAACACAAACGTTTAATTTTTACAGAAACATCATAAGTACACCCCAGAATAAATTACACCTCCCCAGTTTGTCTGCATTTTTAAAATGAGAGCAGGGTTCTCTCCTGTAACCCCCGCCCCCCCGCCCGCCAAATTCGTAAAGTAACCGCAAACGCTCTTACCTGCGAATCCACCTGGAGGGAGTACCTGAGTGCAGCGCCAAGGGAATGTCTGCAAGAGATGCAAGGGGAGTCGGATCAGGCAGGACCCGGTCTGCGGGACAGAGACCCTCGAGTGGCGAGGGCGGCCCCCAGCAACGCGCTAGAAAGGAGACCCGGAGGGCTGGGAAGCGCAGCCAACTCTTCCAGAGCGCATTTTTGCTTTTGCAGAACGATCTTTCCAACAGCTTTCATTCCGGCGCCGCAGCCGCTCACGTCCAGGGGGCCCCGACCCCCAACCCACGGCTGGAAAGAGGCTCTTTCTGTCCCGCCGCGTCTCCCGGCAGACGCGCGCCTGGAGCCCCGCAACTCCCGCACCACCTGAGGATGCACCGCGCGGCGCAGGGGGCGGCCGAGCACCAGCCCAGGACGCCGCGCGCCCCCGCATCCGCCAGCCCCGGCCTCCCCTCACCACCCAGGCGGCCCTCCAGCCTTCCGGACCCCGTTCTTCGCCCGCCCCCGGCTCCACTCACCGCGGGCCCGATGTCCTCTCCGCACCCGCGACGCCAGGCCCCAGGGTCTAACCTTCCCGGCGGAGCGGAGTAGAGAGGAGGGACAGGGGAGGAGAGAAGGAAGAGGAGGACGTTTCAAATGGAAAACAAACGAGAGCCCCGAGGGGAGGGGACTGTGCGGGGCTCAGGGGCGTGGTCCCGGCTCGCCCGGACCCTCCCCCGGGGCCAGCGGCCGCGCGGACCTCGGACCCCAGCCCCCGCGCTTGGCCCTCGGCCGCCGCGGGTCGGTTGTGCGGGAGGCGCGGAGCGGCACGGCTGTAGGCGTCCAAATGAGAAAGGACGGAGAGGGGGACACGGAGAGAAAAGTTGTCAGAGCTCTAGTGTGAGGTGAAGAGGGAGGTAAGGGCCTGTCGCCGTTTGCCTCTAATCCGGGAGGCAGGTTCCGTAGCCTGTGACAGAGATTACTGTGCCCGGAAAGGAAGCGAAGAAACCACTGTTTCGCAAGAGCCCGGTTAATTTGCATCCGCTCCCACCCCTCAGACCCTTGGCTTGGAGAATTGGCCTTGGCAATGCAATGCTCCTGGAAACACTCGGGCGCGGGCCCAGGCATTCTGTTTGCTTTTCCACAGGGCTGGAGGAGGCCGATTTGATGTTGGAGGGAGGGAGTCCAGGAAAAAGAGAAAGGGAGAAGTGTTGCCTAGTTTTTTGACCTTGGTAGAAAACTGTCATTCGTTAATACCATTGTTCAGCACAAATGCTTCCTCCCCACCCCAAACTCCTGGGGTTCAGCTAGGGTGGTCCATGGGGAGAAGCACAGTCCACTGACTGGAGCTGGGGGAGTCTAAAAAGGTCCCTGACGTTATAAAAAAAAAAAAAAAAAAAAAAAAAAAAAAAACAGAGCTGGGCAGAAATAAATTAGATGAAGCTCTGAAGAGGACTTGGCAGTGCTCCACTATGGGAATAGTTTGGATATGGGAAGGCATATGGGAATGGAATTCTGGAATTTTCCATTTTTCTTTGTATGTATGCTATTTGTTAGTATGAATGTAAGAATGGGTTTTAAAAATTCATATTGTATTTCTCAGTAACAATTGCAATGCATACAGAAAGAAAGAAAGTTATATGGAAAGCATAAAAAGAAGCTGGTGCCAAAACTGCAGCAAAATAATAATACTCTTTATTAGCTTTGTTCTGAATTCATGAATGATCAGGAGATTGAGCTTTTGAATGCAAACATTCACAATGGCCACATGAAAGATGGCAAAAAATTCAAAAGCAAAACATGTCTTGTGAAACATACTGTTTTGAGGGGGACAGGAAAAGACATTAATGGCAGTGCCTCTTATGCCCAAATCAGAAGTTTTGAGGGGAATAAAAAATGACTCAAACCCATGTCTTTCTGAGATTCCTGATCTGATGACATTTCTACTTGAATAATTCAAGGGATGACAAATTCATTATTTCTTTGTACTAGTCCTATTTTAGTTGCTTTGCTTCTTAGCTACATCTCTTTGTATTTTGTTTTTACTGGGTGTGCTTACATTACCACAGTCTGCTTAGAGTTAATACTGTATTTCTTCATATAAAATGAAAAGATTTGCCACAGGACTTTTTGGTTCCTCAGTACTATGTGCCATTGCTCTTAGGCTTTACATGCATTCAAATTATAAACTACGTAGTAAAAGGTTGTTTTGATAAAGCAGTTGGTTGTCTTTTACAGATATTAAGAGAAGAAAAAAGGTAACTTTTATATTTATCGCCATATACATAATTGTTGCTCTTCATTTTTTCTTGTAGATACTTATCTCACTTCACTTTAGTCTGGAGAATTTCCTTTAGTATTTCTTTTGGTTCAGAACAGCTACAGATAAATTCTCTTCGCTTTTTAAATCTAAAAATATTTTTATTTTATATGCATTTTAATGATAACTTCACTGGATATAGAATTTTGGGTGCACAGATTTTTTTTCTTTCTCTATAGTTTTAACTTCTATTTTTATCTGATGGGATTCATGTTATTGATTTTGAGATAAAATTTTTTAGCTTTGGTTTTCTGTGGTTAGTTTATGATTTGCGGTTTTCTTTGTATTTCTCCTACTTAGAGTCCTCTAAGTGTCATAGATATGTATGTTGATCATGGTAAACTTTCAACCACTATTTTTAAATTACTTCCCTAGCCCATTCTTGCTCTTTCCTTTCCTTCTATTAATCCAATTAGATTAGTTTGTTAGACTACTTAATGTTGCCTCATAGATCATCAAGACTTTGCTTACTTTTTTCTAATTTTTTTCTCTTTAGGTTGAATAGTTTCTGTGGATCGCTCTTCATAATATACTGGGCTTATTTCAATCTGCCGTTAGGCCCATTACCAATATTACACTTTCAACTCTAGTATTTCTGTTTGGTTCTTTTTCACAGCTTCTGTTTACCTGTTGAGATCGCATACCTGTTCATTCATGTTAACCATCATTTTCTTTATATTATTAAGCATATTTATAATACCTGCTTACTACCCTATTCCAATATGTGATTCACCTTGGGATCTGTTTCTGTAGGTTGTTTTGTTTTGTTTTGATAGAGCCCAGTCACCCACAATTTTCTGTTTCTTAGGATATATATTAATTTTGTATTGTGTATAAGATGTTAAGGATAATATATTACAGAGTTTCTGATTTTTGTCTTCTTCCTCTGACAAGAATTAATCATTCTCTGACATGTAATTAAAGGCAAATCATCTTTAATTCCTGGAGCCTTTGGTTTATACTTTAAGACCCGTCAGTCTTAAAGTCCTTTCAGCTGCTACTTTCTGCTGGCATCACTGGAGTTTCTCCAGCCCATCTGTAGTTCAATGGTCAGTCAAGGCTTTTAGGGCTTTTTATAGGCAGATATTAGTGTTCTTCCCTCTGTGTCACCTACTCTCTCTTCTTACCCTCAATATGCTGCCTGACATCTCTTCACTGACATCACAAATCAGCAAAGCTAAAGCATTCTACTTAAGTTCTAGCTGGCCTGCACCTGAGGACTGGGCAATGTCCACAGGGAAAACGCTGTATAAACATGCGTCTCACTAAGTAAGTTATTATAATTCCCTTCTATTGCTGGTCAAATCCCCTAGTTTTGGTCAGCTTTTGATAGTTCTCCAATATCTTCAAATAGTTGTGAGGCTTTCCCCCCCCCAGGTTTATTATTCTTATCAATGGAAGAGTTAATCCCAGTACAAGCTAATTTATCATTATTGAAACTTTAACTCTCACAAACTCAACCTTTTTAAGCCGTTCATTACTAAACCAAACTGTTAGAAAGCTCTTTTTATTAAACAAAATCTATATCCAGAAGAGTCTTTGCTTTTTCTTGAGTCTATAGTTTGTTCCAAAAGAGAATATATTTCTAACTTTAATAGCTTTTAAGTTTTCATAAGTTGCTATCCACTTTTCCTTAAATATTTTCTTCCTGAGATTGAACACCTTCTTTCTGCTATTTCTATTTGTCATGATTACAGATTCCCTACATTGAGATAACCTTCCTTAGAGTTATTAATTGCTTTCTAATAGTTGGTATGATACTTATGTAACACAGCAAATTATCAATAGGGCTCTATTAATGAGCCCAGTTACATTAGCTTTATAAGTATATTAATGGTTTCTAGTATATTTGTGGTGATTTAACCCCAACATTAGTTACTCTGCAATTTGTCTTTTCACTGATACTAGAGACATTTTATTTATTACTATTTAGTAGATAACCTCAGTTCTTTGGTAAGGTCTGTATATAAGGGATAAGGGAAATGGAGCCCAAAGAATTTTAACAAAAAAGTAAACAAAGATAACAAGAAATGAGAGAGGCTGAAGCTGGGGTGGAGGGACATGAGTATGGGAGAGCAGCTCCTCCCAGCAACCACAGGAACAGCTTCGTGGTTTTGCCAGCATACAAGGTGAGCTGCCCAGTTTTCAACAATAACCCTTGCTACTCTCAAAATGTTTGGAGTCGAAGTATTCCATGGCTCTCACAGTCTTCATATATTATAACATTGACCCAGAAAATTAAACTTTCCTTCCAACTAATCAGTGTATTTTCAACAATGGGAAGTATTTTTATTTGTGTGCAGCATTAGATATGAACAGGATGCCAGCAACAGTATGTTTCAGGGTAAAGTTCCTCATTGTCAGCTTTCTCCTTATGGATGGACTTGACATAAATGTGTTTCAAACTAATTTCTCTGGCACATTAACCAGGAAAAGTCAGTAAAAACAGAAATCCTTGTAATGAAATTGTTTCTCTCCAGACCACATGTAATGGAAGTTTTTGGAATTTTACTGGCTCACTTTGGGCTAATTTAGGGAGGTCTCACCCAGAAACTCCTTTAAAAAAAAAATTATTTACTTATTTGAGAGAGAGAAAAAGAGAGCAAGCGCAAAAGTGGAGAGGGAGAAGCAGACTCCTCACTGAGCAGGGAACAGGGAGTCCTATGCAGGGCTCTATCCCAGGACCCTGAGATCATGACCCGAGCTTAACCAAGTGAGCCACGCAGGTGCCCCATCATTTAATGACAATTAAAGAATACATTGTGTTCTTTAATTGGTGATATCACCATTTATAGGTGATATCATCAAACCAACTCTTTAAAGCTATAGATATGGTGTCTATATAGACAACTGACTTTTTATTTTAGAAACAAACTCATATTTTGCTTATATAATTTCATCTCCTTCATTAAACCCATTTGGCTCCTCAGCCTTATGACTAAGATTAGATGTAGCCTATCAAGGTTAATTTGAATTTGTATTCTGTTAGCCTATCGTGTTAGATTTTTCTTAGATTTTGTCATTAAAATTTGACTTTTTATGTTTGTTCTTTTTATGTCTACATTCATATCATTGATTCAAATGCTGAGATAAAGAATCTGGTAGTCATTACTAGAAGCTATCTCAGGATGACAGAAATTCAGTATTGATTACTGAATTCTGTAATTGTTCAATCAGCTAAAAATCCACTTCAACTGTCCTGTTATGTAATCCCCCTTTTTTTTCCTTGCCCAAAGCAATTAAAATGAAAATTTCTGCTACATGTATTTAAAAACAATGTTAATCATGGTGTTCTCATGGTCTCTTTATAGTAATGAGCAGGAAAGGGAAATGTGTCCATTTTATGAGTTTAGACATTTGAGAACACAAAATGGTTAATGTGGTTCACCACTCCTTTTGCTAAGTGCTTGCATACCACTGTTAAAAAAAAGTACTATAAATCTGCCTGAAATTGACATTGCAGTATATTGTGGGTTGAATTAAATACCCTAAAAGATCACCTACTACCCTCACCTGTGCATGTGACTGGTCTTATTTGGACACAGGGCCTTTACAGATGTAATAAAATTAGAATGAAACCATATTAAATTGGGGTGTTCCTAATCCAATGACTAGTGCTTATAAGAACAGGGAAATTGGAACACAGAGGCAGACAAAGAGAAGTACCATGTGACAATGCAGGCAGAGATTTGAGTGAGGTATGTATAAAGCCAAGGAGCACCAAAGATTACTAACAACTACCAGAAGCTAGAAGAGGGGCATAGAAATGATTCTTCCTGAGTCCGCAAGAACGAATCAACCTTAATCACGTCTTTTCTTCAGATTTCTAGCCCCCAGAACTGTGACAGAATAAAATTCTGTTATCTAATGTGATCTAGCTGGTGGTAATTTGTTAAAGCAACCACAGAAAACTAAAATAGAATATGTGCGTGCATGTGTGTGTGTGTGTGTGTGCACGCATGCACTCGTGTGTGATTTCTACAAGTCAATATTTTTTCTTTTTTTTTTTTTTTCCCCTGGAAAATTGGATTTCCATAAGTGGAAGACTTTGCCATGAACTAGTTTTCTGGGTCTTCACATATTCTATGACATTGAAAATATAATTGACAGTGGTTTCAAAGGTACATTTTCACGTTATTTTGTGCCCATGGATAGAGTTTATATGATTTTAAAAGCTTAAATTCATTTATACCATTTGGATCAAATTGCCTTTGATACACGAAGTAGAAAGTGAGTGGTATCTCCAAGAATATAGCAATAAAAAATTAAAAAAGAGTAACTGAGTGTTTGGGGAACACATAGAACCCTAATCAAAATGATTTCAATATCATCTCAAGTAGGCACAAATAGGTATGGTTGATCAAGAAGAAAAAAAGAACATAATTCTTTCTGAAGTAAAATTATACTAAAAAACATGGGGTGATTCTTTGCTAAAAAGATATCTTTGCTAAAAAAGGTATCTTTGCTAAAAAAGGTATCTTTGCTAAAAAGATATCTTTGCTAAAAAGATGTGTATATATGGACATATGTATATACACCATGCATAGATGTATGCATATACTAGATATGCTCATGTATGATTTATGAGCATGGAGAAAAAAATAGAAGAACAACACACTGTTATAAACTTGGGCTCCCTGGGAATGTGGAGTGGTGGAAAGATGGAAGGAATGAGAAAACTGTAGCTTAGAGACGATAGAGCAACCGGCCCAGCAGGTAATGGGATTGAGACCTGAATCAAAACCTATCTTGAGTGAGCCTGGGTGGCTCAGTTGGTTAAGCAACTACCTTTGGCTCAGGTCACGATCCTGGAGTCCCAGGATCAAGTCCCACATCAGGTTCCCTGCTTGGCAGGGAGTCTGCTTCTTCTGCTGACCTTTCTCCTCTTATGCTCTCTCTCTCATTCTCTCTCTCAAGTAAATAAATAAAATCTTTTAAAAAAATCTATCTTGAGGGCACCTGGGTAGCTCAGTGGGTTAAACCGCTGCCTTCGGCTCAGGTCATGATCTCAGGGTCCTGGGATCGAGTACCGTGTCGGGATCTCTGCTGGGCGAAGAGCCTGCTTCCTCCTCTCTCTCTCTCTCTGCCTGCCTCTATGCCTACTTGTGATCTCTCTCTGTCAAATAGATAAATAAAATCTTTGAAAAAAAAAAAAGAAAAAAAATCTATCTTGAATCTTAAGACTATTGTCATAAGCTTTGTTTAAATGTTATGACATTCACTTCAATGTGGAAAGGGACATTGGAATAATCTTTTTTTTAAAAAAGTGTGTTTTGTTCTTTAAATCTAATGTTATTATATTTTCTTTTACCTTTCATAGAACATATTAAATAATTTTTCTGTCCATTCATATAGGTATATTTAAAACTTACTCTTTTTTTAATCTGACACTTTTTTTTAATGTTAGGTTCACTTCAGACTGATTCTTATGTATATGTGTGTCTTTGAAAGGTATAAAGATATTTTTTAGTGAAAGTATATTTCTTAGACACTATCAAGTAGGTCATGTGATCATCATATATTTATGCATGTTTGCAAAATTCCAAAATGCCCAAAGCATTTCAATAAAAATTTAAAGAACTAGGAAACTTTAGAGATCAGCACTCCCAAAAGCAAAAAGGAGAAAAGGAAATACTTCTTAAACTCGGAAAAATATTTAACTATATGTGGATGACAAGGGTATTTCAAATTCAGTTTTTTACACATGGCAGTCCCAAATGCCACAATTTCACAATTATTATGACATAAGGTTTCAGACTCAATGAAATGAGTGTTTATGTTGTGACTAAAGACTGAAGAATTGGCCTTTGTCCTTAAATGTAGACAGATAATTCATTAACTTATTAAGAGAGCATCTTTTTGTATAGTATTTATATGCATGGTGAATTATTTACTGATTTAAAAGGTTTTGGCTGAATCAGAGCTACTGGTATTTTATAAATATATTCAGAAATGTGAATTCTTAGGGTAAGCTTCATACCTCTTTTGAAAAATAAGACTTTTTTTTTTTAAGAGCAGTTTTAGGTTTATAACAAAATTTAGAGGGAGGTACAGATATTCCTTGTATTTTCTCTGAGGCCACACATGCTTAGGTCTCCCACTTTCAGTATTACTCACCAGAATGGTACTTTTTTTTTTTTTTTTTACGAAGGATGAACCTACACTTGCACATAATAATATCCCAAATTCATGGTTTACTTTAGGGTCACTGTTGGTGTACACTATTGAGTTTGGATAAATGTATATTGACATGTGTCTATCATTATGATACATTTTTACTGCCCTAAAAATACTCTATACTATGCTTTTTTTTTTTTAAAGATTTTTTTCTTTATTTATCTGACAGAGAGCACAAGTAGGCATAGAGGCAGGCAGAGAGAGAGGGAGGAAGCAGGCTCCCTACAGAGCAGAGAGCCCGATGTGGGGCTCGATTCCAGGACCCTGGGATCATGACCTGAGCCAAAGGCAGAGGCTTAACCCACTGAGCCACCCAGGTGCCCCTACTATGCTTATTCTTATTCCCCTTTGCCCCCTATCCTGTCCCAGGCAACTACTCTTGTTTTTACTGTCCCCCATAGTTTTGCCTTTTCTAGAATGTTACAGAGTTAAAATCAAGCAGTATGTTGCTTTTTCAGATTGACTTCTTTCACTTACTAGTAGGCATTTAGGATTGCTCCATGTCTTTTTACGGCTTGACAACTCTTTTCATCATCGAATAAATTCATTGTCTCGATGCATCACAGTTTGTTTACCTACTGAAGGGCATCTTGGTTGCTTCCAGGTTTTGGCAATTCTGAATAAAACTGCTATTAACATCCAGGTGCAGGTTGTTGTAAGGACATAATTTTTTGACTCATTTGTGCATATACCAAGGAACCCGTGTACTGGGTTCTAAGACTATGTCTAGTTTCATAAGAAACCAACAAACTGTCTTCCGAAGTGACTGTACTTGTTTCCATTCCCATCAACAATGTATGACCGTTCTTGTTGCTCTTCATCTTTCCCAAGAATTTCTTGTTTGTTTAAAAAAGTGGGGGGGGGCACCTGGGTGGCTCAGTGGCTTAAGCCTCTGCCTTCAGCTCAGGTCATGATCTCAGGGTCCTAGGATCGAGCCCCGCATCGGGCTCTCTGCTCATCAGGGAGCCTGTTTCCCCCCCTCTCTCTGCTTGTAATTCTGCCTACTTGTGATCTCTGTCCGTCAAATAAATAGATAAAATCTTTAAAAAAAAATTTGTTGTTTGTGTCCCGGGTTTTGGCCAATCCAGAATGTGGTGGTATCTTATTGTTTTAATTTGCGTTTCTCTGATGGCATATGATGTGGAACATCTTTTCATGTGCTTATTTGCCATCTGTCTGTCTTTTTTAGGGGATGCATCTGTTAAGGTCTTTGGCCCCTTTTAAAATTTGGTTATTTTTTGTATTGTTCAGTTTTAAGAGTTCTTTGTATACTTTACATAACAATTCTTTATCAAAAGTCTTTTTCAAGTATTTTCTCCCCATCTTTTGCTTGCCTTCTCATTCTCTTAACAATGTCTTTCATAGAGCAGAAGTTTTTAATTTAAGGAAACTTGGCTTATCAATGATTTCTTCATGGAATGTTTTCGATCTTGCATCTAGAAGGACATCACCATACCCTAAAGTCATCTAGGTTTCTCCCTAGGTTTTATTCAAGGAGTTTTATGTTCTTTTCCATTTACATTTAGGTCTGTGATTCCTGCTTAAGATAAAACAAATTATCAGCATTGAAATTCTCACAGTAATGTTATATCCTGCAGATTTCTTTTGTGATTATGGTTATGGTGTGAATATGTGATGTTTTAAATTTGATATATATTTCAACCAGCTGTATTCTGAAATGTTATTATGGTTATACATAGTGATGCACATGATGCAATTATAAAGGATGCCATAATTTCAACTGACTCTGCAGGGTGTTTTGCAAGAAGGTAGAATCTAGAACCAGAAAACTAAAAACGTTGCATAAGTTTTGAAGTTGAATTATTCAGTGAAGAAAATAAGCCCATATTTGTACATAATTTGGAAAGCTCATAAATTCAGCCTTTAGCACTCTAATGAAACAAAAGAAGCACACATCAAATTGTTACTGTGTTATCATTTCATTCAACAGATATCTATCCTGAACAATCTGTATGGGTTCCTTGGGAATCAAGGTAAGGGACAAATAGTGGAATAATGCTTCCATTTGAAAACATCAAACTTAAATTTAAAAAAGAAACATTTTTTGAATGTTTAAAGGACTTTATTTATATTTATTTGACAGAGAGAGAGATCATAAGTAGGCAGAGAGGCAGGCAGAGAGGGGGGAAGCAGGCTTCCCACTGAGCAGAGAGCCCGATGCAGGGCTTGATCCCAGGGCCCCGAGATCATTACCTGAGCAGAAGGCAGAGGCTTAACCCTGTGAACCACCCAAGTGCCCCCATTTTTTGAATGTTTAAAAAAAAAGTAATAACAAAACCGATTCAGAAATGTGATCTCTGTCTTACACTTAGGAAAGCACAGGCAAAGAGACTCTGGGTTGGGTACAGGTGATAGAAATTTGCCTTGTGATCCCAATAATGCAATCATTACTGCCTGCTTCCTAACTAGCCACCACTTGCTGCCACCACACTTCTGTATTATGGGATGCTATTCACTCAGTTCCTTATTAGTTCCTAGTTTATCAGTTCCTAGTTTCACATCTCTTCCATATTTACACTTTTCCACCTCTCTACAAAGCTTCAGGGATTAGGTAAATATACCATATCTACAAAAAAAAAAAAAAAAAAAAAAGAAAGAAAGAAATCCTTGACCTGTAAAAGAAAAAAAATTAAAGAATTGAGATTACTGTTATCTTTCATTTTCTAACAATACCTCAATCCTACTACACTTTCTGGTAGAGAAGGGCAGAAGAAGGACAGGGAACTGAGAAGCAATGTGAATCAAGGTAGCCTAAATAGTATTTGTCCAGGAGTATATAGTTGCATAGTGTCTACACGGCCCATGTTCCAATATAAATGAAAGTCTACAATGCAGTTTGAAGAAGCAAGTCTCATTAAGTTAGTACATTGATGTGTTCACTGGATTGCATATGAAAAACTTTGGAAAGAGTAGTCTATTATATTACAGTGGAGTGGAGATAAAACATCCATGTTAGGCCAAAGAATGAAGATTTTTTAATGCATGAGAAGTAGGTTGAACAACACCACACAAGGAGGAACACTATAGCTTCATAAATGTAGAGCCAAAAGACTTCGTGACTTTCAGTTTAATTCGTACAGAGTGTACCTGTCAGATGTACCAGAAGATGAAAACAAGCGCAGAAGTTTTAGTGGAAAGAATATGCAGCTGGGCTGCAGAACATCTGTGCTGATTCTTTCATTAATTTGGAAGAAGTTTGAGCAGAGCCAAGTGTAGTGCTTGACACATAAATAGCGCTAAATTATTTGCAGAACAAAGGAAGGAATCCAAGTAAGGAAGTACGGAGAGTCACCCATTGCTAAAATGTCTGAGTTTCTTGCTTAAAGAAGAGTTTATGAAATAAGCAACCAAGTTATATTAATTCAAACTGTGAATTATTCAAGCTAAAAAGAACAGAATCTGAATTGCATCAGTTAAAAATGTTTTTTTCCTGCTTTAAATTTCATTTACTATCTTGACAATACATTTTTAAAAATTACAACAAATTACTTTATTCTAGTTTGGGGGGGCACCAAAAAAAGGGATACAGGTATTTAAGTTTCAGTTTGATCTATGACAAGCCGTTAAATCTTTGTTCTTATTATTAACATATTAGTGTCAACCCTCCTATATCAAAGAATCTTTCGATGATTTAAAGAGATAAGAGTGCAAGTCCATCAGTACAGTTATTTTACTTCTGAATCTCCAAGTATCAGTACAGTCCCAGCACAGTAGCCAGTTAATAAGTACTTGCTGAACATTTCACAGTTTAATAGCAATTCAAATGAGACTTTCTAGCAACACTGAGAAGAACTTCAGATCTTCCTAGCTTGCTGGTTTCATTAATTCTTTGTTTTACTTTTTCAGATTACCTGGCCATCATTTCTGAGCTGATAGGATAAATTTTGCCAAATTTGCAAAACAATATTTCCTCCCAGTGGGACAGTACATTAAAACATTCCTTGCTATATACTTTGGATATGTTCCTCTCCTAGGCAGTTTGGACACAGTATATCTGTCCACCTATAAGAAAATGAAAGAATTCTCTACCTTTTTATCAGAGTTCTCTATCTCCTAGGAAACAAAAACAAAAATGAAAGGTTTGCAAATAACCACAAATTTTTGACTCATTGAATAGTACCAAGAGAAATTTCAGCCAAT
Organism: Mustela nivalis; assembly: GCF_964662115.1. Lineage (NCBI taxonomy): Eukaryota > Metazoa > Chordata > Mammalia > Carnivora > Mustelidae > Mustela > Mustela nivalis. The sequence continues at coordinate 71,430,759 of NC_139020.1, forward strand.
GGAACAGTAGGACACAGTGAAGAGAGAGGTAAGAGAAAATGAGATTAATTCTGAGGTATGAATAATTAGGATGTGTCAATTAAATACAATGATAGAACAACTAAAAGGCAGTTATGCTAAAAGAACATTTTGATAAAAGAAGTAAAATTTGTTATGATCCCACTTGTTGAATTCTAAAAAAAAATCTTAAGAACTTAGTGAACAAATTTTGATTGCTCTATTTTAGGACAGATTCAGAGAACTGGAATATTCTGTACAAAAACAACTAACCAAACAAATATGACATACAAAAGCAATGCTTCAGGCAAGGAACCACTGACCGTGATCTAAACCACTCTGATGTCTAGGGACACAGAACCACTAAACCACTCTGATGTCTAGGGAAATGTTGGTAAGTCACGAAGATGGTCAGATACATAGTCACAGCGGGCCTTGAAGGAAGTAAGGTGAGTGGCCCCTGCGTGTGAACACAAGAAAAATGAACACCATCATCCTAGAATGAACACATGGTGATTTTTTTATTGTTTATTGTTTTCTTTAAGGGAAATATTTGGATTCACAATACTTATGTTTACTTTATGATGAACAAATTGCTGGACATTAATAGGCAGAATCTAAATTATGTGAAGATATCCTTTATAAATCTTTATCTCCCTCAGGGCTAGATCAGGAGACATTAAGGTAACAAAACTGAGTGATGCAAACACTGCTTCTTCCTCTTAATTTGGATGTAGAGAATTAGGTACCAAGTTAAAGAGAAGGGTTTAAAAAAGAAGAAATTAAAAAAGAAAATATATCCCAATCAGATTGCATCTTCTGGTACATGAAGTGCATATCAAAAATCTAGAGCAAAAACCAGAAAAAATATGGGAAAAACTAATCAAAAAGCAATAAAAATTTGGCCTCAGTTCTAAAGGGGGGAAAATAAGGGACCAAAAGAAGTTTTTAAGAAAATCTCACAAAATCAACACTTTGAAGATTTTACTTTTTATGTAAAAAAGATAAAAATTTCATTAATTTTGGGTCCACTTTTCTACAGAAAAACTTACATGTTTCCTATTGAAAAGGTAGGTAAAACATTTTCGTGAACATCTGCAAAAGTGGTTAACACTTAGGGAGTAAACTGTAGGCACTTGTCTCTGGATGAAGGAATCTGGGAAATACTGCAGTTCTTACAGTTGGTGTTGAAAAGCATGAAGGCGAGAGTCCTACTAAACCAATGCAATTACATATATTTTGTTTTTAACACTGAAACTGCCGACCTTTACCTTTTTTTTTTTTTTTTTAACCCTCTGGTCAAAAGAATGACCATTCAGAAACGTGCTATAAATTTCTCTGTAAGCCAACTGATCAAAATGTAACATAACATTAGAATATATTTTAATGAAATATGACACCAATGATGTATTTTAAAATTCTGGCAAAGTATTTTAAATAAGAAATATTTATTGAACAGATACTGGGGTATCTTTCACTCCTCACACTGTACATGCAGTTCAGTCTCAGCCAAATCATCTAGAACCATAGTTCTCAAGCCTGGCTGCCCCTTAGACTAACCTGGCAAGATTAGTAAAAATACCAGTCAGTGTTTGGGCTCTCTTCCCATAAAAACTTTGATAGAATTGTTACGGTGTACAGCACAGAAACTAAGAACAAGTTCTAGCTGTAATATTTTGGGGGAAATGAGTAAACGCTCCATCTCTTGCCTCTCTGTGTTACATTTTTTATTGTTTTTGTTTGTTTTTTTAATTGAGGGCTGACCCTCTCTGATTCTGAGTTTACATGACAGAAAATGGTCCTTGAATCAATCATCTGTGACAGAAAGGGGGTCATTTTACGAAAGTATGGATGCTTTTCCAGTAAGTATAAAGTGCAGAGTATGGTAGGATGACCAACTTTATTTAAAAATGCCTAAGCTGAATTTTTACTAATAAAGTAATTATGTTTCCTTTAAGTGAAATTCTTTTTTAAAAAAGATTTATTTATTAATTTTGTGTGAGAGAGAGAGAGCGAGTGCACTTGTGCACATGAGCAGGGGGGAGGGGCAGAGGAAGAGGGACAAGCAGACTCCCCCTTGAGCAGAGAGCCCCAGGCCTGGGCTCAATCATAGGACTCTGAGATTATGACTGGAGCCGAAGTCAGAGGCTTCACCGACGGAGCCGCCTAGGAGCCCCAGTGAAATTCTCTTTATGAATCTTCATGAATAGACTTGTTTCTTATGCTGTGCAGATACAAACTATGCTCAGTGGCAGCCATCCTGTTCCTGGGTTTCAGTTTGCTTGTTAGCTTTACCCAGGGAGTGGTGAGAGGGTGGAGGAATGGGGAATTAGGAATGTGAAAATGTTAGAAAATGAAGGGACATGATTTTTCTTTTTTTGACTACCTAGTAGATGTAAACACAAAGCTTTTCTAAAGTCTAAGGGTAGATCTGCTAATCTTTAAGAGTTTTTTCATCTTATTGTTTGATACTTCTCAGACTACAATACAATCTCTTCCCACATTATGTTCTTGAAACTAGTCCTTCCTTACTTTATAATCCATCATCAGAAGAGCATTCAAGTTTGGTTTTTCAAATTCCTGAAACTACAACTTGTCCAGTTAGATAAAAACATAATCTGGCTTTCTTTACTACCTTGGGCACTTTAGCCTACACATCTGCTTTCATTACTCTGCTGATGGGCTTATGGCAATGCAGGGAGGGGGGTCGGCAGTGTCCTTGACACAATCACAGCCTTCCATGAACATTAGAAAAGCACTCATTTTGGCCCGTGCCAATCATAGTGGTAGCATCATGTCACAGGGAGTGAGCACCCCCAACAAGTCCCTACCTGGAAGTTGTTTCCGGAACAACGGTTTTGCTGTGATAAACGAAATGCACTGGTAAGAAGAACGGCAGCCCTTCGGAGACAACTACAGTGTGCTGAGACCTAAAGTGAGTCTAATTACAGTTGACTTGAAGCAACTGTAACAAACTAAGAGCATCACCCCTTCTTCCTTCTCCCCATCTTTGCTTAAGAAGCATTAACTGACTTTGAAGCATTTCTGTTTAAAAAGTCAGCCACTCATCCTAACCGCAAATCAGAAAAATTGTGCTCTTCCTCAACTGAGGTTGAAATAAATATCATTACAGTTTACAAAAAGACAATTTTACTTCTTTATGAGCAAAATACCAGTTACTACTATTTTATCTTATATATCTGTAATATAATTACTGACCCCATCTCTTGTCAAAAGTCTTTCAGCAATAAAACAATTGGGCAAAAATCACATGAAGGAATGAAAAGGAATAAATGAAAAGCCTCTCATATTAAACTTTTAAGAAGCAATAATAATCACAAGGCCTTTTTTTTTTTTTTAAAAAAAAAGGTTCTATTTATTTACTGGAGAGAGAGAGAGAGCACAAGCAGAGGGAGTGGCAGAAGGAGAGAGAGAAGGAGGCTCCCCACTGATCAGGGGGCCCAACCTTGCAGGACTCGATCCCAGATTCCAGGATCAGAGCCTGAGCCAAAGGCAGATGCTTAAGCAACTGAGCCACCCAGGTGCCCCCACACAGTCTTTACAAACTCCTTTTGTATACTTGATCTTCAATATTTATCAAGCTCGATATAAATATGAGAAAACAAATTGAGGTAAAAAAGTAAATTTATGAGTTTATTGTATGTCATTGAATGAGTTCACAAATTTTGTAGGGATTCAGTCCAAATACTCTGACTTCAAATCCATTGCCCTTTTTCCTAGATCATGTGACATCCATTTAGAAACAAACAAACAAAACCCAATTAGTAAGCCACCATTTATGCAAAATAAGCAAAAATCTAAATGATTCAGTAGACTCTGTGCTCAGTATGATTCAGTCATCTCAAGTGGGTGGATGGGAATTTAGTCTACATTAGCAGATGTCCAGTGTCCAAGCAAGGAAGGTCACACAGTTTTACCGTCCTCTGCAATGCGAGGAATACATCTGAAATATCATTCAGTGCCTGGGGCCTCGTGTCAAATAGAGTTGCAGAACTGAAGGTGTCTTAAAGAAGAGCGAGAGATCAGCTGGTTATAGCTTTATTTGAAACGCTACTAAAACTGGAAATATTTAGTCCAGAAAAATAAGGATTTAGGAAGAGGGTAGCGTGGGCTGGTTGTTTTGAAGTATTTGAACGATGTAGAAGTAATTTTGCCTCTCAATGTGTTAGAGCTAAAAACAAGGAATAGAATTTTCAGAGGGGGACAAATGATTTTCATTTAATGTATCACTTTCTAGTCATTACAGCTCTCCAGAAGCTTGAACAATTTACAGAGGGAGCCTGGCCAGCACATTGTACAGAAGATTCCAGACTGCATGGCTCCTACCCAGCCCCAAGCAGTTTAACCCAAGAAGGAAAGACTAGAGAGGTTCACTTTTTAGTGCAAGAGAGCATATCCAACACTTTGACCATGGAAAGTGTTTGTCTACAAATACTTATAATGATGATTATAATAATGTTGTTGCTGATGGTAAAGATATTACACCAATCATGTTTTTTCACATTTGAGAAGCTGAGTACAGCACGTTTACTCTCTTGCTCTTTATCTTTTTTTTTTTTCCCCCAAAGTAATATCCTTCCAGATTCAGGAGACAGACTGAAAAGCAGAGGCTCAGCTACTGCGCTCAATTTAGGATTGCATCTCCAAGACAGAGTGCCCTTGAGCTAAACATGTAATTCTTGGCCTGCAGCATCCTGGCAGAGATTAGAGCAGACAGCTGTGCCTGCACACTGCTCTCTGTCGAAAGCTGTGTGACGCTCGTCGAAACAAGTCTTGAACTGCTCTGCTTCCCTGTCTCAACAGGTTAAGTGGAACTGAGGATTTTGTAATACAACTTTAGGTCTTTGCAAATGCTGGGTGTCCTTTAAGTTAGATTAGCTTTGTAAATAGGGACATATCAGTAATGCTTCCCACACTGGCTTGTTTGGAGGAATCATATGCATAAAGGATTTAGCATAATCTATAACAAATAATAAGAGCTGAAAAGATATTAGTTGTTTTAATTCTATTCATACTTGTTTCAAGCAAGAATGATTCCACAGTCGTAGATAGTTCTGTGAAGAGTCCAACTACAGTCCTATTGTACCGCTCAGACTTTCTGTCTGTTGCTTACAATAAAGTATGGTTTGGTGAACAATATCATCTGTTACACAAAAGTCATTGAAAGAAATCAAATAAATCAAATAAATACTTATAATAAATGGTATGTATTGGGACATAGATATAACTTCATGTTAACTTGTGACTTTTTAAATTTTATTATTTTCTGTGAAATATGGGAAGATGAGAATGATGAGGCAATGTGGAATTGGACCAAGATGAATCTAGTTTTGGATTCTGAAGCAGGAGATTCTGGGAGGGTGATGACTGGCAAAGAGCTCTCTTCCCTCTACCACCAAATCCTCTGGGTCTATTCCTCCTGAGTCCAGCGGATGCTAATGTCTGCGGGAGTCTGTGTGCCAGTGAGGCACTGTGTTCCATGGTGGCCACAGTGTGGACAGCTAACGCACAATCATAACTCTCGCACTGCATGAGTCCCATTTAGTAAAGCCAAGAAGAAACTGAATCATGCACAGATCCCTCCTGCTTTGTGTGGAGGAAAATAGGAAGTGAATAGGTCATCAATAGGTTTACTTGAGGTGCTTCAGTAAAGAGAGGTTGACCTGCTTATTTTTATTCTGCAGTCTTCTCAGAGTAGAAGCCATAGACCTCACGTGACCCGTATGATCCAGCAACTCTGTTCTCATCTCCCATTCCTCTCTCTCACTTGCTTTCACTCCAGTCACACTAGCCTCTTTCTGACTCTTAAATGTCAGAGTCACACTCCTGCTCCAGGATCTTTGCAATTATTATACCCTCTGTCTTTCTCCAATACTATGCAATATACTTATTTTAAATTATTGTATTTATGAACGCATTTATTACATTTATTTTCTGCCTCTCCCAAGCCATATTATTTTTAAAAGTCCTAGGGAAGGACAGTGTTAAAAGAAATGAAATTCTGTGCAAAATAGAAACAACTTTGGAATTTAAAAGAAATGGATGGAGCCTTCATGAAGAAGACTGAACCTTTTTCAGTGACTTGCCACTGAAGTTATAATTTCAGTGGTTGTTATAAAAAAGGAAAAAGGGGCACCTGGGTGGCTCAGTGGGTTAAGCCTCTGCCTTCGGATCAGGTCATGATCTCAGGGTCCTGGGATCAAGTCCCGCATCGGGCTCTCTGCTCAGCAGGGAGCCTGCTTCCCTCTCTCTCTCTCTCTGCCTGCCTCTCTGCCTACTTGTGATCTCTCTCTGTCAAATAAATAAATAAAATCTTTGAAAAAAAATAAAATAAAATAAAGGAAATGAATAAATAATGCTTTTGAGTGGAAACACTCAAGATTTAAAAATCAATACATTCAAGATTCAGACATTAATTAAATACAAGAGTCCTAAATTAAAAAAAAAAAACTGGCTAAAATGATCTTCAGTTATATGAGGAAAAAACTAACTGCTCAAGAATAGCCAGGGAACATGTTGGATATGTAATTTAATAGTTTATAGTTATAAGCTATTGAATATCTTTTTTACATGACTCAATAAAAAATTATTTTGTAGACCACTTCTCTTAGCTTTCAGAATCAAAGTTCTTTGTGCAACTCACTTGTATGTACTCATAAAGATATGACAACTATTAAAAGTTGTTAATCTATTTTCTATTCTGCTGCTGTTCAGTCCTCATAATATATTTCTTCCTATCATAATTATACTGTGATGAGTTTTAAATCTGGGGGACATAAGACTACCAAAAAATGGGTTTGTTTATAGCCTCTAAAAATAAATAATACAAAATAATAGAGCATTTAAAAATGTCTGGTTACTTCCAGTGAATATGTAGAACTTGTTTGCTTTCAATGTTTGTGTATATATTTCTGTTTAAGTGTATCTTATCTGTGGATTTAATGCCTTCCAATATTACAAGAGAGAAACTGTCCATTCTCATTCCAACCCACTGAACTTAGATTTTTTTTTTAACTTCTATGTCTCCAGTCCATTGATTTTTGTTAGGCTCATAATGGAAATATTTTCAATTTTTTTCTGATTGTGAAAATGATCCATATATATTATAAAGATAGGAACAACAGAGAAGAGAGGGAACTGGTCTGTCACATGAAAACACACACTTAAAAAACACATACAAATGAAGGACAGAGGAGCAATTCAAGTCATTCTTAATTTCAAAGGTGTATTTACTACACACAAAACAAAAAAATCCAGGCTGGAAATATGTGAAATTCAGATGTGGCAGCCTGGTCTGGTTGACTGCATTTCAATTAACCAACCTGTGCCAATACACTGTGTCAACGTCTGCCTATATGTATTTCCTTTTTGGATTGAGAACATGCACCAGACACCATCTATCTTCCTTTTGCCTCCTTTCTTTTCTGTCTGCTCCCATTCTTTTGAAATGACCACGCTGGAATCTTTAACTTCTTTATTTTTTTCTTCTGCTTAGCCACAGTTTGGGCTTATCCCCCTCATCCAAAAAAGGTAATATCTTTTTTCCATTTCTCCCATACACCACAGAGATTCTTCTCTTCTCTCCTCAATGGAAAAGCATTTCTATCTTATTTTCCATTTATTTCTCAACTGCTTGCAATCTGGCTTACTTTCTTAATTCTCCATGGAAATGATTCTGGCACAGTTCACCAATGACCTCTGTATTTCCAAATCCAATGGAAACAATTAAGTCTTTATTTACTGACCTTTCATGGCTCTCTGCTCCCTGACATCACGCCCTCCTGGTTCTCATACTTCTGCAGTTCTTTACCTCTTTCACAACTTTTTTTCCCCACATAACCCCTAAATGTCCATGTTACTGGTTATGTTACTAGGATATGTTACTGGACAAATCCTTATTGGATAAGCTCATCTTTTAATTGTTTTCGATGATTACCCATATATTGAAATTCCCAAACCTCTTGATCCCACAGAGAATTCTGTCCTCAGCTATAGATTCACATATCCTGTCACTTCCTAAACATATGCATCTGGGCCTAAAAATGGTATCTCAAACTCAACAGATTCAAAATAAAATCGATATTACTCCATGCACATTTTTTGTACATCCCCTTTCTTGACTGGTGGTACTATAATGCACTTAGCGAGAAACCAGTTTTCCTTGAAACATCTTTATCTTCCATGAACTCTTTTTTTTTTTTTAGATTTTATTTATTTATTTACATTTATTTCAAGAGCGCAAGTGAGGGGAGGGGCAGAGGGATAGAGAATGTCCAGCAGACTCCATGCTGAGCCTGGAGCCTGATGTGGAGCTCAATCCCACGATCCTGAGATCATGACCTGAACCAAAATCCAGAGTTGAATGCTCAACTGACTGAGCCACCAGGCAACCCCACTAACTCACTTCTATGCAGTTGCTCTGTGTGTGTAGATCTTGCCTTTCAAGTGACTTTTTTCTTTTTCCTCTTTAATACCACAAAGATATTCGAACTATCTCCACTGTATACATAGTCCTAATTATGTAACCAAAATACATTTCAAACCACATTGTTTAAATCCTTCAGTGCCTCACTCACACATGCAGAATAATGGCCAACCTCCTCTTAGAAGGACTCTCTGTCATCCCTTCTCCCATCACTTTCACTGCTATGTTCATCAGAACCCATTGCTAGCAAACTCCTCATATACTCTGCTATTTATCATTCCTCTTCCTCCTTTCACATCATCTCCTTTTTCTGGATCTTCTACTCATCCATCTTCGATTTCTTTTGTTTACCTGGGCAACTCCTATATAAGACTTGGTTCAGGCCTTATTCCAAAAGCCTTTCTAACCCTTCTCTTTGCTAGTCTTCCTTCATCTCACTGGTTTAAATACTTTTTATGGATTCTCCAGTGCCTCTCCTTATCATCATTCTCCACACAGTATGTACATTTAGATTTGTAGGCTCACAGGCAGACTGTGTCCAAGTTGGCACCCGTAGAATCCTCGTTCTCAGCACAGTGGCTGGCACATGGTTGGATTCAGTGCATATCTTAATGGACAAATGCTGGTATCTTTTACTAGATTTCTTGAATGGAAAGTAGCATAGGCATTGTGGTCAAGGACATACTGTTCCATTTTTCTGATTTTCACCTCTTTTCAATTATATTAAGATCCAAGAACATTTGAAAATGTTCTGAGAACAGATTAACGATACACTGAAAAAAATTAACAATACACTAAAGACATATTTGTTAAGTTAAGTGTTTGTATGTCAGCTGGTGGTAATTTTTTCCTCCATTACTTTGGTACAAATCCAAAAAAGAGGTTAAAACTATTGTTTTATTTAACCGTGTTTACACATTCCTGTTCCCTTACCTTGCAGAGATTTTCAACAAACTTAGAATGTTCTTGAACATAAAACTATGATACAATCTACCACAAAATTAGCTCTGAGCTGGATATGGTCTAGTAATATCCATTATATGTTTATTTTACATTTTAATATATATCTGTGCTCTGCTAGACCTGAGCCAAGTCCTTAATAATTTGCTTAAATGATTGCCTTGAGTAAATTGATTCATGACTGAGCTTCACATTGGTAAGGAAAAAAAAATCAGAATGTATTGTCAACTATATCTCATATGTCTTTAAAAATAGCTGTAGAACAAAACCATTTTAGATGATTTAAAGAAAGCACTTCATGTAAATCTTATCATTAAATTCAGAAAAATATAATTTTTTGGAATATGCCTTTGATACTCCTGATAACTCTGACTAGAAAATAAACTCACTTTCTCATACCAGCGGGTATTAACATCATGCTTTTCAGATGGAGAAAACTACATAATCCCTCTGCTGCTCCCTTGTGCTCCCTTGGATCTACAGTGTCTTAATAATATCATCATTTGTGATTTATGCTGGAAGCCATGGCTGGGAGATGCAATTTCATTTTCAGTTCTCTATATCCACAAAAATTTTGTGTTAACATCTAAGGAGCTTATGATTACTATGAATACCGGTTCCTGTCACATACTTCCTCCTTGATTTTTTTAATGTATCCCAACATACACTTTTAAAAAACAGACTTATCTAGGTAGATTTTACATACCATAAAAATCACTCTTCCAAAGCATCCTGTTCAATAGTTTTTGGTATATTCAGAGAGTTGTGCAACCATCACCACCGAGAGGTAATAACAAGCCCCAAAACACACACTTTGGTTGTCAGCTCAGACCATCCCTATTCTTATGTTCCTGGTTTGCTAACTCTTAAATTCCATCTCCATCTGTTTCCTAACCTTTGATCCTTTCTCTCATTTAACACTTGCTTCTGCCTTGGGGACTTGGCATTTGTATTTCCTCTCTGATTTCTGATAGTCATTAAAGATTTCAACTTAGAATTGCTTACCAGCTCTCTCTCACCAGTTACTCCTGGGAGTTCTGCGGCCTTGGCTGTTCCTTAAAAATCTATCCATGCATACAACGCACCCGAACCACTCCAGACAGTTAACTGTTTCCTATTAGAGGGTCACTGAAACATTCTGCCTCCAAGTTTTGTTTTTGTGGACTTTAGTCCTTGATGAAGCTATAGCAACATGAATAAACTCAGATCTCTCTTACATGACTTGTGAATCAAGAGGTGAGGGAAAAAAATAAGGATCTTGATTAGGAGAAATCTAGAGCATGACTTCGGAAACTGGGAATTGCTTCAAAACCAAGCACATAAAGATATGAGGTACACCCAAGTGAGGCACAGATGAATTGTCTGTGGGTCCTAATTCTAGATTATCCTTCAAGACTTTGCATAGATACATACAGAATGAACCACATCTCAGTGTTCATATTGGAAATAGGTGGGGGTGTTTAGGGAGAGTTCATGATTGTCACCTTGATAGAAACAATTGCTTTGTGTTTTTCATTGGTAAAATGAGGTGAATAATTCTTGCCTCTCTTATCCAACAATGACTTAAGGGTTATCTTGTAAAGACTGGGGGCACACAGTAACAAGCATCACAGAATGCATGTGGGAATTCACAGTGTCAGTAGCACCACGAGTGTTTCGTTTTTGCAATTTCCTAGAGAGGTGGGTTGGACAGTGAGCCTGGGTACAGGCAGAGGTACTCTGCCCTCTGTTGCTCTCTATTTAACGGAGATAACATAACTCTCTGCCCTCTGTTGCTCTCTATTTAACGGAGTTAACATAACAGTGATCTTGCTCAGGAAGTAGATACTTTGAGCCTCAGAGCCAGTTTTTTAATGATGTACCAGAAAATCTAGCTTTCTAGTACCTGGAGACAGTGCTAGGAAGTTGCCATCCTACCCACAGAGAGGTCCACAGGCAGGAACCAGTACTGTTATTGTATACGGGAGTGACAGAAGGTAAGCAAGAGGATGTTTAGAATTGCTAAACACTATGTACATTAAAATCATCTGTCTATGAATACCCAAAGTAATGGTGAAAGATTACTATGAAGAATATGATGATATGTGGAATATATGAAGTCCATGATATCATGTTCTTTAATTCTAAATATATAACTTTTGTTCAAATAATAAATGTTTTTGATCTTAAAATGAACTGTATGGTTAGTTTCACTTGTGATTGGCAGCTCACAGCTGGGATGAGGAATGAAACTGATCGCCAAGAAGGGAGGAAAAAAAAGAAAAGCAAAAAATTGTTTCAGTTCTGTAATTCTTGTTGTAAAACTATTAGAAAGATTTAAAATCAATAGTTTTTATAATTCTTACTTAATAATACATGCAGTTAAATAACTGTAAATTCACCAGAATAAAATTCCCATGTGTAATTCATGAGATGCTGGACCTTGCAATGGAAGTATAATTTGCGTGGCTACATTTCAGTGAGGAAACTGAAAAAAAATTGCCCCAAATCCAAAAGCTGATGAGCAATGGAGCCAGGACTCAGATCTACATTTATTACCATCTGTGATTTCCTATACCAGACAGAAATGTGGACTATTTAGCTTGCTTCAGTATTTAAAGTGACACTGGCCAGGACAGGCTTCCAGAGTTCCAGAATAAGTATAAATGCACAGGACACCACAAGTTGTTTAGAGTCTGCTATTTTCTCCCTGAAATTCTTCATACTTTTTTAACAAGGGACCTAACACTTCAGGTTTTCCCTGGACCCAGAATTATGTAGCTGGTCCTGCTTCTGGAAAAGTTCTGGACAGCTCTTTTTAAAGAGTCTTCATGTTTATAATGGGTGTCATAAACTCTAGACTTATCAACTAGCAAAATTGCTCCTGGATACCTTTGGGACTGATTCATTCCTTTTCATTTTGGTAAAACATCTTCACCTCTCAGATACCAGTTTTCTCTTTATGGAGAATTCTACTCATAGACCCTGAGTGTGCTCACTTATTGCTGAAGTGTTTCCACTCGTGATGATGCTTCTGGAGTTCTCCAAAGGAAGGTACATCCCTGGTTCTTTCTATAGTTACCTAGAATGGCTTCTTTGGGTCTTGAGGAAACCACAGAACTTGGGACAAATGTAACTTCTCTAGTTTCCTGAAAGGATAATTTGACCCTTCTTAGCAGTTATCTTCAAAATACAAAAGCTGAGAGATAGGGAGAGAGAGAAACTACAACACTGTTTCTGAACTGTGTTCTACCTAGAAAGAGTGTAAAGATCTCTCACTGCGGTCCTATAGCACCTGATAGAAACATCATTAATTGCTGTTAGGTTGACCTGTGATGCTGGACACAAAGAATTGCACCAAGAAGGGAGCAACAAGCAGGACAGAGTTAATTCAATCTCCAAGGAAGGAGAGGGCCCAAACATTCGAGAGAAATGTTGCCCCAAGTTTTCTGTTAGGCTGGGCATTTTAAGGGGTTTTGAAGGATGTGAGAATGTGGCAGTTGCCCCCATGGGAGCAGAAGGAGAGTTATGAAGTGGGGGTCAACTCTTGGCCAGGGACAGCAGGAGGTGGCAGGTTTCTCAAGGAGCTCTGGCTGGGATATGGGTTGTGATCAGCCTAAAGAAGAATATGTTTTGTAATTGGGCTCTGTTTACTAGGAATGTAGGGTCACATAACCTAGGAGAATGAAGCATTAGGGCCACATGCAGACACCTGTGAGTTTTGTGTATAAGCTTGGTTGGGCAGGGGGTGGGATGGAGGGTTTGAATGGATTCCTTTCTATTGCCCTTATCACCTGGAAGATGTGTAAATGTGTTTCTCCTCTACTAGACTTCTTTAAATAGTAGAATATTACCTTGTTCATTTTTTTTTAATCTTTGGATTTTCAATATTTAAAAACATTTTGATGAAGTGTTTGGTGAAATGAAATGAATTGCTGAAGTCCCCTCCCCTGCCATATTCCATGACTTTGGCAATTAGGTATTTCAATCCCAATTATTTGTTTTTAAGGTAAGTTATGTGAAAACTTTGCCCAACCCCAAATAAAACTTAATGAATCCCCAAAATGGGTGTGTAAGTGCTTCACTACCTAAAAGCAATGTTTCCAATTAGTTTCTGCTTCTGGGTTTTATTTTCTCAACGTGATTTAGCTAATGTTTTAGCTAAAGAGAAAATGAGCCACTGATTAAATTAATGTTTTAGCATATGACAAAGTCAGTCACTATTAGCATAAATTCTTCTTCAACAGCATGTGACAAAAAGGACTGCTTTTTGTACTGCTGACAAAAAAGTACTGCTAATTATCTAGTCAACTATAGATATAGTTGGAATATGGCACTCAAATAAGAGTGTCTCTTGAAAGATAATGTGATTAAAGCCATCTTCTTGTAGAAGAGGAAGATTTTTCTAGATAGAATATGTAATTTTCAAAAGTGGTAGGATCAGGATCCAAACTCATCAGTCAAAATCCTGTGACTACTTAAAAAATTTAAGAGGAAATAGTAATACCAATCTTAGAGCATTCTATCAGGGAACAAAGCATGATTTCTCTTTTACTCTGCCAGGGCTGCTATAACAAAATACCACAGACTGGATAGTTTAAGCAACAGAAACTTGGGGCACCTGGGTGGCTCAGTGGCTTAAACCTCTGCCTTCGGCTCAGGTCATGATCTCAGGGTCCTGGGATTGAGCCCCGCATCGGGCTCTCTGCTCAGCGGGGAGCCTGCTTCCTCCTCTCTCTCTCTGCCTGCCTCTCTGTCTGCCTCTCTGCCTACTTGTGATCTCTGTCAAATAAATAAATAAAATCCTAAAAAAAAAAAAAAGGCAACAGAAACTTTTTTTCTTGCAGTTTTGGAATCTAGTTCTTGGTGTTCTCAGTGCCGGTTTCTGGTGAGAACTTTCTTCCTGGCTCACAGATGGCTGCCTTCTCCCTGTGTCCTTACATGGGCTTTCTTCTGTGCACATGTGCAGAGAGAAACCTCTCTCATATATCTCTTCCTTTTTGTAAGGACACACCAGTCCTATTGGATTAGGGCTCCACCCCTTTGACTTCATTAACCATAATTATCTTCTAAAAGGCCCTATCTCCAAGCACAGTTACACGGGGCGTGGGGGGGGTGGGGGGGGGTGGTGGTGGTGGGAGGTAGGACTTTAACATGAATTTTGCAGGGGCCTAATTTTGTCTGTAAAAATATCTAACTTTGTTTGATGAGGTCAGAACAGAGGTACTTTGGAGCCTGCTTGCACTGGCTCACAGGAACCAACTGTGAGCCTCTCTTCTCAACTCTGCATTCAGTGACCTAAAATCGGCTTCAGTGGGAGTACTGACACCTTCAAAATCACCAACTACTATCATTCAGCAGCATCTAACATATATTATCACTGAGTCCATATGAATGTGATTATAAATCCATAATCACATATAATAATCACCACTGTATAACAAATAAAAGTAAATAAATAATAATGTTAACAAATGTTGCATATATATATATCAGTGAAACATTAAAGATTTGGAAATCAGAAGAAAAACGAAATCTCATTTGCATTTTCTCTTTGATTAAATTTACCTCGAAGATTATGTTCAACTTGATCAGTGAAATGGGTTTTGCAGAAAATAACTAATAAGAGATATGCATTGGCTTTTCCTAATATTTAGTTATAAAAATTTCAAATATACAGAAAAGATGAAATACATTACAGCAAACACCCATATACCCATTATTTATATTTTATAATGATCATTTTACTACAGTTGCTTCACCATATACCCATCCATCTATCCCTCTACCCATCAATTAAAGCTTCTTAATTTTTTTATGCATTTCATAGTAAGTTGAAAACACCAGTACGCTTCCACTAGATACTTCAGAATGCCTGTGACTAACTATCTGATATTTGTATTGGGCTCCTTTTTTTTCTTAAAAAGTAAAATTCCCACATGGTAAAATGTATAAATCTTAAGTGTACCATGTCATGGGTTCTTACAAATATATACTTGCATAACCTAGACCATTATCAAGATATTGAACATTAGCCTCAGCACTGAAATCTTCCTCATGCCCCTTCCAAGTAAATTCCTACACCACCCTTTATAGGCATCACAACTGTTCTGATTTTTTTTCTTACCGTAGAAAACTGCTGCCTCCTTATTGATTCTATGAATGGAAACAATACACTATGTACTTTAAGTATGGAGCTTTTTTTCATTCAGCAGGGTATTTTGAGATAAGTCCATGCCGTTGTATGTACCAATAGTTCATTCTTTTCATTAATATGAAGTGTTCCACTGTATGGAAAAAGTACAATTTCTTGATCCATTGTCCTCTCATGGAACCCCAAGCTATTTCCAGGCTTTAGCTGTTACAAATAAAGCTCTATAAACATTTTTGTCAAGTGTTTTTGTGGACATATGCTTTCACTTCTCTTAGATAAATACTTAGGAATTGAATTACTGTGTCAAAAAATAAACATATGTTTAGTTTCATAAAAAATTGCCAAAGCTTTTCCCAATGTCGTTGTACCACATTGCATTCCCATCAATAATGTATGAGAGTTACAACTACTCCACATTCTCTCCAACAGTTAGGTCATTTGTTAACTCATTTTTTGTTTGTTTGTTTTAATCATTCTGATGAGATGTGTGGGTATCTTTTTGTGATTTTAATAGCCATGTTCCTGTCACAAAGTAATACTGAATATTTTTTATGTGCTTACTGACCACTTGGATCTCTTTCTTTGCCAAACATCTATTGAAACATTTTGCTCATTTCAATTTATTTCTTTTTGTCTTTTAATTAAGTTTTAAGAGGTCTTAAAATATATTATGGATAGCAGTCTTCTCTCAGATACATGTTTGTAAATATTTCTTTGAGTGACCTGTTCATTTTTAAAAACATCTTTTGATGACAGAACTTTTTACTTTTCATGAGGTCTAATTTATCATCTTTTACTTATATGGTTATTGCCTTCTTATTTCTGTCTACAAAATCCTTGCTTAGCTCTGAATTATAAAGATAGTATACTGTCCTTGTGTTTTAAGTTTTACAGATTTAGCTAATATATTTTAGTTTATGATCTACCTTAATTTTTGTGTATAGTATTAGATAGTCTTTGAAGTTAATTATTCCCATATGGATATCTGGTTGTTCCAGACCATTTGTTGAAAAGATTTTATTGCCTTTGAATTCTTTTGGCACCTTTGTCAAAACTTAATTTACCACCCATGTATGATTGTATATTTGGACTCCTCATTCTTTAGACTGATCTGTTTATTAATCCTATGCTAGGGTCACCTGTGTGGCTCCGTGGGTTAAGTCTCCAACCCTTGATTTCGGCTCAGGTCATGATCTTAGTGTCCTGGGATTGAGCCCGGTGTGGGCCTCTGTGCTGGTTACAGAGCCTACTGGTCCCTCTCCCTCTGCTCCTTCCCCAACTTGCTCTCTCTCTAATAAATAAACACAATCTTAAAAAAAAAAAAAATCCTATACCAGTTTCACATCATCTTATTTTCTATAGGTTTACCGCAAGTCTTGAGTTTAGCAAGTGTAAGGTCTCCAAATCTGTTCTTTATTTAAAGATTGGTTTAGATATTCTAGGTCACTTGTGCTTCCATATAAGCATTAGAATCAGTTTCTACCAAAACATCTCTGGGATTGTATTGGATTGAACTGAACCTATAGACCAATTTGAATTGAATTGATATCTTAATGGCTCTAGGCCTTCAAAATGAATGAATTCCATTAAATGGGCTCCAATTATGTAGGTCTTTTTTATTAACTTCCATCAGCGTATTATAGTTTCTAGGGTAAATGTATTTTATATCTTTTCATAAATTTATTTCCAAATATTTTGTTTTTTGATCCTATTCTAAATAGAAGTATTTCTATAATTTCATTTTCCATTCTTTTGGTATTAATGTATATAAATGAAGTTAATTTTTAATTGTATCCTGTGACCTTGCCAGCTCATTTATTATTTTTGGTATCTTTATTATAGTGTCCTTAGTATTTTTTTTTATGTTAAAAATTTTGTCATATTGAGATAGGGAGATGTTTGTTTATTTTTGAATTTTAGGCCTCCTAAATATTTTATTGTCTTACAGTAATTAGTTAGGACCTTTAGTACAAGGTTCAGTAAAAGTGGTGGAAGAGGGTATTCTGGTTTTTCTCAGATCATAGTGGAAAAGCATTAAATAATTCAACATTAAGTAGCTTCTTCAATACCATTTATCAGGTTGAGAAAGTTTTGTTATTCTTAGTTGGCTGAGGTTGCCATGAATACATGTTAAATTTTGTCAAATTTTTTTTGAAATGATCATACTGACTTTGTCTTTTATTGTTAGTATGGTGAATTACATTGGTTGATTTATGATTGTCAAACCAGCCTTATGTTCTTAGGATGAAATCCCTTGATCAAGATGTATTTTTCTTCTCTGTGTATCACTGGAGTTGATTTGTTAATAGCTCATTAAAAATCTTTTGTGATTTTAAGAGAAATATTGGTTTAGAGTGGTTTTAGTAATATTTTTTATCAGGTTTCAATATAATAATTATATTGGCTTTATAAAATCAATTGTAAAGTGTTTCTTTCCTCTGTATTTTCTCAATAATAGTGGTGTGATTTCTTCCTCAAATGTTTGATGGAATTAATCAGGGAACCATCTTGACCTGGAAATTTCCTTGTGGAAAGATTTCAATAAGAAATTCAATTCCTGTGTTAGATACAGGATCATATACATTTTCCATTATATCTTGCATTAGTTTTTTTTTTTTTTGAAGATTTTATTTATTATTTGACAGAGAGAGAAACAGTGAGAGAGGGAACACAAGAAGGGGGTTGTGAGAGGGAGAAGCAGGCATCCCGCTGAGCAGGGAGCCAGACATGGGACTTGATCCAAGTACCCTGGGATCATGACCTGAGCTGAAGGCAGACACTTAACAACTGAGCCACCCAGGAGCCCCTTGCATTAATTTTTGTAAATTGTATTCTTTAGACATTCAAATATAGTTGTATTTTCAAGACATTGATCTATTTTATCTTGTTTGTTCAATTCCTGATAATAATTTATTTTTTTCTTTTTCTTTGTGGTAAGTCTAGTTAGGTTTAGTAATTTTGTTGATGGTTTCCATTGTTAATATTTCATTGAAGCCAACATATTTGTTTTCTTCCTTATGTATACTTGGAGTTTCTACTTCCTTAGATGGGGTCTTAAATGATTCTCTCTAAAGAAAAGTTTCTAATATAAATAGTTGAAAATATAAATTTTCCTGAAAGTACTACTTGAGATGCACTGTGCAAATTTTGGTATGTTGTATTGTTATCATTCATTATAATTTCCTTTTTGATGTCTTCTTTTATCCACAGATTATTTAGAAATGTGTTATTTAAATTTTCAAATATTACCAGTATAAAGATATTTTATTACTAATTTATAAGTTAATCCAACAATGGTTGGAGGGTATACTCTGTCTGATTTCAATTCTTTTAAATTTATTGAGACTTGTTTTACTGATGGCATATGATATATCTTAGTGAATGTATCATTTGTAATTTAAAAAAGAGCATGGATCTTGTAGTTCTTGGGTATAATGTTCTATAAATATCAATTAGGTTAAGTTAGTTAATATTATTCTTCAGATCTTGGCTATCTGTCTATCATCTCTCTATTTATTATTCCTAGTGTTCTATCAATTGCTGAGAGGCTTCTTTAATCTTCAACTGTGATTGTGGAATTGTCAATTTCTCCTTTTAATTCTTTCAAGTCTTTTCTTGAATGTGAAGTTCTGATTTTGAAGATTGGTGTAACTTTTTATATTTACATTCTTATTCAAGATAAAGTGAAATATTTTATTATAACATGTCCTTATTTATCTTTGATAAAATCTTTTTCTTGAAAACAACTTTAGTGGTATTGATATTAACTCTCCAGCCTTCTTAAGCTTACTGTTTGCTTGGTATATATTTTCATCCATTAATTTCAGTCTTTCTGTATCTTTAAGTTTTCATCGAGTGTAATAATAGTTGCAGGTGTACACTATAGTGATATAACACTTCCATACATCACCTAGTACTCATGACAAGTGCAGTCCTTAATACTCATCACCTATTTAACCCATCCCTCTCTAACCTCCCTTCTGGTAACCATCAGCATGTTTTTTGCAGTTAAGAGTGTATTTCTTGATTTACCTCCCTCTCTCTTTTTTATTCCTTTGTTCATTTGTTTTGTGTCATAAATTTCATGTGTGAGTGAAATCATATATTTGTCTTTCTCTGACTGACTAATAATTTGGCTATTGTAGATAACAGTGCTATAAATATTGACATGCATGTGTCCCTTTGAATTAGTATTTCTGTATTCGTTGAATAAACATCTAATAGTGCTATCTATTACTGGATCATAGAGTAGTTCTATTTTTAACTTTTGAGGAACCTTCATACTCTTTTCCAGAGCAGCTGCCCTAGTTTGCATTCCCACCAACAGTGTAAGAAGGTTCCCCTTTCTTCCCATCCTTGCCAACACCTGTTGTTTCTTGTGTTGTTGGTTTTAGCCATTCTACCAGGTACGAGGTAATAGATCATTGTAGTTTTGATTTGCATTTCTCTGATAATGAGTGATGTTGAGCATCTTTTCATGTGTCTATTGGCCATCTGTATCTCTTCTTTGGAGAAATGTCTGTTTATGTCTTCTGCCCATTTTTTAGTTGGATTAGCTGATTTTGGGGGGTATTGAGTTTCATAAGTTCTTTAGAGATTTTGGATACTAAACCTTCATCGGGCTATGTCATTTGCAAATATCATCTACCATTCTGTAAGTTGCTTTCACTTTTGTTGATTGTTTCCTTTGCTGTGCTGAAGCTTTGTATTTTGATGTAGTCCCAGTAGTTCATTTTTGCTTTTGTTTCCCTTGCCTTAGGAGACCTATCTAGAAAGAAGTTGCTATAGCTGATGTCAAAGAAGTTACTGCCTGTGTTCTCTTCTAGAATTTTTATGGTTTCAGGTCTCACAGTTAGATCTTTCATCTATTTTGAATGTATTTTTATGTATGGTGCAAGAAAGTGGTCCAGTTTTATTCTTCTGCAGGTTGCTGTCCAGGTTTCTCAACACCATTCGCTGAAAAGGCATTCTTTTTCTCATTGGATGTTTTTTCCTGCTTTATTGAAGATTAGTGGACCATATAGTTGTAGGTTCATTTCTGCCATTGATCTATGTGTCTATTTTTCTGCTAGTATCATACTGTTTTGATCACTACAGTTTTGTATTATAACTTAAGTCTGGAATTGTGATGCCTCCACTTTTTTCTTTTTCAGGGTTGCTTTGGCTATTCAGGGTCTTCTGTGGTATCTGTGTCTTTATTTAATTCATTCATTTTTTAAAAGATTTATTTATTTATTTGAGGTGAGGAAAGGCAGAGGAGAGGGAGAGAGAAGTTTAAGCAGGCTCCATGTCCAGCGTTCTGGCATGGGGTTTGATCTCCCGATCCTGAGATCATCACCTGTGCTGAAACCAAGAGTTGGATGCTTAACTGACTGTACCACACAGGCATCCCTCTGCATCTTTAATTTAAAGTGTAATATCTATATGTAGTATATAATCAGGTCTTATTTTTTTATCCATACTGAAAATTTCTGGCTTTTAATAAATCTATTGAATGTTTAGTTATAATCACTTATAAAACTTTTAGTGGGTTTTTCCCTTCTGGATTATAGTACATATTCTTAACTTTTTACAACATAGTAGAGCTAATATTATACCACTTCATATTAATGTAGAAACACTGAAAACATGGGGGTCCATTTACTCTATTCTCATCCTTATTGCTACAGTTGTCACATGTAGTACCTCTTCTATATGTTATAAACTCCTTAGGGGCTATAATTTTTGACTAAATCATTCCTAAGTATCTAAAGGAATTAAGAGAAAAGAGTCTTTTCATTTGCCCATTCCATGAACTTCATTCCTCATCAACATACAAGTTTTCAGCTGGTGTAATTTCCCGTTAGCCTGAAAAACTTTCCTTAGCATTTCTGGTAGTTCAGGTGTGGTGGTGACAGATTTTACTTTACCTTAAAATATCTTAATTTCACCTTGATTTTTGAAGCATATTTTCATTTGACATAGAATTCTAGGTCAACAATTTATCTTTCACTTCTGAGTTTTGAGAATTCTTAATATATTCTAGATATTTGCCCATTTGGGCATATATAATTAGCAAATTTTTCTCCTAATCTGTAGTTTGTCTTTTTACTCTCTTCACATCTTTTGCAGACCAATAGTTTTCAATTTTGATGAGGTCCAGTTTATCATTTTTTTCTCTTATGGATTGTGATATTATTGTCAAGTTTAAGAACTCTTTGCCTAGTCCTAGATCCTAATTATTTTATCCCTGCTTTCCTAAAAATTTTATAGTTCTGTATTTTACATTTAAAATATCTGAGGCATTTTGAGGTATTTTTGTGTAACATATGAAGTTTAGCTTGAGATTTATATTTTTACCTGTGTATGTCCAATTCCCCCAGCACCATTTGTTGAAAAAGCTATACATTCTCTATTAATTTTTTTTGACATTTGTTTAAAAAAATCATTTGAACAAACTTGTGTGGATCTATTTTTTGACTTTGTATTCTGTTCCACTGATCTATGTGACTATGCCTCTACCAATACCACACAGTCCTCATTATTGTAGCAGTGTATTAGGCCTTAATATAGGTAGAGGGATTTCTACCTCTTTTTTTTCATAAATGTCTTATCCTACAAGGCTGTAGGTAATGTTGTTAGTCTGGCTGCATTATCCTCTGGAGACTTGACTGTGGGTATATCTGTTTCCACGCTTTATCAGCTTGTTGGCATAATTTAGTTTCTTGCTACTGTATGATTAAAGTGTCTGTCTTACTGCTTGCTGTCAGCTGAAGTCTGTCTGTTGTCCTCTGTCACCTGGACCTCTTCCTGCGTTCACTTACGATGTGGCAGCTTACTTTGTCAAATCAGCAATAGAGAAAAAATCTTTCTCCATTCAACTAAGGTAAAAGTGACATCCCATAATCATTGTTATATAATGTGACTTAACTAAGGGGGAGACATCCTATTGTTTTAGAAGCAAGTCATGGGTCCTGCCTATCTTCAAGCTATGATAACTCATGTAATTTTAAAGTGCTAGAAAATATTCAGTAAAATTATATAATTACCTAGGTTAATTATAAGATTATACACGAGATAATAAAGAATCCCACGATGGCACATAAAATTTAAGAGCATTGCATGTTCTTGTCTGTTGTATTGGTTCACTTCTTTGCACTTTGTGTGAGGGCAAGTTATTGAGAAGTAGTGGCCTCAAACACATATATGAGAGAGAGAGAGAGAGACAGACAGACAGACAGACTACCTGAATGTGAATCAGAACATCCTCTTTTGTGCCAGGCTCTGGGTAAAAGAAAAACGAAGACTATAGTGATTCAAAACAGGAGTGAAAATGATATGAAAATAGAAGAGAGATAGAGAGACCATGACTACACAAGTGGTAGGGATTCCATGGATGAGCTGCCCCAGTGCATAAGACCCTCCGCCAACTTCCTGCACAGACCTATGAATAATGCAACATTCCGGAATGTTTTAAGTCCCCTTGAGCAGAGGGAAAGGACCAGGGCATCTGTGAAAGACTGTGGGTATAAAGAGAATGTCATACCTGTCCATGATGTCCATGAACATTAATTAACTAATACTTGGAACCTCAGTTTTCTTATGAATAAAATAAATAATGTGAAATAATACTATTTGTGGGGCATCTGGGTGGCTCAGTCATTAAGTGTCTACCTTCCACTCATGTCATGACCCCAGGATCCTGGGATTAACCCCCGCATTGGGCTCCTTGCTCAGAAGGAAGCCTGCTTCTCCCTCTCCCACTCCCCGTGCTTGTGTTCCCTCTCTCTCCGTGTCTGTCTCTGTCAAATACATAAATAAAATCTTAAAAAAATACTATTTGTAAAACATCTTATCTATAAAATAATACTGACATGCCTTCTAATTATAAAACTCCGATTGTATAAATATTCCCAAATATTCTTAATATGCTCTGAAACAAGTTTGCCACGTATTTTAAAATGTAGAACTTAACTGAATTATGGATTTTCAACTTAGAACAAGTCTTCAAGAAAACTAATACTGAGGAAAATAATGTTGGAATACAAAACTGGAGAATATGTGGCTTGTTTACATAAATGCACACATAAAGAATTAGTTATTATTTGAATCAAGTACCAACAACTAGAAATATGTCACAAATATACACCAGTAATGTAGGAGAGCACGTATTTGCTGAGTGTGGAAAATGCTAAATTAGATATATCCAACACTCAGAAGTAATAAAACTTTACTTTCTCATTATTCTTCTAAGACATTTATTTCCCACTTAGAGCAGTTATGCATCATCTGAAAGCTGTAAACAATGTTTACAGTACACTGTCATCTATCTAAGTAGAGTTGAGAACAGGGATGCATTAATAATATAAATAACAATAATAAGAGTAAAACATATTTAATAATGAAAAAACCCTATAGAGAGGAGTAATAACTCCCTTACAATTACTTACCAATGGTTAGGGAGGTTTCATTAAGGTTTTTGTACAAAAAGGAGAGAGCCAAGCAATCAAATCCAGGTCATATTTGGATTTCTGAAGCAAAAGTGGTATCATTTTACACATTTCTTATATCCAATAATATGATTGGATTTAATTATTTACCCTTATTCCTAATTCCCAAAGAATGGATTAAAATCAAACCACTACTAGAAGGGAGGTTTTGCTAATAATTCTCAAAAAACACTGACTCTCATAAAACTTAGGGTCATGAACATAAACATGGCGCTTATTGAAAAAGCTCCATCAATTCCACACTGCACGTGTGGCAGTTTGTGAGCTGTGCAGTAAGGCAGGATGGTGCTAGAAACCAAGACAGGAACAAAAACGGAGCCACCCTTTAGTTAAACTGGCTTCACAGACATGTGTTCCTTCGTGCCAGAGAACCCATGGTCTCGCATGGTATCAATTCTAGTTCCCTCCCTTCCCCAGCCCCCGGGATCCGGAACACTATCTACCTCATCACTTGGCGGAATTCTACAAGATTTTTTCCACAAGTTGATGAAATGAGAAGCTCTGCAACATTACATACATTGATGAAGAGTTAAAAAAGTGATATCTTTCTCTTAAGGAAGTGCCTGCTTAACTAATTCACATCCACATTTTCAGTAAGATAGGAAAAAATGTAATAAATTATTACTGGTTCAAATCTGTGTTTCTATTGCATGAAGCTACCATTTTTTCACTCTGCTAATCGTTATTTCCTTCTTACATTTTTTTTTAAAGATTTTATTTATTTATTTGACAGAGAGAGAGAGGTCACAAACAGGCAAAGAGGCAGGCAGAAAGACGGGGGAAGCAGGCTCCCCGCCAAGCAGAGAGCCCCATGCGGGACTCGATCCCAGAACACCGAGATCATGACCCCAGCTGAAGGCAGAGGCTTCAACCCACTGAGCCACCCACGCGCCCTCCTTCTTACATTCTTAAATCGTGTGTTACATATTGCTCATAAAAATACCACGTATGATAAAACTGGAGAGTCAGTCCCTATACAACGATTTTAAAACAGAGGGAAGAACACAAGAGTCTGTCTATATTGTCCTGCATTTTCATTTATACACAACTTAGATAATTTAAAATAGAAGATACAAGCTCAATACTTTTTTTTTTTTTAAGACTTATTTTGTTTATTTATTTTGAGGGGGTAGGGAACAGGAGGGCAGGCAGAGGGAGAAGAGCTCAAGCAGATTCCACTCTGAGCTCAGAGCTGGAGGTGGGGCTCCATCTCGCAACTCTGAAATCACTACCTGAGCTGAAATCAAGAGTCAGCCACTCAACCGACTGAGCCACTCAGGCGCCCCCAAGCTCACTACTGTTTGGGCTGGTCATCCCTGTCTTTATTCACCATTACTGTACAACTAATATTTATTACAAATGCAATACCACATAGCTTTTAAAGAACTTCTTAATTATACCTTGCCAAATGATTAAATCTCATCAACGTAATCTCCCCCACCCCCCACAAATACACAAAATCAGATGCAAGAAAAGATTTGCTTGCTTAGTTTTTAGCAGAGTTTTACCTTGAGGTTGGTGGCATAAAGAACATGTGAGAAGTATTTTTTTTTTTAAGATTTCATTTATTTATTTGAAGGGGTGGGGGGCAGACGGGGAGGGAGGAAGAGTCTTCTGCAGACTCTCTGCTGAGTGTGGAGCCCGTGGGGCTTGAAACCAGGACCTTGAGATCGTGGCCTGAGTTAAAAGTAAGAGTCAGCTGCTCAACTGACTGTGCTACCCAGGTGCCCCATGAAAAGTCTTCTTGCCGTAAATAAGCAGTAATCATGTAGAAATCCTGCAGACAATAAAAGGATGAATAACTAGTTGTTTTGAAAAAATGAATTCTTAGCAAGAAAAATGCCATAGTTCTGAAACAAAATTTTCCAAATAATGGCAACTGAATTAGAAATGTTATATAAACTTCCTAAATATTTGTTTTTACGTGATTTTTATTTGGCAAGATTTACCTATTTAACTATATGGAAAATGTTATATTAATAATTTCATACATCTTTTACATAGTTATTATATATACACATAGATGCATATATACACAAAGAAAGAGAATAAACTTCCTTATACATTTCCAAAATTCTTTCTCCAAAAAACATTAGATTTTGTTCACTAAGACAATAGTTCTCAAGTGTGGTCCCTAGACCAGCAGCATTATATTGAAACTGCTAAAATACGCAAAACCTCATACTCTACCCTAAACCTACTGAAGGAGAGGCTGTGGAGATGGGCCCAGCAATCTGCAATTTAACAAGGCCTCGAGGGGATTCCGATGTGAGATTCAGTTTGAGAACCCCTGCTCTAAGAAATCCTTAGCTTAAGGGTTAGTTGTAATGAATGCACTTCTAATGCTGTTCATCCAAAATTGAAGAGAAAAAAAATATTTTTAAGTATTTTTTAAAAGGGAAAACAAACACTTTTAAAAAACTGAACTATACAGGTGTGATAGAAATGTCAGCTTATCAAGCTAACAAGAAAATTTTCTTTACAAAGTAAAAGTTAGTAAGGAAATAATAGCTAATGCCTTGGCAGTGCTTACTATCTGGGTGCCAGGCATGGTCGTAGCACTTTATACACAATAAGACAATCCTCAAAACAACTCATAAAGGTAAGTATTATTATTCTGCTCATTTTACAGATAGGGAAGCTAAGGCATGGAGAGGTTAAATATGACTTGCCCAAAGCATGGAGCTGGTAAGAGGAAAGTGAGGCACAGAGTAGCAAGTGGCAGAGCTGGGATGCTAATTCTAATTCGATGTTTCTGTAGCACCTGATCTTAATTAGGAGGAAATTTCTTATAAGTAAGTTTGTAATAAATTAAGAACTTAATTTTTATTAATAGGCCATTTGTTTATTTCTGAAAAGCAATGCATTGGTATAAAGACACTATTTGTAGACAGGTGAAGACAGAGACCTTTGGCCTTCATCAGACCAATCCACATGTTATGATTTGCCCAGCAGAGTAGCTTGCTTATTTATTTGTCTATTGATATTTCATTTTGAGACAGCAGATTGAGTGACACTCCCTTCCCTCATTCTCTGATGTCTTGTACTTGTAGCACAAAAGTTCTGGATCAGGAAAACAAAAGTCATATCTGAATCATAAAAATAGAGGGATCACAGCCCCTCAATCAATTCCTGGATTAAGCCATTTATACACTCAAAACCCCATGAACAAAGCGGGGACCAGGTCCCCCTGAGGAAGGACCCTGAGACATTACCAAAAATTGTTACTATTATTATTTCTCACAGCCTTCCCCAAGGGGATCTATGGCCTTTTATCAGTGTAACTGTGCATTGAGGAAAATGAAATATTCAGACCTTTCTGGGATTACTGCCTCTGAACTAATTCCAAGAGAACCAAAATATCACTGGGGTCACCAGTCAGAGCAGAGGCTTAAAAAGCTCAGGTGATCAATGGAGTTGCAACTCGGATCTGTCTCACAATGGGACCAGTGGGTCCTGGAGCCCGTCCTATGGTTATTCCCCAGCTGCAAAATGCACAATTGGAAGGTGTATTCTGCTGCTAGTACAGTTTCCACGTTGGTTCCCTGACCTGTGGAATGAAGGCCTCTGTGGTGGAAAAGGCCAAGTTCAAGCTGCTAGGGCCTCCTCTCTCTAGCAAACTAGTAAACCAAAAGCAATACTGGATTCCTGGAGGTATCACAGAGATTAGTGCCACCAAAAGTGGTGATTCTCACCATATCCTCATTCAATTTTATATATTTGGCCTGTGCAGAAGACAGATGAATCTTGGAGAATGGCAGTGGATTATCATAAGCTTTACCAGGTGGTGACTCCAACTGCCGCTGCTGTGGTTTCATTGCTTGAGCAAATCAGCCTATCTTTGTGTACCAGGGATGCAGCTATTGATGTGGCAAATGTCTTCTTCTCTATCCCTGTCCATACGGTCCACCAGAAGCAGTTTGCTTTCATTTGGTAAGTCCAGTGATATACCTTCATTACACTACCTCAGGGGGTCAGCTTTCTACCCCTGTGTCATATTTTAGTTCATGGGAACCTTTATCACTGTTTGTTTCTGTAAGATAACATGCTGGTCTATTACACTGATGACATCATGCTGGTTGGACCTAGTGAGCTAGAAGTAGAAACTATTCTAGACTTATTGGTAAGACATTTGCTTATCAGAGGATACGAAATAAATCCAACAAAAATTCAGGGGTCTTTTACTTCAGTGAAATTTCTAGTGGTTTGGTGGCATAGGGTATATTGAGATATCCCCTCAAAAGGGAAAGATAACTTGTTGCATCTGGACCCTCCTACAACAACAACAAAAAGGTACACAATGTCTAATGAGACTCTGGATTTTAGAGACCACATATCCCTTATTTGGGTCCATTTTTCCAGCCCATTTACCAAGTGACCTGAAATGCTGCTGGTTTTGAGCAGGGCCCAGCACAAGAGAACACTTTGCAACGGGCCCAAGCTGCTGTAAAAGCTACTCTGCCCCTTGGGTCCTATGACCCAGCACATCCAGTGGAACCTGACCAGTCAGGGGCAGATAGGGGTGCTGTTTGGAATCTTTGGCAGTCCCTACAGGTGAATTTTAATGCAGACCCTTAGAATTTCAGAAAAAAATCCTGCCATCCATTGCAGAAAACCATTCTCCTTTGAGAAATATCTCTTGGCTTGCAATGGGTCTTAGTAGAGACCAAACACCTGAGCAGGGGCACCTGGTCACCATGGAACCTAAATTGCCCATCATGAACTAGATGACATCTGACCATCCAAGCCATCAAGCTGGGTGTGCACTGCAGGACACCATCATCAAATGGAAGTAGCATACATGCAGTGGGGCCTGAGCAGGCCCTGAAGGCACGAGTTACATGAAAAAGTGGCCCAAATGTCCACAGTCCCCTCTGCTGCCATATTTCCTTCCCTTTCATCATGCACTTGTGGACTCATAAGGAGTTCCCTCCCAACAGTTGACAGAGGAAGAAAAGACTCAGGCTTGGGTTACAGGTGGTTCTGCACTATATGCCTGCACCCTTTGAAAGCGGACAGCCACAGCACTATCCCTTCCTGAGATATCCCTGAAGGCCAGCGGTCAAAAATGGGTTGCATTTTTAATGGTAAATAGTGTAGTTGTATGAGGTTATATGACATTATGACCTTGTTATTTACATTTGGAGATTAAGTATGGTTTAAAGAGATGTGTATGGGTGCCAAGTTGACAAGGAGTGAACTTGTGATGGTTAATTTGTGTGTCAACTTGACTGGCCCAAGGGATGCCCAGATACTTAGTTAAACATTCTGAGTATGTCTGTGAGGGTGTTTCTGGATGAGATTAATATTTGAATTGGTGGATTGAGTGAAAGAACATTGTCCTCCCAATGTGGTTGGTCCACATTCAATCAGCTGGATGCCTGAACAGAACAAAAAGGTAGGGTAAGGGGGAATTTTTTCTCTCTGTCTCCCTGAGCTGGGACATTAGTCTTCTGCTGCATTCAGGCTTGGAATTGGACTCGACTGTACCATTAGCCCTTCAGGGTCTCTAGTTTGCCAACTGCAGACTATGGGACTCCTTAGTGTCCATAACCATGTATAAATACATTAATATGAATATGAATATAAATAGTTTCTCTGGAGAGTCCAAATACACATAGTTTCTGAGATTTATTCATCACTTCTATTGTGCTGTACATCAGTAGTTTCTCCTTTTTATCAGTGTGGCATTCCATTGTGTGAATATAACACTTTATCTATTCTCCTACTGATGTACATCTTGGAATCTTTGCATTTGAGGCTATGAATATAGCCACTAGAAACACTGTTGTACCTGACCTTTGGTAAACATATGTACTTAACTTTTCTCATACCTAAAGTTAGAGAGCTGAATCACAGAATGATTATATGTCTAGTTTTATTAGATTCTTACAAATGGCTTTCCAAAGTGGTTGAAACAATTTATGAGAGTTCCATTTGCTCCACATTCTCACCAACACTTGGTTTTGTCAGACTTTTTAATTTTAACCAGTCGGGCAGGCAAACTGTGAGGCAGGAAAAAGTGTATCTTTGATACTCCTGCCTATGTCCAATCAATCAACTCCTCTGTATGTCTTCCATTTCCTTTTTTCTTAGGGCCTTTAACTGCCTTTACTAAACTGCCAGATTTACCCTAATTTCTACTAAGATGTTAGTTAATAAAAATTAAATGATAAACTAGAAGCCAGCAAGCATCATCAACCTGCAGATTCTGTTATAAAAATGTAACTAGTTGCCCATCGGTCAATTTCACATACCACATACTACTCTATTGCAGGCTATTTGGAAGAAAAAGAAAACAAAAACAAAAAAACAGAACACTTGGGAGGTAGTTATTAGTGCTATTTATGAATTTTTTTTTTTTTTTTACCTCTTTAGAGATTTTAAAATCTGGTAAGATTGCATTTTTCTGCTCATTTGAAGTTGGTTGTGTCTATACAGCTTGCACTGACCAAGGAATTGTGACTGTAAGTAAGATGTTCCACTTCTGGGCAAAAATTGAAGAACCAGTCTGTGAGTTGCCCTGTGCACTTCCCTATATCCTAACACTTATGTAAGATTGGATTTAAGATGGTCCTTATTAGCATGGGTCCTTGAGAGACTGTGATGAGCAGAGGTGTTCTAATAACTGGCATTGGACACATAGGGTAAGTATGGAAAACATTTTTTTTTAACTTATAAGCCACTAAGACTTTGGAGCTGTCACTACAGCATAACCTAGCGTAGCCTGCCTAGCAGTCTGTCCATGTAAATCTCCCTCCAGTGACTCAGTGTGTTGATGCTCTCTGCAGTCTCCGGTTTGCAGCAGTCCCTGGTATATTCATGTTTGTCTGTTTCCAGGCTCTCTGTTCCATTCCACTGATCACTCTGTCTAGTCTTTCACTGATACCATGCTGTCTTAACTACTATAGCTTTGTGATAGCCTTGAATTGGGTAGTGTCAGCCTTCCAACTTTGTTCTTCTCTTTCAGTGTTCTGTTGGATATTCTGGGTCTTTTGCCTCTCCATATAAACTTTAGAATCAGCTTGTCGGTATCTACAAAGAAAACTTGCTGGGATTTTGACTGGGACTGCACTGACTCTACAGACAAGTTGGGAAAAACTGACATCTTGATGATACTGAGTCTTCCTATCCATATACTTTGGAATAGGTTTGTTTAATTATTTTTTATTTCTTTTGTTAGAGTTTTATAGTTTTCCCCATATAGCTCTTGTACATATTTGGTAAGATTGATACCTAATTATTTCATGTTGGGGGATGTTGATGTAAATGGTAATGTGCTTTTAATTTAAAATTCTACTTGTTTATTAAAAAGTGATTGACTTTTGCATATTAACCTTGTATCCTACAACTTTGTTATAATTGCATATTAGTTCCAAGACTTTTTGTTTTTGTTGTTGATTGTTTCAAGTTTTCTACATAGGTGATCATGTCACTTGTGAATAAAGAGAGCTTTATTTTTTTTTTCCCAATCTGTATTACTTTTATTTCCTGTCTTATTGCGTTAGCTAGGCCTTCCATGATAATGCTGAAAAGCAGTGATGAGAGGGAACATCTTGCCTTCTTCCTGAATCTATAAAATTTTTAGTTTAGATGTGACAATATGTTCTCTACTCGGGATAATTGTATCTTGTTGGGAACGGATGGAAAACTGAAAATCCTGGTAGATTCAGATAAATGAACTTAAAGTTATGCAGTCTTTTCATCAATGTCTTTCAAGCCAGTTAAAAACATTCCACACCTTTTAATTTATTAAGTTTGATCATAGTGCTTAGGAAATTTTCTTATATTTTGGAAAAATAGTAAAACACTTGTTTTATTTAAGGGTTGAGAGAGTGAGAGAAATGGAAGGTTAGGAACTACCAGTGTAAAAGACAGTTCTTCCTATGTATAGTCAAGTATAACAACCTGCTACATTATAGGAAGCCATTTGCAAGTAACCTAGTCTGCTTATACTCTGAGAAGAATTACCCCTAGAAAGAAAAGCTCAAAAAATCAATTAGGTTATTCTATTTTAAATAAATTAATTGCTCAGTTAAGTTCATCAACTCAAACATATATTTTAAAAATAATAGTTTGGCCCATGATTTCTGTATTTTTTTAAAAAGTGTGTTAAGAGATACATCTTTTCATGTTATGTTTAGGTGCAAGGAACAGGGACCTGGAATAAGACCTTTTATTTCTTTCTTACCTAAAAGTCTGCAATTGGGCAGCCTAGAAATCACAAGATATCTCTCTGCTAGCTCTATTAGCTCTAAGGAGACCTCAAGAACCCAGACTTTTCCTCCCTTTTGCTCTACTGTTCATAGTTTTCATTCCCCAGATCAGCTTATATCACCTCTCCTGAGATATCTCTACTTGGAATGAGGAGAGAATTAAGGAGAGAAAAATAGTGTGCACCACTTCGCTTTTAAAGTAGTTCTATAGTTCACTTCTAATAGGCCAAAACTTTGCTACTTGAACACACCTAGCTGTATGGGAAGGTAGAATATTCTCTTTATTTCAGGTTTCATGTGGAGTCCGTGAAAACACAGGTTATAATATTATGGAAGAAGAGGAGAGACTTAAGGGACTAGCTCACTTCTACCACAATTCCTCTCCACTCCTGAAATGTCCAGATAGAGACACTGGTTTTAGAAAACACACTTGACCTTTTTCTATCCCCTTATTTGCTTGCCTCAGAGAGCAGGGATGAACTGCTGGCCTGGTGGGTTGGGAAGAAGACACTGGATTTGAGTAGTTCAGCCCTCTTTATCTTTGACTCCTTTTGGAGAGGCAGCCTCTCTGCAGAGAGCACACATTCCTAGCCCCTCCACAGAACAGTTTGCAGTGTTAGGCCTCCACAAGAAAGGACTAGGGTTGTTTGCCTCTGCCTGAGACTGGGAAGTAACTCTCAATCTGTACCTTTTCTGCAAAGCTATGGTTGCCACAGAGTGTAGCCATGTCTTCAGTACAAAAATGATGTGTTTCTCACTCCTGTGTTTATCTCTCAGGGATTTCACTCACAGCCGAAGAGCAGCAGTATTATAAACTGGTCTCTCAAAATGCCAAAACTATGAACACATTTTTTTTTTTCTTAGAAAGTTAAAAAGCTATCAGTGAAGAAAAGAGCACAGTCTCACCTTGATTTCCCTATTCAGGCAGGTCCCACGGCTGTATCTTAAACAAGTGGCACAAATTACATGTAGACAGAAATATACAATCAAATACAGAACAGAATGAAATATACAGATAACAGAAAACACAGAGAAGAGTGGAAATGTTATATTTGATGGAAAAATAAAAAATGAACTCAAGGAAGGAGGAAATTAAGGAACAATACCCAGAAGAATTTTCATAGTTGGCTGTGAATTTTTATAGTTGGCTGTAAAATATTCCATTTTAGCAATGACTTCTCCCAGGTCAACAGTCAGGCCAGGCTGTGTCTGGGAAGAATTGTATCCAACTGCCCATTAGACATATTGTCTTTCCCTAAATCAAGGTAGTGACTGGGTTCTATCTCTGCGCATTTGACATTCCTTGTGCTACCAGCAATTACATTTCCTCAAGGCAAGTGAATTTATCAAATGCGGAATACATTTTAACCAAAGAAATCTAAAGAACAGATACAATAAGAAAACTTAAACTTAAATGGGAATGACGGCTATGAAAAGAACAATCTAAGTGTATCAGTGTTCTAAATAACATAAACCTTTATGTCATCCATGATTTAGACATTTTAAATGTTTTCATTTTTGTAACGTGGTAATTTAGTTCTTTCTTCATGGTTAGAAGATTGTGGTGGTATCAGTCTGAAGTTTTGAGATGAACTCTGTTAGCATGTGCTTAAAAATAATTTAGAGTATTAGAAAAATTTGAGACAGTTTAAATTTTTTTCAATTGAAAGGTCACTGTTAGAAAAGATAGTACAGGGGCACTTGGGTGGCTCAGTTGGTTAAGCGACTGCCTTCAGCTCAGGTTATGATCCCGGAGTCTTGGGATCAAGTCCCACATCAGGCTCCCAGCGCCATGGGAAGTCGGCTTCTCCCTCTGACCTCTCTTCTCTTGCTCTTTCTCACTGTCTCCTCTCAAATAAATAAATTTTAAAAATTTTAAAAAAAGAAAAGATAGCACATTGAATTGTTTTAAATCTCTTAAATTTGAGATGTGGTTGCAAGAATACTGGACAAAAAAGGGGGATTTGAAATGATAGTTCTGGATTTCTAGTATAACTCTGCATACATGAACTAGGTCTTTACAGTTTTCTCATCTTATATTAGAATATAGAGCAGGGAGTCCTTCGTGTTCCTTCTAGCTCTGAAATCTTTAGGTTCTATTCATTAAAATGTATTGATTAGTGATGAAATAAATTTGGCTAAGAAATGAGCATATTTTAATAAAGAAAGCTATAAGCTAGTACCTCCCCCCTTTAAGGCTTGTTTTCCTCAGTTTTATGGTGAGGAGGGCAAAAGGCAGCCAGCAGCAATTAATTTAAAAAACTAGATGCGTATTTTGTCATTTTAATTATTCTCTACAGCATTCCTCATATCTCCCTATCCTTGCACAAACAAGAGTTTCTAAAATTGTTTATATTCTAAATCTGTTTTATTTTTAACAAAAGAGAACAAATAGCATTCAAATACTATTACCTAAGACAACTGAGCAAACATGCTCTTGAAACTTTCATGAAAAACATGGTTTCAGCATTTTTTCCAAGATAAATTTTCCTGTCCCTT
Organism: Mustela nivalis; assembly: GCF_964662115.1. NCBI lineage: Eukaryota > Metazoa > Chordata > Mammalia > Carnivora > Mustelidae > Mustela > Mustela nivalis. The sequence goes on from NC_139020.1 coordinate 71,465,499, forward strand.
GGATTATAAAACAGTTGCTATAATATTAATTGAATGATGTTTTACCTCATAAAACAAACATTTTCAGAGGATCTCAAATTCCATATGAGTTCCATATGGCAAAAACATTATATCTGTCATCTTAAATAGAAAACAAAGGAGTATCTTTTTAGTTATTGCCAACCACTAATCACAAGAAAAATTATTTTAATTGTTATACTGATGTTTGAACATTCTTATGCCTTTGACCCTAAAATCTGTGAACCTTTTAACAATTTTGTTCCTTCCATTTTTGGCAATGTTGCAAAGTGCATAATGTGTAAACCTAAAAGTGCTGACTAAGGTATATATTAAAGCCTATTTACATGCAAAGCCAAGCTCTTAAGAGAGAGAAATCTGTGGAGCAAAAGGGAAAAGTCTGAAAATCCTGAGTGTTACATGTTACACAGAGGCTGACACTTTCTTTGGCTTCTCTGGGGTGCCAATCTTCCTTGGCAAGGGGATTTGATTTCCCCAATCAAGCAAGGCAGTCGTGTGGGGCCTTGGGCCTGAGCAATGAATGTCCTATATTATAGATCCCCAATAAGGTGGGAACTCTCAAAGGGAGACAACCCAGTATAAGGGAAGACTACATAACCAGGACTAAAAGAAAGCTTGAGCACTGGGTGTTATATACAACTAATGTATTGCTGAATACTAGATCAAAAACTAATGATGTACTATATGTTGGCTAATTAAACATACTAATAAAAAAAATTTTAAAAATAGAGACTCCAAAAAAAAAAAGAAAAAAAAAAGCAAGCAAGTAAGCAAGCAAGCTTGACTCTCTTGGCCTAAACTAGAGGTAGGAAAAATTTTGTCTACTGAGAATTCATAATCAAGATTTGTATTCAATATTTAAAATATACACATGACTTGGGAAACACCAAACTGACAGAATAACATTAAAAAATGGTCTGCTGTTTGTTACATCACTGGGACCCAACAGAAGCAAAATCAAGCCTCTCAGGAGAGCACGCCCTCAGGCGAGATGTCCTTCCTTGGAGACTTCTTGGCTTCTCAGCCATGATCCTAAACTTGAGAGCACATGAAGTAACCCACCACCATTTCACTCTATTTCTGTTCTCCTATGTTCACACACAAAGAGATGAAACATCACAGAGATGAAAGAGGCACAGGGCATAGTGGTTTAGGGCATAGGCTCTGGAACCACTTTCCAAATAGCTTTGTGACTAACTTTGCACAAGATCTCTAACCTCAGTTTTCTGAAAGGCAAATTATCATAGCATCTGTCTTACAGGTTGTTTATAAGAATTAAATGGGTTCGTATGTGGGAAGCAGATAGGACCAGAACCACACCTGAAGACAGGGAGCCCTGAAAAGGACAGCTGCTCTTATCATCATTAGTGTCACTGCAGCTGTGGGTCACTGATTAGAGTGTCCCAGCTCTTCCATGGTTAGGCTGATTCTTCTCCAAATTTACCCAGATGCCTATCCTTCTGGCTTAGAATTAAATCTTGAGGTAAACCTAGAAACCATATGTGATATAATTATATGATTTCACATGACTGGCTTCCTGGTTGAGAGGCCCAGCAGAACTAAGAACTGAATGAAAATTTAATGGGCAACCATTACGCTACATAATTACAGAACATGTGTTTAGAACTTGCTATTTATTTTTTGTTTCTGTTTAAAACTATACTTTTTGTAGATTTCCAGGGTAAATCATTTTTGTGATTTGTAAATGTTATGTTAACTACACTTAACTATAAATTAACTATAAATGTTATGTTAACATACACATATTTTGGTTCTCAAACTCCAGAAAATTTTACACGTTAAACTCCTCTAAGACACACACATGGTTGAGTACATTGAAGATGGCTTTTACCTCAAGAGTGGATGTGCCAGGGGTGCCTGGGTGGCTCAGTCCGTTGAGCATCTGCTTTCAGCTCAGGTCATGATGCCAGGGTCAGGGTCCTGGGATTAAGCCCCGCATAGGGCTCCCTGCTCAGCAGGGAGCCTACTTTTCCCTCCTCCCCTGCTTGTGCTCTCTCTTTCTTGTTCTCTCTCTAATAAATAAAAATTTTAAAAACAAAAAAGAAAAAAGAGTGGATGCTTCAGGGTCATCCCAGCCCCAGCACCTTCCCCTACTGCCACCACACACACAAGTGGACACTGATCACCAGCCTCCTCCAGAACCTGGGAGAACAGGGTTAGGACCCCAGGCTTCTGCTGGGCCTTTGAGACCCATCAGCTCTTCAAGTGCTCATGTCAGCCAGTTCCACCTGTTCTGCTTCCCTTCCTCCAGGAGCTCTCATGTGTCTCCCTTTCTTTCCAGCTCCCTTCATTGCAATTACACCAGAGGGAAGAAGTTCCTCAGCACCCTGTCTCCTTACTATTAACTCCTGATGAATTTCAGCTTTGTCTCTGAACAATAAGATTGACACCTAGCTCATGGTGTGGTAGTAAGAACCATGTGATACGTACGTGCAAACTGATAAACTGCATTTATTTTACACCAAGAATTCTTGTTGAGCTTCATACTATAGTTATATATTGACTGGTTTTACTCTTGCTGAGGGATAGAGGACTATTCTGTACATCTTTGCATTTCCTTAATACCTAGCACCGTAGCTTACAATTATTTCATCATACTTGCTCTATTTATTTTGTAAGTGATGTTGTAAACCTCATTTCAATTACATAGAACAGTACACTGTAACAGGATCATTCTGCAGTTGGTCAGTCCATGGAGGAAAAAAAAGTTCTAAAAACATTATTTTACCATTAGGTTACCTCAAAAACTGAAGCAGAACCACAGCCGTAGGTTGAACATGGCCTGCGCACTCTCGTCACATTTTCTTTCTTCTCATTCTGGATGCTGTAAACTGCCCTGCTCAGGTTCCAGTGTTGTGCCACAAAGCCAATGGTAACACCAAGAGGACACGGTACCTCCAGCTGCAAATGAGGAAGTGAGAGAGGGGAGGAAGCTATGCATCGATGTACATGTGGACACACCACCTAGATGTGCTCTGAAAACTTTTAACGACTTAGGAATTTGTTGAGAGAGAGGCCTCCACAGGCCTCTCATACTCTAAAGTTCTTGCTGTGTGTGGAAGCAAAGCAAGGCCCTGACTGCTCTTTCCCTTGGCCATTTCTTGGGGTTGTCATTGGAGGGAGCAACCTTGAGGGATGAAGTCACATTTTACTTCAGGATACAGGGGAGACTTGCTTGTCATTTGCTACGGAAAGCCAGTTCATTCTCTAAGTCTATGGTGGGCATGGTTTGAAAGGGATTTTTGTGGTGATGAAATTGTTGGGTATCTGCATTGTGTGGTGGACATAGAAATCAACACAGGTGATCAAACCTCAGAAACCTGAATACACACACACACACACACACACACACAGGAATACAAGTAAAATTGGAGAAATGAGAAAAAAAATCTATCATGAAATAAATGTTCTATAAATTGAGTACATTTATAATTTTGATTAGCTTTACTACATCATGGCTTACTTTAATCATGGGAGGTTGCATTTATACAATCTGAGAAGAAAACCCAACTCATGAGTATGAATCCAAAAGGATTAAAGATTAAAAGTGAAGATTCATCTCAAATATCAGGCCATAATTACAAAACAGTAATGATGGAGTAAGATACCTGGGAACAACGTTCTCTGAGCACTGTACTATCTGCCAGGTACTGTAATGAACAGTTAACATTTATTTACTATTTAGACCTCAAAGCAATCCTGTGTACAGATACTATTATTACCTCCATCTTATAGGAAATCAAAACACAGAAAAGGTTATAAATAAATTAACATTTAGTATGTGCTGGTACATAGGAATCCTATGGGGGTATTGTTGTGCATATTTATGTACCAGAGCACTGAGGCCCAAAGAAATTAAGTAAATTGCACAATTTAAGTAGATGACATATCTGGAATTCAAAATTCTGGTGGACCTCTCACTAAAGCTGCTTCTTTCCCTGCAGCAAACAGCCTTCCTAGAGCCACACAGGTTGTAGACAAGGAACCCAACTGTAACTCAGAACGCCTGCTCTGTAGGTCTGGCCCTCAGGGGACTGTAACCTCACCAGGCACTTCATCTTTCTGAGCCACCCCTTCTTTATCTGTGGCAAGTATAGAGTGGGATGGGGAGTGTGAAGTCATCCAAGGTCTCTTCCAATTCTAAAAGTGTTCGATGATGTCTAGCGACATCTTATCTGGGGATACGTAGTTACATGTAGAAAAATGTGTGTGACTTCTGTTTTAGATCATAAATACATTTCCAATTCACTAGACACAACTGACAGAATTACAGTCACTGAATAAATAACCCTAATTTGTGCTTGACCCCCCAACTAGCACTGGAAGGCAAGAATCCACAAGAAAAAGCCCTCTGTGTTTTTCCTTGCATGAGACAATGTGGCCTGCCTCCCCCACTCTCTTCTTTCATCAGAAAAGAAGAGATGTCACTGGATCATCAGAGCCAGTGACAATCCCCTCCTGTGTCATTCTGGAAGAAGCACAGGGATGCTGGGAAGACTTGGATCAAGAAGAAACCAGGGATAAGACCTGCATTCTCTGACCTCTTGCCTGGCGGAGGGACAACAGAGGCAACAGCAGGTACATCTGAAAGGTCTCTGCATCGTCATGATTTCTCGGCCCATACAGTCGGTGACCCGGAGGACGAAGGGCCTTAGAGTCCGGTAAGCATTTCTGGTAAAGTCGTCTGTGTCTTCAGTTACGATGTAAACCATCTGGTCCAGACTGTTTTTAATATCATATCTATTATTGGTTTCAAAAGATGTCATCACTAAAAAAAATAAAATGAGAAAGACACTTTAAATTAGAAGCAGTTAAAATGGGCCTCGAGTATTCATATAGCATTTCTTAGTGTGTAACGAAAAAAAGCTTTTTCAAAATCTCACTGAAGCATATGCAATTGCTTGGAACATCACAATATTTTATAATCCTTATAAGCATTGGGATTTAAAACATTTATTTTAAGCTCAGAGCAAGATGATTTTAAAATGTTTATTCATGTAACAGGAAAGATTGAAAACATCTTTTATAAGATGATCATGTTTTATATAATACCTGTATCAGAAAACTTCAGTTTTATAAAAAATATTTTAATGAAATTACATATTCATTACAAGTGAGTCAGCTCATGAAATCTGCTAAAATGACCAAGGTCATTACAAACTGCAGACAGAAAAAGGAACCAAGAGGAGCTGGAGGTCTTACATACAGCCAAAGGAATGTGTAAAGTTGTTGCTTTAAGGGTCAGGAATAATTTCCTATGAACAAAGGACAAGCTTCATGTTTACTGTGCTCATTTCTTCCTCCTTCCAGCAAATCTAGATCCTGCTGGTCCCTCACTACGTCCTTTATTTTTTCTGCTCTTTTTCCCCCTCATCTATAAAATGTGAATCATGGGAGTGGGAAGAGGGAAAAGTGTAATGGCGTTGACCAGATAATATAGAAGATCTTTTTCAATCTAAGATTCAATATTCTATGATTTATAAATTAATAAAATTGTACAAAAAATTCCCTCTTTAAGTTTCTAGGACAGTCTTTCCTCTTCGAACCACTAAAAAATGATCAGTATGAATAAAGAACTGGGTATCAAATAATATTGATTCTAGAATTGCTGATCACCACTGAAGTACACATATTTTCCAGGGGTTGTTGTCCAACTAGTGGGATAGAAAGAAGTAATTAGGGAAGATAGAAATAACAGAATTAAAACAAGTTAGCACTAGAAAAGAAATTGATAGAACTTATTGCCATATATCAATTGATTTTTAAAATATCTTTAATGTAAGTTAATTAATTACAAATATATTTTATCAAGTGAAATTAACCTATCTGTACCTGATCATATATAAGGAGAACTGTCTAGTTAGGAAAAAAAGGAAAAACCCTTTCCTCCAGTTATACTCTAGACTAAAAAGTTTAATAATGTTTTTGATAAACTATCAGAAAATCACCTTCAGCCATAGTAACAGCATCGAGAAGAAGCTGTGTTGACATACATTGTTTCTAGCTCAGTCCCTACTCACTGGCCTCAATGACCTACAGACTGGTGTTGCTCTGGAAGTTCAGGATGGTTTAACATGGACCAGCCACAGAGAAGGCAATCATCTCAGTGGCTTAGGGAGAGGGAGTCAGCCAGGGTGAACCTCACACAGAAGTGTCCAATTTTATATTATTTCACAGGTACCTCTGACAGATTAACATACTGATTCTATTCACTGGGTTTACTAAACACCACGCTCTTCCCTAGGTGTTCACTTTTAATTAGGGGAGGATCCAAGAGGTCAGGAAGCTCATAAATAGGATTAGGGCAAAGGACACGAAACATTCTGGGATACGAGCCCTTGAAAACGGAAATTAGAAATACCATTTTTATCTTAGTTTTACTTTGGGATTACTCCCAAGATGCTTGAATCTTTATAGTGGAGAAAAAAAACTCCTCCAGGGCAGACTGATCCTATCTTACACAATTTCCTGTCATTACTAACTTCTGAGCTTGAACGTTGGCTGAAATGTCATATTTCCTTAAATATTTGTTGAATAAGCTAATGAACAGATTTTGAAATGAATAAAATTGAAAATGACTTAACTGGACATGAATGTTTAATCATGTGCTTAATTATAAGATGTCGGGTTTGGCCAGCAAACCCTGAGATGGTGAATGAACAGATTACTCCAGACACCTTAGTAGGAGAAAGGAGAGGCCTGGTGCCTGACGCTCTAGTTGCAAAAGGTCTCAAGCCAAGCTTTGTCTACACTTTCATTGGGGTCTTATCAATGCACCAGGTATAAGTACAAAGCTAGGAGGAACGTGTAACTAACTTTAATGGTCAGGATAATAATATAGGGGGTGGCGTATGATAAGGGTGAGGAGGCAAGGAGTTTGTGAAGTTCGAGATCACCAAAGGTGCCTGTTTTCCTTCAAAGTTTCAACATTTACTCCCATGAGAATCTCGAGCAGCAGTAAGAATCTGGCTGCTTTCAGCCAAGAAACCTCCAAGAAGGCCCAACATTTGGGGCATCCTCTTTTGCTTTTCTATTAGTCCCATCCAGGGAGGTAGATACAAGTCAGATTTTGTCTGTCCCAGGACTGTGAATTCCCACAATGGGAGTGGAGAACTCAGTCCATGCTTAATTCAAGACCTTTTCTTGTATGAAAACACAGCCAGGTGAGGGGGTCTATGCATCTCTTACAACTTTTCAAAAGTGCCTTCCCAAAATGGTTTATAGTCCTATTTTAAAAATTGCATGATTTTAAACTCTAGGACTAAAAGACAAAAAAATTCATAAAGTGTCTCATAAAGTGGTTCATAAAGTGTCCACCTAAAGAAATGAAGTGCTTAAACATGGGAGAAGTTTGGGGTGCCTGGATGGCTCAGTGGGGTAAAGTCTCTGCCTTCGTCAGGTCATGATCGTGGGATCCTGGGACCAAGCCCCACATCGGGCTCTCTGCTCAGTGGGGAGCCTGCTTCCCCCTCTCACTCCCTGCTGCCTCTCTGCCTACTTGTGATCTCTGTCAAATAAATAAATAAAATCTTTTTTAAAAAAAGGGAGAAGTTTACCTAATAAGACACAGTGGCCATTAAGGAGCAATTCTTTAAGGAGCTAGTGGAGTTGCTCGCAAAGTCAAAGTTCAGAAGTTCATAGTCCTGCTGTGTGGGACAGAATTCCTCTGAGGAGTCCTGATATCCTTCAAATGGAATCTCAAATTTGGAAAATCTCAAATCTCAAATGGAATCTCAAATGGAGAAGTTAGAGGGATGTGACTGGGTAGGTACCTTCCACTCACACCTAAGCAGGCATTTCAACTAAATAGCTTCATTACAGTATCTCATCCCTGCAGTGGTTCCTGGGTGCCAGGAATTGTATCAGACATTGATAATTCTCAGAACTGCCCAGTAGGATAGAGATAGCTAATACTATTTTATAGATGAAGAAATTGAAACATCAATTATTTAAGAAATTTGTTCAAGGTTATAGAACTAGTAAGGAATAAAGTCAATTAAAAACTACATTGTCTAGCTCTAAACCCAGTTTTGTTTTTTTATCTGTTTCTGGTTTTGTTTCTTAATTCATCCATTTTTGAAAGGGAAAACTGAATCCATTATATCTATCATTTAATCTCTGTCAGGATAAGTTGAGCGATTTTATTTTTATTTTAATAAACAATTTTAAAGCTGTACAATTTTAAAAAGATGGGGAAATGGTCTAGGAGACTCCAGACTTACAAGGAGAAATTATTATTGTGCAAGTGTAAAAAGATTTCCTAAAATTTATTAACTATAAGCATCCTGTAAGCTTCTAAAATAACAAAGGGGTTTACTTTAGCGCTTTAATGACTTCATGTGTATTTTATAGTTATTTTACAAAGGGACAGTTTAGTAAAATTTTTGGTTCCTACAAATTCCAGTTTCTTCATCCAATTGTACTGCATTTCACATATCATTTTGACAGTGGTGTATCGACAGTTTTCAATGCACAAGATTAATATATTGAATTGCAAAGGGAACTTGTCAACTTCAAGGAATATTATATTGATTATGTGGGGAGTGAAGTATTGAATCAGAGTCCCTTGCTTATAATGAACTTAAATACCTCCGGTTTCCAAGGCAAAGATGGTCAGGCTTACAGAAGAATCTAATGCTAGCTATATCTCAGTTTTACTAGTAAATTTTTTGAGTTTACACCATTTGAATTTACAACCAAATCTGCTTATCCCTCAACTGTATGACCTAAGTTTCAGAGTAATTGCATAATTTTTATACAGAAGGAATTTAGGGGACCACCACTTTGTGGGAAGAGACCTCACGGACTTGGCTTGAAGCTATGTGTGCTTGGTAGGCACCTTATGTTTACCTGGTAAGAGGTTTTTATGTAGGCAAGGGTAGCTGGTAAAATTATGGCAGGGGAAAGCAAGGGACCAAGTCACCTGATGAGTTTTTCACTAAGTGTTCTGTTCCTTCATGTTGTCTTTTTTAAAACGATTTTATTCATGAGGGAGGGAGAGAGCAGGAGGAGAGCAGAAGGAGAGAGGCAAGCAAACTCCACCCTGAGTGCATAGCCTCATGCAAGGCTTCATCTCATGACCCTGAGATCATGACCGCCTAACCGACTGAGCCACCCAGGCATCCTATGTTCTCTTTCTTGATGTTTACTCTTACTTCCAAGTAAATGACACTCCAGTTGGCATCTATGATAGCTTTTTTTTTTTTAAGATTTTATTTTTATTTATTTGAGAGAGAGACAGTGAGAGAGAGCATGAGCGAGGAGAAGGTCAGAGGGAGAAGCAGACTTCCCATGGAGCTGGGAGCCTGATGTGGGACTTGATCCCGGGACTCCGGGATCATGACCTGAGCTGAAGGCAGTTGTCCAACCAACTGAGCCACCCAGGCGTCCCTAGCTTTTTTTTTTCTAACCCTAGTTTTCTAATTTCCTTTAGGAGGACATCTTGAATATCTTACAACTCAGTCTGAATCCTTTATGAAAGTCATATTCTTCCTACTGAAAATATTCTTATACTTTTGCTCCCCCTTCACATATCTGAAATCAATATCACTGCTACTATAGTCTCACAAGTGGACCTCTGTCATCACTGACCTACCACCTTTACCTGCTGTATCCAGCCTGTGTCTCTTTTTGTTGGGTCCCCAAGGTCATATTTCATAAGAAAAATAATTTGGAGTTGTATAGAGTACATGAGCTAATAAGTATTCCAGACCATGAGGGCAATTTGGCACAGGAATTGACTCTGGCATCCATGCTGTTGGAGCAGACTGATTGAACAATGGACATCTGCCAGGCCAGTACTATATAAGATGAGGGCCACCAGTTGGCTGGTACAAGGGGAAGGTACTGAGCTGATGTGGACTGTAGTATCCCATAAACAAGCTTCCTGGGTAGTATGCAAGTGAAAGGACAGTAGCTACTGGGGACTCCATGTCCAAAATCAAATGCAAAAATTACACATGATTGAAACTACATTGTATTGAAACTTAGCACAAATTTTTACATGGAAATCACATGGGTCACATGAGGCTTCTTGAAAATAGTAAGAGGTTTCATTTTCTGAGGGAAGGACATGCCATGTACCAAAAATGTAGTAGAGATTATTAACTCATTTAATCCTCTTAAACCTTATGAAATAGTTAAGCTCACCTGACAAATGCAAAAACTAAGGTTGAAGAGATGAAGTATAATTTGATAGCCTCTCTTTGCCAATCTCATAAGGTTACTGCAGAGTTAGCCGAGGGACTGAAATAAGTTTAGCACTATGTAAATTTCTATTTTTTTCACATTAAAAATATTTTTATTGAAGGGGACGCCTGGGTGGCTCAGTGGGTTAAAGCCTCTGCCTTCAGCTCAGGTCATGATCCCAGGCTCCTGGGATTGGGACTCTGCCTCAGCAGGGAGCCTGCTTCTTCACCCCCACCATTCTGTCTGCCTCTCTGCCTACTTATGATCTCTGTCTGTCAAGTAAATAAATAAAATCTTTAAAAAAATATTTTTATCGAAATATAATTAACATACAATATTATGCTAGTTTTAGGTGTGCAAATTTCTGTTTTTATATTCTTTATACTATTGTTAATTTTATATAAATAGCAAGTGGTAACACTGGAATTCAAATTCACATCTCACCTTCAAAATGGTGACTTGAAGACTGCTATATTGTTGCTAGCCCAGTCACTTCTTTATATCCTCATCTGTTTCCACACTGTTCTCTTTCAACCAGGGGTCAGTTTAATTTCAGCTTGGTCAATGTAAATAAGACCACAGTCAATAAAATCAGATTTCTTTAAAGAATCACAAAATTTAAGAAGAGAAGCACTCAACTTATGAATTAGTATGAGGGTACCACTAATGTATGACTTCAGATTTTGCTTCTTTTATCAAATGTCAAATGTCTCAAAAGAAGCGTGCTTAGAATCAGCCAGGATGGATCAGAGCAGGCTTAGGAAGGAGCTTGAACTCCTGCCCAGCAGTAACAAGGAGCACTTCACCCCCTTTTCTATGAAAGGAAGACTGGTCCCCCGCCATCCACTGGAGAAGCAGGGATTTCACAAGCATTTTACATGGATTGCTAACAATGTGGAGAATTAACAGCATTTAGATATGAGAGTATCCATACTACTGAGATGTAGCTATAGTGTTAAAAAAGTAAAATCTGGATACTTTTACCACCAGATTTGGTGTGTTTTGTTTTACTTTCTTGGATTTAAAATAATTAATTAATTTATTTACATAAGTAACTGGGCTCTGGTTGATTACAAGTGGGTACCTGATAAATTCCTAGCATTGGAAAGCCTTTACTGAAATCATTTGAGAGAGAGAACACTCGTTGCCTTTCTCTGAACTTCTAGGAAAGGCCAGAACAAAAAGTAAAGAAAAGCCAAGCCTACAGGAAAAAAGATCCTCTCTTTCTGATCCCAGAAAAAAGAGTTTTTTAAAAAAGTACTGTGGTTGAAAACTAAATACATGAGATAAGGCCAATAATTTATTTTTCAGATTTCATTACAGAGTAATTTTAGCTAAAATGAAATAAAACCAACTCTATGTTAGCAGAAGAGTTCAGCTGAGACCTGAAGTAAACTGGCTGAAGCTTTGATTATATTTGTGTCTTCTTATTTTGAATATTCTTATCATTTTTGTTTCAAGAACTTATTGTGAATCACTAGTTTAATTTTATAGCCTACTGATGGATCTGCAATTTGGAAAACACATTATTAAAAGTGTTCCTCAAACTTAGCTGTTGATAAGAACCAACCAGATAGGATATTTTTCTTTTTCAGGATTTGTCTTGGAGATTCTGATTCAATAGATGGCCAGGACCTGCATTTTTATATTAGCAAAAGAAATTCACATTATTTTGATGGACCTAGTATATTAAGCTACACTTTAAGAAACAACAGGTTAGAATTTTTTCTAAAACTTAATTTTATATAAGTAGCAAGTGGTAACACTGGAATTCAAATTCACATCTCACCTTCATGGCAGATGGCAGATGGCAGATATAATCTGCCATCAAAAGTCAATGTGTGGGTGCCTGGGTGGCTCAGTGGGTTAAGCATCTGCCTTCAGCTCAGATCATGGTCTCAGGGTCCTGGGATTGAGTTCCACATTGGGCTCTCTGCTCCCCCTCACTCGCCTGCCTCTCTGCCTACTTGTGATCTCTCTGTCTGTTAAATAAATAAATAAAATCTTAAAAAAAAAAAAGTCAATGTATGTAGCAGCATTACTCATAATGGTCAAAAAGTAGAAAGAATTCAAATATCCATGAAGTAATAAATGCATAAACAAGTTGTTTATACAATAAAATATGATTCAGAGCACCTGCTACAACACAGATAAACCCTGACAATATTCTGAGTGAAAAAAGCCAGATGCAAAAGGCTATACATGTTATGATTCCACTTATATGAAATATCAGAATAGGCAAAACTATACAGCTATAAATAGATTAGTGCTTGCCAGGGGCTAGGGAAAGAACAAAATGTGGAGTGATTGATAATGGATATGACTTATCTGGGACAGGATGGAAATAATCTGGATTAAATAGTAGTGATGGTATGAGTTTGCAGCAAACTTTAAATTAGGATTTTTCTGGAGTGCCTGGGTGGCTCAGATGGTTGAGCATCTATCTGCCTTTGGCAAGGGTCATGACGTCCAGGTGCTGGGATCGAGCCCCATATTGGGCTCTCAGCTCAGTGGGGGTCTACTTGTCCCTCTCCATTTCCCTCTGCCTCTCCCTCTACTTGTGAAATCTCTGTCTCTGTGTCTCTCTCAAATGAATAAATAAAAAATCTAAAAAAAAAAACAAAAAAAAAACCCCAAAACAAACAAAACAAATTGGGATTTTTCTGAAGAATGTCAGATCAGGAATTAAGTTTAATATGGCCCCAAAGGTTACACAAGATTGTCATCTAGTAACATTGCTCACAAGGATTGGAGAATTTCCAAGGTCCTTTTGTACCATTTGAATTTCAAAATATCTGCATTATAATTTTTTTAATTGAAAAATAAAGTGGTCCGGGGGGGGGGTGCGGAAATAGTATGATGGCAACCCTGTGGATATACTAAAAACCACTGAATTACATACTTTCAAGTGGTGAATTTTATGTATGTGACTTGTACCTCCATTAAAAAAAAAGGAAGATAAATCACCTGAAAGATATAGAAATAAGACATTGAATGAAGTAAAATACTGAGAAAGGGCCAGATGGAGCTTGGCCATAATACAGGTTTGTCAAGACCCTGGATTTAGCAGGCACTGAGCAGTACTGAGTGGTTATACTGGATTACAAGCCATACAACATATACACAGAGGAAAAAGGAAAAGGAAACTCCACTGTTTTCAGAAAACACTGCAGGGGCAGAGGCTACCTGAGTTCCAGAGATCTTATTTCTAGAATGAAATAATATCTCTGTTATCATCTCATTGATGATTTTTTTCCAAACTGTGAGCTTTTTGCCTCTTCTTTACACTCACTCTTTCTAAGCATCATCCAGATGGTATGACGGCAGTAACTTTTTAACTAGCTTTTCCTCTGTTGCAGTGATTCCTTCACACTGGCTCCAAGAGCTTGCCTGCTTGCTTGCTTGCTTATTTTCTTTCTTTCTTTCTTTCTTTCTTTCTTTCTTTCTTTCTTTCTTTCTTTCTTTCTTTCTAAAAGATTGTATTTATTCGTTTGAGAAAGAGAGAGAGCACAAGCATGAGCAGGGGGAGGGGCAGAGGGAATGGGAGAAGCAGACTCCTTGCTGAGCAAGGGAGCACAATGCAGGACTTGATCCCGGGACCCCAAGATCATAACCTGAGCTGAAGGCAGATGCTCAAAGGACTGAGCCACCCATGTGCCACCTCCTCCCCCCACAAAAGCTATCTTATTAGACATCCAATCAGTTACTCACTGGACATTTACTCAGCACCTGTTATGTACCAGACCCTGTGCCCAAAGCTGGGAAGAAAGTGATGAAAGACAAACTCAAGTATCTGCTTTGAAGTGTTGCTGTCCTGTCAAAAAGCTTCTACAGCCCACACAGGCTCCAGGATAAGATGCAAACTCCTTCATCAGCAGAAGACTCAGTTGTTATCTCCCATGCTCTGCCCTTCTGTCTTTTGATCCAAGCAGGACCTTATCAAGTTCCAATCATACCACCAAGCCTTCATGACCTTCTGTTTTTGGACCTGTTTTCTTTCGCCCAGACATTCTCCCTTCCCCACCCATTATTTGATTGAGAAACTCCTTATCATGCCAACAAAACCCAACTTCCTCAGTTAGGCCTTCCCTTTAATCCCACAGTCATTACTCTGCAGTCTGTGTCCCTACCACATTCTTTTCATATTTCCATAGAACTTCCTACTCCAGGAGACAGTAAATTCTTTGAGGATAGGAATGTTCTACTTGATATTCAGTAAACTACTTGGCATCCAGTAGGTACTCAATATTTATTTATTGAAACAATAAAGTAATTAGTTAAACAAGCAGCTTAACCCTTAGTGTCATTTTCTGCAGTGGTGAAAAGATTCTGAAGATTTAACTTACCGGATATATAATGGGGATTATGCTCTGGAGGGTCATCAGGTTTTGGATCTGCTGAACTTAAATGGCAGTGTAGTCAGGAGGAGTATCAGGTATTGGATCCAAGGACTTTGTTTTATTTTCATTGTCATCCACAGGTCGATCGGCACTTGTGGGGATGAGCCTTGGAGGAAATGGAGGCGCACAATTGAGAAATGGGATGATTTATTACTGAAGATATTAATTTTTTCCTTATTAGTTTGCTGCAATATCAGTGTATGTAATCATTATGAAATACACTACTGTATTTCTAATGACACCCATAATACACACATATATTAGACATTAATTCATGCATATGATAAATTGTTAGGCTGAACATAGAGTAAAAATCTAAAGCTGACTAATTACCCTGTGCTTGGGACTAAAGCAATGAGTTCCCAGGCTGGTGGTTCAGTGGACCTGATACTGACTCTTATTTACATAGATAAATTCCTTTCAAAATAGTACAAATTCTTTGTCCCAGGATGTAATATGGAGAAACTGGCATATATGGAGTGAATCTGATTTTTCCCCTACACACTTTTTTGAAAAGTGGTTGTGTCAAAGTAAATTCAAAACAAAACAACATAAATACTTAATGGTTTAAAAAGCAGTATGCCACACATAACGCACTTAGAGGTGGTTTAGTGTGGTTACCAGTGACTCCTATGTTGACTTATTCTTCCTAAAACAACCTAGGTCACTACACTTACTGAAAGGAAGGTGCTGAGGTCACGTTTCATGTTATACCCTGCCCCTTCACTGAGATTGGAGACATTTTCCCTGACCTCAC
Source organism: Mustela nivalis (assembly GCF_964662115.1). Classification (NCBI taxonomy): domain Eukaryota; kingdom Metazoa; phylum Chordata; class Mammalia; order Carnivora; family Mustelidae; genus Mustela; species Mustela nivalis. Next base: position 71,480,883 of record NC_139020.1, read on the forward strand.
TATGAGGAACAGCTCAGTGCTCCTGAAAAAACTGGTTGCTTTTATCTCATCCCTTAAATGTGATATTCCTCTCCTTGAATCAGTTGCAGGAAAACTCAGGACCCACTTTTCAGACCTCCTCTATCAAGGAAAGCTTTTCATTGCTATCACCTCTTTTGTTAGACTTATTTTTCTACTCTTACCTTTCTTTCCTTCATTTTTCTCATGTATTTTAAGTATTTTTGTCTAGATGCAACCAATATAAGTCTCCTTTAGTCCTTTCTATGCCAAATGGTAAACAACAACAAAAACAATTTCCAAGTGAAATAAACTCAAACTATTATTAAGGAAAACAGTCATATAATTCACATTTAAAATGGGGCACCTGGGTGGCTCAGTGGGTTAAGCCGCTGCCTTCGGCTCAGGTCATGATCTCAGGGTACTGGGATCGAGTCCCGCATCGGGCTCTCTGCTCAGCGGGGAGCCTGCTTTCTCCTCTCTCTCTCTCTGCCTGCCTCTCTGCCTGCTTGTGATTTCTCTCTGTCAAATAAATAAATAAAATCTTTAAAAAAAAAAAAAAAAAAAAAAAAAAAAAAATGAAGCATAATAAAATTTGTTCACAAAAGACTGCTAACTTTTTTGAAGAATTCTAATGAATACTAAAAAATAAAATGTTTTAATGCTCTAATATATTTATACATATTTATATATGTAATACATATTACTAATAGTGATATATGTAATAAGTTCCATGATTTTTTTGTCTCCAGTTACATTTCATTCATATTTTTATTAATTCAACAAATACTTACTGAGCATTTTTTATATATCAGGCACTAACATGGATGTTGAAAATACAGTAATAAACCAGAAAAACAGGTGCCCATCATGCTAGAGATTTTATTTTAGAGGCATGAGATTAAAAACACATTAACAAATATTTAAGATTGAATCTACATTCTACAGTTATAAAGAAAACAAAGTAAAAATTTGAGGAAAGACATGGATGGGGTCCCGGGAGTTTTAGGGAAAGCCTCTCTGGGGCGTAAACTTTTGAGCTGTTTGAACGAGAGGAGGCACTATACTACAGATGCAGGGAGTTCTAGGACAACAGGCAACATGTACAAAGGCCCTGAGATGGCACTGAGCTTGGGATGCTCAAGGGTGAGGAAGAGGTCAGATGTGACTGGGACCCAGGGACCGAAGAGAAGAGAGTGAAGAGATGGAGACAAGGTGATCATACCTGAAGACCGAGGCAAAATGTTTGGGATTTGCTGTAATTGCAGCTGGGCAGTCTTTGGAGGACTTGAATCAGTGGGGAGATGAGAGCTGATTTATACTTTCTCTTGAGGGAGCACAAGTGGAAGTACACAGTGAGGATGGGATGGCAGCCGTAATCCCGGTGAGACGGAAGCTGGCTTAGACCGGGGAGGTCACCCTGGAGAGGTACAGGTGTGGTCAGGAGCAGAAGCTACAGGAGCTGCTGATGGACCAAGGGAAAGAGAGGAGTCAAGGATGAGGGTCGGGTTTTCAGGCCAGTGTACTGGAGTTGATGATAGTGCTGGAGAGGAAGATGGTGGGGAAATGGTAGGGACGGGGGAGGGTGGGAATCAAAAGCTCAAAATAGGCATGTTTTGTTTAAGAAGAGACCAAAATAATTAACAGAAAATATTGTTTGTGTTTGTGTGTATTTATTAATTTTCTATTATGAGAAATGTCTTTTCATCTTAAAAACATAAACTTTCCTGGCTGGGAAACAGGACCTACCCCTCAGGGCTAGCCAATTCTTAGAAATAGCAAAGAGCTCTGACAGGAGCATACCTTTGATATGCAAACTAACTGCTCCAGAGCCCTATCTCTTCCTTTGTCTGGGCTCTACACCCCAGGAGATAATTTCCTTTGCCTTAATCTTCCCCTGGCCAGGTACCAGGTAACTAGGAGCTATTCCTTTGGCCTAGAAGCATGTCACAATTATTCAAACCAGCCAGTCCTCAGTGGTTTGCCCTGCCCTGCCTTCATCCCTCCACCATGCCCCCCCCGAAACCTCAATAAAGGCCATGATCTAAGAACTCTTTTAACTTCTGCTTCTTCCTGATCAAAATGTGGTATCCCTCCTGTGGCCCTGTGTTTTGTGCCATGCCTCTCATTTCTAGGGGAACTGTATCATTGCTTTTCTTTCAAAGGAATTAACCTTTCTATGTTTTCAGTCATCTTTATAAATTAAGACTGACATCAACCTTTTGCTGATGGAGGGTCCTGCCTTGCTGTTGATTGCTGCTAACTGATTAGGGTGCCTGCTGCTGAAGGCTGGAGTGGCTGTGGCAATTTCTTAAGATAATGAAGTTTGACCTGTCAATTGACTCTTCTTTTTACAAATGACTTCTCTGTGTCATTTGATGCTGTTTGGTAGCATTTTACACAGTGGAATTTCTTTCAAAATTATAGTCAATTCTCTCAAATCCTGCCACTGCTTTATGAACTAAGTTATATATATATATGTATATATATATATACTAAATGTGGAGCTTGAACTCATGATCCTGAGATCAAGAGTTACGTGTTCTACCAACTGAGCCAGTCAGGTACCCCTATGTGATATTTAAAATCCTTTGTTATTTCAGCAGTCTTCATAGTATCTTCACCAGAAGGAGATTCTATCTTAAGGAACAAGTTTCTTTGCTTATCCGTAAGAAGCAACTTCTTACCTGTTAAAACTTTATCATGAGATTGCAGCAATTCACATATAATAATAAAAAAGTTAAAATATTATGAGAATTACCAAAACATGGCACAGAGACATAAAGTGAGCAAATACTGAAAAATGGCAAAAGTAGACTTGTTCAACATAGGACTGCCAAAAATCTTCAATTTGTAAAAAAAAAGCAGTATCTGCAAAGCACAATAAAATGAAGTATGTCTATATATGATCCTTTCTTCAAAAAAAAATTTAAGAACAAAGCACAAGACATATTTATATGTGAACATTATGAGAATAACTCAAGGTGGGAAACTAGAAGTTGAGACGAAATTTTTAAGGGGGTTATGGATTTAATTGATACCATTAGGCAGGGAAAAAATGAGGTTATCAATTAAAAAAAGGAATTATAGTATTCCCAGATTTCTGAGGGTGATGACAAATAATGAGAACAGTATCAACCAAGACTATAATTTAGTGAATGGATATCAAGGGTCAGGTAAAGGGCCAAGCAATTTGCATATTATAACTAATTATAATAGCATGTGTCTAAGATACAAACTATTATCCCAACTTTATAGATGAGAAAACAGGCTTAGAGAAATAAAGCAACTTAACTATATGCTTATTAAATCATCAAGCCCATGAAAGTCATTTATTTCTAAATCCAAAGCCCATGTTCTTTCCACTAGGCCATCTCCTTGATCAGAATCTAGAATGTGGTCATTTGTGTTGTTCATGTGCAGTAGAAAGCCACTGATGCAGGGTAGGTGAAGGGAGCATTAGAAGAGAATGTAAGTGATCATTATGAATATTGAGCTGACCTAAGAATATTGTTGTAAGATAAGCCAGTATACAGATTCCCAGCCCAAATGTTTGTCTAAGTATGGGGCAAAGAAACCAACTACATTTCTAGGCTCGGATCATCTCCACAATGTCACTCAAGCCTGAGTTACTAGTACAATGTCTCAAGAGGTATAAAAATATTCTAGAGCTCAACAAAAAACTGGTGTATGTAACTGCTGGCCAGCCAAAGGAGTTCTACCCTCCAAAGATAAGAATCCCTGGTATTTAGAAAAACACTGATACCTTTCTAGAACCTTCAATCCCAGGCAACCATAGGTACATACTTTTGAGCGACTCTTGTACATGTACACAGAGGATATACACAAGAATGTTCTTGACACCACTGTTCATATGAAGAGAAACTAAAAACATTTTTATTATCCATCAGTGGTAGATGAAATCAATCTTGGTATAATCATATAACAGTATACTGTAGTGGAAACAAATCAGAACCTTATCCATCACCAGAGATGAATCTCAAAATACAATATTGAGCAAAAAAAGTAAGTCACTGGGGGTACCTGGGAAGCTCAGTCGGTTGAGCATCTGACTCTTGGTTTCAGCTCACGTTATGATCTCATGCGTCCTGAGGTTGAGCCCCATGTTGGGCTCCTCACTCAGCAGTGACTCTTCTGCTTGACTCTTCTCCCTCTCCCCTTCCCCCACTCATGCTTGCATGCTTTCTCTAAAATAAATATGTAAATTAAAAAAAAGAGTCATTGAAGAATATGGTATGATTTTATTTTTATGTTCAAAGGCAGGAAAATTAAATACTTTCTTTCAGATATATACATGAAAATAAAACTCTAAAGAAAAACTAGGGAATTAATAATACAATATCTAGTCAGAGGTTACGTGTGGAGGAAAAAGGGACTCTAATTTCCTGCTAACAGTCTAATGACTAAGGACAGGGAAGATGGGTTTTTATTCTTTAAATGATATTTATATGTTTAAACTCATGTTTTCGGACGTATGACATTACATTGAACAAGACCTTTTGACAGCCACATGTTGAGAGTACTGTTTTACTGACTAAAGGTTTGTTGTTACTTTCTAGATTAAGTCTCAGAATTTCAAACTGTTAAGAACTCATAATGAAATTTATTAGAACAATTTATTAGGGCCTATTTCTATCTATCTATCCATCCGTACATCCAGTAACTCACCATTATTTTAATGCTAAATAAAAATACATATCTGAAATTTTCTCAAAATAAATATTAAGAAAAAAATGTAGAATTTTGGGCTCTCTTAGGTAGCATCTCTAGGGAAAAGCCCAGAAATGTGTGTTTTTAATAAGAGACCCATGTGAGTCTTATAATCAGACATGTTTGAGAGTGATAAAGAAAATTAGTTCTCATAAATTAACAGTTCTCAATTATATTATTCAGAAATTAGAATTTAAATATGATTCAAATGAAAAATCAATCTATAAAGATGTTTTAAAAAGCAGTTAGTATCAATGAATTTAATAAAGTGAAATACACCTGCACACTGCCTCATACGCTGCAAAAGTTCTTAGTTTGCTTAACTTCCCTCTCCTTTGAGATGCTAATTTTTTCCCTACCACCTAGTATCCTCCATTCTTTCTTTACAATATTATTTTCCTTTACAATCTAGGAGTTTGCATATTTTTCTAATTATAACAACATGTCTCTACTTAGTTTGCATGTATTATGAGGCAGAATAATTTCCAGTTGGTATAAGCATGGATATTGTTAACATAATTGTTCCTTAATATTCAGTGGATCGTTTCTGATTTCTCTATTATTTAGCAAGCATAAAAAGTGCCATAGGTTGAAAAGAGGTGGAGGAGCTAAGATGGTGGAGTAGCAGAAGGACCTTAGGCCTGCCTCATCCCTCAAGCACAGCTAGATAAATAACAAATCACTCTGAATACCCAAGAAATCAATACAAGGCCCAACCAAACTGCACAACTAGAGAGAGAGAAGAGGCCACACTGTGGAAGGTAGGAGGTGCAGAGACATGGTCTGGGGGAAAGAACTGATTGTGTGTGCAGTGGAGGGGAGGGAGCCTTGATCAGAGAGAGAGAGAGAGACAGAGAGAGAGAGAGAGAGACAGAGAGAAAAGTGCACAGGGAATCCTAAAGCCAGTGACTGGGAAACTGAGAGGGGCTGACTTTTATGAGTATTTGCAACCAGCAGGGTTCAAAGACTGGATTTTTAGAGGTCTGCTGGTATGGATCCCTGAGGGCACTCTAGTGCTCCTATGCAGAAGGAGGGCAGATAGCCCAGAGGCAAATAACCCCTGGGAATGCACTGGGAGAGACAAGATGGTCCTCCTTCTTGGAGGGCATCTGGGAGAGGTGATATTGCCTCTCCTGGAACAAAAGAGCTGCCAGGCACCATATCCCTCTCCTACACCTCAGGATAGGCACAGAGAACCTTGCCAAGGCTAATGTGGACACCTGCTTTTTACTGTGCTTTACTCCAAACTCCATGCCCCTGTGCTTTAGTGTGATTGCCCTTCTGGGTCAACATGCATCAGTCCCAACGTGGGGAGACCCTCTCCCAGAGAACCAACACAGGTCCCAAAAGTTTGGAGTTTTAAAACTCAGCCAGCCTGCTTGGGATAGAACACAGGTGCACTACACTGTTGGGTGGGTACACAGCCCAGACATTGACATGGTGAATGTAGTGATCAGAGAGTCCCTTGGACACATGAGGGGGAGACTGTTCACTTTTCTGGGAGGGCTTGCCAGACAGTAGCAGATGGGAACTCTCCTCTCCAGTTTCCAGGGACTAGGTAGCACCAAACATCTTAGTAAAGAATAAATGGATCACCCAGGGAATTAAAGAAGAAATATTTAAAAAATATATGGAAGTAAATGAAAATGAAAACATGGCAGTCCAAAACCTTTGGGATGCAGCAAAAGCAGGGAAAGCAAAAGAGGGAAGTATATAGCAATACAGGCCTACCTTAAAAAGCAACAAAAATTTCAAATATGCAACCTAACCTTACACCTAAAGGAGCTAGAAAAAGAATAACAAAGCCTAAAGCCAGTAGAAGGGAAATAATAAACATTAGGGCAGAAATAAATTATATAAAAGCAAACAAACAACCCAGTAGAACAGATCAGTGAAACCAGGAGCTAGTTCTTTGGAAAAAATTAATAAAATTGATATGCCCTTAGCCAGACTTATCCAAAAGAAAAGAGAAATGAGCCAAATAAATAAAATCATGACAAAGGGGAGATCACAACCAACACCATAGAAATAAAAACAATTATAAGGGAATATTATGAAAAACTACATGCCAACAATCAGGAAGATGGTTTCACAATGGTCTAGGCAATCTGAAAAAAAATGGATAAATTCCTAGAAACATAAAAATCTACCAAAATTGAAATAAGAAGAAATAGAAAACTTGAGCAGACCCATAACCAGCAAAGACATTGAATCAGTAATCAAAACTGTCCCAATAAACAAAAGTCGAGGGCCAGATGGATTCTCAGCAGAATTCTACTAAACAGCTAAAAATTAGTTAATATCTAGTCTTCTGAAACAGTTCCAAAAAATAGAAATGGAAGGAGAGCTTCTAAATTCATTCCATAAGGTCAACATTACTTTGATTCCAAAACCAAACAACCCCTCCCCTCCCAAAAAAGGAAAATTATGGACCAATACCCCTGATGAACATGGATGCAAAAATTCTCAACAAAATACCAGCAAATGAATCCAACAGTACATTAAAAGAATCATTCACCATGATTGAGTAGGATTTATTCCTGGGTTGCAAGGATGGCTCAATATTCATAAATCAATCAACAGCAATAACATTAATAAAAGAAAGGATAAGGGCCATATGATCCTCTTAATAGATGCAGAAAAAGCACTTGACAAAGTACAGCATCAATTTGTTAAAACCAACAAAGCAGGTATAGAGGGAACAACCCTCAACAAAGTAGGCATAGAGGGAACATACCTCAACATCATATAGGTCAGATATGAAAGACCCACAGCTAATATCATCCTCAATGGGGAAAAATCGAGAGCCTGCCCTCTATGGTCAGGAACAAAACAGGGAAGTCCACACTCACCACTGTTATTTAACATAGTACTGGAAGTCCTAGCCTCAGCAATCAAACAACAAAAAGAAATAAAAGGCATCTGAATCAGCACGGAAGAACTCAAACTTCCACTCTTCACAGATGACATGATATTCTATGTGGAAAACCCAAAAGACTCTAACAAAAAATTGCTAGAGTTGACCCACAAAATCAGTAAAGTCACAGGATACAAAATCAACATAAAGAAATTTCTTACATTTCTAAACAACAATAATGAAGCAGTAGAAAGAAAAATCAAGGAATCAATCCCATTTACAATTGTACCAAAACCCATAAGATACCCAGGAATAAACCTAACCACACAGGTAAAAAAGCTGCACTCTGAAAACTAAAGAATACTTATGAAAGCAATTGAAGATGACATAAAGAAATGGAAAAAGATCCCATGCTCATAGACTGGAAGAATAAATATTGTTAAAATGTCTATATTACCCAAAACAATCTACACACTTAATGTAATTCCTATTAAAATACCAACAGTATTTTTCGCAGAGCTGGAATATAAAATCCTAAAATTTGTATGGAGCCAGAAAAGACTCTGTATAGCCAAAGCAGTCTTGAAAAAGAAAAGGGGGCATCACAATTCCAGACTTCAAATTATATTACAAAGCTGTATGGATCAAGACAGTATGGTACTGGAACAAAAACAGACACATGGACCAATGGAACAGAATAGAGAACCCAGAAATGAACCCTCATCTCTATGGTCAACTAATCTCCAACAAAGCAGGAAAGAATATCCAATGGGAAAAAGAATGCCTCTTCAAAAAATGATGTTGGGAAAAGAGGACAGCCACATGCAGAAGAATGAAACTGATCCACTTCTTTACACCATACATAAAAATAAATTTAAAACGGATGAAAGACCTAAGTGTGAGTTAGGAAAACATCAAGAGGCAGTAACCTCTTCGATACGGGCTGCAGCAACTTCTTACTAGATACATCTCCTGAAGCAAGGAAAATAAAAGCAAAAATGAATTACCAGGATTTCATCAAGATAAAAAGCTTCCGCACAGCAAAGGAAGTAATCAACAAAACTAAAAGGCAACCTTTGGAATGGGAGAAGACATTTGCAAATGACATATCTTAGTATTCAAAATTTATAAAGAACTCACCAAACTCAGCACCCAAAAACAAATAATCCAGTTAAGAAATGGGCAGAAGACATAAATAGACATTTTCCCAAATAAAGATACCCAGATGGTTGACAGACATGAAAAGATGCTCAACATCACTGGTCATCAGGGAAATACAAACCAAAACTATAATGAGATATCACCTTACACCCATAAGAATGATTAAAATTAACACAGGAAACAAGATGTTGGTGAGGATGCAGAGAAAGGGGAACACTCTTATGCTATTGATGGGAATGCAAACTGGTACAACCACTCTGAAAAACAGTATGGAGGTTCCTCAAAAAGTTAAAAATAGAACACCCTATGATCCAGCAATTGCACTACTAAGTATTTACCCTAAGAATACAAAAATACTGATTTGAAGGGATACATGCATCCTGGTGGTTATAGCTTCATTATCAACAATAGTCAAATAATGGAAAAAGCCCAAATGTCTATTGACTGATGAATGGATAAAGAAAATGGTGGTGGTGGTGATGGTGGTGGTGGTGGTGGTGGTGCATGTGTGTGGTGGAATATTAGTCAGCCATAAAAATGAACTCTTTCCATTTGCAATGACATGGATAGACCCAGAGAGTATTATGCTAAGTGAAATAAGTCAGAGAAAGATAAATATCATATAATTTCACTCATATGTGGAATTTAAGAAATAAAATAGATGAACATGGGGGAAAAAAAGAGAGAGGCAAACCATAAAACAGACTCATAATTCTAGAGAACAAACTGAGGGTTGCAGGAAGAGAGGTAGGTGGGGAAAAGGGCTAAATGGGTGATGGGTATTAATGAGGACAATTGTGATGAGCACTGGGGTTCTTTGTAAGTTATGAATCACTAAATTCTCCTCCTGAAACTAATGTTACACTACATTAATCTTTAATAAAATGTGCCATAGGTTGAAAAGAGACTAGATTGGGCTTTATGTGAGATGGAATTCAGAATAGAAAACTAAACTAAGCTCTATTTCATAATGTGTTAGCTTTATATGGTCCCCAAAGCTCTTCATTGCAGAGGTCTTTCACATTTTTAGGGCTTAAACTGCAAACAAGTGAATCTAAGCTACCTGGTACCTAATAAATACGGAAAGAAGACATGGGCTGGAGAGGATGAGGCTGGTGAAGCTGTGGTCTGCTGCTTTGCAAGGCAGCCCTGACACGTAAATTGCATTCTACAGCAAGAGAGCATTTACATGGGAGGCCCCTGGCTGCTTCCAACCTTGTAGCTGTGCTGTATCTTGCTCTTCAATTCCATTCCTGTAAACAGTGACGTGCTAGCAAAGCTTGGTGAAACCAGACTCTAGAGCCACACCATGGGCATCTAAAACATCAATTACAAAACCAGAAGAATGGTCAGATCTTTGCAGCTGTGTATGTACTAGACAGTATCCTATCCTCTAGGCAGAGAAGCCACTGGACATATGGAACCTTGCAATTCTCGAGGCATAAGGCTTGGAAACCTGCACATGCAACCCTGTCTCCAGGGCTTTCAGCTGTGAGAGGAGAGAAAAGAAAGCAGAGGGTCACTGTCTGGACAATTCCTTCTGATTCTTAACAGGGACAGGAGAAATCATTTCATTAAATCTTTTACAGCTATTAAAATCCCTCATCTTGGGATGACTGGGTGGCTCAGTTGGGTAAACATCTGCCTTTGGCTCAGTTCATGATCCCAGGGCCTTGGGATCAAGCCCCACATTGGGCTCTGCTCAGCAGGGAGGCTGCTTCTCCCTCTCCCTCTGCCTGCTGCTCCCTGTGCTTGTGGTCTCTTACTCTCTTTGACAAATAACTAAAATCTTAAAAAAATATAAAATCACAATAAATCCCTCAACTCCTCTATGGGTTTAACTTGCAACTATTAGACAATGTTATCCTTTGTAAAGTGGATGGGCTATGTGGAGTAGGAGAGAAGAGTTGGTGGCTGATAAACAGCTGGTGGCCCATTTCAGACCACGTGGACAGTGGTCCAGAGGATGGGTTCAAATTCCAGAGATGTCCTTAACGGGGTTGAACCAGGTGACCTCATTGTTCTTGGGTTATCCTATATACCATGAGTGTGATCTTGGTTGGATCCACCTGACAGAACTCCTGCTGTGAAGACAAAAACTATCCCACTTGGAAAGCACTGAAAATGGTGCCTGGTGTAGACCATGCCTTCAGTAAATTTTCATTGTTCTTATTATTTCAAAAGATAAAATACACAAACTAATGAAGAGACCAAGAATAAATATCTAGATTGAAGTATAATATTAAAGAAGCTGTTAGCCTTTCAGCCATTTAACATGTATTCCTGAGCACCCATGCCTACGATTTTATGCTGTGCTTCCAGCCGACATCACCAACTTCTTCCTCCACTGTTCACAATTCCTGCAGGTAACATCTCATCAACAATGTCTATACTGTGCTTAACACTGGAGTGGACTAGAAATGGAGACACTGCTGAGTGGGCCTTTACTTCTAGCTACATGAAAGACAAAGTGATTCAGAGTCCAGCTTAAGTGTCTGCAGCATTTGCTTTTAGCTCGATATAGTTTCATCATGTCATACCATTCAGATTTATTTAGCAATAGACTTAAAAGAGCAAGTAATGCAGTGTTAAAAACATCTGAAAACTAGGAAAATATAATATTATATTATAAAAATATAATTTTCATTAAATTTTAACATAAATATTGAGGTCTTTTTTTGCAACCCTACTATATGAAATATGGAATATTTTTACTCTGTTACTATAGTGCTTTATGGTATAAAATGAGATAGTATTTATAAAATTATGTTTGTTTATTTGAGACCCCTGATAACACTCTTAGCAAATAGGAACAATACTTTTGAAGTGCTCAAATTTCATAAACCTTATATTTCACAACAGGGATAAAGGCTGGGTTCATCCAAGTTAATGTGCTAATAATCCTAAGAAAATATGCTGTGCTTAACAATGAATCATTTATTAGTCTTTTTTTTTTTTTTTTTTTAAGATTTTATTTATTTATTTGACAGAGAGAAATCACAAGTAGATGGAGAGGCAGGCAGAGAGAGAGAGGGAAGCAGGCTCCCCGCCGAGCAGAGAGCAGAGAGCCCGATGCGGGACTCGATCCCAGGACTCTGAGACCATGACCTGAGCCGAAGGCAGCGGCTTAACCCACTGAGCCACCCAGGCGCAGTAAAAGGCTCATATGTTATTTTTCTATATCCATAAAAGTCTATTCCACTTTAGTTGTTACAGGTAAATTAGATGTTAGTTCACAACCTTCACTGTGATTCCCCAGTGGAATCTGAAACCAGTCTCCCTAGAGAGATGACAGGGGAGACTGACAAAGAAGCAGACCACTCCCAGTTGGTAGGTGGCAAGTTTAACAAGGGGACTTACATACAAGGCTTGTCTTGGGCAGCTGTAGGCTATGAGCAGATCTCCATTACAGCCACCAGAATCTTAAAGTTTATACAGAGGCCTTACCTGGGCTATGACATACAACATCTGTAAGGTCTCAACACCATATTACTATCTCAAGCCTATGTCCTTGGGCATCTTCCAGCCTGGTGAGGGCAAGTAGAGTGCATATTCCAAGGACAGGGGAGAAGATGGAGCTATAATTGTTGGGGTCCAGCTCATAGGTCAGTTGGTGATCACAGGCTCTTGATGACCTCTTCCAACATGAGCATACTGAAAATTTTAGAAGATCATTTTAATAACATGCAACCACAATAACACATTCTTTTTTTATTATCAAAATCATATGTTATTTGTAGAAAATAAAGAAAAACAAAAAGTCATAAAAAGGAAAAGAGTTACATTTTTGTTCTTACTTTCCCAAAGTAACCATCCTTAAAATGTTAGCATAATCCATTTGTGTGTATGTGAATTTCTGCGTGAATGTATGAGGAATGAGTTACAATATATATTATAATAAAATTAAGATCTCAGTATACTATAGTCATACATTAATGAATATATTTTGGATATAACATATTATTTTAAACCACAATTTTAGTGACTACAAAGCTATCTATTATTGGTTGTGCCTACCTAATTCAAACTATTTTATTATTACTGTTTTAATTTTTTTTGAATTATGATTAATACTATAAAATATACTTTTACATGAGTGTCTGAATGTACAAATGGTTAATGTCTATTGCCTTAGTAGAAAATAATTTATGTTAAGGTTTTGGGTCAACAAAGTTTTCACAATTTGGAAACATTTTGCCTAGATATTTTCTTTCTAATAACAGTCCTTCTGTTTAAGCCCAAATCATATGAATGACCATCTTGGCACTAAATATTATTTTCCTTTATTCACTTCCTATTTATTACATGGAAACTATGGCTATTATTTTATGACACCATTATATAAAATAATTCTCTTCTAGTACTGAAAATACTAGTTATGCACTGCTTAAAACAGAATAGTTAACTTATAATGGCTTAATAAGTTTTAAAAAATTAAATGCAGAAATGCTGCAGAATAGCAGATATATGGTACTGTATGTAATTTTAATCTCTTATTCTAAAAGATCTGATCTTGTAAGACACTTTAAATCATCTATTGCTAGCTTAAAACTATATAAATTTTTATTAATTTCTTCAAATGAGGCAAGATAAAAACAAAAAGAAATATAATAGGTCCCTAAGCAAGCAGTCTCCCCAACTGGAAGGTTAAAATAACAAATGCAATGTATTTCCATTGAGCTTGTTTATGGATTCTGTACTGAACATTAATGTAGTTGAGTTACTAGCATCCAATAAGATAATAATCAAAAGTAAAACACATTTTCCAGTATAGGTGCAGTGAAATTGTTAATAAGAAAGATTTAAATCAGATTTGATAGGGGTATCCAGATATACGGACTCTGCTCCTTCCCAATTTTATACATTGATGGTGTAACTGGACCCTTGTGGTAAATTCACTAAACTTACTATGCATTCTATAGTTTACCTTCTTTTTTGAATATTTTTAAAGTTCACTTCAGTGTATAGAGAAGGCTAAGATGCCTGAGATATATAAGAACTGATTATTATTTTTATGACCAATATAGCAACTCAGAATTTGGTCGCTTCATTATTGAACCTCTTTATCTTTAAATTGTCACTTCCCCAACATCTTCATAGATGGTCTAGAAATACCGATCCATTTCACTTTGTGGAAAGTTCTATAGAACAGAACAGGGGTGGAAACTGTAGCACAGAGGAGTTTAAGAGCATTTTTCCAGGGTTGCACAGCTATCGAGAAGTACTGGTAGGATTAGAGCCCAGGCAGTTTAGTTCCCGCAGCCACATTTGTCTCATTTGCTGCAGCCTGTACTTCTTAATCCTCTTCACCTATGTTTTACCTAGAAGTGGGATTTCTGGATCTTACGGTAGTTCTATTTTTTAATTTTTTGAGGAGATTCCACACTCTTTTAATGGCGACTGAAACAATTTCTATTCTCAACAGTGCACAAACCTTCCCTTTTCTTCACATCCTTGTCACCACTTGTTATTTCTGATCTTTTCAGTAAGAGCCACTCTGACAGGTGCGAATGTCTCATCGTGATTTTGATTTGCATTTTCCAGGTGGTTACTGATGCTGTACATCTTTTCATGGGCCAGTTGGCTGTCTGTATGTCTTCTCTAGAAAAATGTCTCCTTACATCCTCTGACCATTTTTAGTTATCTTGAATTACAAGAGGTCTTTATATATTTTGGCTGTTAGTGCCTTATCAGATAAATCATTGCAAATATCTTTTACCATTCAGTATGCTGTCTTTTCATTTTCTTGATGATTTCCTCAACTGTGCAAGTTTTTCAGTTTTAGTCCCATCTGTTTATTTTAGCTTTTGTTGTCCTTGTCTGCTGAGACAGATGCAAAAGTATTAAGACTGATGTCAAAAAGTTTATTACCTGTTTTCTTCTAGCACTTGTATGACTTCAGGTCTTACATTTAAGTATTTAACCAATTTTTAAGTTTATTTTTATGTATTATAAGGAAGTGGTCCATTCCCTCTACCCACTTTGTTTAGAGTTTTATCATAAATTGGTGTTTTTCTCCCATTTGTCAAATGATTTTTCTCCATCTATTAAGATAATCATGATTTTCACCGTTCATCTTGTTAATGTGTTATATCACATTGATTTGCAACCATCCTCGCATCCTTGGAATAAATACCACTTGATAATAGTATATGGTCCCTTTAATATATTTTGAATTGGGATTGCTAACATTTTGTTAAGGATTTTTGCACCTATGTTCATCAGAGATGTTGGCCTATGATTTTTTTTTCTTTTCTTTCTTCTTTCTTTCTCCTTGTGTGGGTCTATATTGTTATCAGCTTCCTTCTTAGAGCTGCTTTTGTTGCATTCCATAACTTTTGGAGCATAGTGTCTTCATTTTCATTTGTTTCAATATGTTTTTCATTTCATTTTTTATTTTTTCAATGACCCTGTGATTGTTGAGCAAGCACATGGTTTAGCCTCCTCATCTGAGTTTTTTCCCAGTTTTCTCCTTAAAATTTATTTCTAATTTCATACCATTATGGTTGGGAAAAATGCTGGATACAATTTCAATCTTCTTTAAGTTTATTTAGATTGTCTTGTGGCCTAACATTATCTATCCTGGAAAATGATCCATGCACCCTTGAGAAGAAAGTGTATTCTGCTTTTTATAGTTGGAATGTTCTGTATATATCTGGTTAAATCCATCTGGTCTAATGTGCCATTTAAGGCCAATGTTTCTTTATTACTTTTCTGGCTTATATATCCATTGATATGGATAGTGGGGTATTAAGGTCCCCTACTATTATTGCTTTACTGTGGGAAACCCCCCCCAATGTCTTTTAATACTTGCTTTACATATTTAGGTGCCTTTATGTTGTGTGCATAAATACGTACAAGTGTTATATCTTCTTGTTGGATTGATTCCCTTATCATTATGTAATGCTTTTGTCTCTTTACAGCCTTTGTTTTGGAGTTCTATTTTGTATGATGTATTGCTACCCCAGCTTTCTTTTCACTTCTATTTACATGGAATATCCTTTTCTATTCCTTCACTCTCATTCTGTGTGTCTTTAGAGCTGAAATGAGTCTCTTTTGGACAGTATATAGATGGGTCTAGCTATTTTATCCATTCAGCCATCCTCTATCTTTTGATTGGAGATTTTAGTCCATTTATATTTAAAGTGATTATTGATGGGTGTGTTTTTATTGCCATTTTGTTCATTTCTTTTTTCCTGGTTGCTTTTGTAGTTCTTCTCTATTCTCTTGCCCTCTTCCCTTGTGATTTGAGAATGTTCTTTAGTACTATTTTTCGATTCCTTTCGATTTTTTTGTGTATCTATTATAGGGTTTGGTTTGTGTTTACCATGAGGTTCATCTATATCTACGTAGGTATGCAGTCTGTTTTAAGTCGGTGGTTGCTGAAGTTTGAATGCTTTCTAAAAACACCACCTTTTTACTCAACTCCTGTTTTATGTTTTGGATGTCATATTTTACATCTTTTGTGTATCCCTTAACTAATTATTGCAAATATAGTTGATTTTACTACTTTTTATCTTTTAAATTTCATACCAGATTAATAAGTGATTGACCCACTATTTTTACTATTTACTTTACCAGTGAGATTTTTTTCTTTCATTTTTTTTCTAGTATTGGTTTTTTCTTTATGTTTAAAGAAATTCATCTAATATTCTTAGTAAGTTGGTTTAGTGGTATTGAACACCTTTATCTTTTGCTTGTCTGGCAAAATTTTTTATCTCCCCTTCAATACTGAAGAATACCTGATAACCTTATAAGGTTATCAGGTATTCTTGGTTGCCATTTTTTCCTTTTAGAACCTTGAATGTATCATGCCACTCCCTTCTGGTCTATAAAATTTATGCTGAATGATCATAATCTATGGAAACTTCCATTACATACAACTAATTGCTTCTGGCTTGCTGCTTTTAAGATGTTCTCTTTCGTTTTTGACATTTTAATTACAATGTACCTTAGTTTGGATACTTTTGGGTTCGTCTTCTTTAGGAGTGTTTATACTTCCTCAACCTGGATGTCTGTTTTCTTCCCTAGGTTAGAAATGTTTTCAGTTATTATTTCTTCAAATAAGTTTTCTTCCCCATTCTCTCTCTTTTCCTTCTGGAACCCCTGTAATGCAAATGTTGGTATGCTGGATGTTGTCCTGGAGGTCTTTTAAACTAGCTAATTTTTCTTTTACATTTATAATTATTTCATTCCATGCTGAAATATATATGACATAAGCATGATGAAAAACAAATTTCATTATAAGCATTTTTATATGGAGATGAGTATACATACTCACTTTAAGTTCCACCTTCTATTTCCTGAAATTCCACTATATTTCACTCATGTAAGCACATTGAGATAAAGAATAAATATCTGAAGACTGAAGTTTTTTACCTATAGAAATATGATCAATCAGATTCAAACTTCCATTTGTCACTAGAATATTTAGAGATTTACTAACCAACTATCCTCATTTTCTTTTCTTTTCTTTTCTTTTTTTTTTTTAAAGACTTTATTTGAGAGAGAGAGTGAGTGAGAGTGAAAGCATGAGCTGGAGGGAGGGGCAGAAGGAGAGAGAGAAGCAAACTCCCCACTGAGCAGGAAGCCCGACCTCAGTCTCAATTCCAGGATTATGGGATCATGATCTGAGCAGAAGGTAGATACTTAACCAACTAAGCCACCCAAGCACCCTCATCCTCATCTTCCTTAATTCTTCTTTTTTTTTTTTCCTATTCAGTGTGGTTGATTTCCACTATTGAGTCTTTCATTCATATTTCCACTATTGAGTCTTTCATTCATTCTGTTTATTCTCCCATATGTTTTTCATTTCTGTTATTGTATGCTTCAGTTCTGATTGGTACTCTTTTATACTTTCTCTTTATTGAAGTTCCTTAGTGTGTTTATATATTCTTCTCTTGAATTTGGTAAGCATATTTATGACCATTACTTTGAATACTTTATTGGGTAGACTGCTTATCTCCCTTTCATTTCGCTCTTTTTCTGTGGGTTTTGTCTTGCTCTTTTGTTATTCCTCTATTTCTTCATTTTGCCTGGCTCTCTGTGTTTCTTTATATGTATTAGATAGTTACATCTTTGGTATACCTTCCAGTCTTAATGGAGTGGCCTTAGGTAGGAGATGTCCAGTGGTGCTCAGAAGCACAATTCCCTCTGGCATCCAGAGCTAGGTGTTCAGAGATGTCCCCTCTGGGGGCTGTATGCTCCCTCCTGTTGGGGCAGGGCTGTGAATGCTGCTAGCATGCTGCTGTATGGGTTGGTTTGCAGCCCAGCTGGCTGCAAGGCCTGACCATTAGAGCTGTTGGCCCATTGGTAGGTGGGTTTATTATCATGATGGCTATTATGCCCAGTCAAGGCACAGGGCTGTACAGGGCTCTTGGTGGGGAATGCGTCCTGGCACAGGCAGTGTAGAGGGAACATTCCAAAAGAGCACCCACAAGCACCAGGATCAGCTACTGAATGAGATAGTAGAAATGGCTACTATGAATGTCTCAGTCCCTGTGGAGAGGCCCAGATGCCTCTTGCCTTTCTGGCAGGTGCTCCAAGATTAGCAAGTCGGTTCCTTTACGATGTGCTTTTTGATCTGGTCTTTTTGTGATGGTTACCAAATTAAGTGAGTCTGTGTTTGAGACCTTTAAGAGAAGATTTACCTTTCCCTACAGTTCTGTAGTTTTTCTGGATGTATTCCCTGTTACTTTTCAAAGCCAGGTGTTTTGAGGGCTCATCTTTCCTGTGCAGAATCTAAGGGTTCAGATCCTGAAGTTTGAATCTCTTGCTCTTCAGAAAGAAGTTCTGTACCTTTGTGATTCCTTCTGACCATAAAAGGCCACACTTGTGTTGTGTTTTTTTTTTTTCCTTATCAAGAATATATCTGCTTCTTCTACCCATCTCAGTGCTATTCTTGATTGTAGAGGTTCTGTTCATCCAATTTTTAGGTCCCCTGCTGAGGGAATTATTCCATATACATTTGTAGATTTGGTGTGTCTGTGAGAAGTGAGCTCAGGATCTTCTTTTTTTCTTTTAAAGATGTTATTTATTTATTTGACAGAAAGTGACACAGTGAGAGAGGGAACACAAGCAGGGTAAGTGTGAGAGGGAGAAGCAGGCTTCCCCAAGCAGGGAGCCCCAAGTGGGGCTTGATCCCAGAACCCTGGGATCATCACCTGAGCCAAAGGCAGACACTTAATGACTGCAACATCTAGGCACGCTGAGCTCAGGATCTTCTTATAGCACCATCTCACACTGGTGTTTGGTTTATTTCATTTATTTTGCTCAGGAAAAGTTCTGTGAATTATAAACAGCCAACTCATGTGTGACATTGCCATATTTAACTCTAATTTTAAACTTGAGTCAGTTTATATATTTTAGTACACATAGTGAGGTAGGTAAATAATTCACAAAAAATTCTGCAGCAAAAATTCTCGAGACATAAACACAGAACAAGATGCTTTTCACAGGCTTCTCCAGCTTTCCTTCCTGGGAAACCGAACCAAGGGGAGATCATGTTTATGAAAGGAAGTGTTGGAATCTCTGCCATCCTCCTATCGTCCAACAGACCTGCTGGACCAAAGAGAAAACACATCTGCCCCTTTCTGGCTGGCAAGTGGTATTGTATAGTTCAACAGGAAATAAGGTGGGGCAGTAACGGATTCAGCCTGCTGATGCTAATAGAACTTTGTGAGAGAACAGGGAGAGAATTAGCAGTGGTAGAAGTAAGTTTAAGTAAGTTCACAAGAGTAAACATTTTTGTAAAGTCAAGAGTCTTAAAAAATGATTACATTTTGGTGGAAGCACATATCTTTCTCTACTTGGGCTAATCTAACAAAATACCATAGACTGGGTAGCTTATAAACAACAGAAATTTATTTTTCCAAAATCTGGAGTCTGGAAAATGCAAGATCAAGTTTTCTGTCTGGTGAGAGCCTACCTCCTAGTTCATAGATAACTCTTTTCACTGCATCCTCAAATGGTGGAGGGGGTAAGGGATTTCTCTGCATTTACATAAGTAACTATGACCTAGGGAAATGATCCCAAGAACCTAATACATGATCAAGTTCACAAATTACTTTGTGCAAAACTTGTAACTTTTTGAAAAACTTAAAACTATATAGACCTTTGACACTAAAATAATATAAAAATAATTGAGAATAAAATTGAAATACAAATTACAGCCTTCTATAGCAAAATTTAAAAGGGGAATTTGGTTGTTATTTTTATATTAGATCAAGTTGCTGAAATTTATTTTTAGTAAATATATATGCTTAAATTATAACATTATTTTTAAAACTTTAGTTAAAATACTCTTCTGGGGTATCTGAAATGGTAGCTATTTTAAAAATGGATGATTAATAGGATATACAATGTTCCTACAAATGACTGGCTTTCTCCCAAACTTTTTATCAATTTAGTGAAAATATCTCCAAAGTGTTTAGTCATTTTCCTACCTTCTCAAGCATTTAAATATTATCCAAAATGTTTCAGAAAAAAGAATTAGATAAATATATTTGTAGTTATAGTTGAATTCTGTGACACTATAAACACTGTGTAGTTTTCATCATATTGAAACAAGAAAAATAATGCAAATATTTCATATGGTTCAGTAAAAACATTATAACAAAACTTCTTGACACAATCTTATTGACACCTTTAAGAGGTATGGTTACAAGTACTTTTGTAAAAAATAATAAAATGTTTATAATATGAATAATTATAATGTGGATAACTTTGTTTTTAAGAAGTCTGAGAAACCTAGAGGAAATACTAAAATGTAAGTAGTATTTCCTCTTCAACCTTTCTATAATAAATATAAAATAGACTTTAGTAACCTGAATAAGTTGAAAAAAAATAATAAAAATAGAACTGCCACTGCACTATGCACTTAAAAATGGCTAGAATGGTGAATTTTACATTATATTTTATAACAGAGAAGAAAAAAAAAAGAAGGCAAGAATCACTGTAACTTGAAGATATCTATAGTAACAACAAATTTCCCTATTTACACTTAAAACTCCCAATACCACTAAATCAAAAACGTAAAATAGTGTGTATTTGTTATGATGACCTTGCAAAATTGAATAAAAATTAATCTATGGAAAAAAACCCCAGAACTAATAGTACTCTTGTAGTGAATCTGTAAGTAAAAAGACCTTCTGAGTTCATCTGATGTATAGCTTCTACACACTCTTCCAAGTTCAGTTGTATTAATAGGTTTTAATTACTGGCTCTTGTGGTATATTGTATTGTATTGACTAGTTTCACGAGTTTCTTGGTTACTTAGGATCTAGAGAGTTGTGTGGGCACAATACAAACTCAAATCCAATGACTGAAGAAATCAGTCATTCCTATTCAGCACCTTGGCATCTTTATATTTGCTATCACATGTGCTGAGATTAGAAAAACTATCCTCAAAGTCACTATACAGGTTTTCCACTAACAAGATGAACAAAGATCTATTACAATGGGATAACATAAATATACAGATATCTATAGTTTCACAGCATCTTATTATTAGAACTGTATATGTAATGTGTATATTTAAAAAAATATTTTATTTATTTGAGAGAGAGAGAAAGAGAGAGAGACAGAGCATGAGCAGTGGGGGAGGAGACAGAGAGGGAGGGAGAAACAGACTCCCTTCTGAGTGGGGAGCCGGACTTGAGGCTTGATTCCAGGACCTTGGGATCATGATATGGGACCAAAGGCAGCCGCTTAATTAACTGAGCCCTATAATGTATACATTTAATTATATATTAACATGGAATCAAGGTACCCTATAATGTATACATTTAATTATATATTAACATGGAATCAATCATACAAAAAATTGAGAAGTGAAGGCTTTTCACTATGAACAAATGGTATTTTGGCAAAATCTATCTGATTTTATGTTATCCTTTCTGTAATCTACATGAATATATTTCTTATTTTATTCATTCTATAACCTTCCAAACAAATGATATATGAAGGAATATTTTTTTCTTTTCAACAAATGCTAGGGACTGTAAAGGTCAGCTTTTGGTTTTATTTTAAAATAAAAGCATGAGACCAAA
Source organism: Mustela nivalis (assembly GCF_964662115.1). NCBI lineage: Eukaryota > Metazoa > Chordata > Mammalia > Carnivora > Mustelidae > Mustela > Mustela nivalis. Next base: position 71,502,678 of record NC_139020.1, read on the forward strand.
TAGAAGCAAGCTGATAACTACAGTCTATAGATAAATTTTATTAAATACATTAAATTGGGTTAAGTGGTTTAGAGAGACTATCAGGTCTCTCTCAATTTTAGCTTTCAGGAAAGTTGTTTTTGTCATTTTGGAGTATAAAAATATTGGAAGAATAATTATTCTCATGAGGTTTATAGAATTCATTTAAGTAAACATTACCATGTAAATTATATCTGGACTGTTAACAGATAATGTCTTATTGTATCGATCTGTCTAGTTTTCTGGTATTGAAAATTATAATAAAGCAGGAGATCATGTGGCCTATGAGTAAATCATTTTAACAAGAAATCTCACATTTACAAAGATAGACTTCCTTTGACTTGGAGTTACCTGCAAACAAACACAGTAACAAAATTCAAGTAGTCAGGGAATATTCGTATCATGAAAAGTAAGGATTCCTTCTGCCTCAAACCCCATTTTTCATCTCTAAAGGTACCACTGATAACAGATTTTTTTTTGTCTTCCAGGAGACATTCTAAGAACCAAACTAATATGTACACCTAGTGTCTTAGTCCATCTGTGCTGCTATAACAAAAATACCATAAACCGGATGGCTTATGAACAACAAACATTTATTTTTCACAGTTCTGGAGTGTGGAAGTCCAAGATCAGCCTGATGTGGCGAGGGCCTTCTTCCCAGATGCAGACTTATTGTAACCTCACATAGTAGAAGGGGCAAGGAAGGGATCATTCTCTGGCCTCTACTGTAAGGGCAGTAATCCCATTCATGAGGGTACCATCCTTATGAACTCAGTACCTCCCAAAGGTCACATCACCCAACACTATGACTCTGGGCATTAGGACTCAATATACCAATTCTGAAAGGACACAAACATTATCTATAGCATCTTATAATACAAATGACAGTCTTCCATATGAGTTTGTGTACCTATTTTTTTTTTAAGATTTTATTTATTTATTCGACAGAGAGAGACACAGTGAGAGAAGGAATACAAGCAGGGTGAGTGGGAGAGGGAAATGCAGGCCTCTGAGTAGGGAGCCTGATGCCTGGCTCCACCCCAGGACCCAGGGATAACGACTTGAGCCCAAGGCAGACCCTTAATAACTGAGTCGCCCAGGTGCCCCTTGTGTATCTATTTTTAAACTTACTAGTCTTCTTATATCATTTCAATTGATATAAACCTTTTTTTCTTTTTATAACTGAACACATTTTCTTTAACTGGCCAGTTAATGAAAATTTAAATTCTTTCAAAATTTCAGCTATTTCAAAAAAATATGTATATATATATATATATATATATATACATTTTTTGTGTATATATATATTATAAATATATATACATATATGTATTTCTGTGGGATATACTCCTAGAAGTAGAACAGCTGCATCAAAGTCTCATGCTATTTGTTTTGATAGCTATAGTCGAATTACATAACTCAAAGGAAAAATCTGTATTGATAGCTACCGTCGAGTTTGCACTCCTGGCAATAATGTATACACTTTCCAACAGAGTTTCTATCAAAATTTTGTCACTATTAAATCTCATAGTCAAAGAATAATAATTTCTCGTTGAGGGGTTGAGTAATTTTTTGTTTGAAGATCATTTGTATCTCCTTTTTTACAAACTTTCATTTGTCCATTCTTATCTATTATTTTTTCTTCTTTTCAACTTGGGTTCTTTATATAAAGTTTAGTAGAACTTTGTCATATTTGAAATATTTTTGAAACGTGCCTTTGGTCCTTACTTATTGGAATTCTCCACGCAATATTTTATTTCGTGTAGTCAAATTTTAGCTCCTTTTGTTTTTGTCATCTCTCCTTAATCCTGAAGAATAACAACTATAAAATTAAACGTTCATTATGACATGCAAGAGGAGTCTGGCCCGGTAGAAACCCTCCTGCGGAACAGAGACTAGGAGGTGGCCCAGAGCAGCCCCCACGCGCCTTCTTCCCACAGGAGGCGCTAGAAAGCCGGGCAGGAAGGTCGGGCCAGCCAGCCAGTTCTCCCAGCACGCACACCTCCCTACAGGTCCTACTGAGTCTCCCGGCCAACGTGCGCCTCGAGCCCGGAAACTCCCGCACCACCTGAGGATGCACCGCGCGGCGCAGGGGGCGGCCGAGCACCAGCCCAGGACGCCGCGCGCCCCCGCATCCGCCAGCCCCGGCCTCCCCTCACCACCCAGGCGGCCCTCCAGCCTCCTGAACCCCTTTCCTCGCCCGCCCCCGGCTCCACTCACCGCGGGCCCGATGTCCTCTCCGCACCCGCGACGCTAGGCCCGAGGTCTAACTTCCCGGCGGAGCGGAGTAGAGAGGAGGGACAGGGGAGGAGAGAAGGAAGAGGAGGACGTTTCAAATGGAAAACAAACGAGAGCCCCGAGGGGAGGGGGCGGTGCGGGGCTCAGGGGCGTGGTCCCGGCTCGCCCGGACCCTCCCCCGGGGCCAGCGGCCGCGCGGACCTCGGACCCCAGCCCCCGCGCTTGGCCCTCGGCCGCCTCGGGTCGGTTGTGCGGGAGGCGCGGAGCGCCACGGCTGTAGGCGTCCAAATGAGAAAGGACGGAGAGGGGGACACGGAGAGAAAAGTTGTCAGAGCTCTAGTGTGAGGTGAAGAGGGAGGTAAGGGCCTGTGGACGGTTGTTTCTAATGGGAGACGCAGGTTTTTGAGGAGATTTGCTGACAGCGATTACTGTGCGCGGAAAGGAAGCGAAGAAACCAGTTTCGCAAGAGCCCGGTTAATTTGCACCCGCTCCCACCCCTCAGACCCTTGGCTTGGAGAATTGGCCTTGGCATTGCAATGCGCCTGGAAACACTCAGGCGCGGGCCCAGGCATTTTGTGGGTTTTTTTTTATTTTTCCCCCTCACAGGATTGGAAGAGACCAGTTTGATTTTGGAGGCAGGAAGGCGGGGACTCCGGAGCGGGGGAGGGGAGCCTGTGTTTTCCGACACTGGGGGAGAAATGCCTTTTGTTAATTACCATTGCTGAGCACAAATGCTACCCCCTCCTGCCGCCCCCGCCCCCAGCCCCAGACTCCTGCGATTCAGCTCTGGGGTGGCCCATGGGGAGAAGCACAACTGATTGACTTGAGCTGGGGAAGTCTAAAAAAGTCCCTGATTATTAAAAAACAAAACAAAAAAAAAACCAAAATCCCAGAGCTGAGTAGAGGTATATTATGCTCTGAAGAGTACTTGGCGGTGCTCCACTGTGGGAGAAGTTTGGATGGGGAAGGCATATAGGAGTGGAGTTCTGGAATTTTCCATTTTTCTTTGCATGCCATTTTTAGTGTATGTGAAAATACATTAAAAAAATTCTATTGTACATATCATTAGCACAGGACATTTCTCAACTGTAGCAATAACCACCAAAGTTATGGTGATCCACAGTCAAGTCTTAAAGACATGATGCAGTTATGTTCCAACTTGAATAAGTTACGTGATAACAACTGCACTGCTTTAAACAAAAATTTTACTTTATGCTTTTTAGCTACATCTTTTCCTGTTTGTTATTATTTTTAACTGATTGATTTTATGTTGCCAAAAACCACTTGAAATTAATTATATCAGTACAAAATTAAGAAATTTGCAGTACACTTTATACACTTCAGTTCTTCAGTCCCTTGTGTCACTATTCAAGATATAATTTCCATATACATTATTAAAATTTTGTCTTATACATTTGACAAAACACAGCATCCTTTTTTGATTAAAACTCTCCACAGTGTAGGGAAAGACTGAACGTACCTCAATATCATAAATGCCCAGTGAATTTCATTCTCAATGGGGAAAAAAACCGATAACTTTTCCCCCTAAGGTCAGGAACATGACAGGGATGCCCACTCTTACCACTTTTGTTCAACATTGTGCTAGAAGTCCTAGCCTCAGCAATCAGACAACAAAAAGAAATAAAAGGCATTCAAACTGGCCAAGAAGAAGTCAAACTCTCCCTCTTTGCTGAAGGCATGATACTTTACATGGGAAACTCAAAAGACTCCACCCCAAAATTGCTAGCACTGGTACAGGAATTAAGGAATGTGGCAGGATACAAAATCAATGCACAGAAATCAGCTGCATTTCTATACATTAACAATGTAACTGAAGAAAGCGAAATTAAGGAATTGATTCCATTTACAATTGCACCAAAACCCATAAAATACCTAGGAATAAACCTAACCAAAGAGGTGAAGGATCAGTACTCTAAAAACTACAGAACACTTACAAAAGAAATGGCAGAAGACATAAAAAAATGGAAAAACATTCCATGCTTATTGATTGGCAGAACATATATTGTTAAAACTTCTATGCTGCCCAGAGCAATCTACACATTCAATGCAACCCCTATCAAAATATTGGCATTTTTCACAGAGCTGGTACAAATAATTCTGAAATTTGTAGGGAACTGGAGAAGACGTTGAATAGCCAAAGGAATGTTGAAAAAGAAAACCAAAGCTGGTGGCATTATAATCCCAGACTAAGCTGTGATTATTCACACAATACAGTGCTGGCACAAAAACAGACACATAGATCAATGGAACAGAATAGAGAACCCAGAAATGGACCCTCAGCTCTATGGTCAACTAATCTTTAACAAAGCAGGAAAAGAATATCCAATGGAAGAAGAACAGTCTCTTCAATAAGTAGTGCTAGGAATATTGGACAGCCACATGCAGAAGACTAAAACTGGGCCATTCTCTTATACCATAACACAAAATGACTCAAAATGAATGAATGATCTAAATATGAGAAAAGAATCCATCAAAATCCTAGAGGAGAATATAGGCAGCAACCTTTTTGATCTTGGCCACAGCAACTTCTTGATAGACACATCTCTAAAGGTGAGGGAAATAAAAGCAGTAATGAACTATTGGGATTTCATCAAGATAAAAACTTCTGCATGGCAAAGGAAACAGTTGACAAAATCGAAAGACAACCTACAGAATGGGAGAAGATACTTGCTAGCGATGTATCAGATAAAGGGCTAGTATCCAAAATCTCTAAAGAACTTATCAAACTCTGGATCCCTGGGTGGCTCAGTCAGTTAAGCTGCCATCTTCAGCTCAGGTCATGATCCCAGGATCTTGGGATCGAGTCCCGCATTGGGCTCCTTGCTCACCAGGGAGCCTGCTTCTCTCTCTGCCTCTGCCTGCCTCTCTGCCTGCTTGTGCACATGCTCTCTGTTTCTCTGTCTCTCTCTGACAAATAAATAAATAAAATCTTAAAAAAAAAAAGAGAGAGAACTTATCAAACTCAACACCCAAAGAACAAATAATCCAATCAAGAAATGGGGAGAAGACATGAATGGACATTTCTGCAATAATATACAGCTGGCCAAAAGACATATGGAAAATGCTCAACATCACTTGTCATCAGGGAAGTACAAATCAAAACCAGAATGAGCTATCACTTTACACCAGTCAGAATGGCTAAAATTAACAAGTCGGGAAAAGATAGGTATTGGCAAGGATTTGAAGAAAGGGTAACTCCCTTACACGGTTGGTGGGAATAGAGGCTGGTACAGCCACTCTGGAAAACAGTATGGAGTTTTCTCAAAAAGTTGAAAATAGAGCTACCCTATGACCCAGCAATTGCACTACTGGGTATTTACCCTAAATATACAGATGTGAAATGAAGGGGCACCTGCACCCCAATGTTCATAGCAGCACCCCAATGTTCATAGCAATGTTCACAATAACCAGATTGGAAGCAGCCGAGATGTCCTTTGACAGATGAATGGATAAAGAAGATGTGATGTATGTATATATACACACATATACATACAATGGAATAGTACTCGGCCATCAGAAAGGATGAATACTTACCATTTACATCCATGTGGATGGAACTGGAGGATATTATGCTAAGTGAAATAAGTCAATCAGAGAAAGACAATTATATGGTTTCACCCTTAAGTGGAGTATAAGAAAATGTAGAAGATCATAAGGGGAGGGAAAAGTCATGAATGGGAAGTAATCAGAGAAGGAGAGAAACCATGAAATACTCTTAACTATGGGGAAAAAACTGAGGGTTGGTGAAGGGAAAGTGGGTAGGGTGTTGGGGTAACTGGGTGATGGGCATTAAGGAGGACACATGGTATTATGAGCACTGGTGTTATTGGCAACTGATGGATTGTTTAACACTACATCTGAAACTAATGATGTATTATTTTTTGGCTAATTGAATTTAAATAAAATAAAATTTTGGTTTACAGAGTTAGTTGTCTTTTACAGATATTAAGACAAAGGGGAAAAAAGATAACTTTTATATTTACCCCTATGTTCACAATTCCATGTGACTTCATTCTTTCTTGGACATTTGAGTTTTTATAGTGTCACCTCCCATCAAGGTGAAGGATTTCCTTTTGGATTTCTTAAAGTGCAGATTTGCTGGCAATAAATTCTTTCAGCTTCTATTAATCTGAAAATATATTTATTTTCCCTTCATTTTTAAAGGTCATCTTACTGAATATAGAATTGTGGATTGGCAATATTTTGTTTGAATTCTTAACACGTTAAAGACATCATACCTTTATCTCCCTTTTTGTCTGATGATAGTAAGCTATGATGATACCTTTTTATCTTTGGTTTTCTGCACTTAGTCTATTCTACTCTGTTTTCTTTGTATTTTTCTATCTTGAGGTTCTCTGAGTTTCATGGATATGTCAGTCCACATTCCCCCCCCCCATATTTGGTTATATTTCAGCCATTTTTCTTTTAAATTTCTTCCTATCTCTATTTCCCCCCATCCTCTCTTATATCTAGGAATCCAACTGAATATATGCTGGAATTGGTATTGCCCAACAGATCACTGAGCTTTGTTTGTGTTTCCATTCTTTTACTCTTTTCGTAGAATTGGATAAATTCTATGGCTCTCTCTTCAAGTTACTGACTTTTAAGTTAATCTGTCCAGCGATTTTTTCCATTTTAGGTATTACATTTTCAGTTCTAATATTTCTATTTGGTCCTCCACTTGTTCACTCCACCCCCCCAAATTTATAATACAATATAATAGACTATAGTTACCATGTTTTATGTTACATATGCAGGACTTATTTTATAACTAGGAAGTTTGTACTTCTTGATCCCTTTCATTCATTCGTCCCACCTCCCAAGCCCTCACCTCTGGCAAACACCAATCTGTTTTTTATATCTATGTTTTTATTTTTTGTTTTTTCATTTGTTTTCTACTTTTAGATTCCACATATAAATGATATCATATGGTGTTTGCCTTTCTCTGACTTATTTCACTTAACAATACCCACTAGATCCATCCATGTTGTCACAAATGGAAGAATTCATTTTTTATATAGCTGAATAATGTTCCATTGTGTATATATACTGCATCTTCTTTATCCATTTATCTATCAATGGACACAGGCAGGTTGTTTCTGTATCTTGCATATTGTAAGTAATGGTTCAATGAACATGAGGTGCGTATATATTTTCAAAGTACTGTTTCGGTTTTCTTCAGATAGGTGCTCAGAAGTGGAATTGTTGGATTTTATGGTAGTTCTATTTTTAATTTTTTGAGGAAACTCCTCACTGTTTTTCATTGTGGCTGTACCAATGTACATTCCCATCAATAATGCACAAGGGTTCGCTTTTCTCCACATCATTGCCAACACTTGTTATTTCTTGTTTTTTGATAATGGCCATTCTGACAGGTGTGAGGTGATATCACAGTGTGGTGTTGAATTGCATTTCTGTGGTGATTAGTGATGAGCTTATTTCCATGTACCTGTTGGCTATTTGTATGTCTTTGGTGGGAAAATGTCAATATAGATCCTCTGTTCATTTTGTAATTGGAGTTGTTATTGTTATTGAGTAGTATAAGTCCTTTATATATTTTGGATAATAACCCCTTAAAAGTTATATGATTTATAAATATCTTCTCTCATTCAGTAAGTTGCCTTTTTAATTAGTTGATCATATCCTTTTTGTGCAGAAGAAGCTTTTTAGTTTGTTGTAGTCCCATTTGTTTATTTTGCTTCTGTTGCCTTTGCCTTTGGTGTCAGATCCTACACACACACACACACACACACACACACTCCACCAAGAGAGATGTTAAGAGATGTTTTCTTCCAGGAATTTTATGGTTCCTGCTTTTATATCATTCAATGCATTCTGAGTTAATTAATGCATTCTGAGTGTATGGTATGAGATAGTGATCTAGTTTCATCCTTTCCATGTGAATGTCCAGTTTTCCCTACACCATTTGTTGAAGAGACTGTCTCTTCCCCATAGTATATTCTTGCCTCTTTGTCAAAAATTAATTGACCATATATGTTTGGGTTAGTTTCTGTACTAAGAATAAAACTGTTCTGTTTTATTGATCAATATTTCTGTTTTTTATGCCAATACGACACTATTTTGAATACTATAGCTTTGTAATGTAGTTTAAATCAGGGAATGTGATGCTTTCAGCTTTGTTCTTCTTTCTCAAGATTGTTTTGGTTATTTGAAAATTTTTTGGTTCCAAACACATTTTAGAATGTTTGTTCTATTTCTGTGAAAAATGCCACTGGAATTTTGATAGGAATTGCATTGAATTTGTATATTACTTAGAGTGGTATGGACATTTTAATGATATTAAAAGTTCCTATCCATGAGCACAATATATGTTTTCATTTATTTGAGTCTTCAATTTCTTTCACCAATGTCTTAGAGTTTTCAGAATATATGCCTCTGACAGTTTGGTTAAATTTACAACAACTATAATTTTTTGATGCAACTATAATTGGGATTTTTCTCTTAATTTCTCTTTCTTATAGTTTGTTTTTAGTCTATAAAAATACAATAGATTTTTGTATATTGATTTTGTACCCTGAAACTTTTCTAAATCTTTTTTTTTTTTCTAAAGCTCTACCAGGTTTTATTTGGTGAGGTTTTAAGCATTCTCTTTCTATATGATCATGTCATCCACAAATAGTAATAATTTACTTCTTCCTTCCAATATGGAGACATTTATTTCTTTTTCTGTTTAATTGCTCTGGCAAGGATTCCACTACTCTTTTAATAAAAGTGACAAGAGTGGACATCCTTGTCTTGTTCCTGATTGTAAGGGAAAAGCTTTTAGGTTTTTGCCATTGAGTATGATGTTAGCTGTGGATTAGTCATATATGGCCTTTCTTATGTTGGGGTATGTTCCATCTATACCCACTTTTTTGGAGAATTTTTATCATAAATGGATGTCAGATTTCACTAAATGCTTTCTGTGCATCTATTGAGATGATCCTATGATTTTTATTCTTCATTTTGCTAATGTGGCATTGATATGCAGATGTTGAACCATCCAGGCATCCCTGGAATAAATCCCACTTGATCATGGTGTATAATCCTTTAAATGTATTATTGAATTTGGTTTGCTAATATTTTGTTGAAGATTTTTACATCTATGTTCATCAGGGATATTGGCCTGTAATTTGTGTGTGTGTGTGTGTGTGTGTGTGTGTTGTCCTTGACTGGTTTTGGTATCAAGTTAATGCTGACTTCGGAAAATGAGTTTGGGAGTGTTTCCTTACCTTCAATTTTTGGAAAAGTTGAAAAAGATTGACGTTAATTCTTAGATGTTTGGTAGAATTTACCAGTGACCCATTTCGTCTTGGGCTTTTCTGTGTTGGAAGGGTTTGAATACTAATTCAGTCTCTTTATTCTTTATTGATTTGTTTAGATTTTCGGTTTCTTCATGATTCAGTGGTGATAGGTTGGATGTTTTAAGAAATGTAACCATTTCTTCCAGGTTGTATAATTTGTTGACTTATAACTGTTCATAGCTGTCTCTTATGATTCTTTGTATTTCTATGGCATTGGTTCTAACTTCTCAGTTTTCATTTTGACTTTATTCATTTAGGCTCTTTCTTTTTCTCTTGATCTGTCTAGCTAAATTTTACCAATTTTGTCTATCTTTTCAAATAAACAGTCTTAGTTTCATTGATCTTCTCTATTGTCTTTTAAATGTATTTCACTTATTTCTTCTCTAATATTTATTATTTCCTTCCTTCTTTGGGTTTTGCTTTTTTATTCCTTTTCTAGTTCCTTTAGGTATAGGGCTTTACTTTTTTATTCCTTTTTTAGTTCCTTTAGGTATAAATGTAAGTTTTTTGAGATTTGTCTTGTTTCTTGAGAGAGACCTTTGTTGCTATAAACTTCACTCTTAGTACTGATTTGCTGCACCCCATGCATTTTGGTATGTTCTCTCTGTCTCAAGGTATTTTTTTGTTTCTTTTTTGACCCATTGATTTGCAGTAGTATGTTGTTTTATCTCCTCACATTTATGATTTTTCATTTTCTTCTTATAATTGATTTGTAAATGTATACTATTGCATCAAAATGATTCTTGATTGGTTTCAGTCTTCTCAGGCTTACTGAGGCTTGTTTTGTGGCCTAACATATGATCTATCCTAGAGAATGTTCCTTGTGTTCTTGAGAAGAATATGTAGTCTGCTACTTTTGGATGGAATATTCTGTATACATCAATTATGTCTATCTGGTCTAACATGTCATTTAAGACCCATAACTCATATCTTTTTTTTAAAGATCTTACTTATTTGAGAGAAAGAGAATGAGAGAGGGAGAACATAAGAGGAGGGATGGTCAGAGGGAGAAGCAGACTCACTGTTGAGCAGGGAGCCTGATGCTGGACTCAATCCAGAGACTCTGAGATCATGACCCAAGCCCAAGGCAGTCACCTAACCAACTGAGTCACCCAGATGCCCCAAGACCCGTAACTCTTAATTGATTTTCTGTGTGGATGAACTATCCATTGAAGTAAATGGTGTATTGAAGCCCCCTAATATTATTGTATTGCCATCAGTTTATTTCTTTTATTTCCATTAATATCTGCTTTTATATTTAGGTGTCTTTGTTGGGTTCATAAATATTTACAAATGTTATGTTATCTTATTGGATTGACTCCTATATGATTCTGTAATGCCCATCTTTGTCTTATATCACAGTCTTTGCTTTACAGTCTATTTTTTTCTAAGTTTCTCTACCCCAGCTTTCTTTTCATTTCCATTTGCATGAATTGTCTTTTTCCTTTCTGTCTCTTTCAGTAAGTATTTTTCCTTACATCTGAATTGACTCTTTTGTGAGCAATATATAGATGGGTCTTGTTTTTATATATTTAGCCACACTGTATCTTTTGATTGTGAAGTTTTATCTATTCACACTTAATTATTTTTAGGTAGGTACTTATTGACATTTTGTTGTTTTCTGGATGTTTTGTACTTTCTCCCTGTTCTTTTATTCTTCTTTTGCTTTTTACCCTTATGGTTTGATATCTCTAGTATTATGCTTAGATTCTTTTTCTCACTGTCCTTTCCGTATTTTTTTTCTTTTTGTACTTATTATAGGTGTTTGTTTTTGGTTACGTATGGTTTTGATGTCACATTTACCTCTTTATAATGTGTATCCCTTAGAAAATTATTTTAGGTATAGTTATTTCCACTATTTTTGTCTTTTTAGCCTTCCTACTAGCTTTAAAAATGATTAGTATACTTCCTTAATTATATTATTTACCTTTACCAGTGAGTTTTTTGCTTACATTATATTTTCTTGTTGCTAATTATTACCTTGTCTTTTCAGCTTAAAGTAGTCCCTTGAACATGTTTTTATAGAGTTGTTTTTTTTTTTTTTTTATGGTGAACTCCTTTAGTTTGTATTTGTCTGAAAAACTATTTTTCCCCAGCTCTGTAATGATAATCTTGCTAGATAGAGTATTCTTGTTTGGAAAGGGTTTTTTTTTTTTTTTTTTTTCTTCCCCTTTTAGTATTTTGAATATCATGCCACTTTCTCTAACCTGCAAAATTTCTACTTAGAAATCAGCTGATAGTCTTATGGGGGTTCCCTTTATATGTAACAAGTATTTTGTTTTTCATTGCTTTTAAGATTCTCTTTTTTTATCTTTAACTTTTTTTAAAAAATCACATTTTATTTAAGTTGAAATAAACTGCACAAAATTGATTTTTTCACCAAAAATAACAAAAAGATTTTCTATGTTGTTCCTAGATAAATCACAAAATGCTTATTTTTGTAAGCTTTCCAGATTGTGTTTATAAATCAAGACAAGGCAGTAGATCTCGTCATGGAAAAAGACAGAGGAAAACAGACAAATCAGTTGTCAGTATCCATGGCCTCTGATCCTGTCTTGACCATGAACAGAGGTGTTCATATATACTGGCTAAAACGCTTATGAAGGTGTAGGTATTCAGTGTATATTTGCTAAAGAACTTATGAAGATGTAGGCTCAACAAAGGAATATAAACAGCAACAATCCAATGTAAAACAACAATGGCAGGCTCTCCATTCAGACTTTAACTGTAACTTGTTATTTTAAGTTCATTTGGTAAAGACAAAAATCTCACACAATCCTTGCTTTATAAGCTCACACATTTCTCCTCCCTCTGTCTGGTGACTCCCTTAACTGTCCATTATAGATTTTTAATGTACTAACACTCCTATTATTCAAAGGTCACTTGTGAGCTTCATTGTAACATTTTATAAAATGTATTCTTTCCTCCCACACCTCTTCAAAATCTGTGTCTTCCAAGAACTGATAATTCAACACCTGACCATCGGATTCAGTGATAATAAATGTTATGTCTAAAATGACTTAACTAAAACAATTCCCAAGTTCCATTAGCAGAGATCCCATAGAAGTGTAACGTGGCACTTCCAATGCTAATCTTCTGGAAGAACAGGTATGTCTCCAAAGCATGAGAGTTTAAACCAGGGCCATTTAAATAGTCAGATTATCAATGGCTAATGTGCTCAATGAGAGGTCAATAGGTCAAGATAGTTAGTGATTAAGTGGCCTACATACACTTGATGTCTTTTCTGTAAGATGTTTTCAAATTTCTTGCAGATTTTTCCATATATCAAACATAAGAGAAAGGCTGCTTTAAAAGCCTCTTAGGTACTTTCAGTGTTTTCTGAGTTATCTGTGAGAAGCTCGGACTTAGTTGTATAGAGTTGGACATATATGTCCACCATTAAATCCAGATCATGTTTTATATCAAATGTTAAGCAAATGTTAAGCAAAGCCAAGTTACTTGACCTTTGGTGTGTCAAAGTGTTCCTCAGGTATGCTTTGAGATGCTTCTGCCCATTTTCATAATGTTCATTCTCAAACCTTCATCACAAGAAGAATACATAGAACTTTCAAGCAATGCATAAACATCAGGAAAAAACTTGATGTTTGGTGGATCCAGGATTTCATAAATGGTGGATGGAAGCTCTTTATCTTTCCCTCCATTTTTCCACTTGATTCTCTAGCAATGCAGCACAGGTGAGAGTGTGTTGGGGTGGGGCAAGTCACTTCTGTACATGTCAGTACTGTGCTCCTCTGATGTTTTAAATTTGAGCTGTTCCATGACAGAGGGTACAAAAGATAAGCATTTAAGAGCTTTGAGGTGCTGTTCTGATATTATATCTTTCAGTTCCTGAATAAGTGGTTCACTTTTGGAACTTTTAGTTTCTTTATAGTAACTCCCAGAGGTGAGCTGAGATTCCAGATTACCTTGCTGAGCTCTGTGGAATTTCCCAGGGAGTCTCACTTGAATATCATTTACTTGCCAGTTTTGTGGCTTGTTCAAATCAAAATTCATGAGAAACTTCAGTATTTTCTACCACTTCATTTAGTGAATGAAGCACTGCAGTCAAGCTATTGGCTGCTAAGAAGACATTTGAGGTTTGCCCTTGGAGATTTTTACAAAAGGCTTGTGTGAAAGGTAGAACATTTTCAAGATCAACAATGGTAATGATGAAATCAAAATCTGTAACTGCACTACAGAGTATAAAAGTTCAACCAGCTGTATAGCCATTCCATCTAATATTTGTATCACTGTATATATCATCCAAACATAAAACAAGTGCTTGTTGGTGCAGTAAAATTTCAAAAGCTCATGCTTGCCTGTCCACTGAGAATGGCAGATTTCCTTCAGTTCTTTACCCTTTTCCTCATTGTTTTGAAAGAGGACAGCAATTTCATTGTCAAGCTACAAAACCAGTTGTGGAGATGCATGGAAGAAAGAACAAGCTTCCTCAATCATTCCTAATGCAACAGATACTCCCACAACAGGCACTGATTTTGCCAACCTCATATTTAAGGCACAGGAAGAGCAAAATGTATAGACAACTTGGGGATATTTCATTTATAATAGATTCATTTTTTAAAATTCTCTTTTTCTTTTGCTGCTTTGTTTGGGTAAGTTCTGCCGTCCTGTGTTCCAGACCACTGATTTGTTCTGCTTCAGCTAGTCTGCTGTTGGATCCCCTTAGTGTATTTTTCAGTTTAGTTATTAATCTTCATCTCTGTTATTTCTGTTGGGCACTTTCTTATATTTTTGTTCTCTTTGTTGAAGTTCTTGCTGTGTTCATACAATCTCTCCCTGAGTTTGGTGAGCATTCTTATGACAATTACTTTGAACTCTTTTGTCAGGTAAATTACTTCTCCCCATTTCTTTCTTTTTTTTTTTTTTTTCCTTCCTAGGCTTTTATCTTGTACTGTCATTTGAGATATAGTTCTGTTTCCTCATTTTGCTTGTCTCTCTACATTTGTTTCTATGTGTTAAGCAAAACAGCTATTTCTTCCGGTTTTAAAGGGGTGCCCCTATATGGGAGGTGGACCTTACTATTTAGCAATGCCTTAGCTCTTGCTTATCTCTCAAATTGTCTCTCTATTTTTTTCAGGGCCCTGAACCCCAGAAATGTATTCCTTCCCTTCACCAAGGCATGACACTCAGGGTAATCCTCTGTGTGGGCTGCATGTGTCCTCTGGCTTTGGGATGGTTGGTGTAAGGGGCAGGGTGTTTACCTGCTGTTTCTGGTGTAGCCATGGCAGTGGTGTGGGTAGATGGAACACTCACCTGCCACCTCTGGTAGGGCAGCAGCTATGGCACAGGGAGGCAGAGCACTTGCCCACTGCCTCTGACATGACAGCATCAGTGGTGTGGGGGGTATGTTTGAGCCAAGGAAGCTGCTAGGTGGGGTGGGTGCTTCCCTGACACACCTGACAGCAGTGCAAGGGGGCAGCACTAGCTTGTTAGAGTTAGACTACAAAATTAGTTCCCACCAGCTTTAGTGCTAAAAAGGTAGTGGAAACTTGTAAAAAAGGATGCCCACCATAATTTTTGTCCCTGGGGAGACTCCCTGTAGGATTTTGCGCCCTCTAGATGTTTTTAAGATTAACGACTAAATTTCCTTCACATGTGGCCTAGACTTTTTAAAACTGTTGCTTTTGCACTGGATTCCAGGATGAGTGATTCTGCATATGAGCTCTTTAAGAGTGGACTTTCTGTTCTGTTCCACTCTGGTTCTCTTGGATACAATCCTGTTAATTTTCAAAACCAGACATTTTGGAAGCTTATCCCTCCAAGTGCAGGTCCCAAGGGTTGGTTGGGGTGCCTGAAGTGGAACAGAAATCCCTCACTCCTCATGGAGAAGTTCTGTGTTTATAAGATCCCTCATGCTTGTGGTTCACCATGACCAGTGTGGGTTTTGAGGAGATTGCATGTGTGCCTCTCCTATCTGTTTTGATATGGCCCTTTTATCTTTTGTTGTGGAAGAGCTGTTAAACTAGTTCTCAGGGTTTTTTTCCCCCCTCCATTTATTTATCTTTCTTAAATTAACAACAATGTAAATGTATTATTTGTTTCAGGGGTACAGGTCTGTGATTCATCAGTCTTATGCAACACCCAGCACACACCACAACACATACCCTCCCTAATGTCCATCACCCAGCCACACCATCCCTCCTACCTGCCTCCACTCCAGCAACCCTCAGTTTGTTTTCTGAGATTAAGTGTCTCTTATGGTTTGTCTCCCTTTCTGGTTTTATCTTGTTTCATTTTTTCCTCTCTTCCTCTATGAGCCTCTACCTTGTTTCTCAAATCCCACATGAAGTGAGATCATATGATAATTGTCTTTCTCTGATTGACTTATTTTGCTCAGCATAATACCCTCTAGTTCCATCCACGTCATTGTACATCGCAAGATTTCACTTTAAAATTAAAAAAAAAAAATTTTATTTATTTGATAGAGAGAGAGAGACAGAGAGAAAAGGAACACAAGCGGGGGAGAGGGAAAGAGAGAAGCAGGCTTCCTGTGGAGCAGGGAACCTGATGTGGGGCTTGATCCCAGGACCCTGGAATCATGAGCTAAGCTGAAGGCAGATGCTTAATGACTGAGCCACACAGGCACCCCAAGATTTCACCATTTTGATGACTGAATAGTATTCCTTTGGGTATCTTCTTTATCTATTCTCTGTTGAATGAAATCTGGGCTCTTTCCTTAGTTTGGCTGTTGTGGACATTACTGCTGTAAACACTGGGGTGTATGTGCTCCTTTGGATTACTACATTTATATCTTTGGGGTAAATACCCAGTAGTGCAATTGGTGGGCTATAGTGTAGCTAGCTCTATTTTTGAGGAACCTCCATACTGTTTTCCAGAGTGGCTACACCAGCTTGCATTCCCACCAACACTGTAGGAGGGTTCCCCTTTCTCTGCATCCTCACCAACATCTGTCATTTCCGAACTTGTTAATATTAGCTATTCTGACTGGTGTAAGGTGGTATCTCATTGTGGGTTCGATCTGTATTTCCCTGAAGCTAAGTGATTTTGAACATTTTTCCATGTGTCTGTTGGCCATCTGGATGTCTTCTTTGCAGAAATGTCTGTTCATATCTTCTGCTCAATCATTTCTTGATTGGATTATTTGTTCCTTGGGGGTTGAGTTTGATAAGTTCTTTAGAGATTTTGGATACTAACCCTTTATCTGATATGTCATTTGCAAATATCTTCTCCCATTCTGTCAGTTGTTTTTTGGTTTTGTTGACTGTTTCCTTTGCTGTGCAAAAGATTTGATCTTGATGAAGTCCCAATAGTTCATTTTTTCTCTTGCTTTCCTTGTCTTTGGTGATGTGTCTAGGAGGAAGATGCTGCAGCTGTGGTTGAGGAGGTTGTTGTCTGTGTTCTCCTCAAGGATTTTTTTTAAAATAAACATATAATATATTTTTATCCCCAGGGGTACAGGTCTGTGAATCGCCAGGTTTACACACTTCACAGCACTCACCATACCACATACCCTCCTTAATGTCCATAACCCCACCCCCTTCTCCCAACCCCTCTCCCCCCAGCAACCATCAGTCTGTTTTGTGAGATTAAGAGTCACTTGTGATTTGTCTCCCTCCCAATCCCATCTTGTTACATTTATTCTTCTCCTACCCCCTTCACCCCCGATGTTGCATTTCCACTTCCTCATATCAGGGAGATCATATGATAGTTGTCTTTCTCTGATTGACTTATTTCACTAAGCATGATACCCTCTAGTTCCATCCACATTGTCACAAATAGCAAGATTTTATTTCTTTTGATGGCTGCATAGTATTCCATTATATATATATACCACAACTTCTTTATTCATTCATCTGTTGATGGACATCCAGGTTCTTTCCATAGTTTGGCTGTTGTAGACATTGCTGCTATAAACATACGGGTGCACGTGCCCCTTCAGATCACTACGTTTGTATCTTTAGGGTAAATACCCAGTAGTGCAATTGCTGGGTCATAGGGTAGTTCTATTTTCAACATTTTAAGGATGCTCTTTTCCAGAGTGGTTGCACCAGCTTGCATTCCCACCAACAGTATACTAGGGTTCCCCTTTCTCTGCATCCTTGCCAACATCTGACATTTCCTGACTTGTTAATTTTAGCCATTCTGACTGGTGTGAGGTGATATCTCATTGTGGTTTTGATTTGTATTTCCCTGATGCCGAGTGATACGGAGCACTTTTTCATGTGTCTGTTGGCCATCTGGATGTCTTCTTTGCAGAAATGTCTGTTCATGTCCTCTGCCCATTTCTTGATTGGATTATTTGTTCTTTGAGTGTTGAGTTTGCTAAGTTCTTTATAGATTTTGGACACTAGCCCTTTATCTGTGTCGTTTGAAAATATCTTCTCCCATTTGGTCAGTTGTCTTTTGGTTTTGTTAACTGTTTCCTTTGCTGTGCAAAAGCTTTTGATCTTGATGAAATCCCAATAGTTCATTTTTGCCCTTGCTTCCCTTGCCTTTGGCGATGTTCCTAGGAAGAAGTTGCTGCGGCTGAGGTCGAAGAGGTTGCTGCCTGTGTTCTCCTCAAGGATTTTGCTAGATTCCTTTCTCATAGTGAGGTCCTTCATCCATTTTGAGTCTATTTTCATGTATGGTATAAGGAAATGGTCCAATTTCATTTTTCTGCATGTGGCTGTCCAATTATCCCAACACCATTTATTGAAGAGGCTGTCTTTTTCCATTGGACATTCTTTCCTGCTTTGTTGAGGATTAGTTGACCATAGAGTTGAGGGTCTATTTCTGGGCTCTCTATTCTGTTCCATTGATTTATGTGTCTGTTTTTGTGCCAGTACCATGCTGTCTTGATGATGACAGCTTTGTAATAGAGCTTGAAGTCCGGAATTGTGATGCCACCAACTTTGGCTTTCTTTTTCAATATCCCTTTGGCTATTTGAGATCTTTCCTGGTTCCATATAAATTTTAGGATTATTTGTTCCATTTCTTTGAAAAAAAAAAAAAAAGGATGGTATTTTGATAGGAATGGCATTAAATGTGTAGATTGCTTTAGGTAGCATAGACATTTTCACAATATTTATTCTTCCAATCCAGGAGCATGGAACATTTTTCCATTTCTTTGTGTCTTCCTCAATTTCTTTCATGAGTACTTTAATTTTCTGAGTATAGATTCTTAGCCTCTTTGGTTAGGTTTATTCCTAGGTATCTTATAGCTTTGGGTGCAATTGTAAATGGGATTGACTTCTTAATTTCTCTTTCTTCTGTCTTGTTGGTGTAGAGAAATGCAACTGATTTCTGTGCATTGATTTTATATCCTGACACTTTACTGAATTCCTGTACAAGTTCTAGCGGTTTTGGAGTGGAGTCTTTTGGGTTTTCCACATATAGTATCATATCGTCTGCAAAGAGTGATAGTTTGACTTCTTCTTTGCCGATTTAGATGCATTTAATTTCCTTTTGTTGTCTGATTGCTGAGGCTAGGACTTCTAGTACTAGTGGTGATAATGGACATCCCTGCTGTGTTCCTGACCTTAGCAAAAAAGGTTTCAGTTTTTCTCCATTGAGAATGATATTTGCGGTGGGTTTTTCATAGATGGCTTTGATAATATTGAGGTATGTGCCCTCTATCCCTACACTTTGAAGAGTTTTGATCAGGAAGGGATGCTGTACTTTGTCAAATGCTTTTTTAGCATCTATTGAGAGTATCATATGATTCTTGTTCTTTCTTTTATTAATGTGTTGTATCACATTGATTGATTTGTGGATGGTGAACCAAATTTGCAGCCCTGGAATAAATCCCACTTGGTCGTGGTGAATAATCCTTTTAATGTACTGTTGAATCCTATTGGCTGGTATTTTGGTGAAAATTTTCACATTTGTGTTCATCAAGGATATTGGTCTGTAGTTCTCTTTTTTGAAGGGATCCTTGTCCGGTTTTGGGATCAAGGTGATGCTGGCCTCATAAAATAAGTTTGGAAGTTTTCCTTCCATTTCTATTTTTTGGAACAGTTTCAAGAGAATAGGAATTAGTTCTTTAAATGTTTGGTAGAATTCTCCCAGGAAGCTGTCTGGCCCTGGGCTTTTGTTTGTTTGGAGATTTTTGATGACTGTTTCAATCTCCTTACTGGTTATGGGTCTTTTCAGGTTTTCTATTTCTTCCTGGTTCAGTTATGGTAGTTTATATGTCTCTAGGAATGCATCCTTTTCTTCCAGATTGTCAAATTTGTTGGCGTAGAGTTGCTCATAGTACGTTCTTATAATTGTCTGTATTTCTTTGGTGTTAGTTGTGATCTCTCCTCTTTCATTCATGATTTTATTTATTTGGGTCCTTTCTCTTTTCTTTTTGATAAGTCTGGCCAGGGGTTGATCAATCTCATTAATTCTTTCAAAGAACCAGCTCCTAGTTTCGTTGATTTGTTCTATTGTTTTCTTGGTTTCTATTTCATTGATTTCTGCTCTGATCTTTATGATTTCTCTTCTCCTGCTGGGCTTAGGGTTTCTTTCTTGTTCTTTCTCCAGCTCCTTTAGGTGTAGGGTTAGGTTGTGTACCTGAGACCTTTCTTGTTTCTTGAGAAAGGCTTGTACCGCTATATATTTTCCTCTCAGGACTGCCTTTGTTGTGTCCCACAGATTTTGAACCATTGTGTTTTCATTATCATTTGTTTCCATGAATTTTTTCAATTCTTCTTTAATTTCCTGGTTGACCCATCCATTCTTTAGAAGGATGCTCTTTAGTCTCCATGTATTTGGGTTCTTTCCAAATTTCCTGTTGTGGTTGAGTTCTAGCTTCATAGCATTGTGGTTTGAAAATATGCAGGGAATGATCCCAATCTTTTGATTCTGGTTGAGACCTGATTTAGGACCCAGGATGTGATCTATTCTGGAGAATGTTCCATGTGCACTAGAGAAGAATGTGTATTCTGTTGCTTTGGGATGAAATGTTCTGAATATATCTGTGATGTCCCATCTGGTCCAGTGTGTCATTCAAGGCCTTTATTTCCTTGTTGATCTTTTGCTTGGATGATCTGTCCATTTCAGTGAGGGGAGTGTTAAAGTCCCCTACTATTATTGTATTATTGTCAATGTGTTTCTTTGATTTTGTCATTAATTGGTTTATCTAGTTGGCTGCTCCCACGTTGGGGGCATAGATATTTAAAATTGTTAGATCTTCTTGTTGGACAGACCCTTTGAGTATGATATAGTGTCCTTCCTCATTTCTTATTTTAGTCTTGGCTTAAAATCTAATTGATCTGGTATAAGGATTGCCACTCCTGCTTTCTTCTGATGTCCATTAGCATTTTAAATTCTTTTCCACCCCCTCACTTTAAATCTGGAGGTGTCTTCAGGTTTAAAATGAGTTTCTTCTAGGCAACATATAGATGGGTTTTATTTTTTTATCCATTCTGATACCCTGTGTCTTTTGACTGGTGCATCTAGCCCATTAACATTCAGGGTAACTATTGAGAGATATGAATTTAGTGCCATTGTATTGCCTGTAAGGTGACTGTTACTGTATATTGTCTCTGTTCCTTTCTGTTCTACCTCTTGTATGCTCTCTTTGCTTAGAGGACCCCTTTCAGTATTTCCTGTAGAGGTGGTTTGGTGTTTGCAAATTCTTTCAGTTTTTGTTTGTCCCGGAAGCCTTTAATCTCTCCTTCTATTTTCAATGATAGCCTAGCTGGATATAGTATTCTTGGCTGCATGTTTTTCTCATTTAGTGCTCTGAATATATCATGCCATCCTTTCTGGCCTGCCAGGTCTCTGTGGATAAGTCTGCTGTCAATCTAATACTTTTACCATTGTATGTTACAGACTTCTTTTCCCGGGCTGCTTTCAGGATTTTCTCTTTATCACTAAGACTTGTAAATTTTACTATTAGGTGACGGGGTGTGGACCTATTCATATTGATTATGAGGGGGGTTCTCTGCACCTCCTGGATTTTGGTGCTTATTCCCTTTGCCATATTGGGGATATTCTCTCCAATAATTCTCTCCAATATACCTTCTGCTCCCCTCTCTCTTTCTTCTTCTTCTGGAATCCCCATTATTCTAATGTTGTTTTGTCTTATGCTGTCACTTATCTCTCGAATTCTGCCCTCATGGTCCAGTAGCTGTTTGTCCCTCTTTTGCTTAGCTTCTTTATTCTCTGTCATTTGGTCTTCTATATCACTAATTCTTTCTTCTGCCTCATTTATCCTAGATGTTAGAGCCTCCATTTTTTATTGCACCTCATTAATAGCTTTTTTTATTTCAACTTGGTTAGATTTTAGTTCTTTTATTTCTCCAGAAAAGGCTTTTATATCTCCCAAGAGGGTTTCCTCTAATATCTTATATCTATCATGCCTTTTTCGAGCCTGGCTAAAACCTTGAGAATCATCATTCTGAACTCTAGATCTGACATATTACCAATGTCTGTATTGATTATGTCCCTAGCCTTCAGTACTGCCTCTTGTTCTTTTTTTTTTGTGGTGAATTTTTCCACCTTGTCATTTTGTCCAGATAAGAGTATATGAAGGAGTAAGTAAAATACTAAAAGGGTGGCAAAGACCCCAGGAAAATATGCTTTAACCAAATCAGAAGAGATCCTAAATCATGGGTGAGGGGGAAGAAAGTGTATAAAAAGAGGTTCAGAAAGGATAAAAAAAAAAAAGAAACAATTAAAAAAAGAAAATGAATAAAGAAAAAATATAAAAAAGAAAAGAATATATATATATAAGATAAACTAGTTAAAAACGTTAAAAAAGAAGGTAAAAGTTAAGAAAATTTAGCAGAAGAAGAGAGAAAAAATAATTAATAAAGAAAAAAATTAAATTAACTGCAAGACTAAAGAATTATGGGGAGAAAGCCATGAGTTCCATGCTTTGCTTTCTCCTCCTCTGGAATTCTACTGCTCTCCTTGGTATTGAAACTGCATTCCTTGGTAGGTGAACTTGGTCCTGGTTGGATTTCTTGTTGATCTTCTGGGGGAGGGGCCTGTTGTAGTGATTCTCAAGTGTCTTTGCCCCAGGCAGAATTGCACCGCTCCTTCTAGGGGCCGGGCTGAGTAATCCGCTTGGGTTTCCTTTCGGGAGCATTTGTTCCCTGAGCGCTTTCCGTAGAGTTCTGGAGGATGGGAATGAAAATGGCGGCCTCCCAGTCTCCGGCCCAGAGAAGCCGAGGGCTCGGGCCCTACTCCTCAGTGCGCCCTCAAAGACCAGCGCCCACGCTTCAAGCTTCCGGAGCCTGTGACCAGTTCAAGGTAACCCCGAGCTGTGAGCTCACTCCTTGGCTCTGTCCCTGTAGCCGATTTCCCCGTTCTAATACCTGCAAGTTCTGCGACACTGAGACACCCCAGTCCTTCTGTGACCCTGCGGGACCTGAGGCCATGCTGACCCCGCATGGGCTTCGCCCCGGTTTACCCTCTGGAGTGATGTCCCTCAGTGGAACAGACTTTTAAAAGTCCTGATTTTGTGCTCCGTTGCTCCGCTGCTTGCCAGGAGCCAGCCCCTCCCCCCGCAGTGTATCTTCCCGTCGCTTTGGATTCACTTCTCCACCAGTCTTACCTTTCAGAAAGTGGTTGATTTTCTGTTTCTAGAATTGCTGTTCTTCTCTTCCATCTCCCGTTGGATTTGTAGGTGTTTGCAATCTTTAGATAAGCTATCTAGCTGATCTCCTGCTACCTGAAGTAGTCTCAGCCTGCTACTTCTCCACCATCTTCACTCCTCTCTCCTCAAGGATTTTGATGGATTCCTGTCTCATATTTAGATCTTTCATCCATTTTGAGTTTATCTTTGTGGGTGGTGTTAAGACAATGGTCCAGTTTCATTCTGCATGTGGCTGTCCAATTTCCGAGCACCATTTGTTGAAGAGACTATTCTTTTTCCATGGCTATTCTTTCCTGTTTTGTTGAAGATTCACTGACCATAGAGTTGAGGATCCATTTCTGCATTTTCTGTTCTGTTCCATCTATCTGTGTGTCTGTTTTTATGCCGGCACCATATTGTGTTGATGGTCACAGCTTTGTAATTGAGCTTGAGTTCAGAGATTGTGATGCCTCCAGCTTTGGTTTTATTTTTCAACATTCTTCTGGCTATTTGGGGTCCTTTCTGATTCCATACAAATTTTAGGATTATTTGTTTCAGCTCTGAAAAAAAGTTGATGGTATTTTGATAGAGATTACACTGAATGTATAGATCGCTCTAGGTAGCACAGACATTTTAACAATATTTGTTCTTCCAATCCATTTTTTAGGGTTATTCTTAATATCTTGATAGCATTGCTTTTTAAAAATGACCAAAAAAATTACATTTTTGTATATGAAAAAGTGCCCAAAAGGAATATGGATGTTTGAGCTTCCATTTTGCCATGGATAAGACACTGAGTCTTTATTCTTATGTATTATTGGCATTATAATGCCAAATTTCATATTTCAAGACATCTATGTGAAGATTGAAAGAGAAAGGCCTGCAAACCCCATAAGGACAGCTTCCTCCAATCTGTGTCTGGGAAATTGTACAGTTCTGGCACAGTAGATGATTAATAAGCACTTGATGAATATTTCACAGTTGAATAAAGGCCTTTTTAAAGAATTATTGGAAAGGACAGTTTTCTTTTGCATTTTTCTAGCTTGCTTAGTTTGATTACTTCTGTGTTCTGTTTAGATTACTTGGTGATCATTTCTGAGCTAACAGTATAAACAATTTCTTCAATTTTAACACAATAGATTTCCTTCAGTAGAAGAGTACATTAAAATCTTTCTTGTCTACAAATTTTGGACAAGTTTTAGGCAGTTTGAAAACAGTACATCAAGGGTATGCCTGGGGGAGTCAGTCATTAAGTGTCTGCCTTTGGCTCAGATCATGATCCTAGGGTCCTGGGATTGAGCCTGGCATCAAGCCTCCTGTTCAGCGGGAAGCCTGCTTCTCCCTCTCCCACTCCCCCTGCTTTTATTCCCTCTCTCACTGTACTTTTCTCTCTGTGTCAAATAAATAAAATCTAAACAAAAATAAAAAAAACAGTGAATCTGTCTATAAGAAGATGAAAGAATTCCTCATCTGTCAATGTTTATTTCTCTAGGTCTTGAAAAATAAACAAATAAAGGTTAGCAGGAAACCATAAAGCTACAGACACATTAAAATTTCATCAAAAGAGAAATTTTAACAGGACAGAAAACCAGGACAGAAACAAGTGGTATTTATTTGGGGTATAAACCATTAGAATGAGGCAATGAAACAAAATAATAGCAAAAACCAAAAACCTTACGTGGTCTATGCTAAAGAGTTTTTCACAAGAAAAGTAAAGTGGTGCATGAGCCCATTCACTATAGAGTTCTAAACAACCTTGAGAACTGAGAGAAAAAATTTCCTTTGCTGTTTTTCATGGCATATTCAAGAGAATTGAAAAGTACTATAAAAAAATAACAATGACCAACTAAACAAAATGTGTAACAACCATATTTCAGGAAAGAACTACTAACTGGTGATTCTGATTTCAAGGTAATGTCTGTTGTGAAAGATGTTAAGTTATGCAGATGAACCAATAAACAGAGAGGACCTTAAAGGAGAAAGTAACTGATTTCTCTGTTAACATGAGAAAAATTACTAAACTCATTAAAGAATGGAGGCATGGTGACTGTAGGTGACATGTAGGACTCTTTATTGTTTATATTAAAGAAATGTTAGATTGACAATAGCCAGTATGATTATCTTCCTGACCAAGCAAATTGTGGGACATAGGCACAGTCTGAACCATGTAAAGATACTCTTTGCACGTATAACTATAATTCTTCCTCAGTTGGGAAAAAAGAGTAGTGATTTATAACAGACCTGAGTGATGCAATACTGCGCCTTCCTACCTCAGATTTAGAGAATTCTGGAACAAGTTAAATAGAAGGAGTTTATAAAAATAAGGTAAAAAGAAATTGTGTCAAAACTGGTTAAATCCTCTAGTGTATTAAAAAACTACAGCAAATGCCAGAAGAAATATAAGAAGCTCATCAAAGAAAGAAAAAGATAAAACTTTGGCCTAAGATTTGAAAGGGAAAAAAGAAGCCAAAAGAAAATTTCAAGTAAATCTAACAAAATCAACACTTGGAAGAAAATTCTTGTCAGAAAAAGGGGTACATTTAAAAATAAATTTTTGATGGTCATTTTCCCATAAAGTGAAACCTATGAGAGTGCACATGGTTCCCATATATAGGGTAGGTAGATTTGATGAAAACATGAGTTTCATTAACATCTAGGAAACCTAAATCACACTTAGGAAGCAACAGTTGGCATTGGTCTCTAGAGGACAAATTCTGGGAATGTATTATCTTAGACTCATGGAGAAAGCAGAAATAAATTGTTGGGGGAAGAGTCTCAAATTCTGTTATCTATGTTGAAGTCCCCTGGCAACAGATGCTCAGAGGAAAAGAGAAAGAAGTTATTGGAAACTGCAACTAGACAAGGATGATACAAAGGGTGGAAATGAAAGGAAAAACCGATTTAGAATCCCATATATTGCAAATATGTTTAAATGAAGACATATACGAACAGTTTGTTATTAAAGCATTTGGATCAGATGAAAAATTATATGTGAATGTATTTTGAAAATCTACTGAGCCAAGACAAATTTGGACTCCTCGTAGTATAATCTGAAGCTAAATTCCCTGTTGCACTAATAAGGACCAAAGAAAATGTTTATTTCTCCTTTATTACCCTGTTAGTTCTTTCTCTCCTCATTTAACATTATCTCTAAGATAATGTGGCTAGTGAATAAAAATATAGATAAAAATGTAGGTGAAAAATAATGTGACACTTTCTTCAACTACTTATATGCTACGGCAGCCCAGTATGGTAAAAGGGTTTTTGTTTGGACTCTGCTTATGTTCTGTAACTTATGTTCTGTAAACAAGGTTTTGTTTTGTTTTGTTTATAAAAATGAAGTATAGCATCCATTGGGTCTGAAACTTAGACTCCTCCACAAATTCAGTTATATGTATTTTATATATTCATATAGAACTACAATGTCTTTTCCCTTATTTTTTAAAAGTTCTGGTCAAAAGAATCACAAAGTAAGTATGTGACAAATTTCTTTTTGAACTAGCTTATTAAAATGTAATGTTGCATTAAAGTGGTTTATATTTGCTATTTGCTTTGCTATCTCTCTCTGCAGTACTCATGATGTATTCTAAAATTTTGGCAAAGAAACTTAGTTAAGAGTAATTAATTGGAGGGATACTGGGGTATCTTCCAAGCTCCACATGGAAATGCATTTGAGCCTCAACGTCTGTCTAGAATCATGATTTTCTAACCTAGCTGCCCCCTACCTTTAGTCTGATTTTTTTTTTTTTTTTTAAATATAGGCTCTAACCAAAGAGACTCTGATTTGATTATTCTGGTGTAGGGCCTAGAAATTAAGTACTGTAGTAACTTCTAGATGAACTGTGGTCCATATCCATGAATAGATATGCAGTTTCTAGAAAAAGGGCAGTGGGGCAGATAATAGAATAGCATCTATTTAGAGAGGGATTACCTGGGGCTTTTACCTCTCTTTTCCATGCTAATACGTGAAATAATTGGACATTTCAACAAAACTCTTCTAACTATATTTTTAATAATATTTTTGAATGAATTTTTTACTTTGATAATGAAATTATTTTTCTTTTAAACTTACTCAATTTTTTTTCAATTATTTATTTGGAAGACAGAGATCACAAGTAGTTAGAGAGGCAGGCAGAGAGAGAGAGAGAGAGGAGGAAGCAGGCTCCCCACTGAGCAGAGAGCCTGATGTGGGGCTCAATCCCTGGAATCAATGACCTGAGCCGAAAGCAGAGGCTTTAACCCACTGAGCCACCCAGGCGCCCCTAAACTTACTCAATTTTGTGTTTATCACTTTTCATGAAGACTTTTTTCTTCTTTTGTGCAGATGTATGCATCTGCCACTTGGTGGCACCCATCTTGTTTTTGAACCTTAGTTTATCTGAGTGAAGGGGCTGAGAGAGGGGGATGGAAGGATAGGGAAGAAAAGGTGTGGGAGTGTTAGATGTATGTGATAGAACCATGATTTTCTTTTCTAACTACCTAGTAGAGAACTACAAGAACTACAAGAGTGATAGAGCCTCTCTAAAACTAGATTCACTGATCATTAAGCAAGAATTTCATCACCTTCGATGTTGATGCTTCTATGACTTAAAGTATTATCACCTGTTTCCTTCTGTTCTTGAAACTAGTCATTTATGACTCCCCCCATCATTAAAAATATATTCATGTTTAGCTTTTCAAAACTTCTAAAGCTACCAATTGTTCAATCAGGAAGAAACAGACAAATACAATGTCCTGGTGGAAGTTCTGTGTTGCTTGTTTGTTTGCTGGAGGTGTGTTTTATCCCCTGTATCTTTGCCTTTATCACTCAGATACTGGGGCTTTGCCGAAGAAGAGGAGGGTTTTGTTTCTTAAAAAAAAAAAAAAAAAGGCAAATAGCTCATTTTGACTTTAGTTTGGTCTGTGCCAATTCATAGTAAAAATCATCATATCACAGGACCTTAGCACTCCCTACAATATCCCTACTTCTCAAAACCACTGGATTTTTGTTATGATAAACAGTCCATGCTGGTTAGAACTGCAGCGTTTTGTAGACAATTTCGATGCACTGAAACCTTTTGGGAATCTGACACACCTTGACTAATAGGTCTAATTATCATAATTTGGGGCAACTGTTAAACTAAGAGTATTACCACCACCATTAGGAGCCCATTGACACACACACCCCTTTATTTAAGAAACATTAACAGGATTTGAAGCATTTACATAAAAGGCACATATTTTCCACAGTCTTAGTCTACTAAAATTAAAATTAATTAAGAAAATAACATGAGAATAGTAAACAGTGTTTGTCCCTATGAAATCTAGAGTGATTTAATGCTGCTTGTATAAGGATGCAGTATTGTGTAGTTAGATAACAGACTTTGTGTTTAGATGGTTCCAGGTTCAGATTTCAACTCTATCCCCAGGCAACGTTTGGAAAGGTACATAATGTTTCTGAAACTCAATTCTTTTTTTTTTTTTTTTAATTTATTTATTGGAGAGGCAGAGATCACAAGTAGGCAGAGAGAGAGGAGGAAGCAGGCTTCCTGCTGAGCAGAGAGCCGGATACCGAGCTCGATCCCAGGACCCCTGGGATCATGACCTGTAAATTGTAACTCAATTCTTGCATCGAAGAATGGTGTTACGGTTTTTCATAAGATTGTTGTATAGTTTTGGGATGCCTGGGTGGCTCAGTTGGTTAAGATTGTTGTATAGTTTAGATGGGCTATAGAATGTGGCTAGGAGGTAGTATTGGGCTGGGAGACTTTTTATATCATATTTCTCTAGCAGCAGTCTGATGCTTAATCTAACCTCAAAGTTCCTCTGTATAGTCTCTAGGAGAGATAGTTACAGGAATCATTTTTAAATGAATTTTGTTGAGATAATAGTAGATACACATGCAGTTGTAAAAAAATAATTTAGATAAATCCTTAAATACTTCACCCATTTTTTAAAAAGTAGTATAATACCACATCCAGGATATTGACATTGATACAATTTATCTTACTTAATTTTCTCCAGCTTTACTTACAGGTGCATGTGTGTGCACACGTGTGTGTGTGTGTGTGTTGTGTGGGGGATTAGTTATATAATTTTATCAGCATTGTAGGTGTGTATATCCAGTAACACAGTCTTGATACTGAACATTCCATTTTCACAAGTATCCCTCATATTGCCTCTGTACAACCATGCTCACCTCCTTCCAGTTGACCCATATACCTTTTCCCCCTTATAAACACTAGAAGCCAGGGATCTAATGTCCATTTCTAAAACTTCATTTTTTGAAAAGTGTTGTAAAAATGGAATCATGCAGTGTGTGATCTTTGGGGATATTGACTTTTGGGGACCTTTATTTACTCAATCTAATTCCCTGGAAATCCATCAAAGGCACATACATCCATGGTTCTTTTTTTGCTGAGTAATATTACAATTTCTGCATGTACCACCCCATTTGCTCTCAACTACTCATCTATTCTTTTAGTCTTTTTTTCCCTTAAAGATTTTATTGATTTATTTGAGAACATGTGCGTGTTCATTGAGAGAGAGAGAACACACAGAGCGAGAGGGAGAAGCAGGCTCCCTGCTGAGCAAGGAGGGGCTCAATCCCAGGATCCTGGGATCATGCCCTAAACCGAAGGCAGACACTTAATTGACTGAGCCACCCAGGTGCCCCAACTATTCATCTGTTGAAGGACAGCTGAGCTAGTTTCAGTTTTTGGCTGTTATGAATAAAGCTTCTACTACTTTCGTGTGAACATACATTTGTTTCTTTGCTGTAAATGCCCTAGATGCTGTGGTAGTTGTATGTTTTGTTCTGAGAAACTGCCAAGTTTTTCCAGAGTGTCTATAACATTTTATATACAATGTAAATTTATCAATGATAGTTTCTCTTGGTCTCTGCCAACATTTCTTTGTTCTTTTTTTATGATTTTATATATTTATTTGAGAAAGAGGAAGCCAGAGACAAGAGCATGAGCAGAGGGAGAGGGGGAAGAAGGAGAGGAAGTAGCAGATTACCTGTTGAGTAGGGAGCCCGACATGGGACTTTATCCCAGGACCCTGGGATCATGATCTGAGCTGAAGGTGGATGCTTAATTGACTGAGCCACCCAGGTGCTTCCCTTTGCCAACATTTCATGTGATAACCATTTTTATTTTGGGAATTCTAATAGGTAAACAATAATATCTTATGGTAGTTTTAATTTGCATTTCCTAGTGCTAATCATGTTGAACATCTATCTTTTCATAAGTTTACTTGTCATCTGTATGTATCCAGTGAAGTGTCTTCATGTCTTTTATCATTTTCTGATTGTATTCTTTTTCTACTGTTGAGTTTTGAGACTTCGTTATATATTCTATGGTTCTTTGTTGAATATGTGGTTCCCAAATATTTTCTGTCTGTACTTGTCTTTTTATCCTCTTCCTTCTGCTTACCATTGGGCTAATTTTGCCCCCTTTAATCTGATTTCTTATCAGATATTTGATTTTTAAATATTTTCTCCCATTCAGTAGGTTACCTTTTCATTTTGTTAATGGTTTCCTTTGCTGTGCAGAAGCTCTGTAGTTTGATGTAGTCCCACCTATTTATTTTTATTTATTAATTTTTAAAGGTCTATTTATTTATTTATTTGACATAGAGGAAGAATGACAGTGAGAGAGGGAAACAAGCAGGAGTGGGAGAGGGAGAAGCAGGCTTCCCGCTGAGCTGGAAGCCCTAAGCGGCTCCATCCCAGGAGCCTGGGATCATGACCTGAGCAGAGGGGCAGCCACTTATCAGCTGAGCCTCTAAGGCGGCCCCTCCCCCACCACTTTGTTTGTTTGTTTGTTTATTTTCTTTTGGTGTCAAATCCAAAGGATAACCAAGATGAATGTCAAAAGCTTAACCACGAATGTTTTCTTCTAGGAGTTTTAGTTTCAGGTCTTACATTCAAGACATTAATCTATCTTCAGTTAATATTTGTATATGGTTTAAGACTGTGGTTCAGTTTTATTCTTTTTTTATGTAGCCGTCCAGTTTTCCTAGCATCATTTATTGCAGAATCTGTCCATTTTTATTCTTGGCTTCTTTGTCATAAATTAATTGACCTTATTTGTGTGAGTGTATTTCTTGGCTCTATATTTTGTACCACTGATCTATGTGTCTCTTTTTATGACAATACCATAGTATTTCAGCAAGTGATTTTTTAAATTATTGAATGCAATGTAAATTAAATTAATCTATGAGTACCTAAAATAATGGTGAGATGTTATAATAAAGAATATAATATGCAGAATATATAGAATTCATATGCTGTTATGTTCTTAATCTTAATTCTATAACTTTAAATATTTAAAAACCTGATCTTTAAATGATTTTTCGAATGATCTAACTTGTGATTGGCAGCTCACAACTAAAATGAAGGATGTCATCAATAGACAAGGAAATTAAAAAAAAGAATGGATTGTTTTAATTTAACATAATTATTTTTCTAAAACTAACAACAATATTGTGAAGCCACTAATTTGCACAAACTATTTTTTATAATACTTTTAATTATTTGTAAACTCACTAGAGAAAAATGCACATATATATTCATATATATTATTGGAACTTGCAATGGAAGTTTTAATTTGTTTTTTGTTGTTGTTGTTGCTTTTTTTTTTTTAAACATTTTATTTATTTATTTGACAGAGAAAGATCACAAGTAGGCAGAGAGTCAGGCAGAGAGAGAGGAGGAAGCAGGCTCTCCACAGAGCAGAGAGCCTGATGTGGGGCTCGATCCCAGGACCCTGGGATCATGACCTGAGCCGAAGGCAGAGGCTTTAACCCACTGAGCCACCCAGGTGCCCTGGAAGTTTTAATTTGTATGGCCACATTTTAGTGAGGAACATGGAAAATTTAATAACTTACCCAACATCCAATATGTAACATGTGATTGAAGTGGTATTCAGACATGCATTTGCTACATTTCAAAGCTTGTGGTTTCCCATTCTAGACCAAATGACAAAGATTTAGCTTGCTCCAATGTGTAAAGTGATATTGCCCTGTGTTCAGGACTGGCTTCATGGGCCTGGGAACAATGCAGTAATAAAGGGCCCTGTGCTTGGTTTAATGTACTGCTACTGCCATCTTGAAATTTTACTGGCATTTGAATAAGTGACACTGCATTTTGGTTTGCATTGGGCCCAGCAAATTATGCAGCTGGTCCTGCTCCTGGAAAATATCTCAACTTTTAACACTCTTCATGTTTGAAGGCACAATAAAACCAATCCTAATCAATAAGCAAGATCATTTTAGACAATTTTGAGACTGATTTCTTCTCATGATTAGTAAAATAGCTTCATCTCTCAGATATCAGTTATCTCTTTCCTATGAGAATGGTACTCATTGACCTTGAATGTGCAGTACTCACTTGTGGCTGAGGTGCTATTCACCAATGGTGATGCTTCTGGAGTTCTCCAAAGAAAGATAGCCTGCTGGGAATGGATGCCCCTTCATTTGGCTTAAGCAAACTTCCTAGCAAACTGTAGGCTTTGGAAGAAAAGTAACTTCCTCTGGTTTACTGAAGGGATACTTTGACCCTTCTTTAAATTGATCTTCAAAATACTAAATCTGTGGATGTGGGGAGTAGGAAAGAGAAAGAGAGTGAGATAGACAATAACACTGTGGATAGACTTTGTCTCCCACCTAGAAAGAATATATTGTTCTCTCATTATGTTCCTATAGAACTTTATGTAAATCTTATTAATTTCCCTTAGTACCTGTTAGGAGTTGTTATTGGTTTAAATGTGTTTGTCCCTTACTAGGCTCCTTAAGTAGTGAAATACAGTCTTGTTCATCTTTTTTTTTAATTTTTGGACCCCTAAAATTTAGTAAAATTTTAATGAAATGTTTGAAGAAATGCAATGCCAAATTTCCCTTGTAGTCATATTTTGGTACTTGTATATCTCAATCGTAATTATGCAATTTTCAGGTGAGGGAAAACTTCCCCAAACTAAAACTTAATGAATCCCCCAAATGGATACATATGTGCTTCATTACCTAAAAGCAGTATTTCCAATTAGTTTTTACCTGTGGGTTTTATTTTCCCAATGTGATTTAGCTAATGTTTTAGCTAAAGAGAAAGTGAGCCACTGATTAAACCAGTGTCCTAGCATAAGACAAAATGAACCACTATTAACATAAATCTTTCTCCAATAGCATTTGACAAAATTCACTGCTAATTATTTAGCCAGCTACAGATGTACTTGTCAAGTAGTGGGATCATAAAGATTCTTTTTGTCTTTTTCTTCATTGATTTTCTTTCTCCTGAAATATGGCAATATGGCATTTACATACTAACTATGAGCGTCTATTGATACTGTGCAGCTCAGGATATGCTTTTTGTAGAAAAGAGCAATTTCTTTTACATTAAAAAAAAGAAAAAATATATATTTCAGGAATCATAAGGTCATACTAATTACTCAAAACCTAGTCACTGCTAATAAAGATTTAAAGCAGGTAGAGAAATGCCAGTATTATACCAATTGCTTCAGAGTATAAAGTATGATAGAACAAGTCCCAACTTGTTTATTTATTTATTTTTTAAGGTCAGAACGGACACATGCTGAAGCCAGCTTACAAAGGCTTAGAAGAGCCAGTTGCGAGCATCTCTTTCCAACTCTGTGTTCTGTGACATCACATTGATAGACTGAAATCAGCTCTCATGGGAATATGTTCACCAAGGTAATATCAATCACTATAAAAAAGGTCTTTTATTTTCCTGGAAAGCAATGATTGGACATTTATCAGCAGACTGCTGATTTTAGTCCCGATTCCATAATAGGAATATTTTAAGACAAGAAAATTACATACTAAAATCACTTATGAACACAGGTGTAAATATCTTTAACAGAACTAATATAACTAAGCAAAACCAAATAAAACATTATGCTTGTCATCCCAAGTCAATCAATGTGGCTCACTACCCTATCATAATAAGAAGAAAATCACATTACCTTATCACCAGATGCATAAAAGTCATATATAATTAAAGTTGGTAAAAATCTCAGCAATTTAGAAATAAGAGTTAAACTTTTTCAGTCTCACTAAGAGTAGCTGCAAGAACCTAGAGCTAATTATATATGAATGAAATATCAAAAAATTTCCCCTTAAGGAAAGTTGGGAAAAAAGCAAAGAAATCTACTGCCAGTACTTTTATTTGCCATAATATGGGAGGCCCTATCCAATTCAAAAAAGCAAAAAAAAAAAAAGGAAATCCATAGATTGGGAACTGTAAAGTATAATTATTTTTATTGACCAATGACAATTATATGTATAAAAAACTCAAAAGACTCTACAAAGAAACTATTAAAACTAATAAGTAAATTTATCAAGGTGATAGTATACAAATTAATATACACAAAATGATTTGTATTTCCATATACTAGAAACAAAAATTAGAAAATTTAATTTAAAAGATGCCATGTACAACAGCACCAAAACAATTATCACCAAAAATCAAATATCTAATAAAAAAAGGAAAAATTCATAAAATCTCTGTTCTGGTAAATATAAAACCTACGTGACAGAAATAAAGACCTACATAAAAGACAGATAGACCATGTTCCCAGATTGGATGTTTTAATATTGTTAAAGTATATTTCTCCTCAAATTGATCTATGGGTTCAATGAAATTCCAAACAAAAATCCCAACTGTTGAGGTCCATTATCAAAGGAATGAGACTGAGACAAAGTGAAAGTTATGCAAAGCTTTATTCTATGCCAACCATTAGAAGTCAGACTGACTGACCAGGGCTGCCTCCGAAGAGAGCAACCCCATCCTGATCTCACAGGCTGGTTTTATAGAGCATAACTGCAGACCTCAAGATACGTGGCTTCTATTTACTCCCAGAATCGATACCCAGAACCGATGGAACTACTGGGATGCGTTTATTCCTGGAATGAAGTCCATGGATGTAAACAATAATATGTAAACAACAATATGCTACCTAGGCAATATGGAGTCACTCTGGCTAAGCAGGCCCTAGTAGTTAAACAGGTTTTAACATTAAATTTGCCCTAACACCAATGAGCTATTTTTGTGGAAAATGCAGCATAGCCAGAAACCTCTAAGTCTTTATCTGTGTTTGACTTTTTAGATTATTCACATGCTATTCATTAATCCATTAAAGGTTAATTAAAAAAAATTCTCTGTATAACCCCAGTTTTCTTGCCATGTGGCAACTAGATAGTCCAGAAGAGAGCCTGAAATGTAAACTTGAGGAACATCAGCATTTAAGGGATAGACACAGGAGGAAGTCTAAGAGACTGAGAATAAATGAGATATTGGTTTATCTGGAAACCAATGAAAGGGCAGAGTTCAGGAATCAGCACCAAATGCCCAGAGCAGTCAAGTAAGGTAAGGTTTAAAAGTATCTTTTGCTTTTTCCACCATAAGAAAATGGTGGAAATGAAGGAGAATCACGGTGAACTGGGTTGTAAATAGGAGGTAAGGAAGTGGAGAAAGAAAATATTCAAGTTTATATATGAAAGAACAACAAAAGTTTTAGAGGTAGATATATGATTGAAGGGAATTTGAGGAAAATAAGAAATGCTATTTAAATACTGATAAAAAAGTATCTTTGAGAGTAGTTCCTAAACTTGACTATACATGAAAATCACCTGGAGAACTTTGAAAAATTCCTGTGTGTATGTGGGGGCAGAAGGCAGATGGGAAATTTCTATGCCATGAACTTAAAATTGCTCTTAAGAAAAATCTATTTTAAAAAATCCAGAACCCAGGCTGTATCTGATGAATGAAATAAATCTCTGGAGATAGGTCCAAAGCATCAATAGCTTCTTAAGCTCTCAAGTGATTCCAATGTGTAGATAAGTCTGAGAGCCACTGCACTATTATAGTACTTCTCATACTTGAGTGACAAAATTACCTGAGAATTTTTCAAAACAGTTAAGTCTAGAGTAGAACCTATGAATTTGTCTTATTAAGAAACTCCCAGATTATATTAATGTTGCTGATTCAAAGACCACACTTTGAGTAACATTCTGCTCTAGAGAGGGAGATTGAAGATAAAGGAGAGAAAGGAGTCATTGAGTGGGTAGGATGATTTGAGAGGGTGAAAGCATCCAGAATACCAGTTGTTTGGTTGCCTTTTTGATGGGAAAGAAAAGTAGGTGCCTCTTCTTTTGTGACCAGACCAAAACAAGAAAGTATGACTGTGAATTCAAATAAATTTGTTGATGGAAAAGTAGGGAGTTAAAGAAGATCTGCTTTGATGACTTTAAGCATTTTACACTAGTACTAGTGGTATAGGATGGTCACATGTACCTGATACATATATAGTCATGAAGTGACCATCTACAACAATTTCTGATGTTGTGTCAAAATTAAATTCCAGACAGTGACATCCAGGTTATATTGGTGTACATAACTAGGATATATTAACCCAAGAAGTGTGTGCAGTTATAACCATATTGATTCTAGCATTTGTTTTTCTCACATAAAAAATAAGAAAGCAGTGGTATACTACCAGTGTGTTCCTTATCTTCACAAAAACAAAGGTGACTCTTTTGCCTAGACAAGGGGATAGTCATTCAGTAGACTCTTGGTTATAAATGTATGGAATCCACACTAGGCCAAACTAATCCAAAACCCAACTTCTCTAGTCATCTAGGAGTTTCAGTACCGATATTTGTCCAAAATTATCCTGAATAATTTTCTCGTGGAACAGATACCTACTGATCCAATTGCATAGCTAGGAATGATGATTCCTACATGATAGTTGTGGAACAGTTCTGAAAACACAGTCATTCAAAGATAGAAATGGCCAGCAAAGTTGACATCTCAGATGCCCGTTCAAAGGCAATAAATATCGAAGTTCTTGGTAGAGATGGAAAGGCTCCCAGTGATGATTCCTGTGAGCTGACATAATTGTTATGGTTTTATTAAATCAATGATGCATTCTATAGGATATACTTGAAGACTCCCAGCTATGATGCTTGAAGATAGGATGATTCCAGTGATCCTCTAAAATGTTCAGTAGGCCTTCATAATCTTCTCAACTTGGTCCCTTTAGCAGGTTAGAGAAATCTAGGTGAAATTTATTTTAGTGCAAAAGTTTTCAAAGTCCCCCTCAGCAGTAGCAGTAGCTTCACCTGAGAACTTGTTAGAAATTCAAATTATTACCAAGACTTATGGAATCAGATACTTTGGGGTTGGGGTGCAGCACTCTGAGTTTTAATAATCCCTCCAAATGATTCTGACGCATGCTAAAGTTTGAGGACCACTATTGTAATGAATGGCCAGAAGTTAATAACCAGGAGCACTGGGGTTTCCCAAAAATGGAAGCATTCACCTCTCCATGAATTATTACGGTGGATGACTTAGAAGATATTTTCTAGCATCATCTACTTTTCTCAGAAAGTGATAGGGTGTCATATCTATACACATAGTTGGTGAGGCTAACAGGTAATATATTTTTATGCACAATAACATTTATTTTGAGGTACATTTTTAAATTCCTGTCAGCTTGTTCTCAAACTCTGTTGGACTGGTTCTGTAAGGCAATTAAAAATCTCATTTTCTCCCTATCAAATGTATTCATTGGTAGATAATTTTGTGAGTATAGGTGAGTCCCACATATTCACATATTCAACAATTGAGAAAAATGAGGCACTCTACTTCACATAGCTGTTACTTTCAATAACTGATAGAAATCAAATACTCTTTAAAGTATCAATAACAATAACAACAATACTTAACTCAAATACCTGCTGGCTCAATACCTTCCTACCAGGTATTAGCAGAATGTCCCTATTTTCCCAGCCACTCCTCATAATGTTATCAAGTCAGGCCAGACAATACTCCATGTGTTTTCCAAAGCAGTCTTTCCCTGTTAGTTCCCCCAGTGTATGCTGTTCTCTGATTCTTGTGCTCTTGCTTCCATTTCTATCTCTAAAATCATCTGAGGAAACTTCAGCTATGCTATAACCTGTTATGGGAATGTCGATGTTCATACCAAGGACACTCACTGGGTGTAGGTGCTGTCAGAGCTCCTAGTTCTCACGGTGCTAGAAGAGCATCATATTATCTATAAAAGTAGAGCTAAACTTTGTCCCTCAAACAATTTCACCGGTATCAGAATGCCCACATGGTCTCTTCTTGATCAATTTTACCAGCTTCTGACCCCTAATGCCCAAATCATAAAGGATGAGACTGGAAAGAGACACTGTAGCTTATACTTAATCTTCCTCTTTCTCCTATAACTGTTTTATTGCATGAGATGCATTTGATAAGTTGTGAGCTGAAGACAAGTTTATTTTTTCCAACATATCCTATCTAAATAGTTTAGAAACTTGTACTGGAATGTGAGCATTGCAATCTTAATGTTTTGTGCTTTGACTTTGGAAGTCTGGCCAAAACAAAAAGCAGAAATATTCAATTTTAACATCCTTCCAATAACTTCAGATAAAATTCTAAAAAAGTGTTTATATCTCTACAAATGGGTCGAACAAGCAAGATGCCAGTTTGCGAACAGTGTATTAGTATTTATTCATATACTAACATTCCACTGTGGATATATCAATATCTGAACAATCAACATTCAGTTAAATGTGGCTGTAATAGTGCTGTCTAATATATACTAAGTATTCTGTGTGTACCATGCATTATAGATATAGATATAGATACTAAAGTATCTAATTTTATGTTCCAGACTGTGCTTTAAGTAGGTATTTTCACTACATATAAAATTTAGAGGGGCTGAGTACTTTGCCTGGGTGATGCCAAAGCATGATCCATCCAGTCAGACTAACCTGCATGGAGAGGGAAAAGTAGATGTGTCTTCATGTGTTGCAGGCAGGTAAGTTTCTCAGAAGGAACTGAATGAGACAAATAATTTGGAAGTGAAATTGCTCGATAAAATTTGGGAGTAAAAAATGTTAATTTTCTTCTTTAAATTGACTTGGTTCCGATTCTTTTCTCACCAGTGTAGTAAGATAGTAAGAGATTCAGTGTGTGTGTGTGTGTGTGTGTGTGTATATATATATATATATATATATTTTTTTTTTTTTTTTTCCCCTGTGGGTGTGTGGGTCATCCTACCACTAAAAGTTTGTGAAGTCTCCCAGGGAATGTTACAAAGTATAGAAAATGGGGGGAGGGCAGGTGCCTGGGTGGCTCAGTCCATTAAATGGCTACCTTCAGGGGCGCCTGGGTGGCTCAGTGGGTTAAGTTGCTGCCTTTGGTTCAGGTCATGACCTCAGGGTCCTGGGATCGAGTCCCGCATCGGGCTCTCTACTCAGCAGGGAGCCTGCTTCCTCCTCTCTCTCTCTGCCTGCCTCTCTGCCTACTTGTGATCTCTCTCTATCAAATAAATAAATAAAATCTTTAAAAAAAAATGGCTACCTTCAGCTGAGGTCATGATCCCAGGGCCCTGGGATAGAGCCCTGCATTGGGCTTCCCTGCCCAGAGGGGAGTCTACTTCTCCCTCTCCCATTCCCCCTCCCCCTGCTCATCCTCTCTCTCTCTCTTTCTCTCTCAAATAAATAAATAAAATCCTAAAACAACAACCATAACAACAAAAAACTTGGGGAGAAGTTTGTAGATTAAGGTCCTTTAGTCCTCTGGAAGGCAGAGGAATATGGTGTTCTATATGTGACTCTCACAGGCCACAGCTGTTATCACAGATGTTACCCAATAAACATTTTTTGGAGTACACGTGGGTCCATTTACTTCTGCATTATTGAGGGGGAGTACATGGCTCTTAAGATGAGCAACTTCTGACTCATTCAAATTTTTTATTCCATCTTTCTAGAATGATGTGGGTAACATGCATTCTAAGCATGAAAATTTGCAAACAAAAACTTGCTATTTTCTTCTTCTGACAGAGATCCTTATCACGAGGATAAAATTTATGTAGAACATGAAATAGCAAGCC
This sequence comes from Mustela nivalis, assembly GCF_964662115.1. NCBI lineage: Eukaryota > Metazoa > Chordata > Mammalia > Carnivora > Mustelidae > Mustela > Mustela nivalis. The sequence goes on from NC_139020.1 coordinate 71,542,691, forward strand.
CCTCTGACAAGGGCTGCTCTATCCAGACACTTTTGTAGAAGGAAAAATAACCTCAGAGTGGAAATAGGCCTCATTTTATTACATTTCACTGAATCTTTATCTCTTTTGCTTCCCTTAAGACAGTATCTGTCTAGTTCTGGTGTAGGGTGACATGTTCTTTGGAACTTGTCTCGCATTGAAACCAACCATATCTAAGAGGCACCATAAGTAGTTACTAGTTAATTATACAGTGAAATAGAATTGGAAAATAAAATCACACGTAAAAAGCTGTTTCATAGATAACACTGCCCTAGTCAGTATGGGGTGTTAGAATACTATGGACTATAGAATACTATAAACAACAGAGATGTATTTCTCACCGTTTTGAAGGCTGGAAAGTCGAACATAAAGATACTGCCAGATTAAGTGTCTGGTGAGGGTTCACTTCCTGATTCAGAGTTGGCTGTTTTCTTGCAATAATTTTACATGTTGGAAGGACAGAGGAGCTCTCTGGGGTCTCTTGAGAAAGGGCACCAATGCCATTTGTGAGGACTCCACTCACGAACTACTCATATCCCAAAAGCCACATCCAAATACTATCACACTGGGGATTAGGTTTCAACATATGAATTTGGGGGAACACAAACATTCAGTCTATAGCAAACATATCTCAAGAAAAATAATCTGTTAAATAATGTAATAGATTGTAAAAAATGTCCACAGCACCTTCCATTAAGGAGTGGGATTTCTTTCCACATCTTTTGAATGTGGATTTAGCCATGTGTTTTAATTTGGCGAATGGGGGGGGGGGGTGCCTGGGTGGCTTAGTGGGTTAAAGCCTCTGCCTTCGGCTTGGGTCATGATCCCGGGGTCGTGGGATCGAGCCCCACATTGGGCTCTCTGCTCAGCAGTGAGCCTGCTTTCCCCTCTCTGTGCCTGCCTCTCTGTCTACTTGTGATCTCTGTCAAATAAATAAATAAAATCTTTTAAAAAATTGACCAATGGAATACTAGCAAAATTGTTGCAAGGAGAGTCTTGAAAAATGTGTGTGTGCATAAGAATGTGTTCTCTGGCTGTGTTCAAAACTCATCCATCATATAAAGAAGCTAGACTAATTATGAGTAAGTCTAGACACAGGAGCCTATCTTAAAAAGAAAAGTAGATGTGGCTTTTTCCAGTGGAATGGACTAAATTTTATACATGGAAAGCACACATTAAAAAATAAAAAATAAGAGAGTAGGACAAGTACAAACTAAGAGACTGAGACAGTTTGAAATGAAAGGACACTTTTGTTTCCAACTGTAGGTGGGAAGAGGCTGCAAATTCTACTCTGTTAAAAGCATGGCCATTTCATTTACAAAAAGAAAAGTGTCTCAGAAGACAGAGCCAAAATCCCAGAGGGCACAGCCATGGAGAATAATGAACTAGAAGATAGAGAGAGCCATTGCCCAGAGGGCAGCATAGTCTGTCTCTGCCATAATGGAACTGGTAACTCTTACACACCTGAATACTAAAATTGCTATTGACAAGTGAATGCTATGAGGATTACATTTGTTTATTGTGGTTATTTTGATCTTGGCTCACTACTGAATAGTAGGTGTATTTAGTTTTGAAGTCTTTGAATCAAGACAACTGAATCTGTGTATCCTCACCTAGATTTACAAAAGATGCAGAGCCTATGATACTGGACTTGAGAATGATGCCATAATTGAAAGAGACCTTTGGGAGTCCTGAGAGAGGATATTTGGCATGTGGAGAGGATGAAATAATTGAGACCATTATTATTAATGGTCAAATTATTTGTGACATTATACAACATTCAATTGTAGGGGGGTGGAATTTAAAAAAAGACTATAGTATTTTGCAGTGACTCCAATAAAGAGGTTGAGTCTATTTTTCTATTCCTTGAATTTGGACTTGGCTATGTGACTTGCTTTGGCTAATGGGATGTCAGTAGGTATAACTGAAGCATAGGCTTGAAATGAGCTTGAACGTTTGTTTTCTTGATGCTTTTGAAACAAGGTTATATGTAGAAAAGCTTTGGCTAGTCTCCTAGACAAAGAAAAATACATAACTTGTTTCTCCTATTGCCTCTGACAACAGCTAGGCATATGAATAAGGCCATCTGGGATGATGCAGTCCCCAGCCAATCTGTTAACTGACTGCACATGCAAGAGTGTGAGCCAGGTCTTGACCTGGAGAACTGTACAGCAGAATCCTAGGGTAAATAAGATGCCACTTTAAGTTCCTAAATTTTGGTGTAGTTTATTATGCAGAAAAAATTATACAAATAATTTTAGTGAAATAAAACTTTATTTGAATATTCTCAGTGAAAGTTGTTAAATTTTGCTGAAAGCTTGTAAAATTTATGACCAGAGTTCAAAGTACATGTAATCCTAGAATGAAAATGAAAAATAAATGTAATTAGGTTGGTTTAATAGTAAAAACAGGTGCAGATCTGAGACATGAGAATGATTTTAGGATCCTGTGTTATAATAACATGATTATAAAACATATTAAAGTGGAATTCTGAGGATCAGACCTATGAGGAACTCCAACTTCTAAGGGAATAAGAATGAATGACTACTCCCAAACACACCAAAATAATAAAGTTGAATATAAAGGCCCTTAAAGAACAGCAACTAATTCTACTTCATTTTATTTATATATTTTTCATCATATATACTCAATATAAAAAATTTTAAGGATAGGGAAGAGAAAAAGTTATATTTTCAATCCCTATACAGTCTACTGTTAATATTTTGATTCAGATTCTTTCCAGACACACAGAATTGGTATTAAAATGTGCTTATATCCTATTATTTTCACTGCATAATATGTCCTGAGTACTCATGCAATTAAAGTTCATTTACTGAACATTTAGTTTGAATCTTTAATGCTCTGTTTTAGAGCTAGCTCCTAATGTGTTTAATAAATCTCATACTTTAAATTTTAAGTTTTTTTTAGCTTTTTTTAATTTATTAGAGTGATGTTTGCTACCTAGAGTATACATTGCTATTTATTAGAGCATGCATAATTATTTGTCTGTATTAGTTTTTCAGAAGAAAGTAATGTATATGAAATAATATACATATTAAAAACTTTAATGGATAGGGGCACCTGGGTGGCTCAGTGGGTTAAAGCCTCTGCCTTCGGCTCAGGTCATGATCCCAGAGTCCTGGGATCGAGCCCCACATAGGGCTCTCTGCTCAGCAGGGAGCCTGCTTCCCCCTCTCTCTCTGCCTGCCTCTCTGCCTGCTTGTGATCTCTGTCTGTCAAATAAATAAATTAAATATTTAAAAAAAAAAAAACTTTAATGGATATTTTCAGTTTGGTCCCCCTGATGTGGGGCTCAGTCTCAGGACCCATGAAATGATGACCTGAGCTGAAACCAAGAGTTGGGTGTTCAACTGACTGAGCCACTGAGGTACCCTTTTCTATCATTTTAATTTTCTATTTCTGTTCACCCCACTTTCTCTATGATATTTTCTCCTTTCCCCACCAATGACTTTTTAATTTGCTTACATTTTCTGTAATTTCATTCTATTTATAGAATGAAAGTAATTTCTTATGTTCATCTTTCCTCTAAGAGCCAATTATAATCAAGAGCAATATTTTTCTTTTCAAAATGTCTACATATCTATAGTTACCAAATTAAGAATGATTACTTTTTAAATGAAATATACAAAAAGATACTTATAAAATTTTAAATCCTAGGAAATAACTAAGTTACAATGAACAAGCCATTTTGTTCTAATTTTCAGCAATTTAGTCCTGTTTTTCATCATCTCAAAGGATTTCAACTTCAGTGGTCACATTTATAAGACACTCAAGTTTTTACATCCTTTGCAATGTGAACACTGAATCCATGATATGATTTTGGGGGCTTAGAGCTAGACCCAAAAAGGACAATTTGCAGTTGATCTAGATGATTCTAGGAAAAGTATTAGCAAAGGTGCAGTGGTAATCTCAGAAAATTCCCCTTTAAGCTAAACAGAATAAAAATAGACTCACAATGAGGAAACTTGGTCCAGGCATCAGTGCTTTTATCTTAACATCAAGATCAAATGGAAACTAGATTCCACATTTAATAGCACTGCTAGATAATTCCCTAATAAATCCAGGCCATCCTTTTGAAGTCTTACCAATAACTACTTCTTCATCCAGAGACAATAACTGAAAGAAAAAAATATACAAACTTAGATAAAATCTCTAAAATAAAAAAAAAAACAGGCATTCCTATATCAATTTTAGTAATTAAATATGACCCATATAAGTTATAATCATGCTGATTGTATCCTGTAATAAATAGAATGTGCAATATAGACACATAATAGCTTGGAAAAACACTATAGACAATATCTACCTAAAAGGAGATTTTCAAATTGATTGTATACAACTGATTATATAGCTTACCCCTGAATAACACAGGGGTTAGGAGTGCTGACACCCCTGTACAGTTAAAAACCTGTGTATAGCTGTTGATTCCTCCAAAACTTAACTAATATCCTACTGTTGATGAGAATGTCTTACTGATAACATAAAGTCTGTTAATAGATATCTTATATGTTATATATATTATATACTGTATTTTTATTTTTTTAAAGATTTTATTTATTTAATTGACAGAGATCACAAGTAGGCAGAGAGGCAGGCAGAGAGAGAGGAGGGGAAGCAGGCTCCCTGCTGAGCAGAGACCTCGATGTGGGGCTCAATCCCAGGACCCTGGGATCATGACCTGAGCCGAAGGCAGAGGCTTCAATCCACTGAGCCACCCAGGGGCCCCTAAAATGAATTTTTATAATAAAGCAAGCTAGAGAAAAGAAAATGTCATTAAGAAAATCATAAAGAAAAGAAAATATCTTTATGTTGCTGCACATATATTTATTGGAAAAAATCTGCATGCAAATGGACCTATGCAATTCAAACCTGTGGTTTTCAAAGGCCAACTATATATGATATATATGGTATTTTATATATGATAGCATATATAAATTATATTAATATATATTATAATAAATTATATTAATATATATGCTTAATAAATGTAATTTGCTTAAATTTGATCTGAAAATCAACTTTACAAGTGAAAACCACTAGATTTTACAGTTAACTCTTAAGAGATTTTAATTTTCTCTCTACTCATCTAAATTCCCTAGAGCATCACTTCTCATACCAACTATATTTATTTCTCACCATGTAAGTAGAAGACAGTAAATATGTGATAATCCTACTCCTTGTCCAGTAATGAATGCCATGAGGGAAAAGGTAGGGTGATGTAATGGAATACAGTAGGGAGATAACAGGCAGACTAAAAAATCAGGGGAGGTGATTTTAGAGGAAGTCTCTTAGGCAAAGCACCATTTAAACAGAGATATAGAGGGTCTGTAGGAATTAGTGAACACAGGAGTAGGCAGAGTGACAGCATCCTAGAGTCAGCAACAGGTCTTGGAAAAGGCCCTGAGTTGGGAGGAGCATAGCTGGAGGAAATGGAGGGTGGGAGCTAGTGGCAGAAAATGAGTGCGAAAAGAGAGGTGTGCAGAGATGGATCATACGAAAAGAGAGGTGTGCAGAGATGGATCATACATAGACTTGTGAGTAATGTTAAGGAATTTGGGTAAAGAAAAATGTGGAAGAGCTTGGTGTAACTTTGTTGAAATTTCCTCCATGTTTTCATATCTGACCATACCATTCCCCCTCATCCATAGGAGAATATCTTATATTTTACATTGCAGAGAAAATAGAAGCTACTGGACAGGAATTTACTAAACTTCCAGAAGCTGACCCTAGAAATTTATCATATCTAATAACATAAATAGTCAATTAACACTATATTTTGTATGTTATATGTACCATATAGTATATTTTTATAATAAAGTGAGAGAAAAGAAAATGTTAAGAAAGTCATAACAGAAAATACATTTACATTAGTGTATACATATTTATTGACAAAAATATAAATATAAGTGGACCTGTATGGTATTGTATTTTGTCAACACTCCCTACTTCTTTCCTGTAATGATGAATGGACTATTTTGGTGCCCATAGGAGGCTTATTTCCTACATGTGTGCTAGGTCCTATACCAAGCAAGAGAGAGGATTCATCAAATATTTAACTTCTGCTGTCTCTCCACACTTTCCCTCCCATTTGGTTCCTTTTCTTTAAATTCAAAACATGCTAAGGACATATCTTTCATAAAAATACCTTCTCATACCTGTGCCCCCTTCAGTCAGGGAAAGGAGTAGGGTAAAATAGTCAGCAAGTCATATAACTGTAAGTCAGTTTCTGTTGTTGTTTTTTCTTTTTTTTTTAAAAGATTTTATTTATTTATTTGACAGAGAGAGATCACAAGCAGGCAGAGAGTCAGGCAGAGAGAGAGAGGGGGAAGCAGGCTCCCCGCTGAGCAGAGAGCCCAATGCGGTGCTCATTCCCAGGACCCTGACATCATGACCTGAGCCGAAGGTGGAGGCTTAACCCACTGAGCCACTCAGGCGCCCCGTCAGTTTCTGTTTTAACTTAAAGTTTTATTTATAAATTTTGTTCATAAAGGATTTGTATTAATTTTGATTTAAAAGGATTACATTCAAGTATCATTTACCTTAATTACTAAGTTTTTTGGCGCTTTCTTAAATTTTGTACTTGAGATGATTGGCTTATTTCCTTTACCATAGTTTACCTGTAACTAGCTACGCTAGTTTATGTCTTTCCTCTTTTTCATAACCAAAAGTGTTGAGAGCATTGCCCACATTCCTGCCCAGGATGAATTTCCCACAGAATTGTGACCTTCCCATCTTATTCTTAGAGCTTACCCAAGAATGCCCACTATAACATGACCTTACTTCAAACTTAGAAGAAAGAGCAAGTATTTCATGAACCTCAGAGAAAGTTCTGAAAATACTTGAATAAAGTAGAATTTATTATAATGTGAGATATGAAACAATGCACCAAAAGCATTTTATTTTTTGATGTCATTAATAATGACCAAGATAGCTTTGGCTTCTAGAGTTTTATGCATAGACCACTCTGTTACATTGGTTTTCAACTTCAAATAAAGACTAGAGTCCTGTGTACTTAATTTTATTCAAGTTTTTCAAACTAACGATATTATTGTTGTAATTCATTTGCTTAAATATGTTTGCTTAATCACATATGCAGGTGCCAATCAGATTCAGTTTCACTGAGCTGAATTAACATAATTTTAGAGAAGGAAAAAAAATCAGGTAGACATCATTTCAGATATTAAAAAAAGAAGCAAACCTGTCTTTAATAAAAGACTGAGAAACAGAACTCTTTTTCAAATCAAATGTCTTATCAAACCAAGACAATATTTTCTGCTATTTAAGAATCCAGATTTAACTAAGTGTAGTGGGTTTTTTACTTTATTAACTGTATTTAGTATTTTTAGTAGTTAACTCCCAAATTATTATCTGAATGTTGGCCATAACCTGAGAAATATATAAGTAAGCACATAAAAATCTAAGAAAATTGGGGGCACCTAGGTGGCTAAGTCAGTTAAGCATTTGTCTTTGGCTCAACTCATGATCCCAGGACCCTGGGATTGAGCTTCCCCCATCAGGCTCCCTACTCACAGGGAATCTGCTTCTCCCTCTTCTTCTACCCCTTCCACCCTTTGTGCTCTTTCCCTTTCTCTCAAATAATGAAATAAAATATTTTTTAAAAAATTGAACAAAATTGTATCATAACAGTTTCAGAATTTTACAAAAATTAACATTAATATATTATTTATAATTAATGCCAGTTATGTCATTGTTCATTGCAATAAAGTTTATTTTTCTCTTCCAATATTCCTTGAAGTATTAAATATAAAATGTGTTGTTTGATAATTATATACCTGAAATATAGCTTAAAAAGATGTCTTAAAAGCTGCATAAACATGTAGGGCTCAATGATGCAAGGAAACCATGTATTAGAAATTCAATTTAAAAAATAGTCAAATAGTTATAACATCATGATAACATGTTTTTATATTATCTTAATTAAATTTAATAATGTATTGCAAAATAGCCAAATACTTAATTTGAACATGATTATCTTAAAACATAACTACTCACAGTAAAATTTAGATCCTGGAGACAGTTGGAAACCACAAACGGCCCTCTTATTTTCATTATATCCTTCTTATTCTCATTTTTTATTTTAAACATTGGCAAAAATGGATGAAAGTATTGGTATAGGGCGCCTGGGTGGCTCAGTGGGTTAAGCCGCTGCCTTTGGCTCGGGTCATGATCTCGGGGTCCTGGGATCGAGTCCCGCGTCAGGCTCTCTGCTCAGCGGGGAGCCTGCTTCCTCCTCCTCTCTCTCTCTGCCTGCCTCTATGCCTACTTGTGATCTCTCTCTGTCAAATAAATAAATAAAATCTTAAAAAAAAAAAAAAAAGAAAGTATTGGTATACATATCCAATTTTTCACCAGGAGGAGCCTCAACTTGTAGCTACAAAAGATTGAGAAATGTAGTATTGATCAAAGGGGATTTGATTTGTGAGGAACAAATTAGTTATGTGCTACCTCTTACCATATTTTACGTAGATGACGAGAACTTCCTGTGTTTAAAGCATGTCCTATATTTGGGCATGGATGTGGAAGTGAAAAATCCTCAGGATTTAGATAGAGACCCTTGAGGTGAGGCTTGATGCTACAGGTTGCTCACTATGTGAAATGTAGACAGGACACTAAACTCTCTGAAATTCACTGTCTATTTGCAAATGGGGGATAATTTTTAGGTGGTTATGAAGATCACTTTTTAATTGCCATGTCGATAAGACATGACTTAAAATACAGTCACACCCACAATTATTTTTATTACCAGTATGCCAAGAACTTTTGTCCCTCTATGCAAATGTAAATATGATTTCACTGAAGTACTTCGTTTATTGTGATTCAAAGCCCAGCTCAGAGATTGATTGTTTAAATTATAGTATAACTTACACATGATGGATTACTATCCAGCCATTTGTAAGAATGGAAGAAGCCCTATACATACTGATATAATCTTCAAATTATAGTGTATGTGTTAGAAAATTGTAGAAGTGGAGCAGCTGAGGGTGTCTGGGTGGCTCAGTAGGTGAAACTTCTGTCTTTGGCTCAGGTCATGATCCCAAGGTCTGGGGATTAAGCCCCACATCATTGAGCCCCTGCTCAGCTGGGAGCCTCTTCTCCTCTTCCTCTGCCACTCCCCCTACCTGTGCTTTCTCTCTCTCTGTGTGCTTGTCAAATAAAATCTTAAAAGAAAAAGAAGAAGAAGAAGTAGTGAGGCGCCTGGGTGGCTCAGTTGGTTAAGTTTTGAGGCTTGGTTTCAGCTCAGGACAAGAACTCCGAATTGCGAGATCAAGCCCAGAGTCAGGTTCCATGCCCAGCTTAAGATTCTCTCTCTCTCTCTTCCTCTGCCTGCCCCCCAAATTGTAGAAAAATATCTGCCACTTATGTTAAAAAGACACATGTATGCCATACATATGTATGCACTACACAAATATTCATAGAATAATTCCGGGAGAATATATAAACTCATAAAAGTAGATTCCTCTGAGGAATATAAGAGGAATATAGGAAGTGTAAGAAACAAGAATTTGAGAGGCATTGTTTCCCCAGAATATTTTTCTTTTCTTTCTCACTCTTCTTTCTGTTTCCCTTTTTTTCTTCCCTTTTCCCTTCCTTCCTTCTTTCCTTTCTTCCTTCCACCATATATAAGTATTATTCATTTAAAATATAAATGAAGATGCTAAGTCAAGAAGGTGGCAGTGGTGATGTCGTTTGTGAATCTTCTCAAACCTCTCTGAAAAGAACAGAACAAGTATGATAGCTGAACAAAACCAAACCACTATCAAACTCTATCAAAAGTAGATAGAAAAAATTACAGCTCCACATCTCAAAATAGAAGTAGATGTAGTGAAACAAAATGGGAACAACAAGACATTCCTGAGATCCAAGGAATCCAGATATCACTAACAAGAAAGGAAAGAATGGGATCCCACTCAGTGAAAGCTGAAAGGACCAGTCTGAGAAACACAGCTGAAAATGGGATGGGACTTCCCCGCCCCTGATTTGCTGCACTCCATTCAGTATCTAAGAAGCACATGCAAAGAAATGCAAATAAAAAACAATAGTTTGGATAGAAGACTTCTAAAAATCTAAACATCTTGTGATCGTGACTGACTGAAAAATATTTACAGTGTTGTATATTATTTTTACTCTGCGGATATGTGGTACCAATATATAATTTTCTCTCTAATATGCTTCATTCCTGAAAATTCTTTGTAGCCAAACCCAGTGTTTTAACAGACTGCTCAGTTTTGAGGTTTTTTTTGAGGGAACTCAAATACATTCTAACTCATATAGAAATAATATTTACTAAGATATTTTGTAAATATTTTGACCTTTTGTAGGTAGCAGTTTCTTAAAGCTTTATGCAGAGTAATGACATCATGACCTAAATTATCATAAATTATCATGGTAAAAGATCCTGAAGATCTACAGAGGTATTGGAGGAAGCAATTACTTCTCTCTTCTGCAAAATAAATTCTTTGTCCTTGATTGTTCATGACTTCATAATTTTTACTAGTTTCAAAACAACTGAGAACTAAAGAGTGAAGCAATGTGGTGATTTATGAGTGGTGTGAGACTTATATAAATTGCCTATCAAATTACCTTCATATATTGAATGTACATTTGATATTAAACTACTAGGTTTTAAGTCATTTATCTTCACTCATGCACTGAGTATTAATTAATTTTTATGAGTAGAATTTACATAAGCATGGCACAAATTTAAAAATGCAAAAGAGGGTATAAAATTAAAAATAATTATTTCTCTGGGCCTATTCTATTTCCTCTTCTCCAATTTTATATGTATCCTTCTTGAGATATCTCAAACATACGCAAAGCCTAAATATATTTTATATAACACAGACAAACACATAAACAAACAAATATATTTCTGACAATTCTACAGAGCTGTCTCATTCTTTTAAATCAATGCTCAATATTAAGTTATGTGAAAGTATCATAGAGCAGTAGTTCTCAAATTTTTAGCCTGCATCAGAACCATCTGGAGGGCTTGATAAAGCACAGACAGTTGAACCCCACCTCTGGATTTTATGATTTAGTGAGTCTGTGATGAAGCCTAGGAATTTGATTTCAAAATGTTCCCAGATGATGTTCAACCTGGCAGTCTGGCAACCATACTTGGAGAATAACCAGTTATCCCTATAACATGGATGGCTAGATTTTTCTCAATAGTTTTGCTATTTTACTTCTCTCTTAACTTTTATGACCTCATACTGTATATTTTATTACATTTTATTTAAGTATATTCACCCATATTTCAGGAAAAGCCCAGGTCTGACTCTTTGATTTTCTCAAAATAGCTAGCATATGTCTTGTTCATTATAAGTTCTTAATGGGAATTCTGGAATAAATGGTTATTCAAAAAATAAATTATTCAGTGTAGGGCAGCAGGAAAAAAAAAAAGAAAATGTTCACTTATAATATGCCTAAATTGAAAAGCTTTTATGAATTAAATCAAACCTTAAATGTCTATTTTAGTCTTAGATCCTCTAATGTATATATAAAATGTCACAATAGTGATAACCATTCTTTTTAACTAGGCACTGATTTCATTTATTTACGTGTATTATAGCTTTGTATATGTGAAAGAAATACTTGTACTAAATTGAGTAGCTAAAGATAAACAGTTGCATTCTAAAGAACAATTTCTCAGACTTGGCAGTGGCATTGGACTGCGTAGAAACTTACTTGGATTCTGCTTCTACTAGTAGAATTCCTGAAGGATATGGAATCACTGCTTCTCTGAAATACCTGTATTTGAGGAATTTAGGATGGGAAAACCCTTTCAGGAAATAGACCTACTGTTGAGCGAGACTAACAGTGTATACTAGAATTTTCAGTAGTGATCTGGAGCCAGTATGTTTGTCCTTTCCATGAGAAAACTACTGCTACGTTTATCTTATCATCAACTATGAGTCCATATATTCTATGTCTATATATTCTGTTCATATTTCAAGATTTATTTTTCTCCAGACACATCAAGCACTTTAATTTATAGGAAGTGACTGAACTACGGCACAAGAAGTTACATATTCAAGAGTGAATATATCAGTGTGTTTGGCACATACCTTCCAGAAGATTAAAACGTTGACACACTAGTAACTGATTTATCTAATAGAGTAGAAAATAAAGATAGATGGTATGAAGTAATTAAACTAAACTTAAAGCACCTACCAAATATACACATACATTAATACCTATATTTAGGATATTTAAAGCAATTGACCCTTATCAACATCTCTCATTTTTTTCTGTTAAATGTCATATACTAGTCTAAGTGTGAAGTTTTTTTTTTTTAGCTATCCCTACATAGTATGCTCTAAAAATGTTTTTATTGAATTTTAAATAATTTACAAGTACTGTTAGACATTTAGCCACAGCAAAATTATAGGTTAAAAATAATTATATCTGATATGTCGTTTGCAAATATCTTCTCCCATTCTGTCAGTTGTCTTTTGATTTTGTTAACTGTTTCCTTTGCTGTGCAAAAGCTTTTGATCTTGATGAAATCCCAATAGTTCACTTTTGCCCTTGCTTCCCTTGCCTGGGGATAAAAATATATGTTTATAAAAAATAAAAAATTAAAAAAATAATTATAAAGATGACTTAAATAGAAACCCAAACCTATCATGCAAGGGGGTAAAATTGCTTGATACTCTCTTTTGAAAAGTAAAGGATGAGGGGGAAAAGGTCTTCTATTCCATGTGAAATATAGTGAGGACTACAAGAATTTACATGCTGTAAGTGATTTTCTATGACCAAATTGATAACCCTTTGCCAGATTTAGTAATACAAAATAAAACAAAACAAAAACAACAACCCCAAAAATAAAAAAACCCAGGATGCTCAGTTAAATTTGAATTTCAGTTAAATACTGAGTAGTTATTACTGTAAATATATACCAAATAATGCATGGAAAGTACTTAGCCTAAAAAAATATTTATTTATCTGAAATTCAAATGTAACTGTGTGTCTTGTATTTTATCTGGCAATCTTATGAATAGACAAATGCAAAAAAGAAAAAAGAGGGATTTCAACCCCCTGCCACTTGGTGGACTGTAGAGATTAAGAACAATATGTATGCAACCTTATGTTTGTTGCAGCATCATTTATAATAGCCAAGATATGGAAATGACCTAATTGTCCATCAACACACAAATGAATAAGAAAAATGCAGTATATGTACATGCAATAAAATATTATGCTCCCATAAAAAGGATGGAATTGTGCCATTTGAGACAACATGGATGGACCTAGAGGGTATTATGCTAAATGAAATGTCATAAGATTTGACTCAGAACTGGAATCTAAAAAACCCTATCAAATGAATAAACAAAGAGTCAGACCTATAAATATGAGAACTGTATTGGTTGCCTGATGGGACTTGGATATGGGAAGTTGGGAAAAATGGGTGAAAGAGAGTGGGAGGTACAGGCTTCTTATACAATGACTAAATCACAGCAATAAAAAAAAAAAAAAAAAAAAGGCACCACATAAGGAATATAGTCAATGATACCGTCATAGTGGTGGATGTAACAGGACAGTTTCACTTGATAGTTTCACTTGTGGTAAACAGAGCACAAGGTATAACTTTGTCAAATCACTAAGTTATACAACTGAAATTCATATAGCATTATATGTAAACCATACTAAAAAACAAAACAAACAAAAACAAAGCAAAACAAAAACCCAAGCAGTAAGGAACTAAAGAATCACTACAGTGGCTCAGTGGGTTAAGACTCTGCCTTCAGCTCATGATGTCAGGATCCTGGGATCGAGCCCCACATCAGGCTCTCTGCTCAGCGGGGAGCCTGCTTCCCCCTCTCTCTCTGCCTGCGTCTCTGCCTACTTGTGATCTCTGTCTGTCAAATAAATAAATCTTAAAAAAAAAAATCACTACATTGGTTATTTATACAGACCAATATCACAGTGAGAAAATATAATGATTAATCCAAATGCTCTAAGGAGCAATCTAGACTTTTTCAAAGCTAGTTTTATAAATGTTTTTGAGAAACCTTATTGATAAAAGTACATTTTTAGTTTGTTGCAGTCAAAGACAAACATGATTACCCCAAAGAAAGATGAGCTTGAAACAATGGATGTAGAAGCAGGTATTACATGTGCATGAGGAGTTTAAATATTTTGTGTAATGAATACAATGATTACAGAGTCAAGGTCATCTTCTAAGTTGAGACTATTAGCCTCAAAGTTTAGAGTTCCTTTCTATCTTTTACTATTGCATTTTCTAGCTTCTTCCTGAATAATAAGAGGGTTGTGGGAGTGTGGGAGTGATACCTCACTAGGAGAGTTTAACTACATGTCTCTGTAAACACTCTGAATCAACAAAGGGCTTTTGGGGCTGTCTACAGATATGTGTGGACAGAGAAAAGATAACAAACAATCTGAATTCTGGAGCATGAGAAATCTGAAAAGATGGGTGGCATAGAGATGTAAAACTGTAAAGAAAACATGAACTGAGGGTCAGAATGCAATCATCTGAGCAGTGTTAATGTTACTTCAAAGGAGGCAGGACACTCTGGTGGATGTATAAACCGGGCTACACCATCAGGGGATTTGGTCTTATAAAGTGTTTAAAAGCTTTAGCTTCTGACTGCTTTTCACCTATTACCATGTCTTACATCTTAAAATAATTAAAAAAATAGCCTGGGCAACACTCAGATCCTACATGGTGTCTTTATGAGTTGTTGCTCTGTCCCTGCATACATAACACTTAAGTAGGTTTTGAAATAATTCCAGCATTTCTTTAAACCAAAAGATCCGGTAGCTAAGGATTTCAGACATAGAGAAATTGGGATCGATTGATTAGATCTCCTCCTTTGCATGTAAGGGGGCAATAATCATGAAATATACACCCACTAAATAAGCTTAATAAGTGTGAAATACATGGAGATATACCCAACTCACTGGTACCTGCCAAACACTAAGGAATGGAATTAAAGCTTTTTATTTATTAGGATAGAAAATATTAAAAAGTTTCTGCCATAGTTAAGGCTTCCTTAAGAAGAAGCATTTCACTGCCTATTAATTTAAATGTAAAGTTTTAACATTTTTTTTTTTTTTACCATAAGAAAAGGCAGTGAAGGTGGTATAGATGATGGGGATTAAGGAGTACACTTGTTCTGATGAGCACAGGATGATGTATGGAAGAGTTGAATCACAAATATTGTACACTTGAAACTAATATAACACTGTTAACTAAGTGGAATTAAAAATGGAAAAAAAGTAAGTGAAAAAATATTATCAAATAGTCTGCAAGGTGTATTTTTTGTTATATTGTTAATATACTCAATATTTGGTTCATAAAAATATTTAAAGACTTATTAATAAAAATATTTTTTTAATTCAGAGAGAAATATCTGTACTGTATTTTGAAGTAAAAAAATTAATGCAATTTTTATCCACATTCAAAACTGTATCTTCTTAGATTGATATCATTGTTTGTGACAAGTTTATAATTAAGCAATGAAAATGTAGGTAAATTTTTAAAGAAGGAACATATATACTCCTTAGTTTAGTTTTTTTTTCAAATATTTTATTTGTTTGAGAAAGAGAGAGTGTGAGAGAGAGAGAGCATGAACAGAGGAGGGGAAGAGGGAGAGGGAGAAGCAGACTTCGCACTGAGCGGGAGCCTGACTCTGAGGGTTCCGTCCCAGGGCCCTGGGATCACTACCCAAACTCAAGGCAGATAGATGCTTAACAGACTAAGCCGCCAAGGGGCCTCCTCCTTAGTTTTAAAGATTTGAAAAATGAAATGTGGCTAATGATTAATCATGTAAAAATGCCAAAGATAATTATTCAGAAACAGCATTATAGGAAATTAAGTCAGAATTGATTGAATAAACAAAATAGCAATTCAGTGCCATTAAGTTTGCAGGAGAACTGGAGACATCCTCCTAGTATTAGTGTGCGCATGTCACATTTGCATATCAGGCTTCTAATATCTAAGCAGTTAGATGAACTGAAGATTCCTAAAGCCAATATTTACTTAGATTCTGCAAAATCCAATTTCCTATTTATTTTTAAATGGAAATACAGGAAATACATTTGTAAATCACAATGTTGTATTATTTACAATGTAAATTTAAAATCTCCCTCAAAAGTTAAAATTAAATGTAAAAATCTTAATGTCAATGAATGTATAGTATTTTAATCTACAGTTGATATTTTTCTTTTTTTTTTTTTTTTTTGTTTTTTTTTAACTTTTTATTTTTTATAAACATATATTTTTATCCCCAGGGGTACAGGTCTGTGAATCACCAGGTTTACACACTTCACAGCACTCACCAAAGCACATACCCTCCCCAATGTCCATAATCCCACCACCTTCTCCCAAACCCCCTCCCCCCAGCAACCCTCAGTTTGTTTTGTGAGATTAAGAGTCACTTATGGTTTGTCTCCCTCCCAATCCCATCTTGTTTCATTTATTCTTCTCCTACCCACTTAAGCCTCCATGTTGCATCACCACTTCCTCATATCAGGGAGATCATATGATAGTTGTCTTTCTCTGCTTGACTTATTTCACTAAGCATGATACGCTCTAGTTCCATCCATGTTGTCGCAAATGGCAAGATTTCATTTCTTTTGATGGCTGCATAGTATTCCATTGTGTATATATACCACATCTTCTTGATCCATTCATCTGTGGATGGACATCTAGGTTCTTTCCATAGTTTGGCTATTGTGGACATTGCTGCTATAAACATTCGGGTGCATGTGCCCCTTTGGATCACTACATTTGTATCTTTAGGGTAAATACCCAATAGTGCAATTGCTGGGTCATAGGGCAGTTCTATTTTCAACATTCTGAGGAACCTCCATGCTGTTTTCCAGAGTGGCTGCACCAGCTTGCATTCCCACCAACAGTGTAGGAGGGTTCCCCTTTCTCCGCATCCTCGCCAGCATCTGTCATTTCCTGACTTGTTGATTTTAGCCATTCTGACTGGTGTGAGGTGATATCTCATTGTGGTTTTGATTTGTATTTCCCTGATGCCGAGTGATATGGAGCACTTTTTCATGTGTCTGTTGGCCATCTGGATGTCTTCTTTGCAGAAATGTCTGTTCATGTCCTCTGCCCATTTCTTGATTCGATTATTTGTTCTTTGGGTGTAGAGTTTGCTAAGTTCTTTATAGATTCTGGACACTAGTCCTTTATCTGATATGTCGTTTGCAAATATCTTCTCCCATTTTGTCAGTTGTCTTTTGATTTTGTTAACTGTTTCCTTTGCTGTGCAAAAGCTTTTGATCTTGATGAAATCCCAATAGTTCATTTTTTCCCTTGCTTCCCTTGCCTTTTGCGTTGTTCCTAGGAAGATGTTGCTGCGCCAGAGGTCGAAGAGGTTGCTGCCTGTGTTCTCCTCAAGGATTTTGATGGATTCCTTTCGCACATTGAGGTCCTTCATCCATTTTGAGTCTATTTTTGTGTGTGGTGTAAGGAAATGGTCCAATTTCATTTTTCTACATGTGGCTGTCCAATTTTCCCAGCACCATTTATTGAAGAGGCTGTATTTTTTCCTTTGGACATTCGTTCCTGCTTTGTCGAAGATGAGTTGACCATAGATTTGAGGGTCTATTTCTGGGCTCTCTATTCTGTTCCATTGATCTATGTGTCTGTTTTTGTGCCAGTACCATGCTGTCTTGATGATGACAGCTTTGTAATAGAGCTTGAAGTCCGGAATTGTGATGCCACCAACGTTGGCTTTCTTTTTCAATATCCCTTTGGCTATTCGAGGTCTTTTCTGGTTCCATATAAATTTTAGCATTATTTGTTCCATTTCTTTGAAAAAGATGGATGGTACTTTGATAGGAATTGCATTAAATGTGTAGATTGCTTTAGGTAGCATAGACATTTTCACAATATTTATTCTTCCAATCCAGGAGCATGGAACATTTTTCCATTTCTTTGTGTCTTCCTCAATTTCTTTCATGAGTACTTTATAGTTTTCTGAGTATAGATTCTGTGTCTCTTTGGTTAGGTTTATTCCTAGGTATCTTATGGTTTTGGATGCAATTGTAAATGGGATTGACTCCTTAATATCTCTTTCTTCTGTCTTGCTGTTGGTGTAGAGAAATGCAACTGATTTCTGTGCATTGATTTTATATCCTGACACTTTACTGAATTCCTGTATAAGTTCTAGCAGTTTTGGAGTGGAGTCTTTTGGGTTTTCCACATATAGTATCATATCATCTGCGAAGAGTGATAATTTGACTTCTTCTTTGCCGATTTGGATGCCTTTAATTTCCTTTTGTTGTCTGATTGCTGAGGCTAGGACCTCTAGTACTATGTTGAATAGCAGTGGTGATAATGGACATCCCTGCCGTGTTCCTGACCTTAGTGGAAAAGCTTTCAGTTTTTCTCCATTGAGAATGATATTTGCGGTGGGTTTTTCATAGATGGCTTTGATGATATTGATGTATGTGCCCTCTATCCCTACACTTTGAAGAGTTTTGATCAGGAAGGGATGCTGTACTTTGTCAAATGCTTTTTCAGCATCTATTGAAAGTATCATATGGTTCTTGTTCTTTCTTTTATTGATGTGTTGTATCACATTGACTGATTTGCGGATGTTGAACCAACCTTGCAGCCCTGGAATAAATCCCACTTGGTCGTGGTGAATAATCTTTTTAATGTACTGTTGAATCCTATTGGCTAGTATTTTGTTGAGTATTTTCGCATCTGTGTTCATCAAGGATATCGGTCTATAGCTCTCTTTTTTGGTGGGATCCTTGTCTGGTTTTGGGATCAAGGTGATGCTGGCCTCATAAAATGAGTTTGGAAGTTTTCCTTCCATTTCTAGTTTTTGGAACAGTTTCAGGAGAATAGGAATTAGTTCTTCTTTAAATGTTTGGTAGAATTCCCCCGGGAAGCCATCTGGCCCTGGGCTTTTGTTTGTTTGGAGATTTTTAATGACTGTTTCAATCTCCTTACTGGTTATGGGTCTGTTCAGGCTTTCTATTTCTTCCTGGTTCAGTTGTGGTAGTTTATATGTTTCTAGGAATGCATCCATTTCTTCCAGATTGTCAAATTTATTGCCGTAGAGTTGCTCATAGTATGTTCTTATAATAGTTTGTATTTCTTTGGTGTTAGTTGTGATCTCTCCTCTTTCATTCATGATTTTATTTATTTGGGTCCTTTCTCTTTTCTTTTTGATAAGTCGGGCCAGGGGTTTATCAATTTTATTAATTCTTTCAAAGAACCAGCTCCTACTTTCGTTGATTTTTTCTATTGTTTTTTTGGTTTCTATTTCATTGATTTCTGCTCTGATCTTTATGATTTCTCGTCTCCTGCTGGGTTTAGGGTTTCTTTCTTGTTCTTTCTCCAGCTCCTTTAGGTGTAGGGTTAGGTTGTGTACCTGAGACCTTTCTTGTTTCTTGAGAAAGGCTTGTACCGCTATATATTTTCCTCTCAGGACTGCCTTTATTGTGTCCCACAGATTTTGAAACGTTGTATTTTCATTATCATTTGTTTTTATGATTTTTTTCAATTCTTCTTTAATTTCCCGGTTGACCCATTCATTCTTTAGAAGGATACTGTTTAGTCTCCATGCATTTGGGTTCTTTCCAAACTTCCTTTTGTGGTTGAGTTCTAGCTTTAGAGCATTGTGGTCTGAAAATATGCAGGGAATGATCCCAATCTTTTGATACCGGTTGAGTCCTGATTTAGGACCGAGGATGTGATCTATTCTGTAGAATGTTCCATGTGCACTAGAGAAGAATGTGTATTCTGTTGCTTTGGGATGAAATGTTCTGAATATATCTGTGATGTCCATCTGGTCCAGTGTGTCGTTTAAGGCCTTTATTTCCTTGCTGATCTTTTGCTTGGATGACCTGTCCATTTCAGTGAGGGGAGTGTTAAAGTCCCCTACTATTATTGTATTGTTGTTGATGTGTTTCTTTGATTTTGTTATTAATTGGTTTATCTAGTTGGCTGCTCCCACGTTGGGGGCATAGATATTTAAAATTGTTAAATCTTCTTGTTGGACAGACCCTTTGAGTATGATATAGTGTCCTTCCTCATCTCTTATTATAGTCTTTGGCTTAAAATCTAATTGATCTGATATAAGGATTGCCACTCCTGCTTTCTTCTGATGTCCATTAGCATGGTAAATTCTTTTCCACTCCCTCACTTTAAATCTGGAGGTGTCTTCGGGCTTAAAATGAGTTTCTTGGAGGCAACATATAGATGGGTTTTGTTTTTTTATCCATTCTGATACCCTGTGTCTTTTGACAGAGGCATTTAGCCCATTCACATTCAGGGTAACTATTGAGAGATATGAATTTAGTGCCATTGTATTGCCTGTAAGGTGACTGTTATTGTATATGGTCTCTGTTCCTTTCTGATCTACCACTTGTAGGCTCTCTCTTTGCTTAGAGGACCCCTTTCAATATTTCCTGTAGAGCTGGTTTGGTATTTGCAAATTCTTTCAGTTTTTGTTTGTCCTGGAAGCTTTTAATCTCTCCTTCTATTTTCAATGATAGCCTAGCTGGATATAGTATTCTTGGCTGCATGTTTTTCTCGTTTAGTGCTCTAAAAATATCATGCCAGCTCTTTCTGGCCTGCCAGGTCTCTGTGGATAAGTCAGCTGCCAATCTAATATTTTTACCATTGTATGTTACAGACTTCTTTTCCCGGGCTGCTTTCAGGATTTTCTCTTTGTCACTGAGACTTGTAAATTTTACTATTAGGTGATGGGGTGTGGGCCTATTCTTATTGATTTTGAGGGGCGTTCTCTGAACCTCCTGAATTTTGATGCTCGTTCCCTTTGCCATATTGGGGAAATTCTCCCCAATAATTCTCTCCAGTATACCTTCTGCTCCCCTCTCTCTTTCTTCTTCTTCTGGAATCCCAATTATTCTAATGTTGTTTTGTCTTATGGTGTCACTTAATTCTCGAATTCTCCCCTCGTGGTCCAGTAGCTGTTTGTCCCTCTTTTGCTCAGCTTCTTTATTCTCTGTCATTTGGTCTTCTATATCACTAATTCTTTCTTCTGCCTCATTTATCCTAGCAGTTAGAGCCTCCATTTTTGATTGCACCTCATTAATAGCTTTTTTGATTTCAACTTGGTTAGATTTTAGTTCTTTTATTTCTCCAGAAAGGGCTTTTATATCTCTCGAGAGAGTTTCTCTAATATCTTCCATGCCTTTTTCGAGCCCGGCTAGAACCTTGAGAATTGTCATTCTGAACTCTAGATCTGACATATTACTGATGTCTGTATTGATTAGGTCCCTAGCCTTTGGTACTGCCTCTTGTTCTTTTTTTTGCGTTGAATTTTTACGTCTTGTCATTTTGGCCAGATAAGAGTAAATGAAGGGGCAAGTAAAATACTAAAAGGGTGGCAACAACCCCAGAAAAATATGCTTTAACTAAATTAGAAGAGATCCAAAATCGTGAGTGGGGAGAAAGGGGATAAAAAGAGGTTCAAAAAGAAAGAAAGAAAAAAAAAAGAAAAGAAAAAAAAATTTTTTTAAAAAAAGAAAACACCTGAGAAAAATGTAAAAAAGAAAAAATATATATATTAGATAAACTAGTAAAAAATCGTTAAAAAAGAAAAAGGTAACAGTTAAAAAAAAAAATTTTACCCGAAGGCGAGAAGAAAAAGAAAAAAAAAAAATGAAAAAGAAAAAATTAAATTAACTGCAAGACTAAAAAAAAATCACAGGAAAAAAGCCATGAGTTCCGTGCTTGGCTTTCTCCTCCTCTGGAATTCTGCTGCTCTCCTTGGTATTGAAACCGCACTCCTTGGTAGGTGAACTTGGTCTCTTGGCTGGATTTCTTGTTGATCTTCTGGGGGAGGGGCCTGTTGTAGTGATTCTCAAGTGTCTTTGCCCCAGGTGGAATTACACCTCCCTTACCCGGGGCCAGGGTGAGTAATCCGCTCCGGTTTGCTTTCAGGAGCTTTTGTTCCCTGAGCGCTTTCCGTAGAGTTCCGGAGGACGGGAACACAAATGGCGGCCTCCTGGTCTCCGGCCCGGAGGAGCCGAGAGCCCAGGGCCGCACTCCTCAGTGCGCCCTCAGAGAACCGCGCCCAGTCACTCCCGTCTGCCTGACCTCCGGCCGTGCTCCGAGCTCACCGAGCCTGCTATCGGTTCAAGGTAACACCGAGCTGTGAGCTTACTGTCGGCTCTGTTTCTGTAGCCGGCTTTCCCGTTCCAATACCCGCAAGCTCTGCGACACTCAGACACCCCAGATCCTTCTGTGACCCTGCGGGACCTGAGGCCACGCTGACCCCGCGTGGGCTTCGCCCCGGTTTAGCCTCTGGAGCGATGTCCCTCAGCGGAACAGACTTTTAAAAGTCCTGATTTTGTGCGCGGTTGCTCCGCCGCTTGCCGGGAGCCGGCCCCTCCCCCCGGGGTCTATCTTCCCGTCGCTTTGGATTCACTTCTCCGCCGGTCCTACCTTTCAGAAAGCGGTTGTTTTTCTGTTTCCAGAATTGCTGTTCTTCTTCTCTTCGGTCTGCCGATGGATTTTCAGGTGTTTGCAATCTTTAGATAAGCTATCTAGCTGATCTCCGGCTAGCTGAAGTAGTCTCAGCATGCTACTTCTCCGCCATCTTGACTCCTCCCCCCCAGTTGATATTTTTCTTATAACACAAATTATACTTTGAGATGATCAAATTTATATTATTTATATTCATATTATATATATTCACATGAATATGTTCATATTCATATTATTACTGCTCAAATAAGTTAAGAAACACATTACTATACCTGAGTCAAATATTCCAGTCCAGGTGGACAGTTGGTTATTGTTCCTGGTGCTTGCATACATTGCATCATGGGTAGAAGATTACAAAAAGCCATAACCAAGATTATATAAATACTCAAGCGTGTGACAGATTGAAGAGATCTCTCTGTATCTATAAAATCTAACATGAAAGAAACAACCTGATTAAAGACAGGAATCAACTTCAATTTCAGGTTTATTTTTCTTTATTATTTTCAACTAAAATATTAAGAATTTTATTTATGGAGACTGTCTCTCAACTAAAACCAAAGAGGAACCTCAGGAATAAAGAAGCCCCAGCTAATCCCAGTATCATAAACTGTGTTATACACTGTGTTACACACAGTGGCCTTTGATCTATTGAAATATTCTTGTCTTTAGGTTCAGAATCTTTTGACAATGACTAGATGGACTCTTTCCCTCCAGTGTTGAGACCAATGTTATGGTAGACATAACATTTTGCTCTGGATAGAGATCAGATAAAAATTTTTATACTGAGGTTTGGGGAAATACGTATCTCTAGTGCCATGATTCTAACAAACTTAGAACAAATATATATGAAGTCCAAATTTTCTTTTAAGCCCTGATTAAAATCTCATTATTCTCTATATTTTCCTCAGGTTGTGTCAGAATTAAACTTATGAAATAAATGCACAAATCCATGCTTCCAGCTCAAAGTTTAGGAGGATAGTTCCAAGTGCTTATAAATGTATTTAAGGTATTACAGAATTTATTACATTGTTTTGAGGCAAATATTGTAAGATTTACTCTCATTTAGGTACATTAAAATAAAAAAAAGAAACAAGTGATAGCAATATAAATGCAAGAGATAAGCATTAATTATGGTAAGAGAAAGATGTGTTTTGGAAAAATACTTACCACAGAATGCAAGAGTGAGTTTTAAATAGATTGCATTCCAAATAATCAGAAGTGAGAGCTGAGATAAAGAAAAATGAAAAAAGGATGGCAGCAAAAGAGAGGAAAATGCAAACTGAAGAGATTTTTTTTTCTTTTTAGTTTTGCTATTTATTTAAATTTTTGTGACTAAATTTTTAAGGAACTGCAAAATATTTTCCAAAGTGGCCAGTACATTTCACATTACCTCTGGCAATGTATGAGCATTCTAATTTCTCAACATTCTTGCCAACACTTGCTATTGCCTGTTTTTTAATTATAGATACCCTAGTGGGTGTAAAGACATATCTCATTGTGGTTTTGATTTACATTTCCCTAATGGCTAATTCTGAATCATAATTTTTCATGTGTTATTGGCCACTTGTATATATTCTTTAGAGAACACTGTCTTCAAATCCTTTGCCCATTTTTACCTATGTTATTTGTTTTTTTGCTGGTGAATTATGAGAGATTTTATACATTTTAGATTAAGTCCTATTTTAAGACTTGCAGATATTTTTCTCCTATTGTGTGGGTTGTCTTTCCATTTTCTTGATGATGTTCACTAAAACACAAAAGTTTAAAATTTTTGATGTAGTCCAATTATCTATTTTTGTTATTTTTGTTTGTGCTGTGTCATATCTAAGAAACTATTCCTTAGTCCAAAGTCACAATGATTTTATTCCTCTGATTTTCCTAATGGTGTTAGTGTTTTAGTTCTTAAATTTAGATCTTTGATTCCTTTCGAGTTAATTTTTGAATATACTGTGAGTTAAGGTCCGACTTTACTCTTGTGCATATGGATATACAGTTGTTCCGGCACCATTTGTTGAAGAGATTGTTTTTTTTTTCATTGACTTATTTTGGCACCCTTGTTGGAAATCAGTTGTGCTTAAATGTAAGGGTATATTTCTGGACTTTCATTCTATTCCATTGATGTATATGTCTTTCTTTCCTAAGTACCACAGTGTTTTTACTTTGTAGAAGTTTAAAAAGGGAGAAGAGTGAGCCCTCCAACTTTATTTTTTTTTCAAGATCGTTTTGGATTATTTTTGTCCCTTGAGTTTCCATATAAATTTTGGAGTCACTTCATCAGTTTCTACAAAAAAGCTGCTTGTGATTCTGATAGAGATTAATTGAATCTGTAGATTACATCACATTAGGAAATATTGCCATCTTAACAGTATTGAGACTTCTAATTCACAAAGATCTATGAAATGTCATTTATTTAGATTTCCTTTAATTTCTTTCAACAATATTTGCTGATTTTCAGAACTTTATGCATCTTGTAAAATTTATTCCTAAGTATTTTATTCTTTTTGACACTGTAATAAAATAATTATTTTCTTATTATTTTGGAACAGTTCACTGCAAGTTTATAGAAATATAATTGATTTCATTTCATTTATTGTAAATATTGCAACTCTACTGAACTCATTTTTAAAAATTCTGATGTTTTAGTGGAGCCCTTAGGGTTTCCTATATAAGACTATGCCATCTCCAAATAGAAAAAAATTATTTTCCTTTTCCAATTTAGATGATTTTATTTAATTTTCTTGCTTAATTGATGTGGCAAGAGCTTTTAATACAATGTTGAGTATATTTCATTTTGTTGTGCTTTGTAAATATCACTTTTTTTTACAAATTGAATGTTTGTTGCAACCTTCCATTAATATCATTTTTCTAAGAACATTTGCTCACTTCAAGTCTCTGTCACATTTTGGTAATTCTCACAATATTTCTAAACTTTTAAAAATTATTATTACATTTATTATGGTGAAATGTGATTGGTGATCTTTAATGTGACTATTGTAATTGTTTTAGGGTGCTACAAACATTCATTGAGTAATGCTTTTTTGTGTTCTGATTGCTCCACCAACAAACCATTCCCCGCTTAGTCTCCCTCTCTCTTGGTCTCCCTATTCTCTGATCCATAACAATATTGAAATTAGAACAATTAATAACCCTACACTGACCTCTAAGTATTCAAGTGAAAGGAAATGTTGCATGTCTCTCACTTCACATCAAAAGCCAGGAATGATTAAGTTTAGTGAAGAAGCATGTTGAAAACTAGGATAGGCCAGAAGGTAATCCTCTTGCACCAAATAGCCAAGTTGTGAATGCAAAAGAAAAGTTCTGGAAGGAAATTAAAAGTGCTATTCCAGTGAAAACATGAATAAAAATATAGAAACAGCCTTATTTCTGAAATGGAGAAAGTTTTAGTGGTCTAGATTGAAGATCAAACTAGCTACAAACATTCCCTAAAGCCAGAGCCTAATCCAGAGCAAGGTTCTAACTCTCCTTCATTCTAGGAAGGTTGAAAGAGGTAAGGAAGCTGCAGAAGGAAAACTTGTAGCTACAAATATTGGTTTATGAGGTTTAAGGAAAGAAGCTGTCTCCATAACTTAAAGTGATAATAAGTGCTGATGTAGACGCTGCAGCAAATTATCCAGAAGATCTAGCTAAGATAATTAATGAAGGTGACTGCACCAAACAAGAGGTTTTCAATGTAGATGAAACAACCTTCTATTAGAAGAGACGCCATCCAGAACTGATAGCTAGAGAGGAGAACAAATACCTGGCTTCAAAGCCTCAAAAGATAGGATGATTCTCTTGTTAGGGGCTAATGCAGCTGGTGACTTGAAGCCAGTGCTCATAAAGCATTCTGAAAATCTTAGGGACCTTAAGAATTATGTTAAATCTACTCTGTGCTCTATAAATAGGACAGTCAAGCCTGGATGACAGCATATCTGTTTGCAACATAGTTTACTGAATATTTTAAGCCAACTGTGGAGATCTATAGCTCAGAAATATAGATTCCTTTCAAAATATTACTGCTTATTGACAAGGCACCTGGTCACCCAAGAGCTCTGATGAAGGCGTACAAGAAGATTAATGTCATTTTCATGCTTGCTAACATAACAATCGTCCTGCAGCCCATGGATCAAAGCGGTAATTTTGACTTTCAAGCCTTATTATTTAAGAACTAAACATAACTAAACAGAGTTATAGCTGTTGTAGGTAGTGATACCTCTGATGGCTGTGGGAAAAGTAAACCGAAGAGCTTCTGAGAAGGAATCACCATTTTAGATGCCATTAAGAACATTTGGGATTCATGGGAAGAAGTCAAAATATAAGCATAAACAAGAATTTGGGAGAAGTTGGTTCTATCCCTGATGAATGACTTTGAAGGGGTTCACAACTTCAGTGGAGGAAGTAATTGTGATGTGAAAATAACACGAGAAGAGAATTAGAAGTGGACCCTGAAGATGGGACTGAGTTGCTGCAACCTCATGATAAAACTTTAACAGATGAGGAGGTGCCTCTTATGGATGAACAAAGAAAGTGATTTCTTGAAATGGGATCTTCTTGTGGTGAAGATGCTATGAAGATTGTTGAAATGAATATAAAGGATTTAGAATATTACATAAACTTAGTTGATATAGCAACAATAGGGTTTGAATAGATTGAGTCTAATTTTGAAAGTTCTACTATGGGTAAAGAGCTGTAAAGCATCACATACCATAGAGAAATTCACCTTTCATAAAAGAAAGAGTTGGTTGATGCAGCAAACTATTGTCTTATTTTAAGAAATCACCATATCCAGCCATCCCAACCTTCAGCAAGCACCACTCCAATTACTCAGCAGTTGTTAACATTGAGGCAAGACCGTGCACCAGCAAAAAGATCATGACTCACTAGAAAGCTCAGAAAATTAGAATTTTTTTTAGCAATAAGTATTTTTAAATTTAGATATGTACTTTTTAAAGATACAATGCTATTATACACTTAATAGACTATAGTATAGTGTAAAGAAAACTTTTATATGTACTGAGAAACCAAAAAACTTATTTGCCTTACTTTATTGTGACATTAGTTTTATTGTGGTCTTCTGAAACTAAACCTGCAATATCTCTAAGCTATGGGCTCACAATTATTTGTCTATGTGTCATTTTTATGCCACTACCAAACTCTTTTTTTGAGGTATAATTGGCAAATTAAAATTTAAGCTATTTAAAGTATACAATGTGATTACACACACACACACACACACACACACACACATATATACACAAATACATACATAAAGGATTCCCCCCTTTGAGTTAGTTAACACATCCATCAGCCATATATTTGGTTTTTTTTTAAATAAGAACGCTTAAGTTCTATTCTTTTATCAAATTAAAACTATATAATGCTATCAACTATAGTCACACATTATACTTTAGATTCTCAGAAATTATTCATCTTATAACAGAAAGTTGATACCTTTTTACCAAACTCTCTATTTTTCCTACTCCAGGGGCCCTGACAATCACTATTTTGCTACCCTCTATGAGTTCATTTTTTTTTTTTTAAGATTTCACACACAAGAATACGATGCAATATTTGTATTTCTTTGTCTGGCTTATTTCACTTAGCATAACACCCTCTATGTTTAGGCGTGTTGTCACAAATGGAAGGATTTTCTTCATATTTAAGACTGAACAATCTTTTGTATATATACACCATATTTTTTCGACCCATTCATTCATTGACATATAATTATATTGCTTCTAAACATTGGCTGTTATGTATAATGCTGGAAGTAATGTGGGAGTCTTCAAGATCATGGTTTCATTTCCTTTGCATATATACCCAAAAGGAAGATTGTTGGATCATATGGTAGTCCTATTTTTAATTTTTTGAGGAACTTCCATACTGTGTTTTATACTGCTTGTACAGATTTACCTTCCCACCAAGAGCACACAAAAGTTCTTTTCTCCACATCCTTATCAGCTCTTGTTATCTTTTATTTCATAATACCTATTCTAATAGGTGTGAGGTGGTATCTCATTTTGGTTTTGATTTGTGTTTCCCTGATGATTAGTAATGTTGACCACATTTTCATGTATCTGTTGGCCATTTGTATTTTTTTGGAAAGAAAAATATCTAGTCAATTCCTCTGGCCTTCTTAAAATGGGATTTTCTTTCCTGCTATGGAGTTGTATGAGTTTGTTACATATTTTCATTGTTACCCTTTATCAAATGTGTCATTTTCAAATATTTTCTAGTTTCTATCATTCAGTGGGTTGCTTTTCATTTTATTGATGGTTTCCTGTGCTGAGCAGAAGCTTTTTAGTTTCACGTAGTCCCACTTGTTGATTTTTTCTTTATTGCTTTTGCTTTTGTTGTCAAAGCCAAAAAATCATTTCCAAGACCAATGTCAAGAAGTTTAACTCTTTGTTTTCTTTTAGGATTTTATATTTTCAGGTTTTACATTCAAGTCTTTCATCTATTTTGAGTTGATTCTTTGAATGGTGTAGGGTAACGATCCAGTTTAATTTCTTTGCGTGTGGCTACCAGTTTTTCCTGGCACCATTTATTGAAAAACTATCATTTCTCATTATACATTCTTGACTTATTTGTTGAAAATTAATTGACCAAATATGCATATATGGATTTATTTCCAAGCTCTATTCTGTTCAATCTATCTGTCTGTTTTTATTCCAATACCATACTGTTTTGTTTAGTATGGTTTTATATATAGTTTGAAACCAGGATGCCTCCATTTTTGTTTTTCTCTCTTAGGATTGCTTTGGCTATTGGGGGTCTTTTGTGGTTCAGTTTGGATTTTAGGATTTTGAAAAATTTGTTTCTGAAATATAATACGTGTTGCATTGAATATGTAGATGGTTTTTGGCATTATGGACATTTAACAATTTAATTAATCTGACCCAAGAACGTGGGATATTTCAATTTATTTTGTCTTCCATCTCTTTCATCAGTGTCTACAGTGTTCAGTGTAAAAGTTTTTCACCCTCTCAGTTAAATTTATTCCTAAGTATTTTTGTTCTTGATGCCATTGTAAATGAGATTGCTCTCTTCTCTTTCCGATAATTCCTTGTTAGTCTATAGAAGCAGAACTGATTTCCGTATGTTGATTTTATATTCTGCAACTTTGCTGAATTTGTTGATTAGTTCTAACAGTTTTTTATGGGAGTCTAAAAAGTTTTGAATATTTAAGATTATGCCATCTACAGAGACAGTTTTACTTGGTTTTTTTTTTCCAGTATCAATGCCTTTTATTTCTTTTTCTTGCCTAACTACTGTAGTTATTAGTTCAAATATTATGTTGAATAGGGCTGATGAAACTGGACTCCCTTGTCTTATTCCTGATCTTAGAGGAAAAACTTTTAACTGTTCACTGTTGAGTATGTTAGCTGTGGGCTTGTCATATATGGATTTTAAAATGTTAAAATACATTCCTTCTATACCCAATTAATTGAGAGTTTTTATCATGAAAGTACATCAGATTTTGTCAGATGTTTTTTCTGCATCTATTGACATCATATGGTTTTTCATTTTTATTTTACTAATGTGGTATATCACATTTATTGATTTGCCCATGTTGAAACCCCCTTGCATCTCTGGGATGAATTCCATTTGATTATTTTAATATGTTGTTTCATTTGGTTTGCTGTATCTTGTTGAAGATTTTTGAATCTATATTCATCTGGGATATTGACCCATGATTTTCTTCTTTTTTGTAGTGTCCTTGGCCCGGTTTTGGCATCAGGATAATGTTGGCCCTATAAAATGATTTTGGGAGTGTTTCCTGCTTTTCAAATTTTTGGAAGTTTGAGGAGGATTGCCATTAAGTTTTTAAATGTTTGGCAGAATTTACCAGTGAAACCATCTGATTCTGAGATTTCTTTGTTGGAATTTGTTTGATTACTGATTCAATCTCCTTACTAGAAATTGGCTAATTCAAATTTTCTATTTCATCATGATTCAGTATCAGTAGGTGGCATGTTTCTAGGAATTAATCCATTTTAGGTTCTCTGATAGCATATCATAGTTCCTGGTAGTCTATTATGAGTCTCTGTATTTATGTGGTATCAATTATAATGTTTCCTTCATTTCTGATTTGATGTATTTGTCTTCATTCTTTTTTTTTTCTTCTTAGTTTAGCTAAAGTTTTGTTGATTTGTTTATCCTTTCAAAAAATCAGCCCATTTTGTTGATATTTTCTATTGTTTTTCTGGTTTCTATTTCCCTTATTTCTTTCTAGTTTTTGTTATTTCTTTATTTCTTCTAACTTTGGGCTTGGTTTGTTCTTTTTTATTATTATTATTAATTCCTTTATGTGTACAGTGAGGATGTTTATTTGAGATTTTTCTTTTTTTCTAATGTAGCTGTTTATTGCTATAAACTTCCTCATAGGACGCTTTTGCTGCATCTCATGAATTTTAGTATGCTATATTTACAATTTCACTTATTTCAAGATTTTTTTTAACTCTCTTATTTTTTTGCCTTTGGTTATAAAGGAGTGTTTTGTTTAATTTTCATGTATTTGTAAAACTTCTGGTTTTCCTCTTAACTGATTTCTATTTTCATACTATTGTCATCAGAAAAGATATTTGGTATAGTCTCAGTCTTCCTAAATTTGCTAAGAATTGTTTGTACCTGACATATAATCCATCTTGGAGGATGTTCCATGTGTATTTGCCAAGAATGTGTATTCTGCTGCTGTTGGATGGAATGTTCTGTGTATGTTTGTTAGATCCATTTGATTATAGTTTTTATTTATTTATTTATTAGCAACCTAGATTTGAATTTTGGTTTTGGCCTTTACTAGGTGCACAACTTCTTTTTTTAAATTAAATTTTTTTTAGTGTTCCAAGATTTTAGTGTTCCAAGATTCATTGTTTATGCACCACACCCAGTGCTCCATGCAATACATGCATGCCATCTTATTTTTTCTATTTTATACTTCTCCTCTTGCTATTTCCTTTATGAACTGATGATGTTCCATAGTGCTGTGCTTTGATTCCCTTTCTATATCTTTTGTATTTCTACTGTAGGTTTTTGCTTTGTTGTTACCAAGAGGCTTACATAAAATATCTTATAGCTAT
Source organism: Mustela nivalis (assembly GCF_964662115.1). NCBI lineage: Eukaryota > Metazoa > Chordata > Mammalia > Carnivora > Mustelidae > Mustela > Mustela nivalis. Next base: position 71,574,287 of record NC_139020.1, read on the forward strand.
ACCAGTCCTTTTAGAACAGTTAACAACTTAACTTCAATTACATACAAAAACTCCACACTTTCATTTCTCTTCCTCACATTTTATGTTTTTATATTGTGAATTCATTAGCAAATTATAGGTATTTTTCATCCTATTGTCTTGACTTTTATACTTGAGTTACGTGATCAATACACTATTACAGTATGAGAATATTGTGAATTTGATTTTGTACTTATCTTTTCCATTATGTTTTATATTTTCATAAGTTTTCATATTACTAATTAGTGTCCTTTCATTTCAGTTTGAAGAACTCCTTTCAACATTTCTTGTAAGGCAGGTGTTCTGGTGATGAACTCCCTTAGTTTGTATTTTTTGAGAAAGTCTTTATTTCTCCTTCCTTTTTGAAGGATGACTTTTCCAAATAAAATATTCCAGGTTGGCAGTTTTTTCCCCCTGCATTTTGAATAGATCATCCCATTCTCTCCTAGCTTGCTAAATATCTGCTGAGAAAACTGCTGATGGCGTTATGAGGGATTCCTTTGTATGTGAGGGTTTTCTCTCTCTTTTTTTTTTTTATAATTATCTTTAAAAATTTTAGACAGTTTTATTGTGGTGTGTCTTGGTGAAAATATTTGGATTTGAAATTTTGGTGGAACCTATGAGCTTTATGAACCTTATGTCCAACTCTATCCTTAGATTTGGAAAGTTTTTGACCATTCTTACATTAAGTAAACAGTGTGCACTCTTCTTCCTTTCTTATACTTCTGTCAGCCCAGTTAGGGATTCTGAGACTCTCTCAGACCTTTCCTATGGATGTGCTTGCTTCACATTCCTTGTTCTTAAGATTATATAATTCTCTTGATGCTAGAGGCTATATACTGATAGCTTCCTATTTGCTTTCCCTAGGTCAGTGATGAATGCTTAAGTTTGTGTGATTTTTTTATAGTTCCACATAGTTGGGCCTGTTTTCTTTGTGCTCACTAGCTAACTGGAAAAGTTTGCTTTGGCCACTTTTGGGAGTATGCACAGGGAGATGTTCATGAGGAGGGGATGTGTGTGTGTGTGTGTGTGTGTGTGTGTGTGAGGCAGACAGAGTGTTGTGGGTGCCTGTGGGCCAGTTAGGAGGATCTGCCAGGGAGGCATCCCCAGTGGCTTGTGGACGGGTTATAGTTGGAGTTTGTGACAGAGTTGGTAGGATCCGTGTCCTTTAATGCCCTCGCATAGCCCTAGATACAGTTGTCCAAGCTGCCTCCTCATTGTTCTACTCAGTATTCAGGATAGAGAAAGAAGTGGGTCTCTTTTGCACATATGGAGAAGCTGGGCACCCATCTATTCAACTTTCTCCTATGCAGAAACCATGAACCAAAATGGTCTTTCTTGGCAGTGAGCTCTGCTGCCTTGGGGGAAGTGTGATGTGGGTAAGGTGAAGCTATTTCTCTTACCCTCTTCAGTGTGTATAATCTCAGAGATTTGTCCTAAACCCAGAAACCCAGGTATCCTCTCCAAAAGGCAGCCAGCTTTTCACATATAACAGAAGAGCAGTAATAAAGCCTCTGCAAATTTTTAGATCCTTTTGCCTAAAGATGATAGTTTCCTAATGTAAGTTTTAAATCTCCAATAGATAGGCCACAAAGAGGGCCATAGGCCTATAAAAGGGCAGAAGTAGTTTATGGTGACTGAGAGTTGGAACACATCATTCTCTGGAAGCTTCATGTGACATGGCTACCTGGTATGTAAATTAGAAGAGGCTTAATCCTCTATCTGGCCCTCATCCACAGCCTCTCAAAGTTGTGAGGAAGAGATAAGATGCCCAAGCAGCCATGGCAAGGAAAAATTCCATTTAGAACTTTGAAGTTAATTCGTTCTATGAATACTTCCATGTGTATTTGGATATAAAGTTAATGATTCTCTGGCAGTCCTGGTCCCTACACTTCCAATATTGGTTTACTTTTTTGCACCTTGTGCAAGGGAATGTTCTTGAGAAGTCCCCCTTTATAAGACTTCATCCAAATTAAAACATTGAGAACTTCCCCATTTTCTGAACCAGGAAGGTGCAAATGAGCAATCCCAAGGACTGTACCCTGTTGGCCCTAGTAAACTTGCATCATTTAAATAAGTGATTAAAAGAAACATAGAGATATTATGTCTAACTTAAATTCCAGTATTTCCAGAATTTTGAAAGAGACGTGTTATCACTTCACAAACCTCTTTATTCAAAGTTACCCCCTTAATTTCCTTTTCTTTTAGTCATTGAGAACAATAAGCTATGTTTCCTACTCATACAAAATTATAAGATATATAAAAACCTCAAAAATAAGAATTGTTTAAGGGTTATATTCATACCATGAGCTGTATCTTAACTATCTTAAAAATATTAGAGTCTCAATTTTCTTACTTTACATATACTTTCATGTTTCATCTAGTTATTTAAATTTCCAGTTGTGCATATACTCTCAAATACTCCTTTTTGAACACTAAAGGAAATTCAAGTATTTCTCTTTTGGTATGTAGAAATCAATCTGAATTAAAATTATGAGTACACAATTTAAGATAGAACTTTAAGAAAACTAAAATTGGAAAACAAAAGTATAGAGTCTGTAAGTTGTTTAGTAAATAAGTACACACACATTTGTAATTATTATTGGAATTATATATCAAAACCTAAATTTAGGATGTCACAAATATGCTAGGTAGTCTAGGAGAGGACTTCTTTCCTCAGTGCAGAAAACACCAGCTATATCCAGTGCTAGGAATGGATAAAATTATTCTTTAAAAAATTGTCTATCAGAACATTTTTGGCAACATCTGAAAGTCATTTAAAAAAATGCTTGCAGTGTAACATCATTTGAGTTGAGAATTGATGGTGCATTAACAATAAACATAATAGTAATGGTAGTAAACAATGTTTATCTAATCCTAATAAAACCTTAAACCTTAAAATAAAAACCAATGTTTATCTAATCCTAATAAAAACCTTAAAAACCTTAATAATTAAATTATTAACTTAAGAATAGAAATACATCAAAGCATAGAGTGATTCCATTAAGATTTTCATCCAGAATCACACAGCTAGAAAATTTAGGAGCTGAAATCAAATCCTGATCATATTTTGATTTGATAAGGAAAATGCTGTAGTTTTATCTATTTCTTACCTGCTCATTTGGTTGAATTTATCTACCAGTTACTCTTAATTCCTTAAGGCTACATGAAGTCAATTACTTAAAAGACTTTTATGAATAGAGTATGTCAACTAATCCTCTAAATATCAACTCCCATAAAACTTTGAGGAGGCACGGAGGTGAACCTGGCACAATTTCTCCAATTGAAAATTTGATCAGTTCCACCCTTCACAGATGGAGACTTGTGACATATCCAATAACACAGAAGAGTGCTAGAAACCATGCATGAAAAAAAAGGAGAGAGAGAGAGAGAGATACAGACTACTCTTTACAATGGGTTTTACAGATCTTTGTTACTTTAAGACTGAGCCTTGAGTCTTGAGTGGTGTCACCTGAGCTGGGAGCAGTCTCTGATCTTTTGACAAAATTCCAGAAGACTTTGTTCCATAATTTGACCACTAGAGAAGACCTGTGTCATTTTTGGTCTTAGACTCTATATACATTAACAAAGAATGATAAGACTCTTAAGTATGTGGTGGTTGTAGTAATGTACATCAACTTTTCAGCAAGATAAGAAAATGTAATAAAATCACTTATCAGTTTAAATCTGTTCCTGTTGCTGGAAACATCCAGTTTTTCCTACTTCAAATCTATATGCCTCCTACATTCATGAAAAACTTCATAAATATGCCAAGTAAGGTGAAACTAGAGTCACACCCTCCATATGAGTACCTACTGCCACTCTTAACAAGAGTGGCAGAGCAAGGTTTTTCAGTGTTATCCTGAGAACACTGGCACAAACTTAAATAAACAAGACTCATTTACAAAATACAAGCTAACTCTGGTTTCGATTGGCATTCTTCTTCCTTAAATTATTACTATGATGCAACTAATACTTATTAAAAATTCAACATCACATAACCTAAAACACTTTATAATTATATTTTTTTCAAAAGGAATACCACTTTTCGAGAAATAATCGCAGAATGTCTCATACATGTGAAAACATGTCAAATTACATATAAAAACAAAAAAAATGTTTTTAATTTGTTGATTTTTTAAAAATTGGAGATGTACCAAGAAAGGGGAAAATGGGCATAAAGGAGGACATTTAGGGTACTTACTTGTTCTAAATGAGCAGTGAAGACCTATAAGATAAGGACAAGTTGATTAGTTAGTCATTTTGAGAAACTAAAAATCTCGTGTTAATAAAATATTTAAACCATTTTTAAAAAGATTTTAATTTATTTATTTGGCAGAGAGAGTCAAATAAAGAAAGCAGGGGGAGTGGCAGGCAAAGCAAAAGGGAGAAGCAGGCTCCCTGCTCAGCAGGGAGCCCAATGCTCCATCCCAGGACCCGGGGATCATGACCTGAGCCAAAGGCAGATGCTTAACTAACTGAGCCACCCAGGCGCCCCAATTTTGATTCATATTAAATGTTAAATATATGTAGTAAAATGCAAGATAATCAATGAAAGAACACCTTTGTTTCAGGTGCCTTGAAATAATATATTTAAAACACATTCTAATAATGGCAACTTAACAATGGTAGAAGTGTTAAATAAATGTTGGACATTCCAAATATGCATACTTGCACAATCCCTTAATAAGTCTGACCTTTGGGGCTTGAACTCATGACCCTGAGATCAAGACCTGAGTTGACTGAGACACCTGGGTGCCCCATTTCTCACTTTTAATCATGAGAAAATGCTGATGTTTATAATAAATTGTTGAGATACCTATATTTTATTTACAGATTATTTGCTTCTGAAAAGTAATGCATAGGTGTGACAACCCTATTGGTAAGTCAGTACAAATAGAGACCTTTGGACCTAATCAGGCCAGCCTGCAGGTGAGGATTTGGCCAGCAAAGTGGTTTACTTGTTTGTTTTTAATTTGAGAAATACTGGGCTGAACTGCACTACCAATTCCCGACTCCCCTACATTACCTTACTTCCTGATGTCTTATACCTGCAGCCCCATGAATTTATCTTACTTGCCCAGAACTAGCAGGCAATTAAATAACAAGAGGTTCAGTTGACTAGTTAATATGAGTCCTAAAACAAAGCTCTCAAAGTCATAAGCTCATGGACGCCTGGGTGCCTCAGTTGGTTGAGCATCTGCCTTCGGCTGGGGTCTTGATCCTGGGGTCCTGAGATGTAGCCCCGTATCGGATTTCCTGCCCAAGAGGAGAGTCTGCTTCTTCCCTTCCCTCTGCCCCTAACTCCTGCTCATTCTCTCTCTCTCAAAAAAATAAATAAAATCTTAAAAAAAAGAAAAAAGAAAAAATCACAAGCTCAGTTGATGGAGTGTTTACTCTTTATTCCTCATCTGGCATGAAGGCTTCTTTGTCCACATGAAGAGTTCCTCTGTGGCAATTTCATTCTATTCACCCTAGATGCCTGAGTGTGGTCTGGCATGCATAACAATGAACAAGAAAACAAATGGGAATCAGCAGAAGCTGTTTGAACAATTAGGTCCCCAGGGTATATATTTTCTATTTTGAGTTACAGATTGAAAAATGAGTCAATGAACATAGCTGATGCAAATCACATTTTTGTTCTTTTGTTTTTGGTGATGGATGAGTCAGTATTTATTAACTAATATTTGTCTTCATCTTTAGTTTCTTTTTTTCTGCTTTACTGAGACATAGTTGATAACATTGTGAAGTTAAACATGTGCAATGTGATCACTATATGTGTGTGTGTGTGATTACAACAATATGGTTAGTCAACACATCCATCATCTCACATTTACCATTTTGTCTGTGTGCATGTGTGTGATAACATTTAAGGTCTACTCTCAGCAAATTTCAAGTATACAGTGCAGACTTGTTAATTAGAGTCACCGTGATGTACACTGGATCTTCCCCCCATTCTTTTTCAAAGTATTTATACTAATTGAGGCTCCCTGTTCTCCACCCACCAAATCCACAGGTGGCTGAAACTCCTGGTAATTAGGGAAAGACAAGGGCAGCGATCTAAATCGAGTCACAGCCTGCTGTGATTGCTCTTATTCCAGTCATCAGGAAATACACATTTTTTTTTTTTCCTGGCCGGGTTTCCCCTTTTGGTAGAACAGACTAGACCGTATGTCCTCATTTATTGGAACAGGCCCAGTCATGCCCTACACAATTTGTTAACCACACTGATTCTGACCTGAGGCAGCAGGGGAAACAAGAGGCTTGAGAAACCCATGAGCCTGCAAGTCAAGCCACTTTGCATACTTCAAATACTTTCTTTGTCTCTCCCTTAATTTCTGAAACAATTTCCTTCTAAGACGTTCCCCTAGGAGGACACCAATAAGTCCACATGTGGTCTTAGTGCACACAGATTTCCCCTCTTATAATGCCACTGTTAAATAATGTGGTGAGTGCCCCATTGCCAGGGTCAGAGAGAGTGAAGCTTATGTAGATTTAGCGTGACTGAGACCTTACCCCAGCATGGCCCAATTCTCACTACAGTCTTAACACTTCTGCAGACATTCTTGGTTCTGTCTCCTTTCTTTTCTTGTTCTGCCTCACTCTCTGGCTAATGATTATCCATTTTTCAAGCATAATGAACTTAATATTAACTTAGTTTAATTAATAATCTAACAGTAATTAAAATAGATAGCTGTCCCTGCTTTTACACAGTAGCAGACTGTATAATCCGTATAGTACCATTTGCATTAATAATACTCTAAAACATTACTTATTTTTAAAAAATTACTTATTTAGGTTCTACTAATATGAGGTGTGAATATAAAATAAAAACTATTCTCTAAGTCATAAAAAGCCATCATACGTTAGGTCTACACACCATATACTTCAGTCTCAAAACTTCTACTTTCCATCATTTTTTAATAAAAAGCTGCAATATCCAGTGATTTAAAAATATGCACTGTGTATCCTAAAATATTTTACACAAAATTGATAATGTTGGTGTAGGTAACCTATTTAAATGACAAAATTTGACAAACTTCTAGTTTATTTTGACTACCATATTTCTTTCTTACCATGATTAACTTGCTTCCAAAATAAAACCAAGAAAAAACCAAGATAAATAATAGATACCTGGTAAACTACTGGAGACTAATTCATTTTAACAAGACATTAAATATCCTGCTGTGGCATGCTCTTCCGCATTGCCTGCTCTATGGCCTATGGTTAAAAGGTGGATATTCAAAGGGGCCAAATCAAAACAAGATTCAAGAGAAAATATGCTGTCAAGGAAATTTGAAGGGAATTATTGATATAAAAATAATGAGCATTTTCCCCACATATATATGGATCAGGAGAGGAGGACAAGAAACTGATAAAAAAAAAAAAAACCTATGAAAATTGATTCCAGTAAAGGTAAGTACCAGAAACAAGGGAAGAGATAACAATTTATTGATATTGGAGTGCTTATTTATGTAAAATAAAATTAGGCATCTCTCACACTATACCAAAAAAAAAGTTCCAAGTGGATTAGTGACCTATGAAATATAAATCTGCCAAACAAAAATAAACATCTCAAAAATGCAAACCATGAAAAACAATAGATAAATATCGCTATTTAAATTTTTGCACAGGGGTGCCTGGGTGGCTCAGATGGTTAAGCGAATGCCTTCAGCTCAGGTCATGATCTCAGGGTTCTGGGGATCAAGCTCTGCTGTCAGCTCTCTGCTCAGTGGGGAGCCTGCTTCTCCCTCTTCCCTGCTCCTCATCCTCACTCGCTCTCTCTTTCTCTCAGGTAAGTAAATAAAATTCTTTAAAAAAAAATTCCTGCAGGGCGCCTGGGTGGCTCAGTGGGTTAAGCCGCTGCCTTCGGCTCAGGTCATGATCTCAGGGTCATGGGATCGAGTCCCGCATCGGGCTCTCTGCTCAGCAGGGAGCCTGCTTCCCTTCCTCTCTCTCTGCCTGCCTCTCCGTCTACTTGTGATTTCTCTCTGTCAAATAAATAAATAAATAAATAATCTTAAAAAAAAAAATAAAAAAAAATAAAAAATAAATAAAATAAAAAAAAAATTCCTGCACACACACAAAAAGACATCACAAATACTGTGAAAGAAATGCCACAATCTGGGAGAAAATATTTGCAATGCATAGAACTTACAAAAGATTGGTAATCTGAAAAAGTACTGCAAATCAATAGGAAAAAAGATAAGCAAACCAAAAGAAAAAAAATAAAAAGATCCAAGTGTGTAAAAAAGTAATTCCTATTACAGGAAATGCGAACATCCAACAAACAAATAAAAATGTGTTCAACCTCACTAGAAATCTCAGAAATGCAAATTAAAACAATGAGATTTCTTTTAAACATATCAGTTGACAAAAACTGACAATATTAAGATGTGGTAGGTATATAAAGCAATAGCAATATTCATACACTACTGTTGAAACAATAAATTGGTATAACTGATTTGGAGAGCAATGTTACAATATCTCATGATAACGAAGGTGCTTTTTAGAACTGCAATTCCAATAGTAGGATTAGCTCCAGAGAACCTCTTCCATATGCATATAAGGAAATATGCATAGAAATATTCCGTTAAGATTGATGATAGAGAAATGTTAATGTATTAGAATTCTCTAGAAAAAGAGAATGAGGGAGAGAGATGGCAGAAGGAGAAGGGGAGCGGAGGGGTGGAGAGATTTTAAGGAAACTGGCTCACATGATTGTAGACACTGGCAAGTCCAAAATCTGTACGGTAGGCCAACAGAGTGGACATCCAGGGAAAAAATGATGCTGCAGTTTGAGTTTGAAAGGAGTATTTGGCAGAATTCTCTTTTCTTTGAGGGTGGTCAGTCATTTTTAGTTAAGGTCTTCAGCTGATAAGATGTGGCCCACCAATGTTATGGAGGGTAATTGGCTTTAGTCAAAGTCTACTTTAAATGTTAATATCATCTAAAAAATGATTCTTCACAGAATCATAATTTTTGACCAACTATCTGGGTACCTCAGCCTACCCAAGTTAACAAAATATTAACTGTCAGCCCATCCAGGGTAGGATAGGTAAACTCATGGTATTATAGTCATAAAACAGAATACTATATATATAACCATAAAAATGTGCAAACTAGAGATACACATATCAACATGGGCAAGGTACGAAAGAAAAAACAGTGAATGAAAAAAAATTTCAGTTGCTGAAGGTATATATAATATGATGCCATTTATATTGTTTTTAAGCAAATGAAAAGTAATGTTCTATGTTATTTATGGATATTTATATGGAAATATGTATGTATAAATATATATGTATATACATACATAAATATCCACACACACAATGAGAAGAATAATGGCCTCACAAAAATATCCATATTCTAAACCCGTGTTATGTTACATAGCAAGGGAGAGTTAAGTTGCAGATAGAATTAAAGTTAGTTATCAAGTAAAGTTAAAATAGGGAGTTTATCCCTGATTATCCAGGATGGCCCAATGTTATCCCCAGGGTCCTTTAAATGTGGGAGAGAATGCAGAATTGGAGTCAGAGATAGAAATGTTACAACGGAAGCATTTGCTAGTTTTCGCGATGGAAAGAAGCTAGAAGTCAAGGAATATAGGTGGCCTGTAAGATGGAAAAGGCAAGAAAAAGGATTGTACTCTAGTACAATTGTACTCTAGTGCCTCCAGGAAGAACGAAACTCTTTCAATATCTTGATTTTAATTTGGTATATTAATCTGCTTAGGGTACCATAAGAAAATAGCACAGATTAGAAGGCTTAAACACAGAAATTTATTTTCTCACAGTCTGCAAATTTGGAAGTTCGAGATCCAGATACCAGCATGACTGGTTTCAGGAGAGCTCCCTTTCTGATTTTTAGATGCCCCTTTTGTATGTCCTCACAAGGTCTTTCCTTGGTTTATGTGCATGAATAGAGGACCCTAATCTTATTAGATCAGGGCCACATCCTTTATGCTCATTTAAACTTAATTAGTTCCTTAGAATGATTAAGTTACATTGGTGTTAGGGCTTCAACACATGAATTTTGTGGAAACATAAACATTTAATTAATGAGACCTAGTAAGACTTATTTCAGACTTCTGACCTCCAGAACTATAAGATAGTAAATTTGTATTGTTTAAAGCCACTAAGTTTGTTGTAGCAGCAATGATAAACTGATACAAACTTTGGGATCTAGAAATGGGGTACTACAGCAACAATTCCTAAAAATGTAGAAGTTTTGGGATTTGGAAATGGGTAGAAGCTGGAAGAATTTTGAGGAGCATGATAGAAAAAGCCAAGATTGCCTTAAGTAGACTGTTCACAGAAATATGGATAAAAGTGACTCTGCTGTCAGTACTCAGAAGGAAGTGAAGAACATGGTAGAGAAAAATGTACTATTTAGAGAACTTATACCTCATCGTGAACAGACTGATGGTAGAAATATGGAATATTTCTATTCAATCTACCCTTTGAATTTATCTGACTTCCTGGAGAATTTCTAAAATCCCTTTTACTTTATCATGTTATCCTTCTACTTCGTGCAATCTACTATTCCAGTGTTTCTACCATATTTTAAAATGTGGCGTCAAATTTTTCAACACTATTAAAATTTTGTCTCAACAGAACATTCCTTTTTCTCTACTGTCTTTTCCAGAATTAAATATGCAGCATTCCTTCAAGTCTCATTGAAATTATAAACTGTGTACAAATGTCAAGACACTTGCTGCAATTCCTGGTGATTTTCTTATTTAAATTTCTAACTTTTCATGTGTGATGATTTTCACTTTATTAATTTTTCATGATAACATATTTTTCTAGTATTTGAACTTAAATGGGTTCTTCAGTGAGTGTGTGGATTTCTGTTCAACTCCTCCTTGCATGTCCTTGAAGAAGGAAAAAGTTGTTTAGATCAGTTGTAGTTTTACTTTGCTTAATCAGAGATCCTGAATCCTATGCAAAGAACAGGGAGAAAGAGTGGAGAGCAGAGAGAAAATCAAAGTAAGATGTAGTTGTCACAGGAATAAGGCCAGCACCTCTAGCCTCATTTGGGGTTGGTTGTGGTACCTGACATCTAACTTGGGTAGCCTTCCCTTTCTCCACCAGGCATAAGTAAAGCCACCAGAAAAGAGCCATGCAAGTTCCTTCACTTTACCTGGCATGCTGTCTATACCAACTGCAAAGTTAACACCAGTGATTTGGTTACACCTCATTATTGGAATCTGGCATGGGGGGGGGCTGCTTGGGCTAATTAAAGGTGGTCACTCTCCCTGTAGCTCCCTTGCCATCCCAGTGTTCTCAACATTAGGAGCTAGTGGTGGTGGTGGAGTTCTGCTAAAGATGAACAGGAGTCTTTCCCCCAAGTCCTTGTTTCCTAAAAATACTTTTCCTTTGTATGAGTTAAATTGTAGATTAGATGTCCCCTCTCACTTGATCCAGTACATTCCTTTAAGTTTCTGATGGGTAGACATGTTAGTGTCTCAGCAGGGCTGCTCCCCTGCTGAGCTTGCTCTCCAGCTGCTCCCCTGCCACCTCCCGAGCTCCTTGCCATGCTGCAACCACCAAGGTTGGTCTGTTCCCTCCATAGAGGTCGTGAGGACCAAGTGTGGCCTCAGCAAGCTCTGCCCAGACAACTTCTTTGCTTTTAAAATCAGCAGTGGAGCCGCTAACATCGTGGGTCCCACCATGTGCTTCGAAAACCTTGTGATCATGAGTCCTGTGAAAAACAACGTGGGCAGAGGCCTGAACTTTGCCCTGGTGAACGGAACCACAGGAGTGGTGCTGACACAGAAATGTTTCGACATGTACTCTGGAGATGTTACGCTCCTGGTAAAGTTCCTTAAAGAAATCCCAGAGGGCACACTGGTGCTAGTGGCCTCCTATGATGACTCAGGAACCAAAATTAATGATGAGACCAGGAAGCTCCTCACCAACTTGGGCAATTCCTATGCAAAGCAGCTGGGATTCAGAGATAGCTGGTTCTTCTTAGGGGCCAAAGACCTCAGGGATAAAAGCCCTTTTGAGCAGTTCTTAAAGAACAACCCAGACACAAACAAATAGGAGGACTGGCCAGAGCTGCTGGAGCTGGAGGGCTGTGTTCCCCAGAAGGTATCTTAGGGCAGCTGCAGGACTGAAGAAGCCCCCTCACTGTCCTAGAGTCAGCACCAGCTGCGGCTGCAAGAAGGAAACCAGGTGGCCTGTGGAAAGTTCCCTCGGCGGGGAGGGGGGTCTGTGCCCTCTGCACACTTCCCCTTTTCGGAAGCAGCGCCCTTCTAGAGGCGGCCCAGCCCAGGTGGCCTGCCATCAGGGGTCCTTCTGGAGCCTCTGCAGGAAGAAGGAACGATGTGTTTTCCCTCAAGATGGCCGGCGGTCACTCCCAATGAAGGACAGACTGCTGCACCTGCAGCCCACCATTAAATTTTATTTTTGCTGATTTTGAAAAAAAAGATAGATTTTAATAAAGATCATCTATGCTTTTGCTCCTTTTAAAGGAGATCTGAAAGCAAAAAGGTGGTAAATGTGTAATGTTAAGAATACCACCTAAATTGACTATTCACAGTTTATTTAAAAATAAAAATCAAATATGCAAATATATAAATAATTTTTAAATCAGTTATTTGATTGTTAGTGTAAATAATCCAACAGACCATTACTGAAGTTTCTACTCAGATGAATATATATGTTCTATTTAACATCTGGGTGATCTCATAACTGTTATGCTCTATGAATGATAAAATAAATACAGGAGTTAACCATTCGTTCCATGTGTAAATAATTACTTCAAAAATGATAACAATGTTTCAGTTTTATAGAGTCTTTGAATGTGTTCTTCTTTACCACATACCTTTTTCCTTGGAAATCATTAAAACATCAATAATTTATTGTCTTGTTAATATAAAAATCTTTTTATAGTAGTAGATTAACTTATAAAAGAAATTACATATACTGTAATTTGCTGAACAAAAACAAATACACATTTTATGTTCCTTGATAATATGAATATTAAGTATTATTTTAACATAGTTGTAAAGGAAATTGAAATTATATCGATTTTTAACTTATGTGATTATATGGTATTTGCAAAGTAACAGTTTTTACACATCTGAAGTAAACTGGAACTATATTTAATAAAATGTAACTTTTATATTAAATTACTTTAATAACGCTTTAGTTAATTTTCTATAAAAATTGAAAATAGAAAAGAAATTACAGTTCAAAACAATTTACCATGGGAAGTTTCATGATTAAATGTAAAAATTCACATGTCCTTTCTCCAAAATACACAAAGAAAATAACATGTATGAAATAAAAGAAAATGCACAAAAACACTTAAAAGTAAGTGATATAGAAAATAAACTCATAATTCCAAAAGTCATATATAACAGGAACTTCAGGTATCACAGTATAATTCACGTATGCCATTAGTTATTTCAACAAAGAAAAAAAAAACAGCTTTTCTTTTACATAGTCCCAATCAATTCACAGACTTCAAACTTTCTGAGGAGATTTTCATTAATTCACATTACCAGGCTCCTTTTTATTCATTGTTTCCACTCCTTTCAAAAAACATGAAATCCTAGATAGAACAAAAATATGGAAATGAATTTTCAGCAACAAAGCAGAGATCAGCATCTGGGGAAAGTTGATAGCTTTCCAATACAGTAGCAAGTACATCCTGTAATTCTGTTCATTTACTGATTGCCTGCATGAATTTAATTTATTCTCTGGTAATGTTTCTAAATTTCACTTTTTCTCATGCCACTCAAAATATTTTTCATGTTGATTTTTCTTTCTTAACTTTTGGTACTCCTTCTCTAGTAATACACCTTTTCTTAAGACTGGAATTCAAAGTACAACATTCAGATTTTTTCAGGAGAATGACAGCCATCTCAGAGGTAGCATGCATCTTAGATTTTTTTGGGCCCAGTTTTATGATTTCTCTTGCAAACTTGTCCACTGCATTCCCCAACTTGTCTCACTATATCAGTGTCTCTTCCCTAGGACTTTTATCAAATCCTATGGATTTTCTGTCACATCTATCATTTTCATTATGTGTTCACAAAGAAATAATTTAATCCTTATCATCATTCACTTGCAACTGCAGTATGATAATTTTACCTCTCCTCAATCCATTTCTTATATAGTCACCAGGATTTATCTTTCTGAGATTTGGATTTATAACTATTTTATTTATGTCTGGTTTAAAACCAACCAATTAACTAAATAATTTTCAGTATCTTCCCCACATATACAAGAAGTTGTCCAACCTTAATAAGTCCTTTAGAAGAGGCCCAATATACACCATAGTCATTTCCTAATAACCCCACCACAACTCCCAACCCTGTTTTTCATCTATCCAAACACCTCAGACTGTCGTTTCTTCCTTTTACACCCCATTCCTTTGGTTAAAGTGTGTGTATGTCTGGTCAAACAATTTCCTAAGGTTAATTTTACTTTTCCCATGAAATAAACAGTGAAAACAGTTTTTAAACCGAACTGTGGTTATATTAAAACTTTATGTAGAAAATATTGGCCCTATCCCAAATTAGATAGAATAGCAAAGTAAAATCTCAATATCCACTCACCAAGCTTTAATAATTATTAACCTGACCAATCTTGGTTCATTAATCACTCTATCCCCTAGATCCCTCTGCCCTCAACTTCATTATTTAAAAGCAAATCTGTGATATCATACCATTTTATACTGAAACACTTCAGTGTATGCCCCTAAAAATTTGTACTCTTTTGTTTTCAGAGCCTAATATCACTAGCATATTTAAAAAAAATAATAATCTAGTAATATCATCAAATAGCCAGTTAGTGTTCAAATTTCTCTGAATTCCTTCTAAATGTCTTTTTATATTCATTTGTTCAAATCAGTATCTAAATACGGTCTACAAACTGCAGAAGTTGAGGTCTCTTAAGTTTCTCTCTCTTTCTATTATTTTTTATCTTTTTATTTTATGGACACTTATTTGTTGAAGCAACTGGATACTTTTTCTGTATATTCTCTCACTTTTAAGTTTTTTGGGATTGCATCCCCATGTCAGTGTTTAAGATGTTCATGTAGTGGCTCCAAACCCTGCTTGTTTATTGGAGTCACTTGATAGTTCTAAACAGCTTGCAGGCTTGGTCCCACCTGCAGAGATTTTGACCACTATCTGCAGGCAGTCTTGACACAGGGAGTTTGAAAGCCATCCAGGTATTTCTATTGAGCATCTTGGCTTGAAAACTGTTGCTCTGTCCCAGAAGCCCTTGATTTTGGCTGCAGAGTCACTTGGAGACTATACAAACTTCTAATTCTGAGCCTTTAATTTAGTTAAATTGGGGTACAGCCTGACATTTGGGGTTTTTTAAAGTTCCCTAGCTGATTAAATGTGAAGACAAGTTCAGAATCACTGCACTATCCCACATAATTCCTCTCAAATGTCAGTTCTACTTAATGGCTCAATGGGATATTTACTCTTAACTGCAGTTTGCACTCCTGTATAAGATGATTTAATTTAATAATGAAAGCTGGGCAAAATCTTGTTTGACTGAGTCTATTCCATGCAAGTCCAAATTCAAACTCTTTTTCACAGCACTGACTTCAATTTTTAAATAAAAACCCCAAAGACCAGGGCCCCTCCTTTACACATGAGGTTCTTCTGTTACCATACGAAATTTCATAGACTCTCCAGAGAAACTAGTTTCCTGCGAACCCAGAATACCAGAAGATAATGAAATTTCAGGGCTAGAATTAAATGGGCCCCTTGAATAATACCTATAAATTTCACAAGGTCATTTAAAAATGTACAGTTTACTCAGTCATTTCAGAATGACTAAAGAAATGAATAGATTTCTCTAGAATGACTAGAGAAACCATCTAAACCCAAGATTAGCAGAACAGACTTACAATAAGGAAACATGCACCGAGCATCACAGCTTTCATTTTCACATCAAGGTCTAAAGGGAACTGGATACCAAAGTTATCAGCATCTGTAAATGCCTCTCTCACGAGACCAGTCCACTGCTTGGAAATCTTGCCAACCACATTTTCTTCATCAAGAGATTTAATCTAAAGTGAAAAAAAAAAAATACAACCTTAAAGAATTCTAGAAAACTAGTAACAAACTAAAAGTTGAAATAAAATGAAATACTCTATCAAAATTATGTGTAATACTTAACTATGAACATTATATCACTATTAAATGCATATAGATTCTTGTATCTACTTTCAGATACATGAAAAAAGAAACCTGTTTCTTTGCTGCAGAGAACTTACATGAAAGTAGTTTTGCTTAAATATTTAACATTTTCTGTTCTACGTTAAAATAATAATAAATAAGTTGATCTAAAACAAAATTTAAGCAGAAAATGTAAAAATATAAAATGTTTCTTTGGTGAAATTTCTAGAAGACCATCAGGTAGGTACTAAATGAGTTCCCCATGCTGTAAGAGAAGCACAGAGAGTTTATATAAGCTAAGTGTTTAAATGTAATGGGAGGGTTGGGGCACCTGGGTGGCTCAGTGGATTAAAGCCCCTGCCTTCGGCTCAGGTCATGATCCTAGGGTTCTGGGATTGAGCCCCACATAGGCCTCTCTGCTCAGCGGGGAGCCTGCTTCCCCCCCTCTCTGCCTGACTCTGCCTACTTGTCCTCTCTGTCTGTCAAATAAATAACTAAAAATCTTAAAAAAAAAAGTGATGGGAGGGTTCATTACCACCATTTGTAGAAAAATATGAAATGCAAAGAGCCTGGAAAAGAAGACTGGCAGTTTTGAGTAAAGGAAAATAACCAATAAGTAACTTGATGGGATGCTGCAGGTCAAGGGTTGGGGTAAGACTGAACAGTGGGGTGGATAGATAGTGAACAACAAAAAGAAGAAGGGTGGATGATAAAAAGGGCTCCAAAGTAAAATTTTTCTAATTTTACAATTCTGTCCTGAGGGAAGCCCAGGGCCATTATGAAGAGTTGAACATTTTGTGGCTGGACAAATGCACTCACCAAGTAGGTATGTGGGGGGATGAATGTAACCCACACTTACCATGGTATTTGCATGTAGAGTTATGTCAAACCAGGAAAAGAAGTCCTTTTCAAATGTGCACACAGTACCACAGGTGCTAGCAACACCCACTGAAGCCCTAGCTCAGGTTGAGAATAGCAAAATAAATATGGGGAAACTAGGTGCCCTGGGTGGCTCAGTTAAGTGTCTGCCTTTGGCTCAGGCCATGATCCCAAGGGTCCTTAGATGGGAGTCCAGCATCAGGCTCCCTGCTCAGCAGAGAGTCTGCTTCTCCCTCTCCCTCTGTTGCTCCCCCTGCTTGTGCTGTCTCTCTCAGTCAAATAAATAAATAAAATCTTTTTAAAAATGTGGGGAAATGAAAAACAGCAGACTCATTTTATTTTGGCTTGGGTTGATGGGTTCTTTACACATGGGAAATAAACTTCTAATTTGACTGTGATAGTACAGATTATTGTTCAGCAAATACTCATGCACTACCCTCCCCCACCAATTGTAAGCCCAGAATATGTCCCTGTACACTGACAGAGTTGCCCATATGACTTACTTGACTAATGGAATGTTAGTAGATGCGACACGAGTAAAGGCCTTAAACATGGTTAAGTTGTTTGCCCTGGCTCTTGCTCTCCAGTGATCAGCTACTAGAAACACAGGATCCAGGTACTGCATTTGCTACAGCTCCAGAATGAATATACCTGGAGTGGACCTGAGGGCAACTTACATTCCAAATCAGAGCCATGTAGCTGAGCGTGGGTATACTCCTGGAGACACAACTGACCTGCATATTCATTAGCATGAGAATAAATACCTGTAGTTTTAAGCTACTGAGTTTTAGGGGTTATTTGTTATGCAACATTATTGTGGCTAAACAGACTAAAACAAATTCCTCCTGCATGCCTTCGTTTTTTTGTTTTTAAAGGTTTATTTATTTATTTGAAAGAGAGAGCATGAGCAGGAGGGGTAGAGGGAGAGAGAATCTCAAGCAGACTCCACACTGAGCAGGGAGCATGACATGGGGCTGGATCCCAGGACCCTGAGATCATGCGCTGAGCTGAAACCAAGAGTCAGATACTTAACCGACTGCACCACCCAGGTGCCTCTGCATACCTGTGTTTTATACATAAATAGCTGTCATTAGCATTTGAAGCTAGTAATAAAACCTTATATTTATTTTTAAATTTAGTCATTATTAATTTCAGAAGTGTTTTTAAAATAAAATATACAAAAGATAATTTATAAGCCACCATAATCCTACCACTAGATTTAACCAATATTGGCTTTTCTCCTTTTAATTCCAATAGGAAGAAATTTAAAAGTTTACTAAAATTTATGTAAGTAGAACATGTAATTTTTTATGAAAAGGCTCAGAAATGTGGATGATTTATAACTGAAAAGTAAATAGGATTAGATAATTTTTAGCTAAATTCTAGGTATTTAAAAATGGAAAATCTATACAATAAAATGGTTGTAACTTCTAGAAATAATAAACTAATATTATATACCTATTCATATATACTGAGAATTGATAGTGGTATTCTGAAAAAAATCTATAGGCTCATCTTATAATATAAATATAAATGCCAAAAATTCAAATAAAACATTAGCACATAGAACCTAGGTTAAGTGTCAAAAGAATGCTGAAAATGTATTTTATTTATTTTCTAATTAAGCATTTACACAACATTTAGCATATGCATAATATATAAATGCTTTATAAGTATTAGGTGATTTTTTCCCCCTCACAATATCTTTATAAAATATGTACTATTTTTTAATTAATTATTTTTATTGACATATAATGTATTATTTGTCCCAGGGGTACAGGTCTGTGAATCATCAGGCTTACACACTTCACAGCACTCACCATAGCACATAGCTTCCCCCATGTCCATAACCCAACCACCTTCTCCCTCCTCCCCTACCTCCACTAACCCTCGGTCTGTTTTGTAAGATTAAGAGTCTCTTATGGTTTGTCTCCCTCCTGATCCCATCTTGTTTCATTTTTTTTCTTCCCTACTCCCCAAACCCCCAATTCTGCCTCTCAAATTCCTCATATCAGAGAGATCATATAATTGTCTTTCTCTGATTGACTTCAAAATATGTACTATTATTAAACACAGTTTTCATATAGAAAAACTGAGGCAAGAAAAGTTTAAATAATTTGTTTAAGTTCACACAGATAAGAAGTTGTGGGAAGGATTTCAAACCCAGACACTCTGTTCCAGAGTCTATTCTCATGACAATTGTGATACCCTGCTTTTAGACAGTTAGGTATCAATTCTTAATAAAAATCTATAACAAGGGTCAGCAAACAATGATCAGTGGGCCAAATCTAGCCTACCCGCTTTTTTGTAAAAAAGTCATATTAGGACACAGTTATATGCTGTATTTATATATTGTCTGTAACTATCTTCATGCTATAGTGACAGACTTGAAGAGTTGCATACAATGACCATATGGCCCATAAAGTCTAAAATGTTTTCTATCTCATCTTAAAAATTATTATTATTATTTTTGCTAATTCCTGCTCTCGGTAAAACAGGACTAGAAAAACAACATGAAAAACAACAGCCAATGTCTTTCTAAATTGTGAAACATTGCTGCTATTTCAATTGAAGTCATCAACTTGGTAGGTATTCTCACAATTGGCATTACTATTCAGTTCTGCTGCTAGAATAGACTAGAAAAGAAAATGAGCTAATTGGTAAATAAACATGAGAAGAGTTAAAATGATTTCACTTTGCTCTATAATTTTTAAATAGAAAAATTAAGTATAAATAAGCAAAAATGTTTCTTCAGTTAAATACTTAGTCCAGACAGAAGACTGGATAGAAGGTAAACAAATAGCCTTTTTCAATAAGAATAAGTACCTAATATATCTCTATTCCTTCTTAATAGTGAAAATGCCTCTAAATTACTTGGGAAATTTTTAACAATAAAAGAAGTTCTATATAAAGAAACCCATATGATCTTATGAAGAATATAAAATTAGATATGAATGAATAAAAAGACCTAACACTTCTGGGATGAGACAGGTTGAGCCTCATAAAAATGTTAATTTTAAAAAATGGTATACAGATTTAATACAATACTAATAGGATTCCAACTTCTGAAAAATTGCCTTGATACTCACAGGAAAGGAAAAATCTGATAGCAGCAAAAAACACAATAAAGAAGAATAATAAGGGCTCTTTGGCTATGACTTAATATAGAATACATAATTAAGCTGCCATAATTGAATCATAAGGCACTGTTGTAAGAACAGATAATTAGATCAATAAAACGAAAATCTAAAAAGGATCCCATCATTTATAGGAATTTATTTATTTATTTATTCAGTTAGTTATTTGACGGAGATCTCAAGTAGGGGGGAGGCAGGCAGAGAGAGAGAGAGGAAGAAGCAGGCTCCCTGCTGAGCAGAGAGCCTGATGCAGGGCTCGATCCCAGGACATTGGGATCATGACCTGAGCCAAAGACAGAGGCTTTAACACACTGAGCCACCCAGGCGCCCCATTTATGGGAATTTAATGTATAATATTTCAATTCATTAAGGAATGAATACTTCACTGAAATTGTGATGACACAGCTGTCTAGCCATCTGAAGGAAAAAGATGTTTGATCCTATCTTCTATAAGTAAAATTCCTGGTAAGTTAAAGATTTAAATATAAAAAAGATTAAAAAATGAGTAAATAAAATATAAAGTTGGGGATAACTTCATAATCAAGACAGGAGAATGGCAAGATATTAAATATATGTGCCTATATATGATATATATATGTGTGTGTATATACACACACACACATACATACACATACATAAATATGTGTCACAAAGTAAGTGTTGATATCTTCATATATGTAATATGTATATGTAATATGTAATATTCATATATTACATATTATGTAATATGTAATATGTATGTGTTATATATGTCATATATGTAATATGTAATAGCTAAGTGTTGATATCTTCAACATACAAATTATATTTACATACAAATTACATTTATAAATTGACAAGATAAAAGTAAACAATCTAATAAAAATACAGACAATGGATATGAATATGCAATTCAAAGACCACAAACAAAAGTAGCCAGTAAACTTAGGGTAAATTGTTCATAATTCCTATCAGTCAGGGAATTACATATTAGAGATAAACTTCCCCCTCCCACTAGCTGATTTTAGATTTCCTTTTTAGATTGAAGTTTGCAGTTCAAGTTGTATCTGGGTGTCATTCCTTCTTCTTACTCAGAACTCCTTGTACTTTTTGAGTCTGAGAAACCATGGCATCAAGTCTGCATGATTTTTATTCATTTATCCCTTTGAATATTATTTTGGCACATTCTCTGTTTCTGTGACTCCTCTTTGGCACATGCAAGAGTAGTTTATTTTGTTTTCACATTCCTTTAAATATTTTTGGGCCTTTCAAATTTATCTTTTCCTATTCTCCCATTTACTTTCCTCATATAGATCATCCAGTTCATTATTTCCCTCTTCACCTGTATCTAATTTTCAGCCCATCCCAATGTGGGGTTTCAGCTCCACCCTCCAAATGAGATTTCATCAATGAGTGTTCCTTATTTCTGGAATTTCTATTTGGTTTGTTTTCAGATCCTCCTGTCCTTTTTTTTTTTTTTAAATAATAGTCTCATTTTCTCCTTATGACCTTTTTTGTTTCTTCTTTAGCCTCTTTAATGTTTATTTAGATATTTCTTATATAATTGATTGCAGACTATTCTATTATATGCAGTTTGTTGGTGGCGAATTCATTCTTAGAACATTATGTAATTTTTTATCTTTTCATGTGAATATCAGCTTTTTCTATAGGAACAGAGTGTTTTGGTCATCAGTCTTTGGCAATCTCCTTCTAGTGTGCTTTTGCATTTAGTTATGTCATCCGTATCACCACTCAGGATCAATTTCTATGTTATGATGTTCCTCATCCATAAGAGTGGTATGAATTCACTTCAGATACATAGAGGGGCTTATAATGTATTAGCAGTTTCATGGGTTTTTTCCCCATCTACCAAAACTCTTGGAAGGAAACAAATTCCCTTATTGCCTCCATGGGATAAAAAGTGTGCTTGTCTTTCTTCTACTCACCCTTCGGAGAATCTCATGGCTTCAACTACCATCTATATGCTGAAAACATCCCAAACTTTTTTCCTACATACCGAAAATCAAACATAACTGAAATACAAATTATGAGGTTCTCACAAATTAACTGTTTCTTCTCCAAGATCGTTAACCTGGCTAATGGCATCATTATCCATTCAACTGCTGCTTTGTTTTTTCCTTTTTTTTTTGAGAGAGAGAGAGCGGGATTGAAAGATTGGGGGTGGGCAGGTGGTGGCAAAGGAAGATGGAGAGAGAGAATCTTAAGCAGGCTCCATCCCCAGGCTCCATCTGTCAGTCTCACAACCCTGAGATCATGACCTGAGGCCAAATCAAGAGTTGGATGCTTAACCAACTGAGCCACCCAGGTGCCCTCACTGAGCTTCTTAAACATCAGCTATTAGAACAACATGAATCAGAATCATCTCCAAATTTTCTTTCATGCTCAGCTGACATCAAAGCCATGAATCAGTTCCATTTGGTATACTTATGAAATGTCTCTGAATTAGTTCTCCCTTTAGAATGGCTCCTGCTCCTGCTGTGTTCAGGCCATTATCTCTACTCTACTCTGTTTCCATACCATTAATACTAAGATGGAGTCCACATTCCACTGTGGCTCCTTACTAATAATTCCTGCTTTCAAACTTTTCATTATACCTAGCCTACAGAAAATGATTCAAGGGACTACATTCTTAATTCTCTCAAAGATGTTACCTAGTTAGAATCATTCTAGATGCACAGGAGACTAGTTAATTCATTACATATAATGGATGCTTTAAGGCATCCACTGAAAAGGGATGCTGGGAGATTTCTAAATTCCTTAGCATTAAATATAAAAGTTCCACAATCAAATTTCACTTATTGCACCAGTATTTTCACTTATTTTCTATAAATAAAGTCTATGTCAGCAAAAATTCTATTAATATTCCCTGAAAGAACAATTACTTCTCAGTCTTCTGGCTCTTTCATAGGAATGATAACCCTTACATAGAGAACTATTATTATACAAAAACTATAAGGTCTTTATACATGCTTAGCATATATCCCCTCAATTCCCCCCTTACACTATGTATATGCCTTTGTAAGAGTCTTTATAAAGTCTCTATTATATCACGTGTTTTCTTAGAAGTGCCTGTCTCTCTCATTTGACTCTGAAGTTACTGAGGGGAAGAAGTCATTTTTATACAACCAGGGTCTAACAAAGGACTTGAAAATCATATGATTAGAGAAGCCAGGAAGATAATATAAAGAATGGAGCTGGAGAGTGGAAAACTGTAGGAAGTCAGGGGACAGTGTCAGACTGCATACACCTTATCAGGCAGCCCTGCTCAGTTTTAGATTTTTGCCCCTTTTTGTAGAAATGTTGGCCCAGCTTAACATATTTTATGATTTTTCCAAGAGAATCATGGGATTAATATTAAGTTATAAAATCTCCCTATTTTTAAATATTTGCAATAAATAATTTGGGCTACAAGACTAGGCCATCTATGGAAAAGTTGTTGTAATGAAACCTCTTCATGTCGTAAATACACAGATAAATTATGGTATACAGTGATCAGATTTTTTAAAAAAACATTTTATTTATTTATTTGACAAACAGAGATCACATATAGGCAGAGAGGCAGGCAGAGAGAGAGAGGGGGAAGCGGGCTCCCCGCCAAGCAGAGAGCCCGATGTGGGGCTCGATCCCAGGATCTTGGGATCATGACCTGAGCCAAAGGCAGAGGCTTTAACCCACTGAGCCACCCAGGCACCCCTACAGTGATCAATTTAACACAAGGATAAAGAGAGGCATAACTGGGAAGTATATGTTCCACTATCTTTCTTAAAACTCTCTTTGCATTAGTGAGCTTTTTGTAGGAACTCAAAGATGTCAGAACTTCTGAAGAGGATCTAGAGCACTGGCAGCCTGTATTTCAGATTAGGGAAGGGTTCATATGCTTTGGCAATCAGACTTAGATGATGAAGGTTCACATTTTATTTTAAATGGATAATATACAGAGCATCCATATAGACACCACCATGTTCAAATGTTGGATGTTTTGCTTATATCTATTTGTTTATTTGACTACAAAGCTCTGCTTCTTTTTTTCCATTTAGTATAATCAACACTGATGCCTGATCACAGTATTAACCACCTTTCTGACCAAAGTTAAATATATAAGCACACTGTCTTCTTCTTGAAATAACAGGACACACACATCTATTTTATTTGTAATATCCTCCCAAATTGTATTACCCTTTATGAGGAAATCAAGACATGTAAACATTATCACATCTCTTACCTCAAAATCAACATCTGCACAACAGCTGCATACAACACATGGACCAGTAATTTTTAGTACATCCTCTCTCCTCTCATTTTGAATTGTAAACCTGGGCAGGCACGGATGCCAGTTCTGAATAACATAACCTATAGGTACACCGGGAGGAGCATAGATTGCTATCTACAAAAGCAAAAGAATATATATAAATCATAATAATTATAATGTCTAGTAATCACTCATTTACTGAATACTTTTGAAGTGTAAGACACTGTTTTAAGCACTACTTAATTTTTAACACATCCCTACAAGGTTGGTACTATTATCTATATTATAGAGAAAGTAACTGAGGCACAGAGAGGTGAATTAACTTGTATCAGATTCCCAACCTCAAAAAAGAAAAATGAGGTAAAAACTTGGGCAGGTTGCATGCATCGTTGCCACTCTTAAGCTTTGCTCCACTCGCCTTTGTACATTTTTTATTCTCCATATTTATAAAAATGTCTAAATTGTTAAGGAACTCTTTTCTTAAACTTTTTAAAAAACAGTGTTTAGATGTAGGAACACAGCTCAGAACAGTGGGGCAATTTCTAAATATAAGTAGCAGTGGTGCCAAAATGGAAAGAAAATGAAGCCTGGAACCTTGGCTCTGCTACTTAGCTAGGTGACCTTGAAAGTGCCTTAGTGTGGTCTTTTTTACAACAGTGCATTATATGTTAATATATGCTTTATATTATAGAGCCCATTCTATGAAACTCTTAGTTTTTCTCAGATATTCCTTGATGAATATTACTATATATAACCTAAATGATATGGAAAATAAATAATTCAGCATGAACAACTTCAGTTATCTTTTTAAAATATGTACAGTATTAGATTTCAAATATTCATGTGTTTGTAACTGTGTCTGTCATGCTTGCACAGCTCCCTCTCTGGAATGACTGAGTGGGCCCAACAGGGCTGGTTTCAGGCCAATGGAAATATATGCAAAAATCAACTTCCCTTTAAACTCTCTGTGCCCCAGCATCTCCTCTGAGATCCACATTCTGTATTAGTGGGCTGCCAAGTAAATAAAATGGATACCTGGTCTTTATGGAGTTAAAGGTATTCATAACTACTGTATACCTCTTATGAGGGCTCAAATACATTCACAATTTTTATAGATATATATAAAAAAAACAGGCATTGAAATTTTTCAGAGCAGTCCCTTCTGTGAGGTTGGCCCACACTATGAGATGAACATATATAAGATATTCTAGGATATTCCCTATGGTATCACTGTTCTGGCTTTGGCCAGGCTCTTCATGTTCATTGTAGGTAATGGATTTGACCAAGGTGCCCTACCTTCTCAGCTCTCCATGAAGATCAAGAAACCCTGTCTCTGAGATTTCTGATCTCAACCCCATGAGACACACTACTCATGGCCATGGGGCTAACTGTTCATTGTTTTTCACTGCCTTTCTTGGACAATTTACTCTCAAGTATACACTAAGAGCTTATGGATCAATCTTCCTTTAAATCTCATTTGATTACATAATCCAATGAAAGGGTAAAAAAATCTTGCTGAACTACTTTACAAATGACCCTGGTAATTGCTCACTGACCTCCTGAAGGCAGCAAGGGAAACAACAGCTGTCACACTTTAGTGGTCTCTCCAGAGTTATAACTTCTCGGCCCATATTATCAAGAATTCTCATGGTAAATGGCCTAGAAGCCCCACAGCAATTTCGGGTACAGAAATCCGTATCCTCTGCTGCAAAGTAAATCCTCTGTCCAAAGCTGTTCTTAATTTCATATTTGTTATTAGTTTCAAAACCTGTTAAAACTACAAACATAAAAGGGGAATCATTATGACCATTATGCTAAAAGAATATTGAATCTATCCTAAGATACTATAATGTGCAGTTATGCCATTTTTAGACAATACTTCAAGTAACACAGGGAGAAAGAAAAGTAAAGGTGTTTAAAGATGATCTAGATAGAGGATAAATGGGAAAGGGAAAGAAGAAGGAAAAGGTTTTAAGGCATAGAGAAATTAAGAGTCCCTATGTGATACATGGAAAACAAAACAACTCATATATCTTTCTAATTCTGTAGACTCATGTCAGAAAGTCAGACTGCTGCTGAGGGGTGGTGCGATGCTGTAGATGGTCTTAGTTGTGCTAGGTGTATGGAGAAAATATCCACTTGCTTGGTATAATTTCCATATATTCAGTTATGTAGGAGAATGTAGGATGGTTGCTATGTTTATACTCTATGAAATATTCTCTCAAATAAATTTTTTTATATATAATATTCATGGTTTATGTTTTTGCACTCTGTGAGGGAAGGTAATGAGAAGGCTTATTCTTAATGCATATACATAGAAAGGTAAGGTGAAAATGGAAGATGAATTAGAACATCGCATTAGACCCAGAGCACCCTTGTTTAACTCAGCAGTAGTTGTTCAGAAATGGGAGATGGGTACTAGACAATGGGAAGAGGTCCTTAGCAACCAAGGCTGCAACTCATAGGCTATCTAGACCACTGGCATCCTAAGTAAGCTCTGTACTCTAGAGGGGGCTATCTCTTCACAGGGAGGCAGAGGTATGCTAAATGCTGATGCCCATGTGATAGCTTACCAATTCAGTTCCCATACGAAACCACACATTGCAAATGTCTCCTTGCTTAGAGCCAGAAAGGAACAATTAATGGTCCCACTAGTCTATAGTCCCTGTTAATGTGTGTCATGGGATGTCAGAGCCACCAAAATAATGAATGATTAAAAGATAAATATGGGACAAAAAACACTCCCTAATGTTTATCTGACTTTTAGTCAGGTAGAGATGTTCTTCATAAATTCTATCACCATGACCTCCCTGTATACCTTTGCTCTGGCTCAAACAGGCTTTGGGCTCTTTCTTTAAAAGAACCACCCTTGACCTCAACATCTGAGAGTCACATGTTTTGTGAGAAAAAAATTAAACTGATGCATAACATGGACTCTATTATCTAAGTGTTTCATTAAGTAGTTTAATCTCAAAATTCTTCAGCTGGTTTATCTGTAAAATGAGGTCAATGGTTTTACACAATTTCTAAGTTACCTTCTAGTTACTCAAAAAAAAATAAGAATAAAACAAAATAACTCTATGATTACCATAGCGCTATTCTAAGAAAGTAGGCCTCCAGGCCTGCTGACCAGCATCCTCCAACACTGCATTAACTCTGTACCCAAGGTGACAATCCATAGCTCACACAACAAAGGTTTTACAGGGCTCATATGAACTCCAAAACATACTCATCCAAATTGAAGAAGTTTACTTGCTTTTTAAATGTACTAAGGTAACTGAACTAGTGCATTTGGTTCTGTGTCAATATCAAGATCATCATAGGCTGGGAAGAAAACAGCTGAAGTCACTTCTAGAGAGAAGTGGGATAAAAGTAAGTTTTGATCAGTTTCCTTCTAAGTCAGGGTCTGTAACATGAGGACAGATGCTCAGAGTAATAGTATTTTACTAGAAATGAGCTACTGATAATTACCATAATTTCATTATCATGGCGACATTTATAAATAACCAGATTTAACTTTTCCACATCAGTGAAAGTGTTACATTTGTGGTTGCTGATATGCCCTTATCTGTATAAATATCTCATTCTAGAAATATCAATAATGAATACATACCTTCCAGAAGCTCAACTTGCTGATGAACCAGTATCTGATCTATCTATTACAGCAAAAACAAACAATTAAGCTATAAGTATATTGCCATGCTTTTTACACCAACCAAATTAATGTTAGTGCTTTTATATTTTAAGGAATGTATATAATCAATTATCAGTATTTATCCGTATTTAGTAATAGAATATCTAACTTCTAAACTTTCATACTTAAAAAAGTATAAAATTAAAGTTAATATTATCTTCAACTGAAAAACAATCTACTGAATGTGTTCACTATTAATGTGGGCAAATTCAGGTCAAATAAAATCGACTCACACTAGAATCCCTCTAACAATTTTTTAAAAAAATTTCCTTCTTGAAAAGACTTAGGAAATATTAAGACTCTATTTGAAAAGCTTATTTGAAAAGCTTATTTCTGGATCTAAAAAAATTTTTTTTCGAAGTGTGCTTGATACCATCTTTTGGAGCAGGTAATAACTTCCTCTATATATTCTGTAAAGCCTTGATTTTAAAAAGAATCTGTTCAAGGTATTTGTCAGAGAATGTATGAACTACTAAAAGTTCTTACAATACATGCTGCCCGAGTGCACTGTGGGAAATTAGTACATAGAGTACAAGAGAGCCAATTCATTTGCTGAAAACTGGTTGGTTACCACAGGAATATATTTATTTGTTTATTGATCAGACACATAAAATTTCATATTCCTGCTCTACCTACCAGATTTCCAACACTGGGCAAATAATAACCCTCATACTAATCCTCATTGCTAGGATATGGTAACATGCGGTACACTAAAATCCAGGATTTTTTTTTTCTTACTGGTGGCATTAATAAAATTGGTTCTTCCAAAGAACAAAGCATCATAAAATACAGTTTTATTACTTATAATAAAAAGTATATCATGTTGTACCCAAAATATTAATCCTTTGTTGTTGGTTTCACTTATTGACACTCAACACCAAATTTAGTTTAATGTTTATTTTCACCTTCCAGAAAGTTACTTGATGCTGAGATTAAAGATACTGAGATCCAGCACCAAGGTTCCAGAAGTAAGAAGCCATTCCCACTTCCTTAGTGCTTTGGCTCCGAGTCAATTATATAATTTCTCTGGACTTCAGTTTCCTCTCCTGTAAAATGATGATAATTATAGCACCTATATTTCATAAAGCTTCTAAAAGGATTAAGTAAGTCATTACATGTGTTATACTTAAAAACGTGGAAATAGTGCTTAATAAAGGTTTTTTATTGGCCATTACCACAGATTATAGTAAAAAATCAAAGAAAACACAATTTTTAAGACATTTGAACTTAAAAGCAAATGCTTTAAAAGCAAACTTCACTTGGAAGAAGTATCGTAACTTGTTAGTATAAAATGTTTTACACATTTCAGACTTCTGTGAATTAGTCATTTCTTAATTTCATTAAGTAAACTATAGGTACAGTTTTATTTTTTATGAGTGTTACATTTATTTGAAATTACCTGACTTAAATATTCCAATCCAGGTGGACAGTCTATTGGAGGTGGTGGTGCTGGCATCCATGGTATCCCTGCAGGTCCACCTGGCTGACTGTACACAGGCTGGTGTTGGACAGGAAAGCCTACCGGACCAGCACCTGAATAACCAGCTGGTGGAATTGAGTAGCCAGCCTGGGGGCCAAGGTAGCCAGGCTGGGGGCCAGGGTAGCCAGGCTGGGGACCAGGGTAGCCAGGCTGGGGACCAGGGTAGCCAGGCTGGGGACCAGGGTAGCCAGGCTGGGGACCAGGGTAGCCAGGCTGGGGGGTAGGGTAGCCAGTGTGCTCTGGAGGTCCTGAAATATAAACAGATGAAATAATTTATAACTGCACAGAAAATGAAACATGAATTCTTTTGGGATTACTCAACTGAAATTTCAGCCCAGAAATCCTGTTTCTATGAAGCTTAAAGTTTATATTTTTATCTTCTATCAATTTTTCAATGAGATATTTGTGGTTTCATATCCCCTCCCATAGGGCTCAGGACTGTGAATAGAGTTGGCCCAAGCCTTATTCACTGTTCAAAACTCAGTTGAAAATAGTCTTGAAACCTAAGAAAGTGAGGAAAATCAACAATGATCTAGAGTCACCTACAAAAAGATTCTGGAATGCCTTAATAGAAAAGAGAGATGGCATTGCGTCAAAGGCCCAAAATAAAGGCTTTGAGTTAGCATTACTAAAACCAAAGGACTTTATAGAAATATGAGTTCTGGAGTTGTAGGAGACAGTACCTCCCTTATGTAAAGAACTACGGGTGGTTTTGCCCCCTCAGGGAATATCTGGCAAAGTCTGGAGACATTTTTGGTTGTTTCGGCTGGAACACAGGGTGATAGTGGCATCTGGTAGACAGAGGCCAGTGATGATGCTAAATATTTCCTGAAATACCAGAACAGTACCCTGAAAATAAAGAATTGTAAATCCCAAAATATTATAGTGCTGCTGTTGAGATACTCTGGTATAGAGGTAAAAACATGTTGTTACTTCCAGTATTGTCCAGGTGCTTATCTGGGTTAACAATTGGCCTGAACTTTAAACTCACATTACATTCCTATCCTAAGACCTCCTACATGAAAAAAAAAAATCCATTATGATAGGTTACAAATTTAGATCTCAAAACTTACTGCTCTCAGCACTCTAAAAAATACAATTTGAGAACCAAGGAAGGTAAAAAGTTACAACAGGCAATTTATAAATACTTTTAAAAAATCACTGATAGCAAAATACACCATTACAAAAATATTTAGAAGAGAGACTAAATTTCATATTCATACTTTTTTTTTAATAAATTTTTTTTTAAGATTTTATTTATTTATTTGACAGAGAGAAATCACAAGTAGACGGAGAGGCAGGCAGAGAGAGAGGAGGAAGCAGGCTCCCTGCTGAGCAGAGAGCCCGATGCAGGACTCGATCCCAGGACCCTGAGATCATGACCTGAGCCGAAGGCAGCAGCTTAACCCACTGAGCCACTCAGGCGCCTCATCATATTCATACTTTTAAAATATAGTTTTTATAGTTTATTCCTTCTTAGAATAAATAAATATTTACCAATGTTCTACAATGTGACTGGCTTTGTTCTAGAATCAGAGGACACAGCTATCAACAAGGTAACCCATCCTCAGGATGATTATAGGCAACTTTTGGGAAAACAAAAATAAATTATTTTTAAAAGATTTCAGATGGAACTCATAGAGAAAATGCATGGTGGAGAGAGAAAGGTATCAACTAGTTATTTTAGATAGGAGGGGGAAAAAAAAAAGGTCTGTTGAGATCTAGAATATGAGAAAGGAAAAGCTTTGTATAAAGGCCTGGTGAGAAAGGTTCAAGAGGAAGGAAAACCAAACGTAAAAATCTTAGACTTTAAGAATGAATTTGGCATGTTTGAGAAAGAGAGAAACATCATAAAGAAGAGGAAGAATAGAATCTGTTGTCAGTGAAGAAGTAGGAGCAGTTCATCTAAAAAACCCATTCATAAGAAGTTTCGATTTTATTCCAAGTGTGACTGACAGGACTTTGAGGATTTTAAACAGACAAGAGAATTCCATAATCTGATTTATATCTTACAAAGTTTTTAGGAATGCTGAGCACTGGGATTTAAAATGAGAAATGCAGATGAAATCCCTGTCCTCATTGCCTAAGGGGAATATAATCTTATATTATCTTTTACTTATATTATCCTTTACTTATATTATCCTTTACTTTATTATCCTTTACTTAATATAATCTTATATTATCCTTTACTTAAAGTATCCTTTACTTATATTATTTATATTATTATATATTATTATACATATATATTACTTATATTATTTATATTATTTACTTAATCTTATATTATCCTTATATTATCCTTTACTCTAGAGATCCGTAAGCCTAGTATGATCAATTGATTAACGAGAGTTGAAGGCAAGCTCCTTGAAAGAAGGGACCAGTTTTTTATAACTATATATGCCAAAACAAAGTGTTGGGATGGGGAGAGAGAAGAGGAAGGAGTTGGGACATCTTCCCTGAGGACTGCCTTTCAGCTGAGATCTAAAGGATACAAAGGAGTTGAGTGATCAGGGGCACAGGGAAAAAGGTTTCACAGAGAAGCCCTGGGATAGTAACACATCTGTAAAAAGGCATGTTGGTTTGAATAGCAGAGAGTCAGGCTTAAGAGACAGTCAAAGAGAAGACAGGGGAGCCCCTCAGGTCTAGTGAACCAAATTAAGCATTTTGGCTTCTATCATAAAAGCAACAAGCACCAGCTTGCATATATGAGGAATTTGAAAGGCAATGTGCAGGAGATAAACCATAAGAGACTCTTAATCTCACAAAACAAACTGAGGATTGAGGTGGGGGAGGGAGAAGGTTGTTGGGTTATGGACATTGGGGATGATATGTGCTATGGTGAGTGTGTGAAGTGTGTAGGCCTGATGATTCACAGACCTGTACCCTGGGGCTAATAATACATTAAATGTTAATTTAAAAAAAGCAACAAGCCAATGATGTACATATTGAATACAGTCCATAATATGAACAGATAAGCATTTTTAAAGATCACTGGCTACAGTGCAAAGACCAGACCACAGGCAAACCAAATGGGGATACATGAGTTAATAGGTTACATTATTAGCATTATTTCAATCTTCTTGAGACTCTTGGAGAGGATAGCTGATTATTTCCCAAATCAATGAATTAAGCATACAGAATTACCTGAAATTTGGGTAATATTTTCATTTGTATGAAGTCCAATTGATTTAATATATTATTAGTGTAATAGTCAACTAATATTAAATCACTTACTATTTGTAAATCTTTGTACCAGGTGTTTTACATATACTTTCATTCAATCTCCAAACAAAACTGAATTGGAGAATATTAGACCCAGTTTATAGAGAAGAACTGAGTCTTAGAGGTTTAACAACTTGTTTGAATCACTGCACAACTATGAAGTATAAAAGCCAGAACTTGAAGCCTCAGACAGCCTCTCTATATCTTTCCCCCACCTGCATAAGGAGGGTGATTAATAACAACCTTATAAGGTTGAGAATTAAATGAGTTACTCCACATTACACACAGTGAGCTCTCAATTTTAAACCATCGCTACTGTTAGCATCATTATCATATTAAGACTGGCACTATATGTGACCTTAGGACTTGAGAAATAAAGTTAAGCTATTTTTCTTACAAACTCTTGTCTGATTATAACTGAATTTAAGTATGTATCACCTACTTTTAATTAGCTGTGGGGTGGATTAAATCATTCTCCAAGTACCTTGGATACATACTGCAGCTTGTTAATAATTCTTCAAACAATCGCCATATAAGAATTTAGAGCAGTGGTTCTCAGCCCTGGATGCACATTAGAATTACCTGGGGAATTAAAGAAATTACTAACCCTGGGTCCCACTACCTGAGCTTCCGCTTTAATTTTCCTGGGATAGTTCACTGGTAGAGTGTTTTTAAGAACTTCCATGTACAACTTAAGTGCAGGCACTCTTGAGAACTATATCTTAGAGATTTTCTAGCTCCCATTCTTAAAACTGCAAACATCTGGATGAGATCCAAGCCCTGCTGGGAAATTTCTGGCTAGACAATTAACCAGGCCATTTAATTCCCAAGCAGATTTATTTGCTCAGAGTAGAAAACAAAATAGATACACCCTTCTGCCCAAACATGATCCCTTTTGATCCTAAATCCCCAGGATGGTCTCTCTAGATGGTAGTAGTCAGACTACTTGCAAATTTGGGTGCACCATGATCTTTGCCATTTAGTAAAGTTCCAATAATTTTGAAAACTGTATTTGTCTAACTGATAATCCCTGAAGTCTTCTATTTGTTGGTTCAAAGGGAAAAATGTACTCCCTAGTATGGAATGATAGGATTCAACTGCTTTTCTTAGGTGCAAAGCATGATTCAAGATGCATACAAAAGCAAAGCTTTCATATATGTTATGAGATGAAAACGAGAATTATCCCCATGCAGCTGCATTTTTAATACTTACAGCTTCCAGTTTTAAGTTCTTTTCTGTGACTCTCACTGTACACAAGTACTCTCAACTAATACCTGACTCAAAAATATCCAAGGATAAATTTCCTAAATATGATTACATGATGAAAATTTTCAGAACAAATGAAGAATCAATTAAATCTCTCACTTAAAATGTGTATTTTGGGGTTTAATTTATGTGCAGACTTTATTTGCTAAATGTAACCTCTCTATTTTTTTTTTTAAATAAAGATTTATTTATTTATTTGACAGAGAGAGACCACAAGTAGGCAGAGAGGCAGGCAGAGATAGAGAGGAGGAAGCAGGCTCCCTGTTGAGCAGAGAGCCTGATGCGGGACTCGATCCCAGGACCCTGAGATCATGACCTGAGCCGAAGGCAGCGGCTTAACCCACTGAGCCACCCAGGCGCCCCTGTAACCTCTCTATTTTTTATTGACTCTATATCTTTACTATCCTGTATTAGTAAGAATTACTTTGATGATATTTATGATACCACATAGTCAAGCAAAATAATCAAGAACTAGGCTGCCAATTTTATTATTGCACTTTTAGTAAAAGACATTACTAAAATATACATACAGAAGTAGACACATAGATACATACACGCTTTGGGGAGTATCAGTAATTGAAAAATGGGGGGTTATTCTTTTTTTTATGATTTTATTTATTTACTTGACAGACAGAGATCACAAGTAGGCAGAGAGGCAGGCAGAGAGAGAGGAGGAGGCAGGCTCCCTGCTGAGCAGAGAGCCCAATGCAGGGCTCCATCCGAGGACCCTGGGATCATGACCTGAGCTGAAGGCAGAGGCTTAACCCACTGAGTCACTCAGGCGCCCCTGGGGTTTTTATTCTTTAAACAAGTGTCTTACCTTGGAATGCTGCTGAAGGATATTCAGGGGGATGTCCAGGTGGTAAATTTATTCCTGGATAAGGAGCCCTCATTTGCCCATCTACAATTCAGGGAAAGGTAAAACATATACCTTCTTTAATAAAATATATGTCAGAAAGAAAAATATATTGTCCTTAGGCAATTTTCATTTATATGACCCTGTGCTGTACTAAAATTGATAAAGTGAATTCTTCACTTAACTACAACAAGCTATGCTTGCTATCAGACTTAATTTGCAGTAAAATCCTGTTTCAAACAAATTCCTTTTTTGATAAAATGAGATGGCTGGGTTGCTGGGGCTGAATTTCTGGTTCTCAAATACTCTGATGAATGTTCACTTCCATATTTTGATTCTATTAGTAGTAGGAAAACAGTGTTTTAAAACCACATGCAGACAGTGAAGAAAGATGTAGGGATCGTAATGGAAAGATTATGGATGATTTCAAAGGTATCTAAATTACTGCTACAAGAATTATTTTTTAAAGATGTAAAATAATGCATACATGTTTAAATATCCTTTTAACGCTTATTCTGCAACTCCCCCAATAAGATTGAACCACAGGAAATTCCTAATATTTGACTGATTATGGCCTACGAAAATCATAACTGACTGAATTACAAAAAACTAACATATTAAACTATGTTGAGTATTTTTAATCATTCTTCATATTTGTGTTTTCTTGTCACTTATTTAGTAGTGACCCCAATCAGACAAGAAATATTTGTTGAACACCTCCTGTACGGCCTCTGAGTTGACCTCTGAGGCGATACTGACTCTTTTTTTTTTTTTTTTTTAAAGATTTTATTTATTTACTTGACAGAGAGAGATCACAAGCAGGCAGAAAAGCAGGCAGAGAGAGAGGAGGTAGCAGGCTCCCCACTGAACAGAGAGCCCGATGTGGGGCTCGATCCCAGGACCCTGGGATCATGACCCGAGCCGAAGGCAGAGGCCTTAACCCACTGAGCCACCCAGGCGCCCCACTGCCTCTGTCTTCATGCAACTTATGGTCTAGTAGACACTACACTTATACCATGTTTCATTATGGCTTGCTAACTCTAAATTCAAAATAGTTTCTAACCAAATGATGAGGGCATGGCATTAATACAGGAGAAAAAGTAAGCTGAACTTTCAATCTGATATATTTCCTATATCCTTCTTTACCACAGGTCTTCAAAGACCACTCAACTCATATGGTTTCAGTAGGAAAGCTGGATTGTGAACCACCCTTCTCCATTCAGTTGGCTTCATAATAACTTCAGTAGAATGGAGTCCATGGAGACTGTGCAAATTCAGGTAACAAAGAATCCTCTACGTGCATCAGGGCTTTTCCCTGAACAGATAGTGGGACATAACCCAATTTATTATAGATCTCTGAAATACTGCAGGTCTTTCCATCCCAACCATTCCCTAGTTTGTTGGCTTCAAAGGTTGTCCTACCTCCTAGTTCTCTAGCTCTCAAGGCCCTGCCCACAGCCCCCACTCCCAACCTGAGTGAGATCACACTTACCAGATCTCAAGAAAACACATTGCAAGTGTGACTAACAGATCTACTCTTGAATGATATGTCACATTTTGGCACCTCTTAATAGGTAACACTGTTTGAACAACAGTAAATACATATACATATCTAGGAGCAGAAATTCATATAAAGGGAAAACAAGCAAATGGGGAAGAGGTCAAGTAGAGCAAAGGGAATATGACTGATGAATGGATTTCTGCATTTGGGAAATGGAACTTAAAATAACTTACAGATATCATAGGGCTGTCATATTATCATAAATAAATTTTATTTTTACTTCTATATATATTTACATATATACATACATATATTTTATTCCTATTATGCACACTTAAACACACACACAATTACATATATGAAGATGAAGAGTTAAAAGGTGACTATGACCTTGGCCAAAAGAAAGCTTCTAAAATGATCTAAAGCATCCTAATGCTGCAGCAGATATGGCAGTGTAATACTGTATCAATTTACATTTAAAAAGCCTTGAGTTGGGGCGCCTGGGTGGCTCAGTGGGTTAAAGCTTCTGCTTTCGGCTCAGGTCATGATTCCAGAGACCCTGCGTCTGGCTCTCTGCTCAGCGGGGAGCCTGCTTCCTCCTCTCTCTCTCTCTCTCTCTGCTTGCTTCTCTGCCTACTTATGATCTCTGTCTGTCAAATGAATAAATAAAATCTTAAAAAAAAAAAGCTTTGAGTTTTTGTAAGTAAAATTAAATTAATATAGCAAACATTAAGAGAAAAAAAGAAACTTCATGAAGGAAAGCTGAGGTTTCTAGTCCTACAGAGTTTGTAATATATCTAGCAAGGTTGACATTGTGGTGAAAGATAAATATCTCTTTGGTAGCTAAACAAAAATAAACAGAATATAAACCTTCTCACAAAACAGGATTTTGTTTTTCATACTTTTCCCCACGTGGGGCTTGATCCCATGACCCTGAGATCATG
This sequence comes from Mustela nivalis, assembly GCF_964662115.1. NCBI lineage: Eukaryota > Metazoa > Chordata > Mammalia > Carnivora > Mustelidae > Mustela > Mustela nivalis. Next base: position 71,611,692 of record NC_139020.1, read on the forward strand.
ACCTGAGCTGAAATTCAGAGTTGGCTGTTTAACTGATTGAGCCACCCAGGTGCCCCTAGAATTTCCTTGATAGTAAAAAGCCATAACATAATGATTGTTATTTATTTAAACCTGCCCACATGTGTCTGTTATAAAATACAGAGCAAGCATATATAAGAAAATTTTATTACAATAGACTGACATATTAAATCTATTATCTGTTAATTTGAATTGAATAATGTTAATGCATATAAAATGCACATAAAAAGGCAAAAACTGAACTAGATGGAAGATAGTGTAAATTATATACCATATTTCCCAGTAAGACTAAAATTCCTTAGGCTTACCTAAGGTTTTTTTAATATTTTTACAGGAAAAATTAGTGGTAGTGGATCTGTGTGTACTTTGTCTCTATGTCAAAACAATGAATTAACTAGACTCTGGGTTCAAAGCACAAACAAAACAAAACAAATTTTATCTTTTCAGAAACTGTATAAAACATGATGACAAAGAACATACTAACAACAGATTTAACATTATAAAATGAAAGTAAACACCTAAATTACTTACTTTGTTTTTCCATGATTTAGAAAGTTCTGAAAAAGAAGACTTGATATTATTACATTTTTTACAAATTTATAGGTCAAATATGACAGTTGAAGCAAAATATTCTGAAACTAAACATACACATAAGATATTCATCTATTCATCTCGTCTACCAGAATGGTCATTTGAACCCTTTGGTCTTGATCCCATTCCCCACTGATGCGGTTCTGAGTACAACTTAAGAAGTTATGGGTCACCCCAGGATGGTGGACATTTTCTACAAACCTTCGTGGGGAGAGGGTCTTATAAGGCAGAAAGCCAAAAGGAAAACACTATGATCTTAGGATCTCATATTGCATCCAAGTTAAACTCCAAAACTGGAGCCTTCTAATCTACACAAAAGAAATGTGTGATCTAGCACCCAGCCTCAGGGTTGGGCTCTAAACATGCTTCACCAGGACAGGTTAGCTATCAGATTACACTACTGCAAGTATCTCTGGATTCCAAGTTCTGTGGATAATTTCTGCCCATCTTGAATAGTAAATCTGCAAAGGCCTGACCCTTTGTTCTATGCTTCAAGATACACTTTTAGCCAGAGAACCCACTCTCAGGGGTTGTCATAGTTGTGGCATCACAACAATACAACCAAAATTTTGTGTTTGGTTATTTCTATAGAAAATAATAATAATGATAATGATAATAAGAATAAGAATAAATACTACAACACAATGCACTCAGTACTTCTTTCAGTTCTTTGATTCCCCCTGATCTCTCCACTTAAAATCCCAATCCCCTTTCTGCCTGCTAATTACAATTAACCCATAAGGCAAAACCTCCTATCCAGAGATCCAAGGAAAGGAAAATAATAGACTCTAAAGCAGAACTTATTTGTCTGTATTTGTTCTTTTCTTTCCTACTTGGTTACATTATTTTGAGTCTTAAACTACAGACTTGTGAAAATGAGTCCCTGATGGCAAAACTACTATAGAACAAAATCTGGGTCCACACTATGCTGTAGGTTTTGGAATTTTTGTAATTACACAGTATCTCAAGCATGAAAAATGGTATGTCATAAGTTCAGATACAAAATGTTAAGTGACAAGTTGTAGCTGTATGTGTGCCAGGTAAAATAAAGAACTTGTGGAATAAGGATGATACTCATCATGTCACCCTGTCCACTCTTGTTTGCTTTTGATTTTTTCAAACTTAAGGGTCTGTTAGCAAGAGGTAATGTCACTCAGTGTTGGAAATGACTAAGCTAAGTCCTGGGTGAATTAATTAATTAGTTAATTAACACAGTAACTTTTAAATAATGTCCCCACTACTCTTACTAAGAAACAAATCCTTGAAAAACTTCCAAGAAAAAGAACACCATATTCATCCTGTACTAAAAGACATAAAAGTTTCTAAGGAAGTCATATATATTGTACCACTGGAATCTTAATCACCTCAGGACAAATATATAACTTCAAATTATAATCTGATTACTACACACTTCTTCCTAATTCTGTTAAATGAGAGTTTCTGAGGAGATTAGTGCATCATATACTATAGTTATGTAAGTGTATGTATGGTAAAATTATTCTATCAGACACCATAAGACCCACTGCTGCTCTAGACTATTTGAAAATTATAAACCTCTTCCATTAGAGAAGAGAAATAATGCAAGTGACATCAGTCATGGCTCCATAACTCATACTACAGTGAAATCCTTGACCCATATCTTGGAGTCCTGAAATTTCTATCTTATTGCTTTAAAATATAGTAATGTACAATCTGGAATACAAGGGAAGCATCCCAATTTGGAAGATCTAAGACTACTATGCTTATAAAGTAGGCATAAAGTAGATTTGAATTATTTATTCATATTTGCTTCTTAATTGTTTAAGAACAAAGAAGTTAACATTTTTCTGAGTTCCAAGATGTGGATATATGTTCTGCATTATTTTAGCAAAAATGTTACTGCTCTAAAGACAGTGACAGAATTCTATATCCCTAACTTCCTTTGAATCTGAGAGCCAAAGCAAGTCTAAAATCAACCAGGCCATGGGTGGGGCTTCGGGAAAACTGAGGCATTATAGACAGAGAATAGTAGAAGTCCAGTGGCTAGAAGGAACTTTACTCATTTAAGGAAATGAAAGCGTTGTGGGTTACAGAAAAAAGAGAGGAAGAGGTCATCAGACATTAGGATAGAGAAGTGTATGGGGACAGTTCATAGCCTTTAATATCTCTCTACCTGAATTCTGTACTCTCAAAGGCCAGAAGATGGCCTGTCTAGTACAGCACAAGGCACTTCCCGGGTGCTTGTTGACTGAACAAGGAGTGTACAGTATTATTTCACTCCTTTTGGTCATAAGGAACAGCTCCCTTACAAATGTGAAGGGTGCTTAGTCTCTGATCCAGCCTCTTATTTTTACATGCCACTTTTCTATCCAGCTGCAGAAATCTGCTCATTTCCCTTTTCATTTATTCTTCATTCCTTGCGTCTATTCAGTGTTCAAAGCCTCACAGTCATACTCTAGGACATGCTATGAAGAGAAAGTTCTGCGGTTAAGAAAGTTCAACAATAAAAAAGGAAATCATGAATCCCTTGACTATTCCACTAAATGACACTTGTACTAATGTTTCTCACATTGCTAAACTAGGAGAAACAAGGCCTGCCTGTTCCTGAAACTGGGAAGTAGCCATTGTAGGACGTCCAGGAATAACTGCATAAATAAAACCACATGGAAATCAGATAGTAATCTTGGAGAAGCAGGAATTTTACTATTAAATATATTAAAAGCTAACCCTACTGAGTACTTGAGGCAGTGCTAGATACAACAACAGCTTTACACTAATATATATCACACTCCAACGCTTGGTAACTCCTTTTGGATCTTTACACAATTTCAAAAAGACAAGGATGAAGGTGAAGAAACTGATTCTGAGGCCACAGAAATTAAGTAGTAGAGGCAGGATTCAATCAGACAGGTGGACTCCAGAGCTAAAAGTTGTAGCCTCTAAGCTGCAAACCACGGCTTTCTTTACAATTCATCTGGTGCTCCAGAGTGGCTAGCACACTTTGGGGGTGGGGGTGGGGGGGGTCCATCCATACACGTAATTAATACTTACTGTTAAACGACAGCTGAGAGGGTCTAGTAATCATCCCTTCTAATTCCGCCGGTCCCCTCCCCCTCCCAGTAAGTGGCGGATACCCAGAGCTCCGGCTCTTGCCGGGTTCCTCAGCGCGGCGGAGAGGTGAAGAGTACTAAGCGGGCGCTGAGCCTGCAAGGAAGTCTGGGCAGGAAACATCTGACGGGCCAGAGGGGTCCCACGCGAGTCGCCCTTCTGCTTCCGGGGTAGTTCCCTGGGGCCTCCGGGACCCTGACTGCCACTCACCCAGCCGGCACAAACCCAACCCGCTAGCCCTCGTGCCCCGGCCCCCGCCCCCGCCAGCAGCCCGTCAGCAGCCCGCCAGCAGCCCGCCAGCAACCCCCCCAGCGCCCCGCACCCTGCCCGAGAGCCCGCGCGTCTCCCGCGCTCGGTGCGCGCCCACCTGTGGCTGTCGCCGTGCTGATGCCGCCGCCAGGCGAACTACGGGAACCTCTGAGCGACCTCGGTGCCGAGAAACTCTCCCGGTTTCGTTTCCTGGTTCCTCCCCGGTCCCCGAGCGCCCGCGTGCCTGCTGGAGGGCGCGATAGCTGCGGGCGCCGGCTGCGAGCGAGGCTGCCCCGCCTCCTCTCTTGTTCCCCACAGAGACTTCAAGGTTAGTTCTGCGGCGAACGAAGCTCAACAACGAACTGGACGTGGACGCCAGCTAGAGCTTAAGAGTCATCATCAGGGATGTGGCCGCCCTCGGGGTGAGGTCGTGGGCACTAAATTCTCGGAAACTTCCGTTTTTCTGGCTTTAACCTCCATCCCTTAGATTTCTATCGCTCTCAAGGCTTGAGAGCGGTGGTGGTTCAGAGTACAACTGAGGCGGGCTCAAGTTTGTTTTTCTTCACGGTGGTGTTTCTCTTCAGCTCTCTTCGTCTGGGTCTCCCTGCTTCTCTGTCACTCGCACGTTCTCATTCTGTCTCGGTCTTTCCCTCTCCTTCTCCCTCCTTCTCCACCAAACGCTGTTAACAACTTCTAAAAGTCAAACTGACTAGACGTGCTTAGAATGTTTAATTTTTCTCCCCGGACTGGCAAACACGCTCCGTAAATATTTGTTAGAGCGAACTGAAGGATTCATTGATATTTTTTTTTTCTTTAAAATATCTTTTTTGTGAATGTAACACAGGATCTTCCAACCAATAAAGCTGAATAGGGAACAAGCACAATGTGCCTTCTGCACCTCCCCTCCCCTTTTCTTACTATGACACTGGCCGCAGTGAAGAAACACGGGAGAGGAAGGAAGAGGGGGTGGGACGGGAAGAGAATAGAAAATGAAACTGAGAAAGAAGTAAAAAGGGAAGAGGAGGAGGCCAGCCACTTAGGTTTGAATCCCTTCTCATCTCTGTGACTGCAAATTAAAATCCCCGTGCCTCTTTTTTAAATATGTCAAATGAAGGTATATATTAGTAGTATCTGTCTCATAAAATTAAAGTTAAAATATGTAAAAAGTTTAGAGTGATGTCTGCCATGGAGTAAGCACTCAATAAATATCATTATATACGCAAATGTATATATACCCTGTACATAGTGTTTCTTTCCATAAAGAAGATTGTTTCACAAAGAGTGTTCTCTGGTGCATTTTTTTTTTTCTCTTTTAGTATGCATCTTAGAAATCTCCTTACCTCTAGTACAGAACGGTCTCATTGATCTGATCATCTGGGTGTAGTTTATTTCCTTTTTAATAATTAGAAATTTTGCTGTAGTCATCATCCTTGCACATATCCTTGTGTTTACACTGTGGAAAACCCCATCATTCTATGCTGCCAATGAAGTATGAAAATGCTTGTGGTGGTGGATACTCCAGGGATATTTATTTTTGTTTTCTATCCAGTTTCATACTCAAAATAAGCAAGCTTCTTTCTTGCTGTCCTTTTCTTCATGATAGTGTGTAGGATTTTTAAATTTTGCACCTTGGTTGTGGCTCTTTGTGGTTCAGCCTTCTTATTTAAGCTATTTAAGGTTATTTTTAGCCAAAAGCATTGTATGGCTGAAGATCTTAAATGTATTTTTTCTAAAATTCTCCTCATTGCTCTAAGCTCTGTTTTCTTTTCTAGACTAAGTGCTATAGACATTAGCTCCATGAGGCCTGCAGTCCCAAGGACAACTGATTTAGTATAAGCATCAGGAGAAGGTCCTGACATCTGGGTGCTTCAAGTTTATTTACATTAGGACAAAACTTTCTGTGTTGAGATATCAACCTTGGCAAAGATTTTTAGTTTTCCAGTTAGATTACCAAACACAAATTCTTTAGTTGTCAACATTGGGCCATACTATTTGGGAGAATGCTGGTGGCGCTATCAACCTTCATCTCCAAACTTCAATGACACAACAGAAAGCTTTTTTTTTTTCTTTTTTCCTTTTTATATGATGAACCAACCAAATGGAAGTGTTCCCCTTTGGTGCAGTGGGGCCTCTGCTTTATAGCTTGACTGAAGGACCCAGGCTAATGGCAGCACTGGTATCTTTAGTATATAGCTTCTGAGATTTTTCTGGGCTTTGATATTAAGTCTGCAGAGAGAAGAAAGGAGAAGTTGGTTGTACCTGGGAAGTCTTTATGGGCCAGGCCTGGAATTGACACATATCATTTCTGGTAACATTTCCTTGGTTAGAACTTAGTTGAACCGCCACACTGAAATGGAAAACAAGCTGGGAAATGCTATCCGGTGTCTTTCCAGAAAGATAAGGAAATGAATCTGTTACTAAGCAAAAAACGTTTGTATCATTTTGTACAGATTCTTACTAAAGATAAAAACAGCCCAAAAGTTCCTCCTTAACAAACTACATTGCCAGATGTATGGTCACAGCTGTTTACAAAATCTTAAATTCTGTTACCATACTAACAATATTTTTTATTGAAAAACACAAATATTTTTATTTGTATTGAGAATCACTCCAAATGAGTCAGGTTTGATCATCAATACTCACATTTTTCCAGTCCCACTGAAAAGAGAAATGGGCATTTTAAAGGTAAAAATGTATATGACTGAGTCTATCAAGATTTTCCAAGCAGCTCTTATAACAGGAAAATGGGATATTCACCCAGAAACAAGAGTTCTGTAATGGCTTTCTATACAAAAAGATGTTGCAGCTAGATTTTAAAAGAACAGTAGAAGATAGCCATGAGCATAAGGCTGGGACATATGCAAAGTGAGGTCATGGTGTCTTTTAGGAGTACAAGTTGTTAAGTATGCTACATTGTAAGAGGGGACAGTTTAGGGAGTTGAGCTCTTGATGTTGATGCAGAGACAATGACCTGTTCATCAAAATTTGCATTTTCTTTTTCTTGGGATGGAATTGTTGCTGATAAGTGCTCAGCTAACATGTGGCCATGTGGCAGAATTGCAGCCAATAGTTGTGAGAAGAAACAAGTTTATTACTTCTAAGCCAAGGTTCTTAAGAAGTAGGTGAGCCTTCATCGTGCTCTTTCCCTTTCATTGGCTTGATTCTAAAGATGATGAGACTCTGTGAAATGGTGGAGCCACAAAGCAGAAGGATCTTGTGGCCCTGAAACACCACATGAATAAAAGCTTCCCACAGACTAGAAACTCCCACCTTGATAAGTAGGGAAGAAAGAGCCTTGTATTGAGAAAGGCATTGAAATAGGTTAGAGCAGTTATGATTATCTAAACTAATCAATCCTGGGGAAGGTAGGCAGGGACCACAAGTAAAAGCTCATACACTATGCTCAAGAGATTGGGTTTGATATTGGAGAGTAGGTTGATAACACAACTTTAAGTATGAAAAGGACACTGTTAGGTTCTTGTTTTAGAAAAACTAAACTAGGTGGATTTGTAGGATAGGAGAAACAAGGGTAGCATTTTAGTGACAATTCCAGACATAAAATAATACAATGCTGAAAAATATAGTGAGGTAGTGTTTAGTGAAATTAGAAAGGAGGGAATGTATTCCAGGGATAGAAAGAAGGAAAAAAAAGAAAAAAGGAAGACTAATTTGTGCTTGGTGAGATTTTGGGTAGGGAAAGGGAAAAGAATTATTTTAAGAATGTTTTTGTGGTGCCTGGGTGGCACAGTTGGTTTTAACTGTCTGACTCTTGGCTTCAGCTCAGGTTGTAATCTCAGGGTTGTGAGATCGAGCCTCAGGTCCACTTCTGTGCTCAGCATGGAGTCTGCTTAAGGCTCTCTCACCCTCTCCTGCTGCCCTTCTCCTCAGTGCTCCCTCTCTCTTTCTCAAATAACTCAATCTTTTTTTTTTTTTAAGCAAGAATGTTTTAATTGAATGGACAGTAGTTCACACATATAGATAGGTATCACAGAATGAGATTAGGATAGAGACCAGTTAAATTAGCTTAGTTTGAGATGCCTATGAGACAAAATGGAGACAACTGATAGATGATTAAGATATCCCTACTTACCTGTGAGAGAAACAGAAATATGCATAGTAATCAAATTATTGAAACCAGTAGACCCATACCATTGAAACTGCAGCATGAGGAATGAGTCAGGCATGGAGATAAATGACACCAATATTTAAAGAGCATGGAGTTTTTTTTTTTTTTTTTAAGATTTTATTTATTTATTTGACAGACAGAGATCACAAGTAGATGGAGAGGCAGGCAGAGAGAGAGAGGAGGAAGCAGGCTCCCTGCTGAGCAGAGAGCCCGATGTGGGACTCGATCCCAGGACCCTGAGATCATGACCTGAGCCGAAGGCAGCGGCTTAACCCACTGAGCCACCCAGGCGCCCCAAAGAGCATGGAGTTTTAATCCTTTCACTGACAAAAGAAAAAAAATGAAAGGGAAGACTAAGAGGGAAAACAGAAGGGTGGTATTTCCAAAACTGAAGTGGAAGAGACTTTTAATGAAGAAATAATCAAAGGTGTCACCAGCTGCAGGAAGGAAAAGAAGTTTCAGTTGTAGTGGCCAAGTGCTATGTATAAGTCACAAGATCATGCTTTTTGGTTTGTACCCAATGACAAGAAAGAGTGCTTGCTTACACATAGCTTGTGGTTAAACACAATGTCTAATCTATTGTGCCTTCCACCTCCCCAGTTCTAGATGGAAAGGGAGGTCATTAAACAGAAAATATATCCCATCATTTTATGCCACCATCTAAAGCCTAGTTGCTGGATATAACCACAATGGAAAGAAAATAGGATCTCACCCCATAGTTCCAGGTCCCTCAAATGTAGTAGTTCTCATTCTTTTTTAGGCAGAAAACAGAGAGAGACAGAGACTGGTGTGGGTGGGGATCCTGTGTTTTTAGTGGGCAGAGTGAGCGTGCCCACACTGCAGTATTCAGGTTGCCCTGGAAGGGTCACAGAGCCAAATCTTTTCACAAGTTTTACCACTTGTAGCTATGGTTTATTAGTTACCATCTGATAAGCTTACCTCTCTTAGTCTTTCACTTTGCACACATCAGACAATTTTCACTTACTCAAAATCCAAATGAACAAAACAAAACAAAACAAAACAAAATGATTGAATTGAAGGCCTAAAGTTTCTACTTTTTTAGCCAATATCAAACGACTGTCTAAAGAGAGGACTTATTATCAGGTTTAAAAGGGAAAGCCAGAAAATCTAACCGCAAAATAGGTTTTTTGTTTTGTTTTGGCTTTAAGTTAAAGATTTAATAGTCTTCATAGAGTCTAAAATTTAAAAGGCCATTACCATTCTTAGCAAGGGCAACTTCATTGGAATGGTAGAAGTAGAAACCATATCTCAGTGATTTGCAGAGTAAAAGAGAAGACAATAAAATATAAACAATAAGTTTAGGGTTTAAAAAACAAAAACTACAATTACTGCTAACCATGCTTAAAAGTAATTGTGATCAAATATCAAGATTATTAACTATGAGGATGTAATAAGAGACCTAAAGGAGGGTCAGGTTCATTGGACTAAACCTTTGTTAGTTGAAAGCGTAAACTTTCTCAGGAGCAAAAACAAGAGAAGAGACATTTTTATGAAACTCTAGGAACAATTTGAAACCCTATTAACTGAAGAACTTAATATTCAGATTATAAGCGTTCATGCTTATGAAGTACAAATATTTGGTTACTGAGTCAGAGGCTGAACTTGCATGTCATACTTTTTTATGAGTGTCAAATGTAAACAAAACAAAGGAAGACCTTACAAATAGAGACCAGCAGAAGGTCAACAGTGCCTTCAACTCTTCAGTAGGTCATTATAATAAGTCTATCCTATGTCAGCCTGAGTTTGGCATATAGATTATATATTAAAAAGGTCAATGGGGGGACGCCTGGGTGGCTCAGTTGGTTAAGCAGCTGCCTTCGGCTCAGGTCATGATCTCAGCGCCTGGGATCGAGTCCCACATCGGGCTCCTTGCTCAGCAGGGAGCCTGCTTCTCCCTCTGCCTCTGCCTGCCATTCTGTCTGCCTGTGCTCACTCGCACTCTCCCCCCTCTCTCTCTGATAAATAAATAAAATCTTAAAAAAAAAAAAGTCAATAGGTAAAACCTCAATTACTTAATTACACTGCGTCATGTTTGCCTTCTGCTTGGTCTCTCATGTCCCTTTACTACTTATTTGTGCTACCTACAGTCAAGTTACCAGTGGAATCAACATTGATAACAAGTAGTAACAAGGCAACTATGTATTATGGTTTTTGTTGGAGATTAGTTTTACTTTCCCCAGTTCAGTACTGGCGGTGATTCAACATTTTAACTATATATATATAACTATATATATGTGTGTATATATATATATATATATATATATATATATATATATATATATTTTAGTTTTATTTATTTGAGAGAGAGACACAGTGAGAGAGCATGAGAGGGGAGGACAGAGGGAGAGGCAGACTCCCCATAGAGCTGGGAGCCTGATGTGGGACTCGATCCCAGGACTCCAGTATCATGACCTGAGCCGAAGGCAGTCGCTTAACCAACTGAGCCACCCAGGCGCCCCCATTTTAACTATATTTTTAAAAGAAGAACACTTTAAACTTGATCTTTCCAAAAATAATATGATGCTATGTCTTTTGTAGAAAAAGGAAGAAATTGTTTGTTATTTGATGTTCAGTGTAGGCTTGTAAATTCAGATGGTGAACTAAATTCAATTGCAAGGTAATGTTTTAAATTCATACCAGAGAAGGAATTACATTTATGTTTTTGGTCATATATTCATCTGTAAAGAGATAATAGTGAAGAAAATTTTTCTTAGACATGTGTGATAACTTAAATATAGTGATATTTTAAGGAATGCAATTGTACTTATTAGCCTGGTAAAGAGATTCCAAACCATTCCTTCATTGAGTATTGAATTTCTAATTCATTCTTTAGACTTACAGGGTTAATGCACATTGGAGCATTAAGCAGGTGGGTTTAATCTGGGTTGTGTAGGTGAGGAATTCAAACAAACAAGGATAGATGTTAGATTTTTAAAAGCTAATATTGGAAGGAAATCTTTTAAATGGATTTAAATATTCACTTATCCCTTTTTTCTTTCAAATAATTTTGTGAAGCTAAATTATCAGGTAAATTTCAGGGTCAATGAGCTTGATAATTTTAATTCATCAATTAATACATCTTGCTAAAAAACTTTTCAAAAGGATTGTATCAAATTTGCTTCCACCTGAACATTTGTTTGAATTTCTACTTACAGAATGAACTATTTTTTTAAAGAATAGATTTTCTAAGTTAAAACTGATATGCATAGAGTTATTAAGCTCTAAGTTAGATGCTGAAATATAATTTTAATGACATAAGATAGTTTCGATAGGGGTACCTTGGTGGCTCACGTGGTTAAGCATCTGACCCTTGATTTTAGTTCAGGGTCCTAGGATCCAGCTCCATGTTGGGCTCTGTGTTCAGCAGGGAGTCTGCTTATCCCTTTGCCCCTCCCTCAGTTCATGCCCTCTCTCCCTCAAATAAATAAATAAATAAATAAAATCTTTAAAAAAATAAAGAAAAAAAGTTTTGATAAATGTAGCATCCCTATATAATCATTTAAATAATTAATATAATCAGAAATTATTTCTTATAAACATATATACAAACCTTATTTTGTTATGCCAAATGTTATTATCAGGCAATGATAAAAGACAAATGTTTTGAAAAGGAAAGTTGCAAACCATTTTATATGGTTGTCATATACATAAGAATATTACTTAAAATAATAGAAGGAAAAATTAAGATAATTTCCCAATGCTTTGTGTTCTTGTATTTACTTTTAAAAAAAAGATTTAATTTATTTAATTGAGACAGAGAGAGGGACAGAGTGAGCACAACCCTGGGGGAGGGGCAGAGGGAGAGGGAGAAGCAGACTCCCCACTGAGCTGGAAACCAAGAGATTATGACCTGAGCTTAAGGCAGATGCTTAACCGACTGAACTACCCAGGTGCCCTTTGTTTTTACTGTATTAACTGTCTTCAAAACTCGTGTAGGGGTGGGATGGAAAACCAGAAATAATATCTGTTGTGATTTAAGAGATGACATGCTTGGTGTTCAGAAAATGCTCATGAGGGATGTATGCAATAGTGACATGAAGAGAAAAATAGCAAGTGCCAAATCCAAGTGATGACTCTAGGGAGATTTATTATAAAACTAGGGTTTTTTTTGACACATCTTATTCAGATGTTCTTAGAATTTTTGTATTCGAAGAGATGTTAGGCCCTTTGAGTCAGTCCATTTATTTGGAAAATGAGGAAACCAAAGTGCTAAAAGTTTAATTTGGTGAAGTAATATATAGAATTAGTGGCATATGGATATGTAGCAAATCAATGCTACAGATTAATGCTTGCTTTAAAAAAAATCAAATTGTAAATAATATGAGTATTTTATAAAATATATAAAAATGAAAAAATTACTAATAAAAATCAAAGTATAAATAATATAGACATTTTATAAAATATATAAAATATATATATTACTAATAACTATGACATATTAATGACCACTATAACACAATGTATTTGTCTCCAGTCTTCTCTGTATGTACAAGTATTTTATATTTATAATAAAATTAGACTCAGTTGGTACAATTTAGCATGTCCCTTTCATTTAATATATAATGATCCTTTAAAAATTTATGAAAGGGTTGCATAATATTTCATGTAATAATTGTACCATAATTTCTTTATTATTAATATATATAATGTTGCAAACAATCTCCTACATCAAACATGTGAGCTTCTAGAATGCTTTGAGGGTTATAATCTTAAATATGAAATTATTAGGTATCAGTGCTATTTGTCCTTGGTTAAATATGTGTACAAAATGGGTCTAGTCTGCATAGAGAAAAAATATTTGGGCATTTATTTTTGCATTATTTAGTTATAGATACAGTGTAGGAGGATATATGCACCACACAACTTTCTGTATTACAGCAGTTAATTGGACAGTAACAATAGTTTTAGGTAAAACATTACATGGCATAACCAGGGCCCATATCAGTGGTTGTGTGATTGCAGGTTACTGCTGTAACAAATTGCCACACATTTATCAGCTTAAAATAATATAACTTTGTCATCTCACAGTTCTGCAAGTCAGCAGTCTGGGTTGGCTTGTCTTAGTTCTCTGATCTGGGTCTCACAAGGTTCAATCAAATCTTTGTCAGCTGGGTTCCTAATTGGAAGAAATCCATTAGAGTTGTTGGCAGAATTCACTGTGGTTGTAGGCAGATTTCAGTTTCCTTGTTGGCTGTCAACTGGGGGCCTGCCCATGGGGGTCCCTAAACCTCAGAGCTAGCGATTGCCCATTGAATTCTTTTGCTTGAAACCTTTTGGACCTCCATCTCTGCTGTGCCTTTATAACTGTCTCTTCTGTTTTCTTGTGCTTTTTAGGCCTCATGTGATTACTTGGACCCACCCAGATAATCCAAGAGACTACCCCTATCTTAAGGTTGGTTGATCAGTAACTTTAATAACTTTCACAGTAGTACCTAGACTCCTATTTGATCAAGTAAGTGGAAGATGGAAAATTGGGGGGGAAATCTTTATAATTCTTTTTTTTTTAAAGGTTTTATTTATTCATGAGAGACAGAAAGAGAGAGTGAGAGAGAGAGAGAGAGAGTGGAGCAGGGAGCCCCAGGTGGGGCTTGATCCCAGGACTCCAGGATCATGACTGGAGCCGAAGGCAGATGCTTAACCAACTGAGCCACCCAACATCCAAACTTTAGAATTCTATCCACTACGGGACCTATTCTGATTGCTTGAGTACCATGCCATGCCAGTTATACTTTTGATTTTAATTCCTCAATATAATCTAATGCTGATAGCAAGGAGTTATGTCAGAACCTTGGCTGTTAGCTCTATTCCTCTACTCACTATTACTGGTTGAGGAAGCACCAGTTATTCCCCTGCATGACTGGGTAATGGGGTCCAAACCTTGCAGTTATAGCTATTTTATCCTGTGGACCAGTCCTGACTTCCCCTTGGCACTCTACCAGGGGTTCCATGAGGCTGACTCCCTCTCCTAGTGGACAGCCTCTTAGGGGTAAATCAAGTTAAACTTTACCATCTATTGTGCCTATAAAAATAGTTAAAGCTTTGGGGTTTGGGAAAACGCTGCTTGTTTATTTGGTACTTATCCTTGGGCTCATAGATAATAAAAAATATAGGTCTCTTTAGCTCCAAATGAGATAGCAATAGGTCTCAGTATGGTTTGCTATGGAAAGACCTTTTTTTGATTAGAGTGAAAATTCAGAATCTATTCTTCAGAAAAGTTTGAGGCTTCAATAACCATAGAATTGGCTCTGGATGTGGGATACAGAGAGATTTCTGAAAAATAAGAGTATTACCTCTTTCTCCCCCTTCTTCCTCCTTCTCCCCCTCCTCCCCTCCTTCTTTTTAACAGAGAGAGAAGTGCAGGGATGAGGTCAAGGGGCAGAGAGAGAATCTCAGGCAGACTCCCTGATGAGCACAGAGCCCAACTCAAGCTCCATCTCGCAACCCTGCAATCATGACCTGAGCTGAAATCAAGAGTTGGACACTTAACCGACTTAGACCCCTAGGCATGCCTCTCCATTTATAATTAGAGCTGAGCCATTCTTTGCGAATAATACTTCAAGGACTCTCTCACATATTGTCTGGAATTATCCTTTGCAGAAGAGATGGATCATTTTATTCAAAAAAGAGTACTCATGACATGTGAAATGGAACACCTAGATTCAGGCAACAGGTTCAGTTATCTTTGTCCTCTTCCCTCCCTCCATTCTTGGAAAATGCAAAACACAACCAGATTAGTTTCCTTTGGAAAAGAGTAGCCTGTTTGTTTTTTTTTTTTTCCATGCATCCAAAACCAGTTACAAATGTTACTTCTCATTTTAATGGCTATTTTTTAAAAAAATATTTTACTTATTTATTTGACAAAGAGAGATCACAAGTAGGCAGAGAGGCAGGCAGAGAGGAGGAAGCAGGCTCCCTGCTGAGCAGGGAGCCTGATTCAGGGCTCGATCCCAGGACCCTGGGATCATGACCTGAGCTGAAGGCAGAGGCTTTAACCCACTGAGCCACCCAGGTGCCCCTTAATGGCTATTTCCTAATAGGAATATCCTATAGGATATTCCATGCTGTTTTCCTAATAGGATATTCAAATTCAACTTTTCCTCACTTGCATCCTCTTTTTCTTTCTCTCCATCCTCTCTGCCTCTTCTTCTCCTCTATTTTCCTTCTCCTTATTTTTTGTTTGTTTAAAATTCCTGAGATTTTTCTCCATTGATCTTTTATAGCCTAACCTAAGTTAAAACTTTTGCTATTGTCTTTTCAGCTGCTGACATTTGCCTCACCATGTTCTTCCTTATAGTTTTCTGTTCTTATTTTGTAGATTGTTTTTATGTCTGGGAGGATATTGAATATGGGGTTTGGAGTCTACTTTTTTTCAGCGATGTATCTGTTTTTCCCAAGTTTTGATTTTCTTTTTGTTTGTTTTTATCTCTCTTATCTGGGGCCTTCCTCAAGTATCTGGTGATATTTAGATAGCTCACGGACACAGATGCAAGGGGGAGGAAAATAACGGATTTCCGCAGCAGGCCTTGTTGATCGCTTTGCTTTACTGTATGGTAAAGGAGTAGAAAGCTGCATTTTTTTTTCTTTTAGGTGCCCCCCAAATCTAGTTTCTTTTTCTTTGACCCTTCTGTTACTTTGACCCTTTGAAAATTTTGTGACCATCTGCATATTGTGAAACAATTACAGCTTTCTTGCATCTGGATGAGAAAGAGTAATTAGAAACCTGAATTTATGTACCGTACAAGGGAGAGAGAGTCTGAGAGAGGAAGAAAGAAGGAAATGAAAGAGAAAAGTGCATTTGGATATCCTGTTAGGTGAGGACCACAGGTTTACCTTGTTCATTAGAAGAAGAAATAACCATCACAACCAGGTTTGGATTCACTGACAGGCTAGGCTGCCTAATTCAGAGGGTAGTATCCTCTTCCATAGACAACAGTTCAAAGTAGCTAAAAACTAACTTCTATGTAGGTTCTGATCATTGAAATCATAGCCAAACAAAGCCACCAAGTAGCACACCCTCAGTCACACAGCACTTCACACTGAGCCGCTAAACACCACTGAATGAAATTCTCCCATTTTCTAGGACAGGTATATATCTCCAGTACAAGCCTTTATCAAGCATTTACCAGGTCCAAGGTTACCTAAACATGGAAACAGCCATAAATCCTCTCTCCAACATCTGGCTGTCACAGTTGGATTTTCAGAGAGCTGTCCACAAATGCCTTCACTGTGTCCTCATATTCCCAACAAACTTTACTCTGAGTATAAGCAAAACACGGTCTTCTCTTCTCCATTTGAAAGAACTACCTCAGACTCCAGTGCTTAACACAGCTAACTGGAGAGTGAAAGAGATAATGATCTACATCTATAGATTTGTGGAAGGGCAACAATTGAACTACTACTTCTATTAAGACTCCTGTTTCTGCTGCTACTATTTTTATAATGACTATTTCCACTACTACTAACTGGTTTTAATAGGAGTCTAGAGGTTCCTTTTTTTTTTTTTTAAGATTTTATTTATTTATTTATTTGACAAAGAGTGAGTGAGAGAGAGAGAGTATAACCAGGAAGAGCAGAGGGAGAGAGAGAATCAGGCTCCCCCCTGAGCAGAGAGCCTGATGTGTACCCATAGTACCCTGGGATCATGATCTGAGCTGAAAGCATAGCTAACCTACTGAGCCACCCAGGCGCCCAGGAATCCAGAGGTTCTATCTTAATTACATAATAAAATGAGAAATGTCATCATTTTATCATATTACTGAGAGTAAAAAAAGTTATAAGAGCTTCTCATGACAGTCTTGGTCCCTATTCAAATTCAAATTGTTTATTGCAAAATAGATTATGTTGGAGGCTATCTACATTTGGCTTTATGGCAGTTGTTAATAACGAACTGGAGAAGAGTTACCAAAAGTGATATAACTCATTTTATTGGGGTCAGTGAAGATAGCAAAGATAAGAAATGGAGGTGAGCTTTTGTACTTTTCTTCCTTCTACTAGTTATTTGTCAGAATAGGCCTCTAGTCACATTACAGTTTTTTTGTTGTCATTTAGAAATATCACCAAATTAGTGAGCGTGTATTGATGTAGGAAAGACTTTAGGGTTCAAAGCCTGTGACCGAGAAAGAATTTCCTGAGATGGTCTTTGGTTCAAGAAGGTGGTTTACTAAAGCACAGCAACAGGACATGGGCAGAAAGAGCTGCACTGGGGTCATGGAGAATGTGGCCCATTATGTACTTTCAAGTTGGGAGGGAGCTAGGGATAGTGTAAGCCTCCCATGTATTTTGGAAATAAGGTTTCCAGGATCCTGAGGGGGCTAGCTACTGTTAGGAAAAGGCCATTTATTACTGTTTAGTAGAAACTCAGTCATGAGGCTCTTCAGATGTATATTGGTGGGTCATGTGCTTGGAGGATGATTGCCAATATATATTGTAGGGTTAGAGGTAAAGGAAGTTTCCAAAGGAAGTTTTCTATGTTAAAGTAGACTTATAGGATCCTGGGGGTCAGGATAAGATTGCCTTTTACCCTCAGTGAAGTATTAATATTGAGGTAGCTGAGTTCCTAGAGGAATGTCACTCTGCCTGTTTCAAGGACTTATCAATGGGCTTTATGTAGTAAGGAAATGTAATCATTTTTCTTCTACCTTTGTTTCTCACATCACATATCATTTATTCCTCTTCTATGACAGTGTACAATAACTGAATAGAAATAACATTCACTAGTTAAAATTGATTTTTTAAAAATGATATATTGAGGTGTGATTGAAATATAAAAAACTGTACATATTTAATGCATTTAGCTGTATGAGTTTGAGCATAAGTGTACATCCATGAAGCTGTCACCACAATCAATGCCATAAACAAGTCCATCACTTCCAAAAGTTTCATCCTGCCTTCTTTATCACTATTTCTTATAAGAACACATAATATAAGATATACTGTCTTAGCAATTATTTACTATACAATATAATGTTATTAACTATAGGCACTATAGTATACAGTAGATCTTTATTCATCTTGCATAACTGAAACTTGTACCCTTTGCCTAATAACTTCCTATTTCCCCCTTTTCTGCCTCTGGCAACCATGATTCTATTCTCTGTTTCTGTGAGTTATACTTCTTTTTTTTTTTTTTTTAAGATTTTATTTATTTATTTAATAGAGATCACAAGTAGGCAGAGAGGGAGGCAGAGAGAGAGAGGAGGAAGCAGGCTCCCCGCCAAGCAGAGCAGAGAGCCCAATGCAGGAGTCGATCCCAGGACCCTGAGATCATGACCTGAGCTTAAGGCAGAGGCTTTAACCCACTGAGCCACCCAGGCACCCCGTGAGTTATACTTCTTTAGATTTCGCATATAAATGGTATCACATAGTATTTATCCATCTGTGTCTGGTTTATTTCACTCACCATTATGCCATGTATGTTCATCCACACTGTCACTAGTAACAGGAACTCCTTCTCTTTAAGACTGAATAATTTTCCATAGCATGCATAAACCACATTTTCTCTATCAATTTCATCCATCAGTGGACATCTAGGTTTCTTCCGTGTCTTATCTATTGTGGTAAATACTGCATTGAACATGGGAGTACAGATATATCTTTGAGATCCTGATTTCAACTCCTTTGAGTATATTTCAGATATAGGCTTGCTGGGTCACATTATTTATGTGTGTGTGTGTGTATTTTTTTTTTTTTTTCCCTGAGGATACGACATACTATTTTCCATTGTGGCTGCACCAATTTACATTTCCACCAACAGTATACAAGGGTTCTATTCTCTCCACATCCTGGCTAACATTTCTTTTTTTTCTTTCCCTTTTTGATAGTAGCCATCTTTTTTGGAGTGAGGTGATATCTAATTGTGCTTTTTTTTTTTAATTAATTTATTTATTTTCAGAAAAACAGTATTCATTATTTTTTCACCACACCCAGTGCTCCATGCAATCCATGCCCTCTATAATACCTCTATATACCTCTAAAATACCCACCACCTGGTACCCCAACCTCCCACCCCCCCACCACTTCAGATCCCTCAGATTGTTTTTCAGAGTCCGTAGTCTCTCATGATTCACCTCCCCTTCCAATTTACCACAGCTCTCTTCCTCTCTAACACCCCTTGTTCTCCATGATATTTGTTATGCTACACAAATAAGTGAAACCATATGATAATTGACTCTCTCTGCTTGACCTATTTAACTCAGCATAATCTCTTCCAGTCCCGTCCATGTTGCTACAAAAGTTGGGTATTCATCCTTCCTGAAGGAGCATTTGACAAAATCCAGCATCCGTTCCTAATTAAAACGCTTCAAAGTATAGGGATAGAGGGAACATTCTTGAACCTCATCAAATCTATCTATGAAAGACCCACAGCAAATATCATCCTCAATGGGAAAAAGCTTGCAGCCTTCCCGTTGAGATCAGGAACAAGACCACTCTTGTTCAACATAGTATTAGAAGTCCTAGCAACAGCAATAAGACAACAAAGAGAAATAAAAGGTATCCAAATTGGCAATGAAGAAGTCAAACTCTCTCTCTTCGCAGATGACATGATTCTTTATATAGAAAACGCAAAAGAGTCCACCCCCAAACTACTGGAACTCATACAGCAATTCAGCAACGTGGCAGGATACAAAGTCAATGTGCAGAAATCAGTGGCTTTCTTATACACTAACAATGAAAATACAGAAAGGGAAATTAGAGAATCGACTCCATTTACTATAGCACCAAGAACCATAAGATACCTGGGAATAAACCTAACAAAGAGGTAAAGGATCTATACTTGAGGAACTACAGAACATTCATGAAAAAAATTTGAAGAAGACACAAAAAGATGGAAGACCTTTCCATGCTCTTGGATCGGAAGAATAAACATTGTTAAAATGTCTATACTGCCTAGAGCAATATATACTTTTAATGCCATTCTGATCAAAATTCCACACGTATTCTTCAAAGAGCTGGAACAAATAATCCAAAAATTTGTATGGAATCAGAAGAGACCGCGAATCGCTAAGGAAATGTTGAAAAACAAAAATAAAGCTGGGGGCATCACATTACCTGATTTCTTTTTTTTTAAATTTTTTATTTTTTATAAACATATATTTTTATCCCCAGGGGTACAGGTCTGTGAATCACCAGGTTTACACACTTCACAGCACTCACCAAAGCACATACCCTCCCCAATGTCCCTAATCCCACCACCTTCTCCCAAACCCCCTCCCCCCAGCAACCCTCTGTTTTGTAAGATTAAGAGTCACTTATGGTTTGTCTCCCTCCCATTCCCATCTTGTTTCATTGATTCTTCTCCTACCCACTGAAGCCCCCATGTTGCATCACCACTTCCTCATATCAGGGAGATCATATGATCGTTGTCTTTCTCTGCTTGACTTATTTCACTAAGCATGATACGCTCTAGTTCCATCCATGTTGTCGCAAATGGCAAGATTTCATTTCTTTTGATGGCTGCATAGTATTCCATTGTGTATATATACCACATCTTCTTGATCCATTCATCTGTGGATGGACATCTAGGTTCTTTCCATAGTTTGGCTATTGTGGACATTGCTGCTATAAACATTCGGGTGCATGTGCCCCTTTGGATCACTACGTTTGTATCTTTAGGGTAAATACCCAATAGTGCAATTGCTGGGTCATAGGGCAGTTCTATTTTCAACATTTTGAGGAACCTCCATGCTGTTTTCCAGAGTGGCTGCACCAGCTTGCATTCCCACCAACAGTGTAGGAGGGTTCCCCTTTCTCCGCATCCTCGCCAGCATCTGTCATTTCCTGACTTGTTGATTTTAGCCATTCTGACTGGTGTGAGGTGATATCTCATTGTGGTTTTGATTTGTATTTCCCTGATGCCGAGTGATATGGAGCACTTTTTCATGTGTCTGTTGGCCATCTGGATGTCTTCTTTGCAGAAATGTCTGTTCATGTCCTCTGCCCATTTCTTGATTCGATTATTTGTTCTTTGGGTGTAGAGTTTGCTAAGTTCTTTATAGATTCTGGACACTAGTCCTTTATCTGATATGTCGTTTGCAAATATCTTCTCCCAT
Source organism: Mustela nivalis (assembly GCF_964662115.1). Lineage (NCBI taxonomy): Eukaryota > Metazoa > Chordata > Mammalia > Carnivora > Mustelidae > Mustela > Mustela nivalis. Next base: position 71,632,833 of record NC_139020.1, read on the forward strand.
TTTGTCAGTTGTCTTTTGATTTTGTTAACTGTTTCCTTTGCTGTGCAAAAGCTTTTGATCTTGATGAAATCCCAATAGTTCATTTTTGCCCTTGCTTCCCTTGCCTTTGGCGTTGTTCCTAGGAAGATGTTGCTACGGCAGAGGTCGAAGAGGTTGCTGCCTGTGTTCTCCTCAAGGATTTTGATGGATTCCTTTCGCACGTTGAGGTCCTTCATCCATTTTGAGTCTATTTTTGTGTGTGGTGTAAGGAAATGGTCCAATTTCATTTTTCTGCATGTGGCTGTCCAATTTTCCCAGCACCATTTATTGAAGAGGCTGTCTTTTTTCCATTGGACATTCTTACCTGCTTTGTCGAAGATTAGTTGACTGTAGAGTTGAGGGTCTATTTCTGGGCTCTCTATTCTATTCCATTGATCTATGTGTCTGTTTTTGTGCCAGTAACATGCTGTCTTGATGATGACAGCTTTGTAATAGAGCTTGAAGTCCAGAATTGTGATGCCACCAACTTTGGCTTTCTTTTTCAATATCCCTGTGGCTATTCGAGGTCTTTTCTGGTTCCATATAAATTTTAGAATTATTTGTTCCATTTCTTTGAAAAAGATGGATGGTACTTTGATAGGAATTGCATTAAATGTGTAGATTGCTTTAGGTAGCATAGACATTTTCACAATATTTATTCTTCCAATCCAGGAGCATGGAACATTTTTCCATTTCTTTGTGTCTTCCTCAATTTCTTTCATGAGTACTTTATAGTTTTCCGAGTATAGATTCTGTGCCTCTTTGGTTAGGTTTATTCCTAGGTATCTTATGGTTTTGGGTGCAATTGTAAATGGGATTGACTCCTTAATTTCTCTTTCTTCTGTCTTGCTGTTGATGTAGAGAAATGCAACTGGTTTCTTTGCATTGATTTTATATTCTGACATTCTACTGAATTCCTGTATAAGTTCTAGCAGTTTTGGAGTCTTTTGGGTTTTCCACATATAGTATCATATCATCTGCGAAGAGTGATAATTTGACTTCTTCTTTGCCAATTTGGATGCTTTTAATTTCCTTTTGTTGTCTGATTGCTGAGGCTAGGACCTCTAGTACTATGTTGAATAGCAGTGGTGATAATGGACATTTTTGCCTCCATTTTTGATTGCACCTCATTAATAGCTTTTTTGATTTCAACTTGGTTAGATTTTAGTTCTTTTATTTCTCCAGAAAGGGCTTTTATATCTCTTGAGAGGGTTTCTCTAATATCTCCCATGCCTTTTTCAAGCCCGGCTAGAACCTTGAGAATTGTCATTCTGAACTCTAGATCTTACATATTACTAATGTCTGTATTGATTAGGTCCCTAGCCTTCGGTACTGCCTCTTGTTCTTTTTTTTGTGATGAATTTTTCCATCTTGTCATTTTGTCCAGATAAGAGTATATGAAGGAGCAAGTAAAATACTAAAAGGGTGGCAACAACCCCAGGAAAATATGCTTTAACCAAATTAGAAGAGATCCCAAATCGTGAGGGGGGTAGAAAGGGGATAAAAAGAGGTTCAAAAAGGAAGAAAGGAAAAAAAAAGAAAAGAAAAGAATTTAAAAAGAAAACAAATAAGAAAAATATAAAAAAGAAAAAATATATATATCGGATAAACTAGTTAAAAAACGTTAAAAAAGAAAAAGGTAAAAGTTAAAAAAAAATTTACCAGAAGGCGAGAAAAAAAAAACAAAAAATGAAAAAGAAAAATTCAAATTAACTGCAAGACTAAAATAAATCACAGGGAAAAAGCAATGAGTTCCGTGCTTTGCTTTCTCCTCCTCTGGAATTCTGCTGCTCTCCTTGGTATTGAAACCCCTCTCCTTGGTAGGTGAACTTGGTCTCGCCTGGATTTCTTGTTGATCTACTGGTGGAGCGGCCTGTTGTAGTGATTCTCAAGTGTCTTTGCCCCAGACGGAATTGCACCGCCCTTAACAGGGGCTGGGGTGAGTAATCCACTCGGTTTTGCTTTCAGGAGCTTTTGTTCCCTGAGCGCTTTCTGTAGAGTTCCGGAGGTCGGGAATACAAATGGCGGCCTCCTGGTCTCCGGCCCGGAGGAGCCGAGAGCCCAGGGCCCCACTCCTCAGTGCGTCCTCAGAGAACAGCGCCCAGTTACCCCCGTCTACCTGACCTTCGGCCATGCTCCGAGCTCACCAAGCCTGCGACCGGTTCAAGGTAACACCGAGCTGTGAGCTTACTGTCAGCTCTGTCTCTGTTGCCGGCTTTCCTGTTCCAATACACGCAAGCTCTGCTACACTCAGACACTCCCGATCCTTCTGTGACCCTGCGGGACCTGAGGCCACGCTGACCCCGCGTGGGCTTCGCCCTGGTTTAGCCTCTGGAGCGATGTCCCTCAGTGGAACAGACTTTTAAAAGTCCTGATTTTGTGCTCCGTTGCTCCGCCGCTTGCCGGGAGCCAGCCCCTCCCCCCGGGGTCTATCTTCCCGTCGCTTTGGATTCATTTCTCCGCCGGTCCTACCTTTCAGAAAGTGGTTGTTTTTCTGTTTCCAGAATTGCTGTTCTTCTCCTCTTCAATCTGCCGATGGATTTTCAGGTGTTTGTAATCTTTAGATAAGCTATCTAGCTGATCTCCGGCCAGCTGAAGTAGTCTCAGCCTGCTACTTCTCCGCCATCTTGACTCCACCCCTCCACCTGATTTCAAGCTTTATTACAAAGCTGTGATCACCAAGACAGCATGGTACTGCCATAAAAACAGACACAGACCAGTGGAACAGAGTAGAGAGCCCAGATATGGACCCTCAACTCTATGATCAATTAATCTTTGACAAAACAGGAAAAAATATACAATGGAAAAAAGACAGTCTCTTCAATAAATGGTGCTGGGAAAACTGGACAGCTATAAGTAGAAGAATGAAACTCGACCATTCTCTTACACTGTACACAAAGATAAACTCAAAATGGATAAAAGACCTCAACGTGAGACAGGAATCCATCAGTATCCTAGAGGAGAACATAGGCAGTAATCTCTTCGATATCAGCCACAGCAACTTCTTTCAAGATATGTCTTCAAAGGCAAAGGAAACAAAAGCGAAAATAAACTTTTGGGACTTCATCAAAATCAAAAGCTTCTGCACAGCAAAGGAAACAGTCAAGAAAACAAAGAGGCAACCCACGGAATGGGAGAAGATATTTGCAAATGACAGTACAGACAAAAGGTTGATACCCAGGATCTATAATGAACTCCTCAAACTCAACACACACAAAACAGACAATCATATCAAAAAATGGGCAGAAGATATGAACAGACACTTCTGCAATGATGACATACAAATGGCTATCAGACACATGAAAAAATGTTCATCATCACTAGCCCTCGGGGAGATTCAAATTAAAACCACATTGAGATATCACCTTACACCAGTTAGAATGACCAAAATTAACAAAACAGGAAACAACATGTGTTGGAGAGGATGTGGAGAAAGGGGAACGCTTTTCCACTTTTGGTGGGAATGCAAGTTGGTGTAGCCTCTTTGGAGAACAGTGTGGAGATTCCTCAAGAAATTAAAAATAGAACTTCCCTATGACCCTGCAATTGTACACCTGGGTATTTACCCCAAAGATACAGATGTGAAAAGAAGGGCCATCTGTACCCCAATGTTTATAGCAGCAATGGCCACGGTTGCCAAACTATGGAAAGAACCAAGATGCCCTTAAACGGACGAATGGATAAGGAAGATGTGGTCCATATACATTATGGAGTATTATGCCTCATTGTGCTTTTGATTTACATCTCCCTTATGGATAGTGATGTTGAACATCTTTTCATGTATGTGTTGGCCATTTGTATGTCCTCTGTGGAGAAATGTCTAATTAGTTTCTCTACTCATTTTTTTAAAAAAGATTTTATTTATTTATTTGACAGAGAGAGATCACAAGTAGGCAGAGAGGCAGGCAGAGAGAGAGAAGGAAGCAGGCTCCCTGCAGAGGAGAGAGCCTGATGCGGGACTCAATCCCGGGACCCCGAGATCATGACCTGAGCCGAAGGCAGCGGCTTAACCCACTGAGCCACCCAGGTGTTCCTCTACTAATTTTTAAATTGGATTTTTCCCTACTGAGTTGTATGTGTCCTTTATATATTTTGGATATAACATCTTATTAGATATATGTTTTGCAAATATTTTCTTCTATTCTATAGACTGTCTTTTCATTTTGTTGATAATTTCCTTTGCTGTATAGAAGCATTGTAGTTTGATGTGTCCCACTTAAATAATTTGCTTTTTTTCTGTATGATTTTGATGTCATATCTAAGAAATCATTCCTAAGACTAACCTCAAGAAGATTTTCCCCTGTTTTTCTCTAGGAGCTTTGTGGTTTCAGTCTAACATTTAACAACTTAATCAATTTTGACTTGATTTTTGTGTATGGTATAGGATAAAGGTCCAACTTCATTCTTTGACATATGGCTCTTCAGTTTTCCCAATATCATTTATTAAAGAGACTGTCCTATCCCTTGATATCAGTGTCCATGGCTAGGCCTAAAATATCTTAGGATATTTTTAAGTCACCCTTAAATTTCACATTTTAATATTGGAAAAAATAATCTATGTAATATTTTTTCCTATAGATTTCAAAAATATTTAGATAGATCATCATAATTCTAACATTTCTAATAGGCATAATATCTGTAACTTCTTGTAAATGTTCTTTGGAGAATGCTGAGTCATTTATCTCATTCATAGTATTTTTTAGATAATAAGAGATTTAATGGATAGAATTTCTCTCTGGAACACTGGAAGAGTTGAGACTGTTCAAGGATATTCGAGTACTGATATTGGTCAACCTTACCACCCCAGATATGGCCTTGCTAGTATTGAATTTGGTCCAAAAATTGGGAGAGCTTGATATAGAGAGTCTCTTAAACTTGAAAACCTAACGTATTAAAATGAATTCTTTCTCAATGGCAATGTAAGTCCAAGTGTAAAAAAGTAGGATATTCTTATTAACCCTGCCATGATTCTGTGTGAATGGAGAGCCTTAAGCAAGTAAATGCTGGGAACCAGATTGGGGGAAGAGACATTAAAAAACATGTGTCTCTATCATCTAGAAATGTCTTTTTCAATTCTGAACTTTTTCCCAACTTTTTGTTAGAATATTCCAATCCCCTACCTTGCTTTTGCTTTTTGTTCAGTATGAAATTAGTTTTTAAAGTATTTTTCTAAAGTTTCCTTCTCTTTGTTATAATTTGATGAATGTTTCATGTGTGCTTCAAAACAGTTTGTTCTTTATTTGTTGCACGTAGACAACAGTTCTCAAAATGTGGTCAAACTATTTACCACAAAGATGTTACTTGCCTTTTCCACTCTCTCTCATATAATTATACAGTGGAAATTTCTAGAGGTTTGTGGTATGTGATGATAACATCATCACTCTGACAACTAATGGAATGTGAATTTGTACTTTTTTTTTTTAACAGTTTCTGTTTTAATTTTTAATTCTGATAAATGTCAGTAGGTAGAACCCATGTAATAAAAAGATCTTTGGAATCTTCATTGAATCTGGCTTCTGTTGTTACATTTTCAGATGCCTTAAATAGCTTCTCTGTGTCCAATCCAGCTTTTTTTGTTTGTTTTTTAAAGATTTTATTTATTTACTTGACAGACAGGGATCACAAGCAGGCAGAGAGACAGGCAGAGAGAGAGGGGGAAGCAGGCTCCCCGCAAATCCCAGGAATCTGGGATCTGGACCTGAGCCAAAGGCAGAGGCTTTAACCCACTGAGACACCTGGGTGCCCCTGTCCAATCCAGGTTTTATGGTGCGATTAAGCAGGAAAGACAGGATGCATTGTAGTTAATCAATATTACCTGGACCTGGAACCTTTGTAGTTTTTTTAAATTCTATTCTTTTTATGATATACTGAATATTATATGTGTTAATATATGTGAACATTATGAATCATGCATCATGTAATGTGTTTAACCAGGATAAATTATAGGTATAGATAGGTTAAATATTTGTCATTTGTGAGCAATTATACTTTGATAATTTTTTAAACACTTGCTATATTTACTTCCAATCTTTTAAAAAAATTATAAACTATTTCAAACATAGGAAAAATACAGAGAATAATATAATATGTATAATATGTATAATATAATAATATATAGATACATACATATTGAGGGGGCTAAGAGCCTTCATTCTAGATCCAGGCTACCTGGCTCTGTAGTGTGACATCGAGGAGGTTAGTTAACCTCTCTGTTCCTCTGTGATTTTTTTCCTCCTTATCTTCTGAGATAAGATTAGATCAACTTGCGGAAATAGGGAGATATGACCTATCAGTATACTCACATCTGAAGTATGATGAGGACATCACAATGCAGGATAAACATACTTAGAGAGTTTCTATCTTTTATATATTCCACTGTGTGTGTGTGTGTGTGTGTGTGTGTGTGTGTGTGTTGCATTTTCTTTCTTCATTCATTCTTCAACAGACACTTTGGTAGTTTCCATGTCTTGGCTTTGTGAATAATGCTGCAATGAATATGAGGGTGAAGATAGCTCTTTGAGATGGAGATTTCATTTCTTTTGGCATATACTCAGGAGAGGAATTTCTGGGTCATATGGCAGTTTTATTTTTAATATTTTGAGGAATGTTTATAGCATTCATTAGTGGCTATGCCAACTTAGAGTTCCTTTTCCCTATATCCTCACCAGCATTCCTTTTAAGTTGTCTTTTTTATTATAGCCATTCTAACAGGTGTGAAGTAACAATCTCATTGTGGTTTTGATTTCATTTCCCTGATCATTACTGATATTGAACTTTTTATGTACTAGTTGTTAGGTTGCATATCTTCTTTTGAAAAATGTATATCCAGGTCCTCTGAACATATTTAAACATTTAACTACATAAGATACAGGTTCAGTCATTCCATTCACTACCATAACATTCCTGTTAGCTTGTGTAGTTACTAACATTCTTAGAAATATGGTGATTGTCTTTAAACACTCGTCTGTATGCTTTACGGAATCATCACATCCATTCACTGAAATATCACTTTTTTAAGCATGTTAAGTAAGAAGCACACTTAGAAATATATGCAGTGAGAAGCACATCTGTGAACTGATATAACACTGTTCTCTAGTGCTGAGCATGAAACCTCTTAGACTCACAATCATCTCTTCCATGAGGTTTAACAATCCGCTATGTCCATTCCAAAACAGTCACATCCATTCAATAAAGTTCCATTCCAATCAAGTTACGTTACTTACCAAGCAACTAGTAGCCCCATTATTTTTTATCTTTAAAAATTTCTTCGTGTTTTCTTCTCAGTCCTTTCACCTATTTCTCCCACTTCTACTACCACCTGATTCTGGCAACCATCAGTCGTTTTCTGTATCTCTGAGCTTGGTTTTCTGTTTGTTTATGTTTGTTTGTTTGCTTTAGATTCCACAAAAAAGAGATAACATGGTATTTGTCTCTCTATGTCTGACTTACTTCACTTACCATAATCCCTTTGAGGTCTGTCCTGGTTGCTGTGCATGGCAGGGTTTCATTCTTTTTATGGCTGAGTAATATTGTCTGGTACACATATATACCACAGTTTCTTTATTCATTCCTTCATTCACTGATGTTTGGTAGAATTTACCAGTGAAGCCATCTTGTCCTGGACCTCTGTGTTTTGGGAGGTTTTGAGTACTATTTCAATATCCTTTCATGTAATTGGTCTGTTTAGATTTTCTATTTCACCATGTTTCGATCTTGGTAAGTTGTGTGTTTCTAGGTATTTACCCATTTCTTCTAGGTTGTTTAAATTGTTGGCATATAATTGTTCACGATAGTCTCTTATGACCCTTTGTATTTCTGTGCTATCAGTTGTAAAGTCTTGTCTTTTATTTCCAATTTTAAGTCCTCTCTCTTTTTTTCTTGCTGAGTCTAGCTAAAGACTTGTCAATTTTATTTATCTTTTCAAAGAACCAGCTCTTAGTTTCATTGATCTTTTCTATTATTTTTGGTAGTTTCTTTTCCATTTATTTCTTTCCTTATACTAACATTGGGATGAATTTGTTCTTCTTTTTCCAGTTCTTGAGGTGTAAACTTACATTGTTTATTTGAGTTCTTTATTATTCCTGAATGTAGACATTTATTGCTGTGAAATCCCCTCTTTGAACTGCATCCGGTAAGTTTTTGGTGTGTTTTATATTTTTTTCATCATATATAAGGTATGTTGTATTTCTATTTTCATTTGTTTCAAGTTTTTTTTTTAAATTCTTCATTTGATATTTTTTCTTTGATCCATTGGTTGTTTGGTAGCATATTGTTTAATGTTTACATATTTGTGAATTTTCCAATTTTCTTCTTGTAATTTATTTCTATTTCATGCCATTGTGGTCTGAAATGATGTTTGGTTTGATTTCAGCTTTCTTAAATTCATTAATAGTTGTTTTGTGGTCTAAAATATGCTTTGTCCTGGAGAATATTCCATTTGCTCTTAAAAAGAATGTCTATTCTGCTGCTTTGGGATGGAATATTCTGTAAAGGACTATTAATCTTTCTTAATGTAAAATTTCAATCCAACAGTTCTTTATTGACTTTCTGTCTTGACGGCCTATCCATTGATGAAACTGGAATATTGAAGTCCCCTACTATTATTGTGTTGCTGTTTTTCTTTTTTTGACTTTTGTTTTATATATTTAGTTGCCTCTATGTTGGATGCATCAATATTTGTAAATGTTTTATCTTCTTTTTGGATTGACTCCTTTGTCTTTATATAATGACTTTCTTTGTCCCTTATTGCAGTCTGTCTTAAAGTCTATTTTTTCTGATATGGGCATAGACAAAAACTGGGTGCCAGACATGTGTTCAAACTTTTCTGGGATGCTGGTGACTTGGAATGAGGCAGAGGGAGAGAGCCTAAAGATGGTGCCTGCTGCCTCTCTGTCAATGGAGACTGTTGCAGTTTGCCTCCTGATGTGTGTTAAAACAGAAGCCTGCTCCAAAGTCCCTCATAGCTATTGTGATAAACTAATAATCCTCTTTCATGGAAAGACTGGGCAAGATTCAGTTTGTTTTGTCTGCATTGTACCCTGTGGAATTAGCCATGGTGAGTCACATGCGCCCTTTAACATCTGTCTCTGAACTCAGTATGGCTTTGTGGGTCTCATGGCTGCAAGCCCTACAGGCTTTTATTTTTATTTTTATTGTTTAAATATTATTTCAGAGAGAGAGAAGCAGAGGAGAGGGAGAGAGAGTCTTAAGCAGACTCTGTGCTGAACACAGAGCCAGACATAGGAATCACGACCTGAGTTGAAACCAAGAGTTGAATGCTTAACTCACTGTGCTACCTGGCACCAGTTCTACTGGCTTTTAAAGCTAGATGTTTTGGGAGTCCATCTCTCAGGTAGAAATATTAAAAGTTTGGTGCAAGATGTAGGGTTCAAACTCTTCACTCCTCAGGGAGAAGCTGGAAGTTGTGAGTTCTCTCTTGTTTTTTTGTCCCTGCACTAAGAATGGGATTTATGGTAGGATTGTGTCATGTCTCGGACTCTTTTACTTGTTTCAGTGTGTGTATGTGTGTGTGTGTGTGTGTGTGTGTCTCATTCATCTTATGTGTAAGAGTTACTCAGTGATCTTCTGGATTTCTTTTAGAGGGAATTTTTCCATATATAGTTGTGGTTTTGTTGTGTTTGTAGGTGAAAGTGAATTTAGGAGGCTTTTATGTGGTCATCTTGAACCATAACCCCTCAGTCTTAATCTTTTTAATGCTTCTTTTCCAGATATCCTCCAAATTTCCAGTGTTCTTAGAGTTTGGAATCTATTGGTATAGTGTTTATATGACCCAGGATAGAGGATTATGACCCACATAATGCCATAGCTACCACTTCTGTTATGGACATTATATTCCTATCAATTCTTCTTCTTCTTCTTTTTTTTTTTTTTTAAAGACTTTATTTATTTGACAGAGAGAGAGATCACAAGTAGGCAGAGAGAGAAAGGAGGAAGCAGGCTCCCCGCTGAGCAGACAGCTTGATGTGGGGCTCGATCGCAGGACCCTAAGATCATGACCTGAGCTGAAGGCAGCGGCTTAACCCACTGAGCCACCCAGGTGCCCCTCTATCAATTCTTCTTAATACAACTTTGGTTTTTCAATAGTTGCTCAAGCTTATATTTAAATAAAACCCTTATTATTCTATTATGTGAAATTACAGTACAATCTCCACTTTGAATTCTCGAAGATAATTTTTACTCAAGTCTGATACATTACATGTATCTGTTCAAAATTTTCATTTATCCCACAATAAGAAAATATTTTTCAAAATTAATACATATAAGGCACAGTGTTTTTTGTGTCACTGAGGATAGATACAAAAAATGGTTCAAAGGCAGAGCTTCCCATGAAGGAACTTATAGTCTAGTAAATAATATGAATCACAAACAGAAGGCAAATAAATGTCATTCTAAAATGTACAGTACAATGTGCTAATTTGCATAATATTGTTGACATTATATATTGACAGGAATAGAATGGAGAAAGCAAATCAGACTGAACAAAAATTAGAGAGCAATTTTGAGACAGAAATGATTTTGGCATTCAAAAATGAAGAGAAATTGGACAGACAGAGAAATATGAAAATGTGCCATGGTGAGGGAAGAGTATAAGTAAATGTAGAGAAATAGAAGTACCCCAAGCATAGCTAAATCTGGATAAAAGACATCAGCCTAAGATTATGAAAAATCTAGATGTTTTCATTCTTTTTGCTTTAAAATTAAAATCGAAACACTTCATAATGGTGTTTTAACTTCTTAACAGTGACATTTCACTGTCTCTTCCCTTGTGAAGCTAACAGATGTGTAGTTTGTTTTGTTTTTGTTTTTATAATTGTCCACAATGATATAAAGTGCAAGAATCAAAGTCTGCCACCAGTGTGATGATTTTTAATGCCTTCCCTGATTTCACTACTGTCCCATTTACTCTCTGAGAGTAAATCTTTTCTGCAAAAAGATTAATATTTTGGCATCCCCTGGAAACTACAACCAGTCATAAGCCAGTGAGTGATTCATGCATGCAGATGCTTTCTGCATTCATAAATGCACATAGTAAACCTATTCTATTAGAATGAGAGGATAGAACTATAACAAATATATCAAAAATAGAAATATGTTTTATTTCCCACAATGGAGTCATAAGACTTTGTAGTATAGAATTTACTTTGGAGCCAATCACTATATCCCTATTTTAATAATTATTTAATGCACAGTTTTTATCCATTAAACCTTTTGCCTGGTATTTATTATTGTAAAAATGTATGTTAATTATAATAGAAGACAATCTAGTAATGTTTTTACACATTTGACTCATGTAATAATTACATAGTTAATTCATTCATAATGTTTATTAAAAGTAGGTAAAGAGAGAAATTATTATTTTTCTGTAGGCTACAAAATTTATAATATATTTGTTTGTTAGAATTTTTCATTTCTTCAGAAAGAGAAATATTAAAATATAAGAAAAGAACTCGTGGTTTGTTAATTATTTATATGGATAATTCATATATATTTATAATTTTTCTTCTTTTCTAATACTATGATATAATACAGAAAAAGAATTAAGCTTCTTTTTTTCTTTTGCAAAAACACAAATGTGGCTCCTAAGTCTTGTGCCAAATTACACCCTGAATGGTACATTTATGAAGCATATGGAAACCCAAAAAAATTTTTTTTAATATTTTATTTATTTATTTGACAGACAGAGATCACAAGTAGGCAGAGAGGCAGGCAGAGAGGCAGGCAGAGAGAGAGAGAGAGGAGGAAGCAGGCTCCCCGCCGATCAGAGAGCCCGATGTGGGGCTTGATCCCAGAACCCTGGGACCATGACCCGAGCCGAAGGCAGAGGCTTTAACCCACTGAGCCATCCAGGCGCCCCTGGAAACCAAAAATTTAACAAAGTATTATATAGCTTTGCTTACCCTTTCTCATTGTGGCTAATGATATATTTATTGCTGTTATTTACCTTCATATGAGAGTTGAAAGAGTTAATATTTAATATTTTCTAATTAAAACTGGCAGTAAATATTTTCTGGAAAAGGAACTACAACTCTTAGTTCAAATACAAAAATTCAGATTTTCTTTAGATTATAATACTAAACCACAGGGGTCCTAGGAATATTGTAATGTTACTTTCCAAGAATTTGAAAATTCATTTGTTTTCACAGCCTGCTATTCTTTAGTGGATGTATTAATTTTTCCAATTCCTCAATATACACTGTTGTTTTGTTTTAGAACTCTCTTTTGTGTTCTAGCATGTATTTGTTTCCTCTTTGTTCAGCAATTTTTATATATCTTTGTTTTCCATTTTGTTATGTAGCTGGTAGTCTTAAGTTTATTCATATTTAAGAAAGGAAGGTGGCTAACTGTTTTCATTTTTGTTTGCTCTTGTATGCTTGTTTCTCTGTTAGCTCTCTCTCTCACCTTTAGGACTAGGATTAGAAGCTCAGAACTGAAATAATGCCTGTCACCCATAGGGCAAGCAGATGGGGAAACTACCCTGAATGCTAAAATGAGGAAAGGTTCACTTTGTGGCACTGGAAGCCATCTGCAGTATTAGAAATCACGTGCTTATGCAGTTAATTAAAACTATTCAAGTGCTGTTTTGGATATCTGGAAATATAATACTGGGCTGAAATGCTCAATGTACATGGCGGAAAGGGATGGGTTAGAAGTGAAGTGCGTGTGGGGCACCTGACTAGGATACTACTTCAATAGATAGACTTTCAATTAACTCTGTTTTTAAAGAGCTTCTACTCCCACCTTCCATGACCTTGCTCTTTGAGCTAGGTACTTCCATGGGATATGGCCTTTTCTCCATTGTAGACTGTTCGTGTGTACTGTTCGTGGGCTGCCTTTTGCTTATTTTGTTTTTCCACCACTATCTTCATTTGCTGTAATTTTATTAGACACTTAAGAGAAAGAGGAGATAAGTTCTTATTTTTAGTTGTTTTGAACTGAAAGAGACATTTTGAGACACTTGTTTTTAAAAAACAATGAATTAATTATATGGAGAATGGATTGAAGGAAGGAAAGGCTGATGCGCCAAGGACATAAGTAAGTGGGTTTAGGAAAAAAATTAGTGATGGTAGAAATGGAGATGAAGAGAAGTTAAGAGGTAAAAAGAAGACAGAATTTGTAGCATTGTATTTCAGTTTCTCCTTTTGTAGGACCAATTAGGCATAATTTTTTATTTAATCATTTATCTGACAGAGAGACAGCAAGAGAGGGAACACAAGCAGGGGAAGTGGGAGAGGGAGAAGCAGGCTTCCCGCCAAGCTGGGAGCCCGATGTGGGGCTTGATCCCGGAACCCTGGGATCAGTACCAGACCTGAAGGCAGACGCTTAATGACTGAGCCACCCAAGCACCACTAGACATAATTTTTATATAAAAACAATATGTAGAACTCCAGGCTACATGCCTCTCCAGAATTATTTTCTAACTGTATACAAAATTAGATTCTAAGTAATTAAAATTAGATCTACTGACTTTAAATGATACATTTATATTTTCTGTAACCTAATATGGAGCCAAAATGTTTGGATTTATATGTAAAGGGTATGAAGCAATTCACTGAAAAACAGGAAGCCATTTTCTAATTTTTCCACTATTCCTCATTTCCTTTCTATAATTTCATAAAATAATATCTGGTGCTCAACATTTTAATTCATATTAATCAAACATTTATGGTTTTTATTCTGGAAGAACTACCTCACTCTTAATAGAACAAGTTTATCACCCTGTTTTTGGTGTATTATTTTTGGTGGATGATTCTGTGGGCTTTGCTTACATTGTTACTTTCCATAATGCTTCTGCAGGATAATAAGTCCTACCTAACAGACATGACATTGCCACCCTCTTCCAACCATCCTCAAGGTTGCTGATATTTGCTATTACTTCCAAGTTACTTCTGTTACATTAAAGAAAACTCTTCATTCATTTTCTCTGCTTCCTATATTTTCATCATGCCCAAATGCACTAATTTAGGACTCTTAACAGAAATCATTTAATACTACCTTCTTTAAGACCTGATAATATTTGAAAAGCTAGATCCAAAGAAAATAACTAAACATGTCTTTTTTTTTTTTCCATAACTCTGTAACATTGAGCATGATCAATTACTGCTCACCTCAGAGCAGTCATTTTTTCTCTTAATTCTTATAGAATTGGGCTCTTTTTCCTGCTGGCCTCTAGGCAGTTCCACTCTATCCATTGTGGATTCTTCTTTCTTTTTGTAGTTTTGAAGTATGGTGTCTCAAGGCTTTCTTCCACTTTTAACACTCTTCTTCTCTTTATGCAATACAATTTCCATGGGTTAAGGTCGTGCACTCATGGCTAGAATCCCCAAATTTATTTATTTACTTTTTTAAGAGTTAAACAATGGAAGTTTAATCTTAGACTGTGCATATCATATAATGTTTCTATTTTATTTTATTCTACTTTATTTTTATTTCAGTATAGTTAACATACAGTGTTATATTAGTTTCAGGTGTACAATATAGTGATTCAACACTTCCATAAATCATCCAGTGCTCATCACAAGTGCATTCCTTAATCCCCATCACCTATTTCACCCATCCTCCCTCCCACCTCCACTCTGATAACCATCAGTTTGTTCTCTTTCATTAAGAGTCGGCCTGTTGGTTTGTTGCTCTCTTTCTTTCTTTCCTCTTTGTTTGTTTCTTAAATTCCACATATGAATGAAATCATATGGTATTTGTCTTTCATTTGCTAACTGATTTCACTTAGCATTATACTCTTGCTTCATCTATATCTTTGCAAATGGCAAGATTTCATTCCTTTTTAGGGCTGAATAATATTCCATTGGATATACATGCCACAAACTTTTTATACATTCATCTATCACTGGACATGTGAACTGCTTCCATAATTTTGCTATTGCATTTTCCCCAAGTGTTTCTTTAAATTCCAGTTAGTTAACATACAATATAATGTTAGTTTCAGGTGTAGAAATTAATGATTCATCACTTACATACAATATCCAGTGCCCATTACAAGTGTCCTTAATACCCATCACCTATTTAACCCATCCCTCCACTCCCCCTCCCCTCCAACAACCATCAGTTTGTTCTCAATAATTATGACTCTGTTTCTTTGCCTCTTCCCCCTATTCATTTGTTTTGTTTATTAAATTTCATACATGAGTAAAATTGTATGGTATTTGTCTTTCTCTGACTGACTGATTTTGCTTAGTATAATACTCTTTATGTTGTTGTTGTTGCAAATGGCAATATTTCATTCTCTTTGATGCCTGAGTAATATATATATATATATATATACATATATATATATATATGCCACATCTTCTTTATCCATTCATCAGTCAGTAGATCCTTGGGCTGTTTCCATAATTTGTCTATTGTAGTTAATGCTGCCATAAACATTGGGGTGCATGTATCCCTTTGAATCAATATTTTTGTATCCTTTGGGTAAACACATAGTTGTACAATTGCTGGATTATGGGTAGTTCTATTTTTAACTGAGGAACCTCCATACTATTTTCCAGAGTGGCTGCACCAGTTTGCGATGGGCAGAAGACATGAATAGACATTTTTCTATAGACGACATATGGATGGCTATTGTAAATAATGCTGCTATAAACGCAGGTATGCTTGTATTCCTTTATTTATTTTATGTTTTTTTTTTAGTGTTACAAGATTTGTTTTTTATGCACCATACCCAGTGCTCCATGCAATACATGCTCTCCTTAATACCCACCACCAGGCTAACCCACCTCCTCACCCCGCTCCCTTCCAAAACCCCCTGTTTGTTTCTCAGAGTCCATAGTCTCTCATGCTTTGTCTCCACCTCGGATTTCCCCCAATTCACTTTTCCTTTCCTTCTTCTAATGTCCTCCATATTATTCCTTATGCTCCACAAGTAAGTGAAACCATATGATAATTGCTTGATTTATTTCACTTAGCATAATCTCTTCCAGTCCTGTCCATGTTGATTTCTGGTGGAGGCGTAATATTCCATTGTATATGTGTGCCATATCTTTTTTATCCATTCATCTGTTGAAGGGCACCTTGTCTCTTTCCACACTTTGGCAATTGTGGCCATTGCTGCTATGAACATTGGGATACATATGGCCCTTCTTTTTACTACAACTTTATCTTTGGGGTAAATACTCAGTAGTGCAATTACAGGGTCATAGGGTAGCCTTGTTTTTGCATGTATTCCTTTAAATTGATGTTTTTGTATTTTTGGGGTGGATACCCAATAGTGCAATTGCTGGATCATAGGGTAGTTCTATTTTTAAATTTTTGAGGAAAACTTTATACTGTTTTCTAGAGTAGTTGCACCAGTTTGTATTCCCACCAACTGTGCAAGAGAGTTCCTTTTTTCTTCACATCCTCACCAATACTTGTTGTTCCTGTGTTTATGATTTTAGCCATTCTGATGGGTATGAGGTAATATCTCATTGTAGTTTTCATTTGCATTTCCCTGATGGGGAGATATGTTGAACATCTTCTCATGTGTCTGTTGGTCACCTGGTTGTCTCCTCTTCCTCCTCCTCCTTCTCCTCCTTATCCTCTCTCCTCCCCCTACCCCTCCTCTTTCCTCCCTCTCCTCCTTATCTTTCTTCTTCTTCTGTTATATTAGTTATTTTAGAGCTCAACACTCCACTCTTAGCAATGGACAGATCATCGAAACAGAAGATCAACAAAGAAACAAGAGCTTTGAATGACACACTGGACCAGATGGACTTCATAAATATATACAGAACATTCCACCCTAAAACAACAGATTACTCATTGTTCTTGAATGCACATGGAACTTTCTTCAGAAAAGACCACACACTGGATCATAAATCAGGTCTCCACTGATACAAAAAAATTGAGATTATTCCTTGCATATTTTCAGAACACAATGCTTTGAAACTGGAACTCAATCACAAGAAAAAATTTGGAAGGAATCTCTGTGTCTTTGAAGAAATGTCTTTTCATTTCTTCTTCCCATTTTTTAATTGAATTATTTATTTTTTGGGGTGTTGGGTTGCATAAGTTCTTTACATATTTTGGGTATTAGCCCTTTATTAGATATGTCATTTGCAAATATCTCCTCTCATTCTGTAGGTTCTCTTTTAGTTTTGTTGATTATTTCCATCACTACACAGAAGCTTTTTGTTTTGATGTAATCCCAATAGTTTATTTTTGTTTTTATTTCCCTTGTCTCAAGAGACGTATCTAGAATGTTGCTACAGCTGATGTCAGAGAGATTACTACCTGTTCTCTCTTCTAGGAGTTTTATGGTTTCAGGTCTCACATTTAGGTCCTTAATTCATTTCGAGTTTATTTTTTTGCATGGTGTAAGAAAGTGGTCCAGTTTCATTCTTTTGCATGTAGCTGAACAGTTTTCTCATCACCCATTTGTTGAAGAGATTATATTTTTGCATTTAATATTCTCTCCTCTTTTGTCAAAAATGACCATATACTTGGGATTATTTCTGGGTTTTCTATTTTGTTCCATTGATCTGTGTGTCTATTTTTGTGCCAGTATCATACTGTCTTCATGACTACAGCTTTGTAATATAAATTGAAGTCTGGAATTGTGATACCTGAGCTTTGCTTTTCTTTTTCAGTATTGCTTGGGCAATATTGTAGTTCCATGTAAATTTTAGGATTTTTTTTATTTTAGCTCTGTGAAAAATGCCTTTGGCATTTTGATAGGGATTTCATTAAACACGTAGATTGCTTTGGTTAGTATAGACATTTTAACAATATTTGTTCTTCTAATCTGTGAGCATAGAATGTTCTTCTAATCCATTTGCATTGTCTTCAGTTTCTTTCATCAGTGTTTTATAGTTTTCAGAGTACAGTTCTTTCATTTCTTTGGTTAAGTTTATTCCTAGGTATCTTATGGTTTTTGGTACAATTGTAAATGGAATTGATTCCTTAATTTCTCTTTCTACTACTTCACTATTGGTATAGAAATGTAACAGATTTCTGTATGTTGCTTTTGTATTCTGTGACTTTATTGAATTCATTCATTAGTTCTAGCAGTTTTTTTTTTTTCATTTCAAACATTTTTTTAAAAATTTTTTATAAACATATATTTTTATCCCCAGGGGTACAGGTCTGTGAATCACCAGGTTTACACACTTCACAGCACTCACCAAAGCACATACCCTCCCCAATGTCCATAATCCCACCCCCTTCTCCCAAACCCCCTCCCCGCAGCAACCCTCAGTTTATTTTGTGAGATTAAGAGTCACTTATGGTTTGTCTCCCACCCGAATGTTTATAGCAGCAATGTCCACAATAGCCAAACTATGGAAAAAACCTAGATGTCCATCAACAGATGAATGGATCAAGAAGATGTGGTATATATACACAATGGAATACTGTCGCTCTCGCCAGCAAGAACGACACGGAGACACGCGTGGAGGCAAACTTCTTTAATGGCTTCTTTTTATCTTCTTCCCCCTCTGGCGCAGCACAGCATGCAGCTCCCGCCGCCCCGCTCGGGTGCCGCCGCCGCCTCCAGGGCCGCGCGCCGCCACCACCGCCATGGTCAGGGCTGCGGCCCCCTCCGGCCATGCCGGCACGGCCTGGCTCCCGGCGGGCCCGCCCCTCTACAAGTACATTCAAGCATATATACACCGGCAGCTTAGCCCGCCTAGCCAATCACCGCAGTGCTCATGCACTTCCTGCATGAGTGGACCTAAATGAACAGCCAATCAAATTCAGTCCCTTACAGCTCTTATAGTAGGCCTCCTGTACTGGCTCCCGACATCTCCCCCTTTTTTATTTATTTATAATGGCTGAGATCGTGCCTGTCTTAGGTTGCCAATCCTCAGCACACATGCTTACCCGTCATCAGGTACTCTCCCTGGTCGAAGAGCCCCTGTCTTAGGTTGCTATGGTGTGGGATCAGTCTTACCCGTCTTTGACTACCGATCTAGCATGCTTAGCCATATCTGGGGGGAGGTACCAGCTTCAAGAGCCATCATGGCTTGAACCATGAGGTGTTATTGTCGTTGATTGCGACGGACATGGCCACACACCCAACGTAACATTAGTATGTTAGCTGTGATTAAGAGAACAGCCATGGCACCAAGTCCGGCCCACTGTTTGAGGAACGAAACAGATTGCTGTAACATTTTTTTTCACTCACTAACAGGTGCAATAGTTACTTTGGTAGAATATATGAATATAATTTGAGCTCGTAATTGCCTAGTTAAATTTTGAAATTGATGGTTCCAGGTACCATTAAGCATTCTTCCCAATTGTCGAGACAGATTGGCCGCTACTGACAAGTTATTGTAAGCTACGGGAGTAACACAAAGTCCCGCCATATTATGTATACATCCTGTTGAGATTATAGATTCTAAGACATCTATTTGTTCCTGTACTAGATCAACTCTTTGATTTCCCAGCATGCAAATGTCCGTTAATTTGTTCTTGCGTAGCCAATGCTTCAGCGACCATTCCTGTGACGTTGTTGAGCGCAGCTGCTGTCTGTACTGACGTTGTCAACGCTACCGCGGCAGCAGTAGCAGTGGCGGCGGATGCTGCGATAGCTGCAATAATGGCTGCTGTTATTCCAAAGTCTCGTTTATGTCGAAGCAGCACCGGCAGGTTGTCGGGGTTCACCTGTACTGGCATCGGGATATACGTTGGTATCTTGGCTATTACTGCCGAGTCTCCCACCGTGGCGTTCCAACATTCTGATAGCAGACAATTCTGGGACTCACAAGAGAGACTAGATGACTTGTTAATAGTAGAAGCATTAAAAGCTATGAAGAGAAAGGGAGCTCTAACACAGACGGGCGTTGGTGAGTAACTTATGTGCTTAGCTGAGGTGCAATATCCCAAAGATGATGTTATTCAAGCCATTACCATGGAAGAACTAAAGTCAGCCCTTTGAATTTACAACTGAAGTTTGCAAAACTGATACTCTCCAAGAAAAAACAAAACAATTTTCTTGCTACTGTCTAAAGTTTCTGGCAGACTTTAGTGTTTCAACCTAATACCTACGGCATATATACTACATGCTAAATGCTGTATACTTTAAGCAAATTTTTACATGGAGTATGCAATATGTTGTTACACATGACACAACGGAGACTGAAAATGCAGGATTTAACGAGAATCATTTTCCCCTTACATACTTCCTTTTATCATTTTTTGTTTCCAACTTAGTTACAAAAAGTAAATAAATACTCCCATATTTTCATTTCAGTGACTTGATGCCATGAAGAATCAAGAATGACGGTATCAGTCATCAGTTTATAATATAATTATACTACAGAACGCAGACAGGTTAAGAAGTTCTGATGTGTATGGCTAAATGCCTCAAATAATTTACATTTACTGATAAATAACAGCATTCCAAATTATGGACATTTAATAATTATAACTTGTAAACTATATCACATATTAGAATACATTAATTAGCACAAGTTTTCATCACTTTACATTAAATTATACTTAGTAGAAGTTGAAAAAATTTGGTAAAAGAAAAACTTTTCCAGTACCTTGGAGTACACAGAATCAAAAAAGTCATCACACCATTGAAAATGTAAAAACCATGTAAACTTGAATTACCCTTGCAATAATAACAGTTGTTTTAATTCGAACTTTTATATTTACAAGGTTTTAAAAACAAATGGAATCCGTATTAAAGGTACGTTATCACTAAAGTTTAAACTAAACAAAAAGATGTGAAGTCGTAATGAAGTCTCTCGTGAACCTGAAGAAGGGCCCAGCCTTACCTAAAGTGGAATCCAATTTTTTCAAATCGAGAGCCTATGTGATAGTTGTACGTACAGTTATGCCATGTAGTCCCATTAATAAAGTGAAAGCTTTCCAAGCCTGTACATGCCTGTGCCGCGTTGCAGAGCAGCCACCTATCTAGAAGGTGAGCTGACTCGCCTTGCCCCAGGTCTTGGTAGGTATAATTATAGCCAAAAAATGTGGAGTTAGAGTAAGTGGGGATTTTAGGACTGAATGAGAATCCTGTTCCCACCCAAACTCCTGAGAGGCTACTATGGCAGCCACTCGTGCGGTGCAGCTCGCACAATAGCAGGCCTTGGTGCAGCAAGGTTTATACGGAGGAGGCCCCTCATAAGGTGGCGCTGTTGGGGCTGGCCGCGTGGGCATAAGATCTAAGTTATCTATCACTTCCGTCTCTGTTTGTAACTGCGCCATAGCTCCTTCTTTCACTTTTAATTTCAGCTGCGCCATAACTTTCCCCTGCATTTTGAGCTGCGCCATAGCCTTCTTTAGCTTTTCCTCCTTTTTTGCAAGCTCCTTTCCAAAAACCAGGGAGCCGTTTGTCCCACTTCTCTCAAAAACAAACGAGCTGTTTTATTTTTTAAAGGAGTACCAATTGCTTTAAGGATATCACAAAGCGGCCCCAGCATTTTATATGTGGCCATCTCGTTTCCCATACCGGAAAGCTTTACTCTCGTCCTTATCCTAGGAACTTTGCAGCCATCTCGTTTCCCATCCCGGAAAGCTTTCTACGCTCGTCCTCGACTTGAGGAACTTTCCCTGTCACTAGACAGAAATAGGTGCACTCTTTACCTGATCGTTGCCTAACTCCGCGCGTCTCTTCTGCACGAGCTCCCGGGTTTCGGCACCACTTGTCGCTCTCGCCAGCAAGAACGACACGGAGACACGCGTGGAGGCAAACTTCTTTAATGGCTTCTTTTTATCTTCTTCCCCCTCTGGCGCAGCACAGCACGCAGCTCCCGCCGCCCCGCTTGGGTGCCGCCGCCGCCTCCAGGGCCGCGCGCTGCCACCACCGCCATGGTCAGGGCTGCGGCCCCCTCCGGCCCAGCCGGCGCGGCCTGGCTCCCGGCGGGCCCGCCCCTCTACAAGTACATTCAAGCATATATACACCGGCAGCTTAGCCCGCCTAGCCAATCACCGCAGTGCTCATGCACTTCCCGCGTGAGTGGACCTAAATGAACAGCCAATCAAATTCAGTCCCTTACAGCTCTTATAGTAGGCCTCCTGTACTGGCTCCCGACAGAATACTATGCAGCCATCAAAAGAAATGAAATCTTGCCATTTGCGACAACATGGATGGAACTAGAGCGTATCATGCTTAGCGAAATAAGTCAAGCAGAGAAAGACAACTATCATATGATCTCCCTGATATGAGGAAGTGGTGATGCAACATGGGGGCTTAAGTGGGTAGGAGAAGAATAAGTTCTAGCAGTTTTTTTGGTGGAGTCTTTTGAGTTTTCTGTATATAGTATCATATCATTTGCAAGTAGTGTCAGTATTACTTCTTCCTTATCAATTTGGATACCTTTTATTTCTTTTTCTTTTCTGTGGCTACAACTTCCAGTATGATGTTACATAAAAGTGATGAGAGTGAATATCCTTTTCTTAGGGGGAAGGCCCTCCAGTTTTTTCCCACTGAGAATGATGTTCACTGTGGTTTTTCATATATGGCCTTTATTATGTTGAGGTACAATCCCTCTAAATCTATTTTTATGAGGGCTTTTATCATGAATGCTGTAAATGCTTTTCTACAAATGTTTTTCTACAAATATTGAAATGATTTTATATTTTTTATCCTTTCTCATATTGATGTGACATATCATGTTGATTTTGATTTGCATATAGCAAACCACTTTTGCATCCCACCCAATCATGATGAATTATTTTTTAATGTATTGTTGAGTTCTGTTTGCTAATGTTTTGTTGAAAATTTTTGCAACTCTGTTCCTCAGAGATATTGGCCTGTAGTTCTCTTTTTTTGTGGTGTCTTTATTTGGTTTGGTATCAGGGTGATATTGACCTCATAGAATTAATTTGGAAGTTTTCCTTCTTTTATTTTTGGAATAGTTTGAGAAGAATAGGTATTAACTCTTCTTTAAATGTTTGTTAGAATTTGCTTCTGAAGCCATCTGGTCCTAGACTTGTACTTGTTGGGAGTTCTTTGATTACTGATAGAATTTCTTTGCTGGTCATCAGTCTGTTCAGATTTTCATTCTTCCTTCTTCAGTTTTGGAAGGTTTCTATGTCATTTATTTCTGCTCTAATCTTGATTATGTCCTTTCTTCTGCTGGTTTGGGTTTTGTTTGTTGTTCTTTCTCTACCTCCTTTAGGTGTATGATTAGGTTGTTTATTTGAGATTTTTCTTGTTCCTTGAGGCTGGTATTGCTATTAACTTCCCTCTTTGAACAACTTTTTCTGCATCCCAAAGGTTTTAAACTGTTGTGTTTTCATTTTTGTTTGTTTCCATGTACTTTTTGATGTTTTTCTTTGATTTCTTGGTTGACCCATTCATTGTTGAGTAGCGTGTTGCTTAACTTCCATTTTTTGTGGTCTTTTCAGATTTTTTTCTTGTGGGTTATTTCTAGTTTCATAGTGTTGAGGTCAGAAAAGATACATGGCATGACTTTTTTTTTTTTTTAATTTGTTGAGGCTTGTTCAATGGCCTAATATGTGATATATTCTGGAAAATATTCTATGTGCATTTGAAATTAATGTTCTAAATATATCCGTTAAATACATCTGGCCCAGTGTGTCATTCAAAGCCACTGTTTCCTTAATGATTATCTGTTTGGATGATCTGTCTATCAATGTAAGGTCCCCCACTATTATTGTATTATGATCAATTAGTTTCTTTATGTTTGTTATTAAATGTTTTATGTATTTTGTGCTCCTATGTTGAGAGCATATATATTTACATTAGTATATCTTCTTGTTTGATTGTTCCCTTTATTATTATATGGTGTCTTCTTTGTCTCTTTTTACAGACTTTGTTTTAAAGTCTATTTTGTCCAATAAGTATTGCTACTCTGACATTTTTTGCCATTAATTTGCATGATAAATGTTTCTTCATCCATTCACTTTCATGCTGCATGTATCATTAGGTCTGAAATGAGTCTCTTATAGGTAGCACATAGATGAGTCTTCTCTTTTTTAAAAGATTTTCTTTATTTATTTGACACACACACAGAGAAAAAGAGATAGCAAGAAAGCATGAACAGGGGAAGGGGCAGAAAGAAGAGGGAGATACAGATTTCCCACTAAGAGCAGAGTCTGATGTGGGACTCAACCCCAGGACCCTGAAGTCATGTCTGAGCCAAAGTCAGACACTTAACCAACTGAGCTACCCAACTGAGGACACCCAGGTGTCCCGAGGTTTATTATTATTATTTTTTTAATCCGCTCTGTCACCCTATGACTTTTGATTGGAGCATTTAATTCATTTACTTTCAAAATAATTATTGATAGATATGTATTTATTATCATTTTTATTACTGGTTTTGTGGCTGTTTTTGAAGTTTTTCTCTGATTTTTTCTTTCTCTCTTTCATGGTTTGGTGGTTTCTTTAGTGATATGCTTGGATCTTCACTCTCTTTATTGTTCACATATTTATTACCATTTTTTGATCTGTGGTTACTATTCGGTTTATATATAACATCTTATGCACCTATCAGTCTATATTAAACTGATAGTGACTTAATTTTGAACTCATTCTTTACTCCTCTCCCCTCCATGTTCCAGATATTTGGTTATCATATTTTACATCCTTTTATTTTGTGCTTCTTTTTATCGATTTTTATAGATATATTTAATTTTATTTTGCTTTTGTGCTTCCTATTTTTCTTACTCTTACTTATGGCTTCTGTTTTCCACTCACAGAGTTCCCCTTAACATTTCCTATAGATCTGGTTTAGTGGTCATGAATTTTTTTTAACATCTGTTTGCCTGGACACTTACTCCCCTTCTATTCTGAATAATAGCCTTGCTGGATAGAGTATTCTTGGCTATAGATTTTTCCGTGTTACCACTTTGAATATATTGAGGCACTTCTTTCTGGCCTACAAAGTTTCTGCTGAAAAATTATCTGATAATATTTTGGGGTTTCCTTTTTATATCTATCTTCTTTTCTCTTGCAACCTTTAACTTTTTAAAATCACTATTTGTTGCCATCTATCTATTTATTTATTCATTTTTGCCATTTTTGGTATGTGTCTTGGTGTGGACCTACTTGGGTTGAATTTTTGGAGGGATCTCTGTGCCTCGTAAATCTGGATCTCTATTTCCCTCCCCAGACTCAAGAAGTTTTCAGCTATTATTTCCTGAAATATATTTTCTGCCCCTCTTTCTCTTTATTTTTTTTTTTCTTCTAGGATCCCTATAATGTGAATGTTATTATGCTTGATGGGAGTCACTGAGTTCTCCATGTCTGTTCTCCTTATGCAGTATTTGTTTCTCACCTGTTCATCCTGATTGCTTTCCATTACTCTATCCTTCAGGTCTCTGATAGTTTCCTCACCTTCCTGAAGCTTACTATTTATTCCATCCATTTTGTTTTTAATTTCATTTATCAAGTTCTTCATCTCTGATATGTTATTTTTTTTTTTTATCTCTTTGCCAAGGCTATCACTGATGCCCTCAGTGAAGGCAGTCTTTTCTGAAGTCTAGTGAGTATCTTTATGATCATTACTTTAAATTTCTATCAAGTATATTACTTATTTCTGTTTCATTTAGGTCTCCTGCTGTGAGTTTGTCTTGTTCTTTCATTTGGGACATATTTCTTTGTTTCATCATTTTTTTCTACCTCTCTTTGTCTATTTGTGTGTTAAGGAAGTCAGTTACATCTTCTGCTCTTGAACATAATGGCATTATGAAGAAGAGGTCTTATAGTGCCCTTAAGTGCACTGTCCCCTGTCCATCAGAAGTTGGTGCTTTAGGGGAGTCTCCTATGTGTATTGTTTTCATTTGCTATTATGTCTGAGTCACTTTTCCTTTCAGTCTAGGCACTTACATGGACTCTCTGCCTGTTGTGGGCTGTGCTTGCTCTCTGTGATGTTAGTGAGACCCAGGCCAGATGGCTCTGAGGGGACATGGCTGCAGGAGAGCTCATGAGTGGGTTGGTGGTATTAGCCAAATTTGCACTGAGCCACTAGTCCTTGGTTGGATCCCCTGAAGAATGATGGTGCAGGGTGTGTGTGCAGAGTTAACAAAATTTGCACTGAGAATAAACACAAGGCCAGTAGAAGAATTCCTCTGTGGGGTGCATGGGTAGCAGGACAGTTAACAAGTACCTTTGCAGTGATACCTCTCAGAAGGTGGCCCTGTGTTTATGCTTGGAATGGAGGGATTAAAATGGCACCTGCCAGCTCCTTTGTTCCCAGAGAATTCCCCAGTGTGCTCTGAAGTCAGACGTCCCTTCTGTTGTGCAAGCTGTTGTTTCTATGTTGTCTCACTTTGGGCAGTTGTCTCTTTAAGGGTGGGGCCCAGCTATCATTTGTCCGGGTTCACCAGGGCAGAGTCAGCTGATTTTACAACTCCAGGTTCCAAGTCCAACTGGTTATATAAACTCACAGAATTTAGCCCCTGTGGTTTTCAAGGCCAGAAGTTATGAGTATTCATTTTTACCCTGTGGGCTCCCTGATGCTTTCCTCTCTTTATGACTGCAGTTCTCACCCTCCTTTAGGTCGCTTCTTTTCTACATTTAGTTTCAGAGTTTGTTCTGCCAGTCTTCGGATCACTTTCCTATTTGTTTACTCAAATATGTGTGATACCTAGTTATAAACATGGGACAAGGTGAGCTTAGAACCCTTCTACTCTGCCATCTTCACAAATATCTTCAGGTCCCAAACTTAAACCTTTGAAATAGAGCTTTCTCCTGACAGATACCTGTCTGTATTTTTCACTACGATGTCCCATAATCACCTCAAAACTCACCTCAAATCACCTCAAAACTAAACCAGTAAGAGATGAACTTCCTTCCTTAACTTCTCTTCTGTCTGCATTCTTATATGGATGGAAAATAAACTAATAACAAAATATAATGTATACTAATAATAAATTAGATACAAAGTTATTTCAGAGTGTTAAGTTTTGTCCTATTTAGTAATTTGACCCAAGGATATTTATTTTTTTCCTATATGCAGGGCTCGCATCATCGATGTCATCTCAAATCAGACTATTATTGCATTAGGTGGAAGGGAATATTGACAGCCTAGAATTAAAATATGTTGGACAGGGTCATAGATCCCAGGAAATCTGATTTATGTTTATAGGTTAGACATTATGACAAATAAATCAATAAAAAACTGAAATAGATATGCATAAAAGATGGACTCAATTTGAACACAATTGAAAAGATTAGGAGTAAAAAAAGAAAAAAAGCGAGTTATTCTTTTTCTTAATTTTAATTCTAAAATTTTCTGTTGTATAAATTCAAAAACTGTCACTAATTTTCTTTTATGAGGCAAATCTGAATAATTTCCTTTAAAGAGAGTTGCACTTTAACTATTGTATGTGTGTGGGTAAGAGGTAATTACATGTATGTATGCATGTAATGGGTTTTGTTCAAACATTTCTGAAATATATAAGGTAATAATTAATTACCTCGTTATGCTGGTCCCAACTCTGAAATAATCACTATTAAAAATTAGTTTTCATACAGATGTAGGTCTATAAGATAGACCTCCATTCTGGCTGTCATGCTTTTTAAACATATAACTAAAAATATTTTGTATGACTTTTAATGATTGCATACCTGTGCTTCTGCTATAGCAAATAACCTTTAAACTTTTGCACTTCTCTCTCTTTTGTCTTTTCACACCGACCTACATGTAATTATTTTTGATTTTATAAAAAAGTGACCATAATTCTGCATACTTTTGCAAAGTAGCTTGCTTTTCCTTCACCTATTATAATATAGATATTTTCTATTCTATCTGTCCATATATCTATGTATTCTATCATCCAACAGACTTACAACTTAATTTTAAGATGAGAGAATTCCATTCTATGTACACATCATAACCTATTAATTCACCACTGTTGAGCATTTTACATATTTATTAATAGTCTTTAAAGGTAAAATCTAATATGATAAAAACATCTGTGGACATGAAGTAAAGAAAGTCATTTACTTTTTTTACTTCTCATTTTCTATAATTTTAATATAGGCAAGTTTTACCTGGTCATCTCCAAAGTTATTCACAGCTAAAGTCCTCTGTTTTCTTGTGAGGCCCAGCTCGGGTCATTCATATGTGTGGGATTGCTTTGAAATACTCTAAAGAATTCTACCAATATATAGCTGATATTACTACCATTATTATGATTTTGCAATCACTCAGTGAATTGGAAACTTGGGTTAAGGACAATAGGCTAGGCATCTGCTCAGGCATCCCAGAGAAACATGGCTATACTCTAAAGGACTCAGACTAGTGGTAGGTTTATATAATAAGTAAAGCACAGACAGATTACTGAAGATTTTGAATGCCACATTTGGGATTTGGACATAAAAATAAAGTATATACTATTTTGTTAGCTTTGAGAAGGAAGTTGTTTGCAACACTGGTTGTGTATTTGTACTACTGGGAAGATTTTTAATAAAGAACGCATTACCCAGAACACACGCCTAGGGATTTTGGTCTAATTAGTCTGGAATGAGGCTGGGCATTGGTACTTAAACATTTCTCCATACTGGTATTTTAAAAAATGTGATTTTTACATTCAGACTGGATTGAAAAATCACCCTTATAAGTTGGTTTCTTTATATTTTACATTGCATTTCCCCAAGTTCTGTTCCTCTCCTCGCACCACGCTGGACAAAATATTCATTATGACTTCTGTGTCCTATTGCTTTATTATCTGAAAAGTCTATTTAAAAATGGTGGAGCATCCTTGATCAGACCTAGTCACCCTTGTGTGATATGGAATCACCAAAGCTTGAAGAAATTTGGTCCGTGTATGTGCCTCAACTTTGCCCATATATTTCCTGTGAAGATGATCAAGATGCAACATGCGAGTTCTCAAAGTGAGGAGATTTCCTGCATGATTCTAAATAATTTTAGATTTTATGTAGTGATCATTTAGCTTTTATTTATTTTTTAAAAATTTTTTATTTCTTTTCAGCATAACAGTATTCATTGTTTTTGCACCACACCCAGTGCTCCATGCAATCCGTGCCCTCTCTAATACCCACCACCTGATTCCCCCAACCTCCCACCCCCCTAGACCATTTAGCTTTTATTTTTTATTTATTTTTTATTTTTGATTTTTTTAGACCATTTAGCTTTTAAATGAGGAATAGCAAATCAAACTTGAGAATCTACTTTCAATTATATGCTTAATCTTCATGGTTGCCTTTATTTAACTATTTGATAAGAGAATGTTACTCAGTTTCCTTGGAAATATAGGAATATATGCATTAACTGTATTAATTGAAAATGTATTCAGTCTGTTCATCAAAAGCAGTAACTACTAAACCTTTGTGTTGCACGTAATGCATATATAAAACTAACTAGGGTGCTAGGGTGTGCCTCAGTCAGATATGTGTCTGCCTCTCAGTGTGCTATCAGTCTGGCTCCTTGCTCAGCCGGGAGTCAGCTTCTCCCTCTGCCCCTCCCCCTACTTCTACTCTCTCTCTCACTCTTTCAAACAAATAAATAAAATCTTTAAAAATAAATACATAAGAACCTGTCTATTTCTTGTTTAATAAGAAAAATGACATCAAATTTCACCCTTCTATATAAAAAAATTAGTGCTTTTTTTTTTTTCAGATTATAGAAAGAAGAAAGTGAATACTCAATAGAAATTTGTCTTTCCATGTGTCTGCTGGTATAGCTAAGCAGAACTAATAATGTGAAGCGTTGCTGCCATCTGCAGCATGAAAGACGTATTAAAGGCATGTTCCCCAGAAGTATATAACTGGGTTTTGAACTGCTTATTTAAAAAGTAAGAACTGTTCAGTTTCTCTATTAGTCTTTCTATGTATTTTCTACTGCTAGCTTTAAACCTACTTAAAAATGTAATAATGTATTTTAAAACATTCCAAGCATGTGTGAACTTGATATAGGTACCAAAATGAATACTGACATTATATTTGATTATGCTGAAATTAATTTTGAACAAGCAGTTAAATGATAGACTAAAATAGCCTTTATCATTCATTGATACCAGGAAATATTTTCTGAATCTTTTCTGTTTCACAAAGTTTTATAGAAATTACTCCAATAAAATTTAAACTTTTTTTCAGGTAGGTTTTTGTTTTTTTTTTTTTTCCAGGTTTACCCATTTCTTTCTTAATTGTTATATAGATTAGTTAAATACAGGTATCCACAAAGAAGACGCCAGAGTTATACTGTCAGGGAATGAAAGATTTTAAGTTGTTGTGTAGATGTTGCTTTCCCAAACAGAGATAGCACATAGTGTTGAAAATATTACTGAGGCCTTAGGGTGATGACAACATTTCTCTCCTAGGTTTCTAAATTCTCTTTCTCTGTATTAAAAAAATTGTTCTTTGCCATTTTTTGTCCACTCGTATTCTCACCATAGAAGGTAGCAAAAAATTAACGGCACTGTGAAACTTGTAAGTTACTTAAAATTCCTGAGCATTGATTTCCAGACCTGTGCTTTTGTGCCTATAATAAACATTTTGTTGTGTTGTTGCACTGCAGTTAACTGAGAACTGAGTGTTAGAAGTTGAGCATATTATCTACAACATGCTCATTAATGTTAGCTTTTATGTTTTCTTTAAAAAAAAAAAAGAATTTATTTATTTATTTGACAGACAGAGATCACAAGTAGGCAGAGAGGCAGGCCGAGAGAGAGAGGGAAGCAGGCTCCCCGCTGAGCAGAGAGCCTGACATGGGGGTCAATCTCAGGACCCCAAGATCATGACCTGAACTGAAGGCAGAGGCTTAACCCACTGAGCCACCCGGGCCCCCACAGCTTTTATATTTTCATGAAACAAATCATTTAGTCATGTTTAGTTGTGTCCAAGAAAATAACAAATTTTCATATTTTAAATATCTTATATTTCTATTGTAATTGATCATTAAAAACTTGATATTTATAATTAAGTAGAAAATGCCAAGGAAATGCATTTTCAATTATTTTGATAATGGTATTTGGCAGATAGTCATAAAATACTGACTCAATCAACAAAACCTAGTATGATTATCTCCTTTTCTTTGACAAGATTTTTACTTTGTTTTTTCTCCTTAAAATAAGTCATGGGTTCCTTAAATTACATAAATTAAATTACTTGAATCTGTGATGCCTCAACTGAACCCCTGGATAGATGGATAAGCTATAATACATGTCACTAAGTACAATGATAATTTGTTTTTTGACCAAAAAAGTCATAGCATAAGAAATGAACAAAATCCATTTGTATTCAGCAAATTTTTATTAAAAAGGCCTCTTCTTTTAAGATAATACACAGATTCCAGATGTTAGAAGAAAAAATAAATAAATGTTTATAAAATAAATAAATGAAACAAAAAAGAAAAAAGAAATAAATATTTATAAAATACATAAAATAAATAAAAGAAAAAAACAGAAGAAAAAATAAAAGTTTATATAAAGAAAAATTTCTAAACTTGAGAACTCAAAATATTATAAATAGGTTCTTCCCCCCCCTCATTTTAATAACCAAACTATAGCAGAATCTTACACTAAGAGTCAATTGTGAAGTATTAGTATTTTATATCATTCACTATGCTTGATTCTCATTTTGATACCAAACAACAAATCTAAATGTATATAAATAAACCTCAATGAATGAGAATTGTAGTGAACTGCTTTGTACACTGCTGGGCTATACTCTGATGCTTCTGATCACCTATCAAAACCTCTCTTTTGTAGGGAAATGCGGGTCACTTATCTAATGAGTTTTAATTTCCTACCTCCAGGATGTATGGATAGGGAAGGATATTCAAGGTTTTTGTTTCTGTTTTGTTCTGTTTTTCTCCAGTACCTGTTGGTTCACTTGGACTCAGTTTCTGAGTTCCGTCTAGCTTGTAAATAATTTTTAATGCCACCAAAAGATTCTTTGGTCAAGTATAGACAAAACAGATGAAGGAAAAGCTATTCTTAGAATCATGATGTAGCACTATTATGGGAGGACAGTTGCAGCACAGCTGAGTGGGAAGGGGTGACCTCATTGCCCAGGGCCAGTCTCATTACATGCATCCTCAACTCATGGGGCCTCTTCATTTGTTTTTTTTTTTTTTTTAAGATTTTATTTATTTATTTTAGACCTAGAGAGAGATTGAGGTGTGGGCAGAGGGATAGGGACAAGCACACTCTCTGCTGAGAGTGGAGCCTGATGCAAGACTCAGTCCTATGACTCTGGGATCATGACCTGAGCCAAAATCAAGAGTCAGAGGCTTAACCAACTGAAACACACAGGCGTCCCAGGGTCTCTTCATTCTTGATGATAATTACCCTATTTCTAACTCCTTTGTGTTTGTGCTGTGGTCTTGGTGTAGCATTTTTTCTTTCTTTCTTAAGCAACTCTACACTGGACATGGGGCTCTAACTCACAACCCCAAGATCAAGAGTCGCATGCTCCCCTGACTGAGCCAGCCAGGCCCCCTGCTCTTGGCTTGGGATGTTCCCTTGGGTGTTCACTTCCTGACTTTGACCCCACCTGGCCAGGGGGCACACACTCATCTCATACATGGTTATCCACTCTTTAAGAGCTCTAATCTCTCACCCTAAATGCATTAAGTGCTTTCTCTTTTTGTGCCTGGATGTACATTCTTTTATCATTGCACCTGTAACACTGTATTGTACCACTTATGTGAATGGTGTGGCCATTCCTTCAGCTTCCTGCAACAGAGACGGGGGTTGGGCAGAAATGGGGACTTATCCTTGATTTGTTAATACTCCTTACATCTCATGTCCAATCAAGTGCCAGGTTTTTTTAATTCCTCTTCTACACTTTGCCTTGCAAGGCTTTGTATGATCTAGCCCCTGGCCACTCATACCTTAGTTGCACAGACTACCTGGATTTCTCAAAGTTGCTCTATAGGCTCTTTCTCTGAGCCCTTGAACTCACTTTTCCTTCTGCCTGGAACTGTTTTTCCACATATTCTAATGAATTGCTGCTCTTTATTCCCCTTTCTCTGCTCAAATGCAACAGTAGCTCCATTTTTCTCTATTTCTCTTTATTCTGAATTACTTTTCTTCATGAAAAAACTGATTGTTCATCATAGCAATGAGTAACAATCAAAACCAGTATTAAACCTGTTTAATCAGTGATTGATTACAAAAGTGCACACATGTATGAAAAAAATTCAGTAACATTCCCTGCAATCTACTTTTGAAAAATCAGGTAATCAGCCACAGCTTTAGTCCAGCGAACATTTTTGAGAGTCAGCCAGTCAGAAACAGTCTTACTCTGGGAAACACATTTCTGTAGCTAAAGGTAACACTCCAGCTTCTATATCTCACACTTTTCCAAAACCCTGTATAAGCTTTCTCCTTTGCTTTGTAAGCTATGTCTTATAAATTCAGCACTCCATGCTCAAGCAAACAATAAATTCACCTTACTGTTTTAGATATTGAGTGATGGCCTCTATCAGTATTTATGTTCACCTACAATTATGTGGTATTTTTTGCTATCTGTTGGTTTATTGTCCATTTGTATTAGTATATAGGCTCCAAGAGGGCAGGCACCTTGTTGGCTGGAACTTCATGCTGGTGTCATGCCTAGTACATAATAACAACATCATAAATATTTGTTGAATGTATTTTTAGAGTAGGAATAATTGCCACTTAGCATAGTATCTCCACTCTCTAATATAGCACCTAGTATATAGAAGGAACTCTGTAAAATATTAGTTAATAAGTGAATGAATACACACATTGACCATGCATGTTTTAAAATATTTTTTAGGGGTGTCCTTGAAATAAACCAATAATTATTCAGATCTCTGTGGGTCTCTGTATATGTCTTATATACTCAACTCTCTCTTCTGAAATACACTAGCTGAAAAAATGCCCACTGGCCTATTTGCTATATCCTTTTGGAAGACTTCAAGGAATGACCAAATCAGTATGTTTAAGTCTGCTCTTTTCCCCAAACCAGATCCTCTTCTTGTTTTCTCTCCGTCAGTAAGTGGTGTAAGGCTAGAAATCCCCTTTCTTCCTCAAATCTTCAATTTCCACCCAGTATCAAATAATGGTGATTTTGTCCCCTAAATATATCTTTTTTTTTCTTTTCAAAAATCTTTAATAAACAATACATTGCCTGCTTATATCAGAATTTTATTTAACATATATTCAATCCATGTATTTAAGGAGCCACACTTAAGAATAAGAATAAAAATATTATTACACAAATTGCCTCAGCAATAGGCCATAGAAAATATGAAACAAGAATAGGAATTGGGAGGGACACAAACCATAAGTGAGTCTTAATCTCACAAAACAAACTGAGGGTTGCTGGGGGGAGGGGGGTTGGGAGAAGGGGGTGGAATTATGGACATTGGGGAGGGTATGTGCTTTGGTGAGTGCTGTGAAGTGTGTAAACATGGTGATTCACAGACCTGTACCCCTGGGGATAAAAATATATGTTTATTAAAAAAAAAAAAAGTCTTTGAAAAAAAAAAAAAAGATAATTTGCTGCTATCTGCCATAAATTTGTTACAGAAAATAAACAAGTCTTCTTCTATACCTAAAAAAAAAAAAAAAGAACCCCTAAATATATCTTGAATCTGCTCACTTCTTTCCCTTCATGTGAGTGCCACATGTTCTGGCTACCAATAGCCATCACCTAAACTACTTCAGTAACGTACTAATTGGTTCATGAACATCCTTTCGTATACTCTCTCTAATCTAATGTTTAATCATTTAACTCTTTTCTTATGAACTTTCATCAGACACTTTGCTGATGAGACAGAGGCTAGAATCTTTCACATGGCTTCCAGGCCCTGTTCATCCTCGTCTTGTACCATATTCCACCCCATTACCTAAAGTTCAGTCACTGGCCTTCTTCAAGTCACATGAGATTGTCATGTCCTCCTCCTCCCCCATCACAGAACTTTTGCAAATGTTAGGACATAAGCCAAACACATTCTTCCTTCTACTCCACTTATTCTTTGTATATTAAATCTCCATTACTCCCTCACAACCTGACCAAATCAAATACCTCTGCCATACTTAGCACCTTGTCCATCTCCTATAAATACTTATGTTTTAAGTCTAACCTTTGTGTGTGCCATTTTTGGATTAATAATGATCTCTTTGAACTATAAACTCCACCAAAGAAGGTGGTACTATATTTTTGGCATATGGGAGAGGGCCAGTAGATATTTATTAACTTAGAAAGAAAGAAAGAAAGAAAGAAAGAAAGAAAGAAAGAAAGAAAGAAAGAAAGAAAGGCATTTGAAGCTGGCCATGTCTTTCCTAGTACATCTCAGAGTAAACAGGGTTGGAGCCTGTGTTCTGAGAGGGTAGTGGGGCCAAGGGAAGTTAGTAAACCAGAAAACTGTAATGTACAGAGGACCTTCCTCATTCTAGAACTACATTTTTTTTTTTCCTGAAAATGTTACTGAAGAGTGAAAGTCTTGCTAGTCTCTCATGGACTCATGTTTGGTGGGAAAGGAAAAAGAAAAAGCACAGAAAACATGTAGAGATCAATTTCAGTTTTAATGAGGAAAGGAGATGGGCTGGATCTTAATTTGTTGCAGTGGCCAATTCAGGAGCAAAGTACCTCAGCAGGTTTTTGTTATATAATATATAATATAGCCAACTTTGAAATAAGTGCTACATTCTAAGAAAGATTTTTATCTTTAGGGAGTCTTGTTAGAAGTAGACACTTTAAACTTTTTACTGATTTAGGATTCATTTCAATATATTTTTTTTAATCCAAATGTTTGCCATGTTAAAATGCAGTATTTATAAGTAGTGTTTTTCTCCTATTTTGCCCCCATGAGAATGTCGAATGCTGCTGTTTTGACATAAATTACAAAAACCTTTCAGTTTAGAAATAAAAAGTATAAGGGGCGCCTGGGTGTCTCAGTGGGTTAAAACCTCTGCCTTTGGCTCAGGTCATGATCCCAGAGTCCTGAGATCGAGCCCTGTATCGGGCTCTCTGCTGGGCGGGGATCCTGCTTCCTCCTCTCTCTCTCTCTCTGCCTTCCTCTCTGCCTACTTGTGATCTCTATCTGTCAAATAAATAAATAAAATCTTTAAAAAAAATAAGAAAGAAAGAAAAAGTATAAGAAGCTATGAACACAGGTTCATCTTTAAGGAGAAAACTTGGGGAGGGGGAAAGATAGAGTGCCAGGCAGGCTTCCACATACTGCCCGATTTACCATTGTTTTTACTGCATTTTGTTCCCCTACCAGGAATTCATATGAAGCGTTGTAATAAGCCTTTAGAAAATGCTGGCTATTTGTCTCCATCTTATTAATTAAGAAGCATAAGCTTTAAAAATGACACTTCCTTAGGTGGCTATGAATAAGTCACACACACATTAGTTAAGATAGATCAAGGGGAAGGAGAGGAATCACTACAGTCACTGCTGCTCTCCAAAGTAACACATGGGAAAGCTGAGAAGGTTGAGAAAGACTATAAGACCAATTTACAGATGCATGGTTAGCATAGAGAAAAGTTAGACGCAAGACAATGGCTATCATACACAGGACCGCTATTTGCTTCTGTGACTGTACTGTTCCAACACTCAGGTCCTCCCCGTGACACTGAAAGAATGGATGGAACCACCAAGAGAAAGACTAGGTTTGAAGCATAGTTATTTTTTTGGTGTCAGTGCTTATTAAACTATTTTGCTCTACTAGTGAAACTTTTACAGTTTGTTTCAGCGTGTCAATGAAGGGCACTCTCAGAAAAGGTGATTGTTTTCCTTTCCATCTTCTACAACCTAGACCCCTGATCCCAGGACTAAATTGCTATTTGTTGGCAGTCTTGGAACTTAACTGACACATCCAGTGTTTTTTCTAGATGAGAGATTTCTAATTCCAAACAATTAATTTAGTAACAGATACTTGGAACACATTTCTGTAACCAAGCGGGGGATTGTGTGGAGTTTCTTTAAACATCTTTCTAAGTGGATAGAAATTTGGGTAGTATTTATATGACTCTAAATTGGAGTCCAAATGGCTACATGTTGCTTTGCTTAAAAAAGTCTGTTTTCTCATTTTGGAAAGGGAAAAACTATAATAATTCTTAAAAAGAAATTCTAAAAATTTCTTCTTGTGTGGGCTTTGGAATGAATAGATAACTAGATGTAGTTCTCTAGAGGACTCCAAAAACGTTAAAGCAGAAGGCCTTAATTAATTGAGTTGACTATATGCCCTGACTTCTGCATTTGCCTCATGTGTTAAGGTTTTATTTCTTTGTTTTTGTTTGCTTGTTTTTAAGTCACAGAATTGTGCATTTTTCAGAGCCTTACATCCCTTTCTTGACTGAACTCACTGTAAACAGATAAAGTTCCTGCCCTGTATCACTGCTTTTGCTAACTGAGAAGTCTCTTTATATGCTTATTTAAATCTCCGGTGTGCATATGTGTTTACAGCACACTTTGGTTTATAAATATTGACTTCCTTTTGGAAATATTAGTTCCTTACCACTAGAACAAATTGATTTCATCTATCTCCCTCCTCATCTTTAAGCATATTACTTATCCAACTTTCAGCTTTTCTGATATAAAGTAAAAATGTCTCACTACAATAAGATTAATAAACAAAGTCAAAATTCTGCTTATGAAAAAATATTTTAGAAATCCAGTCTCTTTGATTAGTAACCAGCCTTCGTACCAGAAAACTTCAAAGTGTTCTCTAAACATTGAATTTTCATCAGTGATGCTGCAAGCCTTAGTTCTCATCTTTCATGTTTACCCATGCAATAAAAAGAAGAATGACAACCTCTCAAAGCAACACTGTGCTTGGCCCAGTAATCTTGTCATTAGCTATCATGCATATACAACGAGATAATTGCTTCATTACATTATACTTTAATAAATACAATAATTAACATTTGTTACCAAAAAAAAGCAAATATGCAAACCATTTAGAAATGAAATCCAGAGCCCAAGGGATTTCTAGAAGAAAATGAAAAAGAGTTAGACAGCGTCAAATATAGAAATCTTCAAAGGGAAAGAGATCATTTAAAGTTTACCTACTGAAATAGGTTCTTGCATATTTTATTGTTTTTGTCATCTTGCTTGTTATAATCCAGCCAGTGAATGTTCAAAGAACATAAAATCCTACAAATAAATAAAGTGTATATGAGTACATTTACAGAAAGGCAACAATTAAGACCTGGAGTCTCACATGTAAGCTTTGATTATATAATGCAATTATGTTTCCCAGAGGTGTTGCAGCAACATGCGATTTAGCAGTAGGAGGAAAATAAAAGAGTTTTAAGCTCAATGATACTTTCTAGTTTTCAGAATACAAGCTACTTGGAAGTCTTATCTGAATCAGCAGGGTATTATCAGCCAAAATCTTGGGGGATCAAGACAGTGCAGGCTTTGCAGGGCATTGTGTCAGTGCAGGACGTTGCAACAGACACTGACTCTTGAGCAAGTATTACATACATCATCAAGGACTATGTGGTTAGTAACTAGGTAGTCATCTCAGAAGTACTGAAAACTGTAACAAGAGGATTTTGAGAAGGGGTAGTTAGAGCTATGGGTTGTGGAATGGTAGCATCAAATGAGAGGAGACCAAACATTAGGTTAGTACTTGTGAATCTTGCTGTTTGGATCAGTGAATATTCTCCCATCAGCACTTTTCCAAAGGTCTCTCTGTCAGCACAAGGTAGCAAAATGGGGACAGCATTTAAAAATTAAAAATATAATTCTTCCTATCAAATTATATGTAGAAGTAAGTAATTTATCTTGGAAATACATGAAAGAAATTGTTTTAAAAGCTATATTGCACCCCACCTTGCAAAAAAAAAAAGAGGAAAAAAGAAATGTCTGGGAACATTCAGTATTCTCAATAAGTCTACTTCTCTCTGAGACAATGGAGTTAAAAATTTATTTTTTTGATGACTGGGCTGTTATCTGAATAAGAGCTTCTCCAATTTATAGTGCATAGCAAATTGTTAATAATACATTTTTACTGTCAGCCTGTTAGATAATATAAGTGGGTAGGGCAGATTAAAGATGATCTGTTTTTTAAATATAAACATTAAGTGCATAGCTTAATCAGAAAGGCCAAATTAAGGTGTTGGAAAAAGAGCTATGTGTGTGTGTGTTGTGTCTGTGTGTGTGTCTGTGTTTGTCGGTGTGCATGCATGTTTGGAGGGATTGGTGTTGCAGTGCTGAATGATCAAAAATGGGAAAGGTGAGCAGGAAATGGAAAATTAAAAGCCCTGTCACCCAGATATAGAGGAGAATAGGAAAGGAAGAAATATTAGGTCACAGGCAAGACTGACTGGAACTGGTTAGATTTATAGATGCAAATGGGAATTGAGGGTAAGTGACTACTTAGTAAGTATAAAAACCTAGCACTACACATATATGAATTCTACCTTCTACCAATGATAGGGAACCAATAAGTTTAATTCCTGGAAAAATATATATTCTGTATTAAACTCTAAGTATCTATCAGCAATGTCACTAGGGAATTACTTTTAGTTAATCTATTTCCCAAGTGTCTTTAGAAAAAGCTGAGTAGATAGAGCCATTTTTTCCTCCACATTAACAGCACACATTAACATAACCTTAAGATTTAGGATCCTAAAATGCTGAAGAACAACAAAATATGAGAGAAAGAATATAGGTTTATTTTAAAATTCTATGACATTTTGCAGAGCATTGACAATGATATACAATGAGGGAGATATTAGAGGAA
This sequence comes from Mustela nivalis, assembly GCF_964662115.1. Classification (NCBI taxonomy): domain Eukaryota; kingdom Metazoa; phylum Chordata; class Mammalia; order Carnivora; family Mustelidae; genus Mustela; species Mustela nivalis. The sequence goes on from NC_139020.1 coordinate 71,672,429, forward strand.
TAATGATGAACAGGAGATGGCCAAGCATTTGGCACAGATATCACTTGAATTCTGTTCTCCTGTCACTAATCTCCACACCAAGAAGAAAATATTTTTAATGGAGTTTTAAGTTAGAAAAAAAGGGACAAAGACATGATATCTTTGTAATAATGGAAGCTGATACATATTAACTCACCCCACTGAATCCATGTGTCCATGTTTATATTGGAAGGGCAAGACAGCTGTTCTTTTCACATTCTGAATGTCACTTAATTCATTGTTAAACAATGAAATGGTCCTGAACTTTACCCAGGATAAATAATGTGCTATTTACATATTTTTCAGTGAAAGTGAAAAATATCAATTGGAATTGAAAGAGAAGGGTAACTAAGGTTTTGAAGAAACGGTGAATAGGATGTAGCAGGGCACTAGTTCTTGAGGGAGAGGGTGTATGAGGGCCAGTGGAGAAGGGCTGCCTATTAGAAATGCCTGAATTCTGACTTCTGAAGACTTGGTCCCAAATTAGCCTTCTATGCATAATCCTCCTTGGGGGTAAAAGTAAAATGAGATTGGCTCCATACTGATTAACAAGAAAAGGGAAATAAATCACTCATACTCTTTAAGACCATACTTACAAAGAGAAAACAAGCACCTATCATTGCTGCTTTGACTGTTACATCTAGATCTGCAGGAACATGAATTCCGAAGTTGTCAGCATTGGTGAAGACATCATTTACAAAACCTGACCAGTATTTCGAAATCTTCCCAATTGTAAGCTTTTCATTAATGGTCTTCACCTTTGAAAAGAAAATAAGAGATGTTAAATCTAAGAGTGAAACAAATGGTTTTAAGTATGTTTGTTTCAAGAGAGAGATGAATTATTTTATTTATCATCAGTGACAACTCCATGTCATTCATTCCTTTATAGAAGCTTAAGTTTGTAGACTTAACTTTATAGTTCACTCTTCAGGAATATTGCTTTTCTGACAGTTGACTAATTCATCCTAATTCCTTTTTTTTTCTTTTTGTATGCAGATTGAGAATATAATAGCTATAAATAATCAAGGCCAGGCTACCACAAGATGGCAGCAGGTACATAGACTCAATTACATGGTCTAACCTTGAAGGTAATTCTATTACCCGAGGTCCAGATTTCAAACCTGAATTTTTCAATTATAAAAAAAAAAGAAAATATTTTTGATAAAGATTTTAGATAAGATTTTTAGAAGAAACTTCTAGGTATAATTTGTAAACTTTTTAAAAAAAATATTTTGTTTATTTAGTTGACAGAGAGAGAGAGATCACAAGTAGGCAGCGAGGCAGGGAGGAAGCAGGCTCCCTGCTGAGCAGAGAGCCAGACACGGAGCTCCATTCCAGGACCCTGAGATCATGACCTGAGCTGAAGGCAGAGGCCTTAACCCACTGAGCCACCCAGGCACCCCTAATTTGTAAACTTTTAAATTTTTCTTGCTAAGATCTTATAACTATTAACATACTTAAATATTATCAGCCATTGCTTAATCTCATTTTTATATTATACTAAATATTTACCAGGTCATTTCTTTATTACTAACTCCAAGTCCTATTTTTCACTAAAAAAGAAAAATCCTCTGGGCAAATATATCACACAGGAAATGCAGTTTGATATAAAAAATCTATAGTCCTTCTCAGCTAGAAGGCATCTACAATTAAACTTTATCAACTATTTTGCTTGCTCTGATTCTCGTGCAAAGGCTGAAAGTGATTCAGTATAAACTTTCACTTTCAGTATGGTGAGAGAAGATAGAAAATAGAGAAAGTTACTTAGGACATTCATTACTACATTTACTAAAACTTTTTAAAAATTTTTAAAAAACATTTTATTTATTTATGAGCGAGAGAGGATGAGAGTGAGGGATAACACAAGCATTGGGAGGGGCAGAGGGAGAAAGAGAAGCAGATTCTCCACTGAGCAGGCAGCCTGACCTGGGCTCAGGCTCAATGTGGGGCTTGATCCCAGGACACTGGGATCAGGACCTGAGCAGAAAGCAGATGCTTAACTGACTGAGCCACCCATGCGTCCCAATACTAAAATTTTCAAGTCATAATCATAGGGCATATTTTTACCCTTTAGTTTTTTGTTTTTTGTTTTTTGTTTTTTTTTGTTTGTTTTTTAATTTGAGAGAGAGAGAGAGAGCACGGGGAGGGAAAGAGAAAGGGAGAAGGAGACTGCCCACTGAATGAGGAGGTTATCCTTAGTCTTAGGAAAGTCATGCTAAGTCCTTTTAGAGTGGAGTGGAGTTAGAACAGCTCACTTTGCAGAATTTACATCATATTCTGGGTGAGCAGTGTTCCCTGAAGTCCCTCAAACTGAACGAACATCCTAGGTGGGATAAACATGAATATGTAAAGAGAGAAGGAATGAATAGCAAATATACCCTTTAAATTCAATCTGTTTTGCCTAAAATGTATTTCTAGGAAAAGCAGTTAAGATAGCTCATATTCTTACAACCAAATTTGAAACTTCCTATTTTTTTTTAACATTGCGTTTACACAAATACGTTTATGTAAGTGTAGATTATTTTACAAAATGAAGCTAGCAGGTCTTCTGGCCATAGCTTCTAAATTAGTGATATTTTAATGGAATGTGATTTTTAGATGAGATCTGAACTGGGATATGTAACTACCAGAGCTACAGGAAAGAAGATATAATTTACGGTGATTCTAAACTATATGTATTTGCTTTGTACCATGGGTGCTGTAATACCACACATATCAAAAAGTTTTAGCATGTTTTTTTAAAAAAAATTCTTAATATCTCTCAAATTATGAGTTATTATTGGCATGTAGAATATGGACTTATTACATTATTTCACAAGTATATTGTCTTCTAAATTTATTTCAGAGATATTTCAGGATTTGAATATCTTAAAATTGAATTATGTGGCAAAAAATCAGGACCTAATTGAAAACATCCTTCATTCTGTCATCCATACCTCAAAATCCACATCGCCAAAACAGCCACATGGTGCACAAGGACCAACAATCTTCAAAATATCTTCTTTGTTTGCATTTTGGATTGTGAATTTAGGCAGAAAGGGGTCCCACTTCTGTGCAACATAACCAACTATAGTACCAGGAGGAGCTTGGATTTCTAACTGTAAGAAGAGATAATAATAAAATAAGATTTTTCTAGGGTTATTGTATTTTAATTTTAAAATGTCAATTTACTTCTAAAACAGTAACTTTTATACAATTATTTTTGTATTCTACAAACTATTCTGAATATCTGCTATAAGGAAACCACAGCAGTGGATTTTTTTTCCATTATTTTATAGAAACAAAGAAATTCACTCTCTAGATATGCTTGGCATTATTCACTGAAGGTCCATGTCTTTAATCTTTCTTCCTTGAAGAGAACCTATCCCAGAATTGTCTTCTGACCCTGGACACTGGCTTCTTTGCCATTTTTGTTCTGAGTGTGGCAGTTGGTCAGGCACTGAAGCTGTTTCCCATGAGGTATTTCCAATCTACTCCCTCTCCTGTGTTGCCACAACACACATCTATTTTTATCCCTCACTTACCAATTATTAGCTATTCATGATTGTTTTCCCTTCAGGCTGTCAACTTCAAGCTTCTCTGTGTTCAATTAAAAACAAATGCTTCTTGTGAAGGTACCGTTTTACATACCAGTTTGATTTCTGTTTCACTTCTTCCAAAGCGTTACAGACTAACAATTGCATTTTCAGGCTTTACTTTAGTATTTTACCCCATTACCTTCATTTCCTTAATTTCTTTATTTTTCATCATATTGTACTTCAACATATTTATGTAGTCAAATCAAATCCATTGTGAAATAAACTAGAGGTAGGTAAAAATAATGAAAATTGTTTGCTTTTAAATCAAACCAACTCTTATAATCTGTTTACCTTTTGTCTTTTTTTAATTTATTAAGTTCATAGTCTTATGTGTATGCATTTGGTGTTCTTGGATCACCAGAGGTGGTTTCAATGAGCGTGCTTAGAATTATGTAGATCTGACTGGTTAAATCACTAAGTTGTACAGCTGATGGTAATGTAACATTGTGTGTCAATTATACTTAAATTAAAAAAAAAAACATTGAAAAGAAAGAATTATATAGATTTGTTCTGGGGTCATTTTTAAAACAACTGGTTTCATTTTGACCACATTTTTAAAAATTATTAATGGGTATCAAGGTACACCTTTTCATTTATGTGACATTGGACTACTATAAAATAAAACATCAATTATCAGAAACTTTCAAACAGATATATTATACTGACCATACCATCTTAGAGCATATTAAATCTTAAATATCCTCAGTAGGAGGATGAAGATTTGGACTCCATGTATGACTACCTTCTCCATTTTATCACTTAACCAGGCAACTGCCTATAAATAGTTGGAGAATTAGTTTCAATATGTATTGCAAGAAACTTCCTCAGTTCACCCCCATTCATATTAATATTTATTTCTCATCATGCCAAGTAGAGTACTTAAACATAGGTCTTCAATAGAAAAACTGTTTTTTTTCCTTTTTTTTTTTTTTTTTTTTTTTTTAGAAACTGGGCTTTGAATAAGGACAGTAGATCAAGCCCCATTCATAATATTTCATGGATGTATAAGTTACTTCCAATGTCTAAGCCCCAGTTTTCTCAGTTGCTAAATGTGGAGAGTAAAACGTATTCTTTCTAGCTGATACAGATGTTATGGTATCAAAGAGAATAAGGTAAGTGAATGTTCCATATTGACTTAACTGCATTATGTCAATGAAAGTTATTATTGTAGATCTATTAGATAATGATGAAAATCTATTATATATTAAAATAATTAAATGATTCCCTTCAGAACAATAACATAGTCTTTGTTCCCGTTCGAAGTTTGTCATAAATGGCTGAATGGGATAGGAGATTCTGTATGAAAAGTAATACCTAACCAAGAGAACACCTTGGAAGGGTTTGGTATTACTCAGCCCTTTCTGAACTTTGCTACAGTCAGAGAATGCAAAGGGTAGATTTGCTTAATGGTGGATCTCATAGATGTTAATATTATGTGCCTAATAGACAGATTCAAGAGGATGTGTTCTATTTATGTGACACATTAGCTGTCTTTTCCCATTCACCAGAAGCCACTAGAGTTTTTGGTTGGAAACAAAACAAAACAAAACAAGACAAAAACAAGCTAGTGAATCACCAAATCCTTCGGCTATTCTGCTCTTAAAGGAGCAACCTACTAAATCAAACAGTCCCAAGGTGAATTGCCTCATGGCCCCAGATGGATGTCATTTATTAAGTATTTGTTAATCTTTTCAAACGTAGAAAAATAAAAGTACACGTCCAGCCCATGACTAACCTCTTGCAGGTAGCAAGGGCACCAGCAGCTGTTACACCTCAGAGGCCTGTGTACTGTAATCACCTCCCGACCTGAGTTATCCGTGATCTTTAGACTGCAAGATCGCAGCGTGGAACAGAAGGTACGATTAAAGCAGATGCTTTCCTCCACTGCAAAGTAAATTCTTTGTCCCAGGCTGTTTTTAATCTCATATTTGTTGGAAGTCTCAGTGCCAAGTATCACTAAGGGAGGAAAAAATAATTCATCAAAACAATGCTATTGCCTAGTATCATATCTTTAAATAAGTAAAGAAAAGAAAACGGAGTCACTGACTAATTATTAACTGTATTGTATCTTCTCCACGCAAATCTATTTCCATGCTCTAAAATTTGAGGGCTTAGCTATGGAAATCAAAGTACTGAGAACAAAGCTTTGCAATGATTAAATTTTGATTCCAGATATATGACCTACTTGGAACACATAGTGCCGCTTTTCAACTGAAGAAGCAAGTCTGAAAAGAATTGAATCCTAAAATGATCCTTCTATCATTGCTGTGGAATTTACTGGGACAACTCACAGCATAGTAATGGTTTTGTTTTAGGATCTATTTGGCTGTATATCTACAGCTGTGTGCCATCCTGCCATCTGCTTATTACAATTTTGACATATTTTAGATATGTATAGAATATTAAGAATAAAAAATACTCAAGCAATCTGTATTCAGTTAGTCATCATTGTAAATCTGTGTATTGTTAAATAACAAGCCATTTGATGAATCACTGATTCAGTGATAAAACATTGGATTTTGTTCGATGGGTTTCTGTTATTTATTTTTGGTTTTGTTTCAAGTTTTTATTTAAATTCTAGTTAGTTAACAAGCAGTGTAATATTAGTTCCAGGAGTAGAATGGGTTTTTGTTATTTAGTTTCAAGCTTGATTTCCATTTCTGAAATTACTAAAAAAATAAATTATTAACAAGCATGGAAATGACCAAACATCTTTTATTATTTTAAAATAAAAATAATGTTAGATCCCTGATAACAATATTACTAAAGACTTGGAGAGTTTTATGCTTTTATGTTTATCTGTATCGGACTAACAATTTGCTTTCCAGTATTTATTTTAAAAAGTAGACCTACTGATCTTTTAAATTTAATTTTATCAACATTTAACTTAATTGTTTATGGTGTATTTAAATGTAACAAAATTTCTGAAGCCTAAAATATTTTTAACAGTTTTAACAAGTATAGAATATAACATACTTACTTCCAAGAAGCTCCACCTGCTGGTGTATAATTATCAGGTCTAACTGTAAAGAATGACATAAAGGAAATAAAAAGCATTACATCACACTTTGAAAACCTTTGGAGATATTACTATCAACCTATTTACCACATGAAATTCTGTAATTTTCATATTCTCTACTAGGAAGTGGTTGAAAACAGCTCACATTTTATAATGAAAATGGTATCTTTTGTATTCAAGTAAAAATTAAAAAATCACAAGAGTTTTGAAAATTCCAAGGCAGAATTGCCCAGAATAAGAATAAGAACTGTGGTTAACTCTGTGTTCTTTCTGTGATAAAGGGATAAAAGAGTAACTGTTAGAAATAATACTTGAAGATTTTTAAGCAGTCTCTAAATAATTATGCCTAAAAGTTTTTTAAACTCATTTTTTTAAACTCATTTTTTAAAGGAATGGTCTGAATGTCTGTCTCCCCTCTCCATCCTGCCTAAATCCTCTTTCACTCTCAACTCATTCCTCACAGAAATAAAATGTCTTTGTTAAAGCTGCGAGAGATCCTTCTACAAATTGTTCTCACTCATACCTTCCTCTGGATGAGAAAAAAAACAACCACAAGAAATCCTATTGATGCCTACAAAATATCCATTTAAGCAGAATAAGTTTTGCCACTAACAGCTGACATAATAAAATCTGCTTTATGTAATTAAAAATGAAGTTAGCTTACAGAGATAAAGTAACCATAGATAGTTAAGAAATAACTATATTTAAAAGTATACAATGCAAATGTTTAAAGGAAATACTAAAATATGTTCTTGGAATGAATTTTATTTTTCGCTAAGGTAAATTCATGAACCATGAAGACCATTGTCTTCTCCAACACTTCATGTTCTATTTTGCCTCTGAATTTTACTTTATTCTCCCTTAACATTAATAAATTCCCTGGTAACCATTTAACTGAAATGTCATTAGTAATATTTGGTATTGATTGGGCATCATAAACCCAGAAAATCTGAAGTTACATTACTTCCTATATTCTCCTTGAATATCCTGAGGTGTAGGTAATACTAATGCCTCATCCTCTATTTAAATCTTATTATTCCTAAGTGAGCTCATGTAGCCTTTTTTTTTTAAGGTTCACAAAAAATATTTTCCATAAATAATTTATGATTTAAGAGGTTCTAAAACCTATTTTAACAATAATGACAATTTTTGAATATTAGAATCAATATTTTGTAGTGTATTATTATTAGTTCTGTTCTCTTTTGAGGCAAATGGAGAGTTGAGAGAAGAGAAAAGTTCAAAAAGGATATCCACGATTATTTAGCAGTGGGTCCGTTAGAGGTAACTTAGGTATGGAGAAGAACTATGGGGGCAAGACTGAAGTTTGAATCCAAGAACTTTAATGTTAGTGGCATCGATCAAGTTTTAGTCTTGAAATTTAGAGACTATCAATTGAGATCCACTGCACATTGGGAAGGAAAGTCGTACCCCTCTGCTTTTTAATAATAGTAGCTGTTTATTTAGTGGCTACCAGGAGGTAGTCACTGTGGTAGATATTTTGACATAGTGTTTGATTTAATCCTCATAAAAACTCAGAGAGGTAGACATCATTACATTTTATCCATGAAGAAACAATCCCAGAGGGAGTAAGGAGTTGGCCCAGGATCGTAGAGCTTGTAAAATTGTTGGGCAGGGATTTAGTCACAGATATTACTACCTGCCACCCATTTTGATGTGCTTTCTACTCTGTTGTTGTATTGGCATCACTAAACTCATCTTAGGAACTGGGATAAGCAATTCTTAAGTGATACTGTGGAACTTCTGAGTACCTTTTCTTCCTAGTTTGTCTACCCTTATACATGCCGCAATCTCTGTGATAATATTTGGTTTGATCTATCTCTGTGAGCAAAGCCCCTGGATTTGAGGGTCTTGTTTTGTTCTTGTAGTTTCCTTCAAGTAGTCCTGGGCTCTTCTAAACTATGGTCCAAATGAGTCCTTTCCCTCCTTGGCTATTAAATAATGGGCTAGGAATTGTTGGCAACTTTAGACAGATTGGATCATATATTCAAGTATCAGGGCAAGTAAAGCACTGAAGTATGAAAACCATAGAGTGAAAATCTAATGAAAGCTTTGGATATATAGCTTAAGAATAAATTCTCATATATGATTTATCAGGTTTACAGTTAGCAGTGATTCCATTAAATATATGTACTTCAAAATAAATTGGATCTACACATGTGTCTTTGTAGAATTTAACTCACTACTTCTACCTCCAGGTAGGTGACTAAATTCTAATAATTATCATTTGACACTAATAGGATAAAATGATATTGACTTATGAATATGTTAATCCAGAGAGAAATCTCTAGTTTATTCTTAAGTTTAGCTCTATATGAATGGTGTAAATATACACACACATACATAGATATACATTCATATATATACATGTACATATATCATGTGTATATATGTATTTATGTTTATATACATACCTGAAGTTTTATTGTCAAATTGTTAATGGAAACAAGATTTTCATTAGTCATAGGATGGACTTGATTAAAGGAAAATAAATGAGTTTTTACATTTTAACTTTGATTTTTTTAATTTAGAAGGATTTTTTCATATATTTTGTATATTTTCCTGTATAGTGAAGGATGTACTATTTTCAAATATTCATTATCTATATATATATGTCTTACAGACTTGTGGTATAAAACATTTAAAATGCTCATTTATCCTGTTATAAGTACACTGCTTTAAAGTAAGCAAGTGTTCTTTTAGGATAAGGTGAATAAATTACCCTTCCCTTTGAAATAAACTATTCACCAATTTGTGGCCTATTTTTATTTCCTGAAAAAGATTACCAAAGGTATATGTCTGGAAAATTGACTTCATTTTAGAACTGAAGCCAGTGGGTTCATATCTCTATTTATGGAACGTAAAAAAAGAAATGTATTCATGTCAAGCATCTGGCTCCGGGTGTGTCATCATTCATGGATGGAAGAAGAATATGTGATGACCATATGTGATCATCAAACCTCAGCCCTCTGGCACTGGTATATCACTTTTATACTTGGCAAAACCTTGTCTGACAACATTCCCAAACAGCTTGCAGCAGTTAATCAACTCTAGTCAGCTATTACAGCTGATCCTTTCTGCAGATGGAAGATGGTAGGTTAGCTTTTCCAGCTCTTTTACATATCTCCCTGAGCTCTCCAGTCTCTGAAGTACATTTGTCTGCCAGTGGGTTTCTGGAGAAGGCATCTGCAATTATAAACATTTTCCCAGGAACATATGCTGCTTGCAGCTTAAACCCTATCAGGCATAACAGAAATCTCTTGTACCTTAAGGGAATTAACACAGAGATTTGATTTTGATAAAGGAGATAGACTTTATAGTTTGAAAGAATGCCAAAGAAACTGAAAATAGCAGCAGATGTGCTGACATCTCAATATTAGCGTATTTCTAATCTTTTGCAGGATAAAATACAAAAGCAACATATATATATACATATATATATGTATATATATATGGCTCTTTATGTGCCACATAATTCAGATGATGGTATTTCTTGATTGATTTATTATAAGGATTGAATCATTGCTCACCCTCCAATGACTATATATAATACTAATACAATCTTTTAAGCAAATCAGCCTGGAGATGAAACAGTATCAAAGACAACGATGTTAACTTGGTAATTTGCTTTCCCTTGCCTTTATAGCTACCTTTTGAGATTCAGTTGAAGACGCTGAGTTCTCAGATCATTACTGATGTCTCGCCTGTGTACTTAGATCCTTAACAACCTTTCTCTCCTCTACGCACCTGCACACATTATGGTGGTGTGTTTATCTGGCTTTAGTACATAGCCTTGCCCTTTTTGTCAACATTTTTTGCAAGCCGATTAGGTTGCAGAATGTTTAGGTGAGAGAGCCTAGGTTTTATGCTTTTTATATGTCTTGATGATAGCAAGTACTCAATAAATATTCTTTAATTAAATAGCTGTAGGTGACTAGATGTGTCAGACAATTCCTTGAGGATACATTTGCTTATACCTTGAGCAATGAGCAAAAGGAGGATAAATGTGCTAAACAGCTCCATCAAAAATGTTTAGTGTCATCACTCTGCCAAATAAATAAGGATAATAGAAGTAGGAATAAAAAAGAATACATTTGTTTCTAAATAATAGAGATAATTTTTTTCATAATTTCATAATGTATATACTGCTTTTCTCATTTTGGTGATTTGTTGAAGTTCTTCAACTGTGGTTGAAAAGCAAGAAACCAAGTCTGTATTCATTTTAAGGGGTAAACGTGTGTAGAAATAAAGAGATAAAAACACCTGGCTTAAATATTCTAGACCAGGAGGGAGACTGCCTGGTGGAGGGAGAGCTGGCTGCCACACTTGGTTCCCTGGGTTGGGAAGTGAGACCTGAAAATTGTGGTCAGGGTCTGGAGCTCCAGGAAGAAAGCCAGGCAAACCTCTACTTCTTTGGTTCTGCGCATCTGCAAAAGAATGAAAATCTCAGCCCATATTTAAATTTAGGCCATTTCATTGAGGTTTTTCTCATAGTATTTGTTACTTCTGAATTCAGAGGGTCAATAATCTCCTGAGTTTTCCCTACTCACGGTTGCCTTCACTTAACCCCTAAGCCAGAGAAAAAAGGAATGCGGAAGACAGCTGATAGAAGTTGTATGAAAATATTGGATAATTCAGGCAAAATAAATGATTCCACAAAAATATATTTTTAAAAGCAAGTTAAACTGTTCAAAGAGCTGAAAAATTATAAACTTCAAAAGGAAAATAAATGGTAAAAAGAACTAGATATTCTCTACTCATAAAAAGATAAACATAGATAACAGTTTTGAACCATAATGACCAGTTTCAAGGCATATTCTCCCTTCTTCAGATATTATGAGGGTACCTTGTAATTGCTGAGAATATTTTGTCTCTTTTTATCAATCCTACTGTTGTGTCTAGGTTTAATTCAGTGGTCCTTACTCTTTAGGCTCTACCACAACCACCTGGAAGGCTTGTTAAAAGACAGATTCCTGGGCCCCACTCCAGAGTTTCTGATTCAGGAGTTGGCAGGAGTGAGGCTTCAGAATTTGCATGTCTCTTAAGTTCCTAGATGAGCTAATGCTGCTTCTCTGACCGTATTCTTTGAGAACTAATGGGTTAATTCTACATACTAGGAGAACATTCAAACTAATTTATGAGCTTAAGGACAGTATAATATCTAAGGAAACTTTGATTTCCCAGTATTTTGTATAAAAACATCCAAACACTTTTGACAGTGTGAATCCCTTTGTAGCTTACTTAATATTACAAACAAGAAAATATTTACAGAATTCTAAAATGTTTGGTTTTGATTTTTAAATCACCTGTTTTCTATATTATTGCCAGGTAAAAATGTTCTAATTCCACTTATCTGCTAGATTAAAATATAGATATTTGCTATTTATCCTGCATTAGTCCAGAAACTGTAGAATTATGCATAAGATGTAATAATGTGTAGAAAAATCTTCTTTTTTTAAAAAAATCATAAATTACTGCCTTTCTACTATCACTTTTCTTTTTTCTTTTTGCATGATTGCCTTTTAGATTTCTCCCTCATTAGATACTATTTTTTTCAAAGACTATCAGAGTTTTTATTCCTCATCTTTATTAATCCATAAATTATTGGAGCTCTCACAGTTGCATTCATTTAGTTTGATAATACTATGCTGTCTTAGATTGAGTGTAGGTATGGGTCAAGATCTGTGATAGGTATTTTCAAATATTAGAGGGACCATTATGAAAACAATTCACACTATTCAGACATATGAATGGGAAGGACAAGAAAAAGGGTCTGCTATAAGGAGAAGTTTATAACAGCTGCACAGAGATTTGAGTAAGTACTCTCATTGTACTTATATTAAAGATGGAGTGACATCTATATAATTCACAGTAGATTAGAATGGTTTATCTCTCCCGAATTCATGTTAGTTGTGTGTCTGTGGGGGTGTATTTTCCAGAATTTTTAAATCTGTAAAAAATAAATTTGAAGAAAGGACTGAGTTTCCTTTGGTGATAGTAAATTCCCCACTATTAAGAGAATTCAAGCATGGCTTCAATGAGTTCTTGGAGAGGAATAAAATAACAAAAAAGCCAGAACAAACTGGTGGAAGGAACATGGGCATCCAAGTAATGGTCCTTTGGACATTGACATAAAACATTTGCAGTAATAATCAACTCATTAAGTTTGTGTATACATGTAGTGTTAATGAGAAACAATTGCCAGATGATTCATTTATTTATTTAACCTTCAGGTTGTAGGAGTGGATGAAGACAGGTGTTTAAGTTTTTATTGATCTGTGACATTTAGAATTTGGACACGCTTTAGTGTTAGGACCCTAGGGAAAAAAACTTATCATTTGGCCTCATTAAAATAGAGCTCCATATAGGGGCGCTTGGGTGGCTCAGTTGGTTAAGCTGCTGTCTCTTTACTTCTGTATGTGCTATGATCTCAGGGTTTGGGATCAAACCCCACGTTGGGGCTCTGTGCTCAGGAGGGAGTTTGCTTCAGAACTCTCCCTCCCTCTGCCTCCCCACCCTTGTTCTCTCTCTCTAAAATAAATAAGTAAATCTGTAGCTAGATAACTAGTTATAAATAACTAGATAAATAAAATAGAGTTCCACACCAATATTAGCAGTTTGCTTCTCCACAGGACCCATCCTGAACTTCTCAGATCTGGGCAAAAAGCATAGGGGCTCAAGTACTCCTCCTCTTGGAGAAGTGGAGAAGTGCCCTGAACGGAACCTCCATCAACAAACTGGGGAGGAAGACTGTGCAACACCATGTCTAATTTGGGAGAGGACCCAAACGGCAAGGTTAACTGGAAATAGTAACATGGAACAAACAATTCTTTCTTTAGCTTAGTGCCAAAAGCACTATGACTTTCATAGAAAAATAGAGGTCAATTTATGATCTAGAGAGAACCAGTTCATAATGATAAAATTTAAGATAGAAGTTCATCCTGGCTGTGAAGGTGTATGACTGTTGACCAAAAAGGGGACTTTATGGGATGCCAGAAATGTTCTATATTGTAATTTTATTGGTGGTTACACAAGCGCATCCTTGTTTTAAAAAATCATGAACTTAAGTTTGATGCTCTTTATGCAGTGGACTGTATGCATGTTATCCTTCAAATAAAAAAAGCACATATAGGGATTGATGTCGAATAATAGCTGGCAGAAGATCATTAGATTCTCTCTCATCAATTGTGTTGTTAGAAAGATTAGCAAATTACTTCCGTTCTATCTTGTAAGCTATATCTGCTGTGACAAAATGCAGATTATTGAGTGTCTTGCAAGTGACTCTACATTCTGAATGCAGGTCTTTGGGTCCTTAGACCTCAAAGCAGGTCAAGAAGCAATGATGCCCTGGGTGCCCAGGGCAGATCATGTCAAAAGTCTGACTGGAGTCTCGGCCGGAAACTCTTGTCACCATGGTGACATCACTTGCTTCCTTTTCTGAGATTTCAGCTCATATTGGAACAGCTTTTAAAGATGGCTTCTGTTCAGTTTAGATCATCCTGGAAACTCCTGTCTCTCTCAAACTTAAAATTTGGGACCAACGTGTTCTTCAATTGTGTTTATTTATACTAAAGCAAGGGACTTCAGACCACACAAGTGTTTCTTCACTTCTAATGGCCTCCAGTATTCAGACTGCTCTGGTTTAGTGGTGCTGATTCAACTGCCCACAAAATGTGTGAAATATCCAATGACTCTGAATTCTCTGGGAAATAATAATTGCCACTATCATTCATGAGCCAGAAGACTTTCATGATGTTATGAATAAGGTCCTGCAACATATTTGAAGAAAACTGTCTACCAAAATGTTTTAGGTAAATAATTGATGATAGTCTGATTAGCCCTCTCAAACCAGATTTCTGATTCAAAAGGGAGCTTTGTTTTCATTTCCTTTAAATAGAATAGAGTCTCTAACAGATGTTTTGCCCACTTCATGTGTTAAATAATTTGAGTATGTTGCAGGAGTATTAGTTTTCCACCTGAAGTTTTGCCTCTAAGTTTAGTGGTGAGTTTTTATCATTACTGAACATCACTGTTTTTTTTTTTGGTAGATTAATCATATTTTGATCTTACTATGCTTTCCAGTCACAAGTTTCTTCAAAGACTCAGACCACCAGTTAAAGAAGGAACGCCTTTGAATTTCTATCTGGCTTTGAATTTCTATCTACTCTTTTAAAAATGTATAACTAGCTTATAAATATTTCACATACTCTGCAACTCTTTACCTTACAGGCTACGGTTGTTGCTATAACTCTTATAAAGTGAAGAAGTGTTTTGGATTAAGTGTTGGTGTCAGTCTTAAATGAAAGAATAAGGCTTGTCAAGATTTTTGTTGTTGTTCACTTTCAAATATAAAAACGAGGCACGTGTATTAAAATTCATGATTTTTTTGTTTCATGTCTATAGTTTACAATTTGTTTCAGCTTTCTCCGTGATACTCAGGGACTGGTGTACATTAAATGTTGAAGGAAAATGAAAAGATTACCTCCTTTGTTCCATATTAAATAGCATCCCAAAGTGTGTTTTGATAAAGGAAACAAATAAGCATATGTACTTCTTTGAAAGCTTCATTAATTTAGTGGTGGATTTTTTTTTGGTGGACTCTATTATCCTATTTGCAATTAGGTTAAAAGGTTTCTGCCAATTATACTAATCATAATTCCTCATGCTAAAACTTTTTATTACAGGCTAGAGTTTAATGGTTTGTTTTGATAATGGAGTGAAACACATTATAATCTCATTTTTATAAATTTCACAAGTGTTTTTAGTGAGATTGAAACTTATTGCCATCAAAAACAACCCTATCTCTTGTCTTTTGAGAAGTTATTTAAAGTAAGACAGAACTAATGATATTTATGCAGTTTTAGAAATTTGAGGCAAAAATTCCCAGCTTCCTGTCCAACAAAGTCCCCAATTAATCTACTTACTTAGATTAGTTATTTTCTGTTTGCTTTTTTATATATTATTTACTGTCAAAGAATTTTGGGAGATTTTTTTCATAATTCAGTAATATTTACTTCTAGTCCATTAAATTATTAGAATTTACCAACAACACATATTGAATTCTTTGTAAGTGGCTATATCACAACAAGTGGTGAATTTAAAAATACCGAACTGTACTTTAACACTTTTTAACTTATGTGTGAAAAGTTTTCTTCAAATCCTTTTAAACTTGGAATACCAACCTGTCTTTGTGTTTGGTATTAAATACTGCCCTTCTAAATTCTGCTATGCAGCTTTTCTTATTAATTCACTAGATTTATATTCATGATAACTAAAACATTGTTTTTATCTTAACTTTTACCTTCAATCAGATAGTGTTTCTTTTTTAATTTAATGGAACATTTTCCTTGAAGTTAAAAATTCCAGTCTTCAAAATTGATAAATGACAGATTTCAAAGTGTCGACCTCACTGATTGTAAAATCCCTACAACTGAGTACTTTCAGTCATAAATAAGGAAAAATTTATTAGCTAACTATATTTACTCTTACCTTTAGAGGCCATGAAGATGTTTGAGTCACTTCTTCAAAGGCAGCTGGGTTAAAAGAAAAGGCTTTTCTTGTTGCAGCAAGGAGAAAAAACACAGCATGCATAAAAACTTCAGAAGGTGTCTGTCTACTTCATGTCAGCTTACAAATAACAGAGGAAGTGAGTGCCTTACTGTATCCAGAGTGATGTATTTTACCACTTCGGACAACAGAGGGAGACCAAGCGATCAGCAAAGGTAAACGCTACTCAATCATCATACTCTCAGGGTCTGAAGGAACAATATGAATATAATAAAAAGAGGAAAGGAAAATATGCAAAACTCATTTTAAGAGTCTTGTATTCATGTAGATATTGTTTTTTTAATATTTCTTTGAATGAATATATATATGCCTTTGCTTTCACTATTATATAAAAAATACTCTATTTTTCTAGTTTCTAGAAATCTCCTGGGCTAGAGTCTATGATACATTATTCCATCCTCTGTAAGTTTCTGACAGTTATAAACACAATATTTTATATTTTGAAAATTAACTTTAATATTATTTCTCTCTCAGGATTTCTTCATGTTCCCTCCCCCAAAAGCAAAGAAGCAAGAAGAGAATTATTCCTTATGATTTGTATAATAAGTAAATCTATGATTTCATTTCTAATTGAATTTGTTAAGTCAGAGGAATCTGAAAATACAAACCTTGAATAACCTCACAAAGTTAATGGAAACATACAGGTGATATTTAACTACATTGTATACTGGGGGAGAAAAGAAAGCATTATCACCTTGACTCGACAGCTCATCTTCCTCAATGCAGGTGACCAGGTAGCCATGGAGATTTTGCTTCCAAGACAATTGCCCTGGATGGCATGATTTGCAAAGGTTGAACTTTCAAGATATGCTACATTATAAGTAACACTGTCTACTTCTAAAAATAGCTAAGTGACCTGATAAGCCATGGAGCATGATGAAAAATTGTAGTCACCCTCACAGCTTGTTGATAGCCAAAAGTTTATGTTCTTATTGGCAAAGAGATATTTCTTTTTATTGTTGTGACTGTTTTGAAGTATTTGGGGTTGAAGAATTGCCATTACCTGACTTGTCATTTTGCAGAAAAGGTGAATAAATATAATTATTTGTTAAAGATTTATTTATTTATTTGAGAGAGAGAGAGAGAGTGCACACTGTCAAGCAGACTTACCTTGAAGAAAAGGTGAATAAATATAATTATTTGTTAAAGATTTATTTATTTATTTGAGAGAGAGAGAGAAAGAGAGAGAGAAAGAGAGAGTGCACACTGTCAAGCAGACTCCCAGCTGAGAGGGGCTAGGTCTCAAGACCCAGGGATCATGACCTGAGACAAAATCAAGAGTTGGAGGCTTAATTAACTGAGCCACCCAAGTGCCCCAATATGATTAGTATTTTCATTAAATTATATGTTTCCTAGATTTCTTACTATTTTTTATGGGCATTTGAAGAAATATTATTCCAAAGAAACTAAGTTGTTTTAACACTATCAAACTTGATGTTTTAATTTATGGCCATAATGGACAAATTAAATTTGATTTTCCACAGAGCACCAATTTTGGAATGAGAATCTGAGTGAATTAAATATGTATTTTGGCCTGTACAGTCCAACCATCCATGTACGTGGATATGGCCATATGACTGACTCCTGGAATCTTTCAGTATTTAACCTGCAAGGGAGAACATCCAGGTCACTTAACCTGGTGTAGTGTAGGGACTGCCCATTTCTTTCTTCACTCGTTCTCTCTCTGTCCTCCCCAAAACAGCACAGACACTGTTTTTTCTTTCCAAAGACCCAGCAGATACCAACCTGAGGTTTCCCCCACCTTCCATTCCTTTATGTTTCCCAGCCTTTCTCAAATAGAGGCTCACAAATCGTCCTGATGGACCTCTGGAACATTCGAGTGTCCTACTGTCCAGTGCTTCTGTAGCCAGGTGGTGTTGCTCCAACTGGCTTCGGCTGGCTTCGGCTTCTCTCCTGCAGTCTTTGCTGCTGTCATTTCAATTCCAGCTGCATGGCGCCCTCAATCCTCCTCCCCATCTCCTGGCACCTGTTGCCTCCGCAGAAGCACGCAGAACCCTCACATCCACCTCTCTGCTCTGTGTGCTCTGAAGCCCTGGACTGTTTCAAGCAGCATTAAAACCAGTTTCCCTTTGCTATCAGGCTGCAGCTTTCTGGTTTGCTGGTTTGATGCCACGAAATACAGCCAATACAAGGTGGGCGTGTCCAAAAGACATAACCCGGGGCTTGAAGACCACACAGTGGGATTCATACAAAAAAGGAGACTTAAAAATGAGTATCAGAAAACGTAAGTCAATGGGCCTGCCCCTTCTTAGGACACAATCCTCTCCTGAGCCTTTGTTCTGCAGCTCTGCTGCTTGAACATTCTCCTTTTCTCAGGATGTTCTGCCCCACCTGTCCTTGTCCCTTCTAAAAGAAGGGCCTCTATACCCACCCCCAACTTCAGCTCCAGCCAAAAGGAAATGGAAAAATATACAATTATCCCCTACCCATGGCCTTTCTGCAGGACATATCAGAGATCTTCCCAAAGATCTGTTTATTCAATATTACATCCTTTTAAGTTTCCCCATTATTTATTTAATAGTTAGATACTTGACTCAAATTCTCATGTCTGAAGAGACTCACCAAAATACTGTCTCAGTAGAAAGGGAGAGACTACACATTATTTAAATCTATCTAGTGGAAGTAAGCTCCCCGTTATGACAAAAACAGGATTATGCTTCAGACAGCATCTCCTGGGGAAAGGATGAGGAATGGAGTAGCATATAAGCCTATAGGTCTGGGGCAGGACCAAGGACCAAGTACTGAGAATAATTAGCTTTAGGAATATTTCATGGTTATTTTTGTTTTACTATGAAATTATGTATTCCTAAAAATTAAATACATACACATATAAACATATATATGTATGTACCTACATAATCAAATATATATATATACATACATATGGAATGAGAGGGAATCATTTTTTTATTAATTTATATAAATATTACTGAAATTAATTCCAAAACATATTTTATTCATTTGAAATTATGTTTTCTAAAATTCATTATAATACATGAAGTTACATTTTCTTTTAACCACTCCCTTTTAACATTTGGTTAAAAGCAATTAATTCCAAAACGTATTTTATTCATTTGAAATTATGTTTTCTAAAATTCATTATAATACATGAAGTTACATTTGCTTTTAACCACTCCCTTTTAGCATTTGGTTAAAAGCAAATGTAACTTCATTATTATAATGAATTTTAGAAAACATAATTTCAAGTGAATAAAATATGTTTTGGAATTAATTTCAGTAATATTTATATAAATTCATGTATTATATCATATATCATGTATTATAATTAATGTTATTTCTTTTTATGGATACTATGGATATACATTTTATTACATTTTATATTATTACATTTTTGGCCACTGTCCTTTTAATGGAAATTTTGATTATTTCCATGATATAAGACAATGGTTTTTATGCACATGTATGGCAGTCTTTTTTTAAATTTTTTAAATTTTTTAATTTTTTTATTTTTTTATTTATTTTTTATTTATTTATTTTTTTTAAAGATTTTATTTATTTTATTTGACAGAGAGAGAGATCACAAGTAGGCAGAGAGGCAGGCAGAGAGAGAGAGGAGGAAGCAGGCTCCCTGCTGAGCAGAGAGCCCGATGCGGGGCTCGATCCCAGGACACTGGGATCGTGACCTGAGCCGAAGGCAGCGGCTTAATCCACTGAGCCACCCAGGCGCCCCAAATTTTTTATTTTTTATAAACATACATTTTTATCCCCAGGGGTACAGGTCTGTGAATCACCAGGTTTACACACTTCACAGCACTCACCAAAGCACATACCCTCCCCAATGTCCATAATCCCACCTCCTTCTCCCAACCCCCCTTCCCCCAGCAACCCTCAGTTTGTTTTGTGAGATTAAGAGTCACTTATGGTTTGTCTCCCTCCCAATTCCATCTTGTTTCATTGATTCTTCTTCTACCCACTTAAGCATGGGGGCTTATATGGCAGTCTTTTGAAGGTATATATCAAGAAATGAAAATGCTGGCTTATGGAGTATGAAGATTCTAATTTTTACTAAGAATCATTACAGAATTTACCAAGTACTAAGCAAATACTAAGAAATTACTAAGTATCACTAAAGATCATTGGAGAATTGACCTCCAGTGAGCTTGTACCAATTTACATTCCCAACAGTAATTGGTAAGTGCTCCCATTTCCACATAGTCCTTCTAACACTGGTGTGGGTAGTAGAGGGGGGAATTAACTAGGGACTCGAAAATACTGATATATAAGAAGTCAACATCTAGAAGTCTGAACTACATTTTAACTAAGTAATGTGAACACTTTTGTTGCATGTATTTGTATTTTCAGCTATTCCCATCATACCATACCATGTAAGAATAATTAATAACAAATGTTATGAATAACTGGCTAGAACAATAACATTATTAATGTAAACTTGGGGAATGTTCTTTTCTAGGTATGTGTACCTCCTACTTCTGTAGCCATTTATCCCTACTTTGTGAATTTTCTATCAAAGTGCATTTCTTTACAAACTTATTCAAATCTGTCCTTTTGAGGCAATGCTTTATTCATTCATCCAATAAACATGTATTAACTTCTTACTATGTGCATAGCATTATAGAGTATACTCAGCTGTAATGATATGGCCTCCACTGGGGGATTGTGTATGCCAGTGGAGTATCACAATATAGGATTGCAATATTCTTTTTATTTTTTAAAACAAAGAGTAAGTTACAACCTCTTGAAAATAAAATGGTGTAACTTATCCTCTCTGAAAAGTGAAACTAACTGGAATCAATAATGCATCATTCAAAAGAGCAATTCCTTGTTTCATACACATCTAAGTTTCCTTTCCTCTGTTCCTTTAAAAAGGGAAAATAATACCAGTAAGATATTTTTTCTTAAATAATGAAAGGATAGTAAACTGGATCATGCCTCTTAGCTGTTAATAAAAGGTGGATTTCTGGGTGCCTGAGTGGCTCAGTGGGTTAAGCTGCTGCCTTCGGCTCAGGTCATGATCTCGGGGTCCTTGGATCGAGCCCCGCATCGGGCTCTCAGCTCAGCAGGGAGCCTGCTTCCCTCTCTCTCTCTCTCCCTCTGCCTGCCTCTCTGCCTACTTGTGATCTATCTCTGTCAAATAAACAAATAAATCTTTAAAAATAAATAAATAAAAGGTGCATTTCTTACCCCTGCTCATTCTGCATATTTAAAAAGATATTGATCCAGAGGATTAGAAGAAAAGGAAAAGGATCCTGGATACAGAGAAGAATCTGTGAAACTAAGATAAAGCTGGTTCTGGAGCAGATCTAGAGGGGTCCGCGTTCACCAAGATGACATGGAAAAGACTCCTCATTTAGAGTCCTGTGCACAGACTCCATGGGACAGATGGCCCCCTATAATCAGTAGATGGTAAAGCCCAAGGCAGAAGCAAAAGTTTAATTTGTGTATAAAAGTTCTTCCTAAATTTTCAGCCTTATTTATTTTCTTCAGTTGGAACTAAGTTAAGCGGAATGGAGTTCTGTGAAGTATCCTGCGTATTTTGTGCTTTGTCTTCAGGCATTTGCCTGATCTCTTATACATAATGCAAACTTTTAATAGTCCATAATGGTTTTTTCCTTTAAAGAGTCTTAAAGTAGGGGGAATTCTGACAGCTTCTTTCATTCCAGGGTATATTACTAGGAAAAGAGATTGAAATTACAAGCAGAAAACTTGTACAAATATATGGCATATCAACAACTACTTATTTAGATGTCCTTCAAGAGGTATGTTTATGCGTGTATCTGAGAGAGAGAGAGGAACTTGAAGAGACAGAGCCAGAGAGAGACAGAAAGAGGGAGAGAGGGAGAGAGAGCGAGGGAAATTGAAGCTACAAAGTAGATGGAGGAGAATTAAAATGTTAAAAATCTTCAGAGACCTCAGTGTTCCCCACCAACAGCTACTTCGTCGTTTTGAAAATCTCTTGACTTCTACCATTATTTTACATATACTTACCTTGTACCTTGCTCCTTGTGGTCACTTTGTCCTCCCAACATCTGCCTGCATGTCAGCCATCACCAAAATCCTGCACCAAAGCCTTCGGTCGCTGCAGCTGACAGCCCAGCAGTGCTCTGCATACAGCTGCCTCCCCTGACAGCAGCCATAACATGCACCGCAAGTGCGGCTGCAGTTCAGCGTCAGCTAGAGCACAGACGCTGGGTTCTGCAGCACATCTTCTCCTTCACATTCCCAGCTGTGAAAATAAGCTCCAGCAAGCCTGGATCCCCCCCCCCCCCCAAGAGCACTGTTCCCAAGAAACTGTGATAATGATTACAACAAATATCCATGAACCATATAGGCAAAGTCCATTAATTTATGCTCCATAGTGCGTGCTTAGTGTTTCCTCTGCTGCTCTGCATAGACTAAATCATCCAGAGAATGTTCCTGCATTTAAATGCATGCTTTGCGAAGTGGTGGCTCAAAGTGGGGTGCGTTCCATTGGACATGGAGAATTTTGCTTGGCTGAATGGGGGTGGAGAAGGAAGGCCTGTTTTTGTTAACTCGCATCCTTTCTTTTTGTTGGTGGTGCCTCATGCAGGGCCTGACCTGTTGTGGGCATTCGTGGAATGTTAACTGCAGGAATGATGGAATCCAAGTCACCAAGAGCCTTGTCTCTTGTTTGGACCATCTTCTTTCCGTTATTTTGCCTACAGGCAAATGTAGGAACTGTGAAGAGTGGATGAGAATTATGACCATGCTCCTGACTTCAAGTTGTGATTTGAATAAGATTTATACAAGTAAGCTATGGTGTTTGGGGCATGTCTAGAAATAACTCTGTGATGCCTAAGTGAAGTATATTTATGCTTTGTGTGATTTTGTTTTTTTCTTTTGAACTCTCCTTAGTCATGTTTTTCTCAGGTCACTAAGTAGATTCTACTGCAACAGAAATATATTTTGTCAATAGAAATGTATTTTGAGCCACATATGTAATTTAAACTTTTCTAGAAGCTACATCAAAATTCACAAGCAGGGGAAGTTAATTTAAATAATATATTTTATTTAACCAGCTATTTCAAACATAAAATTTCAACATGTGGCATTCTCCAATTTCCAAGGGCTCAGTATCCACATGTGGCTAGTAATTACTGTATTGGACATGAGACTCCTAGTGTATTTTTCCAGCAAAAGATTTGGCTGGTGGCAGCTGAAAGGTGGTTTATCAATCTTATTTGTTTATTTAAATACATATAAGCTTTAAGATAATTTTGAACTTCAGTTTTTTAATTTATATATTTTAAAATAAAAGTAGCACATTGATATGGAAAACAAATTCAGGTTACACTGGAAATTATAAAGTAAAGGTTATCTTCTTTCCCACACCAGTTTGTTCCCCCCAGATAATTAGTGTGAACTCTTGTGTGCGTATTTTCAGGTCAAAAAAATATGCTTATAATATGAGAATACCTTTATCTATCCCTATGAAATCTTATACAAACAGACCTGTACTGTGCTCAGCTTCAATAGTAAACAGAGAAAAATAGAATGTGATATCATTATATACTGCTTAGAATGGCAAAAATTAGAAGAACTGACACTACCAAGTGATGCCAGACACGGAGCAATGTTAACTCTTTTATGAGTATGTGTTTTGCTACCATACGTTGGAAACAGTTTGACATTATTTAATATGTTTGAAGAGACACATATTCAATGCCCTAGCGATTCCATTTCTAGGTATATAGGTATATAGGGGTATATAACCCCGAAGAAACGCTTGCTCATCTACAGCATGAGATATATGTAAGAATGCTCATAGAAGCATCCATCATTATAACCCCAAATTGGAAAAAAACGTTGGTTGGTAAACTGGTGTCCTACCACAGAGAGCAAGGAGAGACCAAAGAAAGAGGCAGACCACTCCTGATTGGTAGGTGGTAGTTTGAATAAGCAATGGAATTTACTTGCAAGGCTTGTCTTGGGCTACTGCAGGACAAGTAGATCCCTGCACCTTCCTGCCAGATTCTTAGGTGTATATAGAGGTCTTAACTGGGTCTAGTCACCTATACCATCCAGATGGTCTCAATACCTTCCTCTCTCAAGACTGTGTTGCTGGGGCAGGGTCTTGTGGGGAGGGTAAGCAGGAGGCACATTCCAAGGACTGGGGAGGGAACTTCTGTCAGGGACTAGCTTGAGGGTCACCCAGAGATTATAGCCTGTTGGTGACCCCCTTTAACACAATGGCAATGTTCACTCAAAAAAATTGATAAATAATTGCACACTTATATAATGAAATATTACACATAAAGTGAATAAAGTGCAGCTATTTGGATGTAATATGTGTATTTCTTTCGATCATGACATTGAATGCAAGAAGAAAGTCACACACACAAAAAAACTTATGTAGGGTGATTCCATTTCTATAAAATTTGAAAGAGGTTAAACCAAAGGCACACAGAGGTACTAAAACTTTACTTTAAAAAAAATACAGCAAATATCAGATTTGTAGTTACCTTTAGGGAGGAAAGAAAAATATGTCAATAGGCAGAGACCTACAAGAGGATCTTTAGGTCCTGGAAACATGCTAATTTTTAACTGGTGTGGTGTTTAAACTGGTGCTGGCACTCTAGAGAGGAAGCTGGTAGTATTTGATTATATACTAAAGTACATACTTCAGTGAAATTCTTCCACAGGTCCATAAAGGGACACTCATGACAGTGAACAGTTGAAGGCAACTCAGGTGTCCATAACTGGGACAATGTATAAGCAAAACATGATAGATACCTGCTGTGGAATAGCATATAGCTGTTAGAAGTAATTTTTTAGGTATACACACATTAACTGGCATAAGTAGTGGCAAAGTGTTTAATTAAAAAAAAAGAAAAGAAAGAAAGAACAGAACAAAGTTTATTCAGTTGTTGGGGATTTACTGATACTGCTTTTCTTTTCTCAATGATTTTGGACCTTGGCTCTCTGTCACATTTTCCAACGCTATTTCTATCTTATATCTTGAAAAATAGAATACACACATAAATGATCCCCCAAATTTAATGCCTTTTTACCTTCCTCCAGTGATCTTGTTTCCTATTCTACCTCAGTCTACCTTAAAAGAAGATGTATCTTTTACAGGTATATCTTAGCTATTTTTTTTTAAAGATTTTATTTATTTATTCATTTGAGAGAGAATGAGTGAGAGAGAGCTTGAGAAAGGAGGAGGTCAGAGGGAGAAGCCGACTCCCCAAGGAGCAGGGAGCCGGATGTGGGACTCGATCCTGGAAGTCCGGGATCATGACCTGAGCCGAAGGCAGCCGCTCAACCAACTGAGCCACCCAGGTGCCCTATCTTAGTTATTTTTATAACTAGTAAGTGCAGTCCTTCCATAATGTCAAATTCATGTATCCTGTCCTCTATTTCTGGCTCATTCTCTCCGGTACTTTCACGGAAACAAACTTTTGATACACCAGCGCCTTCAATCCTACCCATCATTGCTTCCCTTTGATGTCTTCATTCTCTTGTTCATCCAGCCTGAATTCCATGGAGAACTGTTATAATTACATCCCTGAATATACACATTTCTTATTTCATAATACCCACTTGGCCAAAAAAAAAAAAAAAAAAAATCCTGGCTCAGTCCAACTCTTCTACTCTAGGCCTGAACCTAAACACATACAAAGGACACCAAAAAATGATTCTTAGTTTCACTTTTTTTTATATTTATGATCTCAAAATCAAGTGGCTCTCAATGTTGCCAGATTGTTATTTCCTTGACCCTCTTGGATGACTATTTCATACCTTCTCTCAAAGAAGCATCAGTGCCTTTTTTCCTATCTTGTTCTCAGCTTCTAATTGTGCAGCCAAGTTAACTGAGAAAATGGGAGCAATCAGAAGATGACTTCACGGGCACGTTGTTGGCTCAGTGGGTTAAGACTCTGCCTTCAGCTCAGGTCATGATCTTAGGGCTCTGGGATTGAGCTCCACATCGGGCTCTCTGCTCTGCGAGGAACTTTCTTCCCCTTCTCACTCTGCCTGCCTCTCTGTGATCTACTTCCTGATCTACTGCCTGCCTCTACTTGTGATTTCTCTGTGTGTGTCAAATAAATAAATAAATTTTTTAAAAAGATAATTAAAAGAAATTCCCACTACCATAGGTAGTCACCTGCCAACAACACCTGTGCACAGAGTCTGTCTTCCTCCATGTGGCCATACATAATTTATCCACGTTGCTCCCTGCAAGTGTGTACTGCATCTCAGCCTCTCTTGCAAACTCAAGGACCCTTAACTAGTATTTTCCTCCTTTCTCTCTCATATCAAGTTTTTGTTCTTCACATTACTGTACAAACTGCCATAATGACTTCCATATTAAATTTTTCTTTACTTGACCCACTCCTCTACCAGCCATAGCTCATTTCTCTGCTTCTTTTCATAGCAAAACTCCTCAAAAAGAATTTCTGTATTTGCAGCCTGTGATGTCTGACCTTCTGTGTCCTCCCAAACCACTCCACTCAGGCTTTGGCTTTAACCATTCCACAATTAACTACTTTTGTTAAGGTTGAAGGTAATTCCTATATTCTTAAACCCAGTCATTAATTTCTGGTTTTCCTTTTCTCCTTTTGCTTGACCTACTGGCAGTGCTTGACAGAGTTGATCATACCCTCCTCCTTTATACACTTTCCTTAAGAGGTTTTTTAGCCTTTTTTTTTTTTTTTTTTTTTTTTTTTTTAGTGATCACTACTCAGGTCTGTTTTGCTGGTGATACCTCCTGTTTCAAATGTCTTTTTTGGAGTACTCCAAACCTAAATCCTTAATCATTTTCCCCCATATCTTTTATACATGTGATTACTCCAAAATATATTTCTAGCTCAGGCTATGCTTCTGAACTGCGTACTTGTAAAACAACATCTCAGACTCAGATTCAAACTGAACTCCTGATCTGCTTTACCCATCTAGTCTATGATAATCTTTACCTCTCTAGTTAGGCCAAATCTTGTGGGTCATTCTTGATTCCTCTCTTTACTTATACATTCTGTTTCATACAGGGAGTTCTTTGACCCTTTCTTCAAAATCTATCAAGAATCCAACCAGTTCTTACCAACATACTTCCGTCTTAGTCCAGCCATGATAATCATAGGACTGGATTATTATGGTAGTCTCATAAATGGACCCTGTTTCTACCCTGGTCCCCAGTAGTTAATTCTCAATGCAACAGCAAGAATGACCCTTTGAAAACATAGGATCAGATCACTCCTTTCCTCAAACCTTGGAATGGTCTAGAAAGACCCTGTACCATCTGTCATATCTGATCCTCTTCCCTTTATTCACTCTAGTTTAGTCTATTTTAATCTATTCATTTTAATCTATTTAGTCTATTCACTCTATTTATTTTGTTATTTCTAGACCATATCTGGGATTCTTTTCCTTTAATTTTGCTCAAAACATTCCTTCTAATTGGGATATTCTTTTGCAAGATATTTGCAGGTTAACGCCCTCTTCTCATTTACGTTTTTGCCTAAATATCACTTTTAGACAAAGTCTTTACTAATCACCATATATAATATTCTTACACAACCGCCATCCCCCAGAAGTCCAGCAGTTTCTTTTCCTTTCTTGGCTTGAAAATTATAGACTCTATTTCTATTCTTTAAAGCCTAACTTTACATATTGGTCATGTGTATATAATAAAGTATAAAGTTATTTTTCATAACTATGTAGCTTAATAACATTTGGTCTTAGTTCTATATATAAAACGTTCAGTGCTTAGCCCTTTACTATAGCTTCACTGTATCATGATTGGTGGCTATATGTGTCTTCATGTTGTGTTTTTATAAAGGGCTCCTGGGATTGTGTTTTATGAATTCATGCATATTTGAAAATTTCTTTCTGTTGTCTTTACACTTGCTTGACAGATTGGCTGGGTATAACACTCATGAGTTATGTTTCATCTCCCCTTAGAACTTTGTAGATTCTGCTTCTATTTTTTTTTTTTTAATATTTATGTGGTTGTCCTAAGACAATAGGCATTTCCTGCTTTGTAAATCCCTTGCTTTCCTTGCCTACATGACTGAAGAATTCTTTCTTTAGCCTCACACTTCACAAAGTTGACTATTACGTGTTAGATGGCTGTTTGTTTTGTCGCAGTGCTGTAGGAAAGCATGTAATCCTTTGATCCTTGCATTCCTATACTCTTTTATGTAAGGAAAATTTCTTTTAAGAACATTTTTTTCTGTTCCATTAGTTGTTGGTCTCCACTTCAGACACAAGTATTCTCCTAGGTTTCTTCATTATCACTTGCTCTGTTTTATTACCTCCTTTTAATTGTTTTAAGCACTTTGTTTTCTCTGTGTTCACATTATTGTCTCAAGAATCTATTATCATTCCTATTATTAATTTTTCTATATAACTTCTTTTAATCTAGTTACCTGAGTTACCTGTTAGTTTCAGATGATTTCTGTGTTCTGTAATGCTGTTTCTGCTCCCTCAATTTGGTCTTTTAGCTCTCCATTTTCCTATTATTAAGCTGTTTTACCACGGTAAACTTAGTATATTGATATCTTGGATCTGTGTTTTCTTTAAATTCTTCTTTGGCAAAAGCAGTTAGATATTTTTCTTTCTTAGGTGACTTTTTCTTTAAAAGTTGTTTTTTTAAAAATTTCATTTTACTTACACAACTGTTTCTTCCTCTCTCTGCTTCCACCAGTGTCTTTCCTTTCTCCCTTTCTTTCATCTCTCTCTCTCTTCCCCACTTTATTCCTTTTTTTTTTTTCCACCCTTTCAATAGCCTTTTGCAGTGCTAACATGCTTCTTTCTTTCATCCATCTCTGTCATGACCTTCTGATTCCTTTGATGCAGTGTGGATAAATCCTCGATGATTTTCCTTTCCAACCTGATATGGAATTCACAGAGCTTCAGTTCAACTCTCACTATTTTGCAATCTGTTACTTTTATGTAGCATCTGATCATGAAAGTCAAGAGGAGAATTCAGCCTGGACTCTGTGATATCTTATTCAGAGGCTTTGGTCTCTGGGCCCCTTTTTCCATTTTTGTGAAATATTTTGTATCAAGTTTCAGTGTTCTAAGTTGCTATGTATCCCGTTTCTGTTCTGTGGTGGAAAACCTTCCATACCAAGTAAAGTGGGATCCTACAGCCCTCCTTTGCTTCTGAGATGATTAGGCAGGTTAGTTCTCTTGTCACTTCCTCCAGCAG
Source organism: Mustela nivalis (assembly GCF_964662115.1). Lineage (NCBI taxonomy): Eukaryota > Metazoa > Chordata > Mammalia > Carnivora > Mustelidae > Mustela > Mustela nivalis. The sequence continues at coordinate 71,701,800 of NC_139020.1, forward strand.
CCATTGCCATATACTTCCCAACCACTGAGACAGAAATACAGCTGGAAACTTGCTTTTGCCCACACAATTTCCAGAATGATTAGTGTACTGCCTGTGGCCATTAGAGTTTAAGGGATTGGGACACTGCATGGTAAAGGTGAACAAGAGACTGCAGTTAAGGTGTGTAGACCCATGGCCTTTGGTGTAGCCATTTCACTAAGCTTCATTCCCTTTTCCCAGACAATCTGCCTTGCTTTTTAATTCCTTGTCTTTGACTGCTTTGCCTCCTGGCTGGACACAATTCTGGGAAATAGAATTCATTTTATTTTTCTTACAAACATCCTTCTCGCTGGGGAAATCTAAATGAATAGTCTTAGATATTTTTCTTATTTCTTATGAGACTCTGATGTGGTAGGGAGGGGCTATATAAACCTTTTGTTTACATTTTTTCTAACCCTGCCTAAGCAACACTTCAATATGCCCTTCAAATTGGAAGAAAATATTTTAAAATCATGGGATTCAAGGCACAGAAAGAGATCTTAAAACCATAGTTTCCTAACCAGTAACCTTGGTAGCTTTCAATTTCTGTGTAATTTTTGATAGTAAGTACTAATATTTACTTGTCAAGAAGAAAAGCAAGTTGAAAAAAAATGTTATGACTGAGTTACAACTAGTTACAGAGATATTCTCTGACTCTGAAATTCTTACTGCCCTTATAACTATATTTCTATTATACTTTTTTTTCCTGCTAAATCCCACAACATAATGCAGAGGTGTCAAAAATACTTATTTCAGTCTTTTGGGTCATTTATGATTTAAGTCAACTAGTATTTTTTAATGCTATTTTTTTAAAGTTCTTTATAAACAATTTAACATATTTTGGCCAGTTAATTAGGAGCAGTGATTTTGATTCACAGTTTAGTGCTGTTATAAATTGAGAGATTCTGTCCAGGTTTTTTTTATGAAGGAGCAAAGGGATGTTTCATTAAATTTCAAAGGCCTGTCTTGTGTCTGACCATCAATGTGCTATTATTACACTTAATGTCTTGTTCTTCATGAGGGAAATCTTTTTCTTTTTTAATCCCCTGTCACTTTCCAAATCATCATTTTTGAGAATCTACCAATCAAAGGAAATTGTGATTCTTTGAGCCTCTCAGCTGTACTCTTTGTTACCATGGAAACCAAGCCAAACTGTTACCATGGTAACCTTCCTGAAACCATGATTTCTCTCATTATCAGTTTTTCCTAAGATTAATAAATTCATTGGAAGTTTAACATAAATAATGCTGTATTTGTGTATCATTTAGGGTTCATTTTTAACTCTCACTTATTTTAAATTATATATAGCTGAATGTATGGTTCATGATGGAGGAACAAGCACGGTCAGGTGGCAATATTTTAAGCAATTGATTGAATGTCTGAGGAGAATTAATTTGACCTTGCTGCTGAGAATATTTTCTCTTTAGTGGCATGTATTTAGTAGCTTAAGGTACTTTTTCCCCACATACAGCTTGGCTCTGCAGTATTATAAGCCTTGTTATTATAAACAGTATTTTTGGTCTTCAGTTTGTATAATCCTACAGATAAAACACAGAGGACATGGTTATGGATAAATAACAAAAGGTAAATTATAGATATCTTGGGAACATAAAAGCAATTGTATCTTTATGTATTTAATGTGTGGTGAAAGAAAGTGTGATTTGATTAATATAATCTTTTTTTTTTTAATTTGGCAGAGATCACAAGTAGGCAGAGAGGCAGGTGGGGTGGGGTGGGGTGGGGCGTTGGGGGGGGGGAAGCAGGCTCCCTGCTGAGCAGAGAGCCTGATGCAGGCCTCGGATCTCAGGACCCTGAGATCATGACCTTGAGCTGAAGGCAGAGGCTTTAACCCACTGAGCCACCCAGGCGCCTAGAAAGTGTGATTTGATTAAAGAGCTAATTTGATATTGTTAGGAGTCAATTGCTACTGTTTAAATGGGTAATTCAGGAAACTGAATAAACATACTTCAGAATAATTTTATAAATATTTTCAGATATTTATAATATTTAAATATTTGAATATTTTAAATAGTTTAAAAATATCTTCTGATATGCATCCAAAGGGAGAAAAATTAAATAGTTAAAAAGAAAAGGGGACCAGGATTGGAGGTTAGATTATAAAATCCATTATTTTAAATGTTTTTATGGTTTGATGTTTATGTTTTATATGCTAACCATTATAAATAAGGATCAAATCAAGATTTTTGTTCTGTAGTTTTGAGTGGTATTTTTCACATAAAAAGGAATGTCTAAGAATTTTTATTTCTTTCTAAATTGAATACAAACATAAGCATGTGTGCTAGGTTTTCTAGGAGAGTCCTATTCCTCATAAAACTTCATCCCAGATTGTCCCTTTGTTTCCATTTCTTCTATGAGGGAGAAAGTATGGACTCATGTAATCAGTGGAACTAAGGCCCTGGATTTGGAGCATGAACACGTGGAAGGGCTAGCACGTGCACTGCCTCTATGTGATTGAAGGTGGGACCCCTGGGAGTCTGAGTACCAATAACAAACAGATGCCACCTTCAAAATAGAATCAGATCAGGAATTTTATTTACAAAAACATTATTTTTAAATTTGTGGCTTCAGGGACCCAAGATGACCACACTTCAGTTTACCAGTCGGCCCCCAAGGACCAGTGTGTGTCATATAGTAGGGATAGAAGGAGACAGTCCCTTGGGTTGGTTGCGGGGAGAGGGATGAGATAAGCAGATAGCTGTTCTGACCGTACCTTCCCTGGACCTTCTCATCTCCCGCCTCTTCACTGGCCAGTGACAAGAAGCCAGAAGACATGAAAGCTCTGTTTTGTAGAATAAGTAAATTCTTTTCTCTGGGCAGAAAACAGAATACGTATAAGTGGAGATGGTCAGAGAATGGATTTTTAGGGGAAAAAGGAAGATATCTGTCATGTAACTCCCATCTTTAGAGATTTTGTGATTTTGTTAGAATTGGGATTTTAGGGGCACCTGGGTGGCTCAGTGGGTTAAAGCCTCTGCCTTCGGCTCAGGTCATGATCCCAGGATCCTGGGATCGAGCCCCACATCGGGTTCTCTGCTCAGCAGGGAGCCTGCTTCCTCCTCTCTCTGACTGTCTCTCTGCTTACCTGTGATCTCTGTCTGTCAAATAAATAAATAAAATCTTAAAAAAAAAAAAAACTGGGATTTTATTCTCATCTGCCACACAAATTGTTATAATGAATATACAAATCTGCCATGTCTACAATGTGAGTAGTCTTTTCTTACTCATGGCAACATTGTGTACTGAGCCACCAGCAAGGTGATGGGTTCCTGCCTTATGTTTGAGTAAAAATTCAGAATGAGGAACCTGACTAGACTCCATGCATGGTGTCTTTCATTTACAGTGTCACAATGATCAAGAAAAAGGAGCTACTCTGAATTCACATTTCATGGCATCACGAGGGTCACAGATGGAATCCAGAAAGTGGAGCTGTCTCATCAATATGCTGTAGGTCCCCAACCCCACCATCTGAAAATTCTTTCAAAGACCATTTCCTTCCTTCCTTCCTTCCTTCCTTCCTTCCTTCCTTCCTTCCTTCCTTCCTTCCTTCCTTCCTTCCTCTTTCTTTCTTTCTTTCTTTCTTTCTTTCTTTCTTTCTTTCTTTCTTTCTTTTTCTTCTTCTTCTTCTTCTTCTTCTTCTTCTTCTTTTTTTTTTTTTAAAGATTTAAAGATTTTATTTATTTATATGGCAGAGAGATAGAGAGCACAAGTAGGCAGAGTGGCAGGCAGTAGGAGAGGGAGAGGCAGACTCCCCAGTGAACAGGGAGCCACCCAGGGTGTCCTGCCCCCAGTTCTGTTTTTTTAAAGAAGAAATCTTTATGGTATTGTTTCTACAGTAAGAATCATTTTGTTGCATTTCCTCAACCAGGGGTATAAATTTTCTGTAGAAAATGGTCTTTGAGGGGTGCCTGAGTGGCTCAGTTGGTTAGGTGTCTGCCTTCAGTTCAGGTCATGACCCCAGGGTCCTGGGATCGAGCCCCACATGGGCTGGCTTCCATTCAGCAGGGACTTGGCTTCTCTCTCTCCCTCTGCAGCTCCTTCTGCTATTCCCCTGCTTTCTCTCTGTCAAATAAATAAATAAAATCTTAAAAAAAATTGGGGGCATCGCTTGATGAAAGAGGGAATACTTGAGGGAAGAAAAAGGGAAGGAAGGAAATTCATATGCTTTTAACATCTTTTGCATTAGATGCTGTGGGACAGAATTAAATATATAATTTAATTTAATTTAGTTAATCACAACAAACTGATTTTTCAGTTTGTAATTTTTCCTTTATTTTAAAACTGCTGTGTGTGTTTTGTATAGAATTTGGTTCCAGTCTTCTATGATTGCTGTTCAGCTGCAGGCAATTTCGAGGCATAACATACTGGAATCTAGGAGAAGAGAGGAATGTGAGAAGGTAATGGACTACCTAGATCAGTGTATTTCAATATGGGAAATCCTCATGTCCCAAGAACAGGCCTCTGGGATTTCTGAGGTGTGAAGGGCAGGGTAGGATTTGGGGGCTCGAGTGAGGCCCGGTGGGGAGACTTCAGATGCCTTCTTTTCTTTCAAACAGAAAAATTTGATGTGATCTGCTTTCAAAAATTTTCTTTAAAAAAAAAAAAAACAACTGGCCTAAAAATTCTGAAAAAATGTATGATAAGCATTTTAATATTCAGTCAAAATCACCTCTAAGGGGCGCCTGGGTGGCTCAGGGGGTTAAAGCCTCTGCCTTCGGCTCAGGTCATGATCCCAGAGTCCTGGGATCGAGCCCACATCGGGCTCTCTGCTCAATGGGGAGCCTGCTTCCCTTCCTTTCTCTGCCTGCCTCTCTGCCTACCTGTGATCTCTGTTTGTCAAATAAATAAATAAAATCTTTAAAAAAAATCACCTCTAATATGTTAGTGACATAAACCTTTCAGACTATATTACAGTTAAGTAGAGATGAAGGAATAATCAGCTTGCTATTCACATAAAAAGCAGTATTGCTTATTTTGCTCCACAAAAGTTCATTAACTCATTTTAAGCCAGACACTTCATTAAACAAACATGTGACTAGACACAAGCAGTTCTTTCAGTAAGTGAAAGTGAGACACCACGGAGTAGAATGTGAGCTCCCAGGGTAAAGATTCTTTTCACATTCTTTCTTAAGAATTTGTCTATTCTTTTGGGGCTTTCTCTTTGATTGCTGTCAAATATTTATCAAGAGAACAGCTTTGAGGAATTTGTGGAATTAGTAAGCAACAATATTCTGTCCATTTGCTGTATGAGTTCTTCATTTCGATGACAAGGCTGAATCTAGAAGGGATCTGAAATTTTGCCCAGGCACGTGGAGATGTGCATTCTACCTACTCGGTTACACGGACAGCCTTAAGTGACCCTGCCACCAAGACATCTCGAAAGAATGAGGGAAAAAGAATTGAAATAGATTTTTTCTCATATGATCATCTTTATTCCATGCATTTCTTAATGGAAATGTCATTAACGTATAACACTGTATAAGCTTGAAATGTACAAAGTGTTGATCTAGTACATTTATGGATTGCATATAATTACTACCAAAGCTTTAAGGTAACATTCCCCATTACATCCCATAATTATTTCTCCTTTGTGATGGGGACCATTAAGATCTAATCTCTCAGTAACTTTGAAGATGATGCTACAGTATTGTTGACTCTAATGCACCACTGTGCATGAGCTCTCCAGGCTTACTTAACTACCAGTTCCATGTTTGTACCTTTAAACAGCATCTGCTCAATTCTCTCACCCCCTAGACTTTGCTAACCACCATTCTACTTTGTTTTTTGAGTTCATCTTTTTTAGATTCCGCCTCTAAGTGAAATCATACAATATTCGCCCTCCTCTGACTTATTTCAGTTAGCATAATGGCCTCAAGGTCCACCCAGTTTGTCCCAAATGGCAGGATTTTCACTTTTTATTTTTGTTTATAAGTAAAATGGGTTTACCAAAGTAGGAGACCCTAGGAGCTCTCTTAGAAGGAGCATTCCCTTTTGTTAGGGTGTCAGGAAAGGAGAGTAGATAATCTACTAGTTTAAACAAAGAAAAAAAGCTACATTTGAGAGTTTCCAGTTTTAAAAATTGTTATGTTTAGTTAAAAAAAGGGGGGCCGGATAACAAAAGTTTTCACCTAATTTATTCTCTGGCTGATTTAATCCATTTATATTTGCATACATTAGCATACAAGAGAACTCACTCAATGAAACCAATTATTTAAGTTGAGCCAAACAATAATGGCAAAGAAAGAATGGGGAAAATTATAGTAGATTTTAACTGTTTAAGTATTTATAGGTAAGGAAATTAAAGTGAGGGCTTGTATGTTCTCTCTGTTTAATATTTCCCCTCATATTTTCTATTCTTTATAACTAGGAAGAATCTGAGAACTGTTACATTGGCCTTTCTAAGTTGCTTTTCAGAAGGCTAATTAAAGTAAAAAAAAAAAAAAAAAAAAAAAAAAGCTGAAGGCTCAGCGTTGTAAGGGGTCTCCAGGGTTTAGGTGCTTCATCTCCTTACCCTCAGGCACATTTCACAAGTAATTTGGGCAGATAAACCTAGAGAAAAGGTGATTCCACAACCCATTTCTAGTAATTCATTGTAATGTTTAATTGACCTGCCCTTACTGGCAGGAATTTCTTACATCTGTGTGAAATGCTTTGTGCAGTCCCTTAAATATCACATGAAAGAAAATCTGAAGCAGTATTTGTTCCATTTATGGCGGGGTCAGTTACAACCAGAGCCTTTGTCGCCTTCATTGGAATAGAAGCTTCCTGAAATATGTCAGTATTTGCCTTCTCCACTTCCTCCCCTACCTACTATCACCATTCTTTACTTACACAAGCCCAATCTGACTTCTGTTTCCTAATTCAAAGACCTATCACTTCTCTGAAGTAACTGTTTCCAAGGTAACACATGACCCTCTGGTTTCCAAACCTAAAAATGCTTTGAAATTTACTCGTTTGACCTCTCTTGGCATTTGACTGGGTCGACAACTCCTTTATTTCAAAACACTTTCCTTCTTTGACTGGTTTTGCTTTTACATTTCTGGGGATTTTCTGTATTTATCTATCTTTTAATTTTAGTGTTACCTATGCTCCAGCCCATCCTTGATCTTTCTCTCTCTCTCTCTCTCTCACTCGCTCTTTTTCCCTCACTCTATACTCTCTCCCTGAACAATTTTATCCACATGCTGGTTTTAGTCTCGATCAACTCCAAATCCATATTAGTTCATACCTCTCTTCTGGTCTTTAGATTTATATAACAAATTTTATAAAAGTATTGATGAGTCAAAAAGCTCTGATGTTCCATAAATTATACATATACACTATCACCACCTCCTCAATGAAAAAAATCAGTTTTCAACACAAAATCTCCATTATGTGCCATTCTGTTGGCCAGTCTTCATGCTGCACATAAGACTTAGAATCAAGTCAAATACACACATGGTCTCCAGAAGCCTAGGTCCAGAGACCCTGAGCTTTCTCTTGGGTTTTCCTGCTATCGTGTCCTTCCCCATCATGGTTCATACCACATTGTGCCATATCTGTCGTTTCCTCATGTATACCTCTCACTTACAGTGGCAAAAGGACAGGAACTCCTTCTGTCCTGTTATGTCTCTTTCTAACTTAATATTGACTTAAATGAATGGATTTTCCCAAATGCCATTTATCCACCAAAGTATATAAATTTGATGTAAAAAGAAAATTCTTATTTGCCTTCCAGAGTTTCATTTTCGTACTTCTGTAATTATTTTTCCAGCAGGTCAAGAACATTCTATTTATTTATTTATTTTTTATCAACCTTAAAAATATAACAGTCAGTTATTTTACTAGCAAAAGGAGTTTACTTAGGAACAGCAGAAGAATTGCAATTGGGAACAAGCAAGCTATGACAAACCATAGTCAAGTCTGAAGAAACAAAGGGAAGGACCGGTTTTATTATATTTTAGGAGGAAATGGGGAGGGTTATTTTGAACAAAAATTCACTGGAGAAGAACAAGGGTTTGAGGTTGTGGAGTTTTCTTGTTCACTGTAAATGGTGGTTAATGTATTGTTGCCAGGGCTGGGAGAGATCTTTCTTTTTCTTAAAAGCAGGAGATAAAATTACTGTGTGGAAATCATGCTTCCTTGTCAAGATAAGGATTATCTTCCCTCTTGGTTGTTATGCAGGCTGCAACTAACGGTCTGTGTGTGAGAACGCCCCCTTCAGGGCTTCTCCGCTCAATTTTAAATGAGGTTTCCTTTACTCATTTTCCCATTTTCAAAGTATGCACTGACATCTATGAACATAATAGACTCATGTAAAATACAGATGACTTCTAGTGAATGTATGGCCTCTGAGACCAAAGAAATATATTTATAGAAATATAACCTCAGATGTTAAAGGACTACCAACTTAAGAAAGCATCTAGAATTCATTTTTTGGTACCATTCCAGCTAGGTTATGAAAGAAACCACAATTTAATTGAATCTGCAAAAAATTCTTACCATGTGTTTTTATCGAGCTTATTTTTGTAATAAAAAAAAAACTTCTCTACTGATATTAGCCTATACATTACTGTGAAAAATCTTGATCATAATTTCTAAGATTTTTTACTTCTATTGAGGCAACTGTATTCCATAAAGTCTTTGACATTGTGTACAAATGTTGGTATATATACCTAACTAATTATATAGAGTAGGCTCTGTAGCTTTTGTCAGAATCTCAGAGAGGTCTGTTTTCCCCCAAATGTTAAGGACCGCAATGACGTACTCTTTGTTCTACATTATATCTGGAAATTATCAGTTAAGAAAGAAGAATTTTTTAGGGAAGATACCAAATGAATACCTTAGGCCAAAAAACCCCATCTTTTTGTTTTTGAAATTTACACTACACAGAAACACAAGCTCTCTTGATGCTGACCCTACAAGGGCATTTCTATTTGTATCTGAATAGATTCATTCCCAAAATTGGAGAGTAGCCCATGTTCCATTACCATGTAGCCCACAACATGCTTGAGATTGCTAATTAGGGTGCAAATTGTGGTAGTATTTCTGGTGACCTGGACATGTGTTCAATAGAAACAGAAATGAGCCCCTCAACTCTTTTCACATAGGCCAGAAAACATCTGCCAGATGGTTATAGCTTTCAGTAACTATTAAACTGGATCACATTTGAACAAATTACTTAGATATATAATGTTGGAAAGCTTATTCTGAATTTCCTAACATATCCATGGAGATTAGTCTTAATGAAAAACTACATTAATCTACCTCATGTATTCGATTAGCCTAAAATGGATAATTCCCTCTCACTTTTGCCAAAGTCAGCCCAAAAATGCCTTTATCCACTTTCATATAATGTTAACAAAACATCTGGGAGATTTATTGAGATAAGGATATCTATTAGGACATCAAAATTAATTTCAATTCCCGGAGGTATCTTATTTTAATTAACAAAACCATGATCCTGTTCTATTAATTAGCATGAAGGAATAAGTTTGAGATGAATTTAATTCTAGCAAAGCATTTATCTTCTAAAATAATAAAAAGAGCATTAACCATCTCAATCCAATTTGTTTTATACTTTTAATAACAGTATTGAAATTCCATCTAGAAGAGTAATATAACTAATATTCATTATTTTTAATTTAAATCTTCATTTTGGGTGTGTGTATTTCTTATAAGCCTCATTATTAGTGGTACCGTAGTTCTAACATTGTATCATTTAAAGATTATTAATGTGAGCACAAGTTCATTTAATATGTTATATTATTAAACTTTCTGTTGGGTGTAAAGCTCACATTTATTTCACTCCTAGTGTTTTTTCCTCACTAACTTATGAAAGTATCTAAGGATGCCAGAGTACAACTAAGAACAAGGCACATAGAATTTGTAAATAACTCCTGTTCTGCCCATACATATAATTTCTGTGTAATCATATATTTTACTCTAGATTCCCATTATTGACACATTCTTGTATTTTAAATACAGCTAAAACATTTTAGATAAAATTAAATTAACAGATTAGATTAATAGTGCATCTGGTACCATATTAAGATTACTACTATAATGGAGCATGCTGAACAATTTCACACTTTGTCTCATGTCAAGTCACAAATGATAGCTTCAGGTTATATAAGATTAGGGGAACTGGATTGTAAAACCCTAAATGGCCTCTTTTTGAAACTCCTCATAGAACTTTTTCACTTACATATCCATTTTGTTGCAAACGGGCTTGTATTTGAAGGCATCATAAAATGGTTTTCAAATAGAACATTGGAAAACAGAGTGTGTGTATTAATATCAGAATACAAGAAAAAAGACCCAATATTTTACATTTGATTGCTGTTTTTCAATCTTTCGTACTTCTAGCCTGAACCATAAAGAATCAGATAATAAATATTTTAGCCTTTATGGGCCAAGAGGCAAAATTGAGAATATTATGGAAGCCAGTATAAAGCAAGTGAGAAAACAGAATTACACAAAGCTTACTGATGACATTCAAAACATAATAATTAAGATAATTTTTGACAATACAAGTCTACTAATGAGAAGAATGGAATTGTTTTTTAGAAATAATACTTCACTTAATTGGGATTCAAATTAGTGTTTCCTGTTATCAAAGTTAATTGCAAGTGTTTATCTGTCAATGCTGATCTATAATGAGATTTTATGTATTTCAACTTTGGAAAATGGTTTTTCACAGTGATAGGTCTGGCAAATATTGATATTAACCCATGAACATATGGAAGACACATACAGAATCTTCTTAGATTCTTCTCTAGATATTGGCCTCTTAGCATGACATTGCATTTGATTATTCATGTCCAGTTGAAGTTTGAGGGGAAGCGTCTCGCTTACAGAGGTAAGTCAACTTTGAGATATAGAAATTTCCTTTGAACTTGGACTATTAGAACTTTGTTTGAACTTGCAATGTGTCTCTCCTGCAAAACTATGGTAATAAAGGTATTTCTTTTCATTTTACCTTCTGGCAATGAAGTATATAAAAGAGCTTGACATTACTTGTGATTCAAACAATATTGCCATCAGAATGACTTCATGCAGTATAAGTTCTGTATGTAAGTACTATTATTAGTACTTATAATTTTGCCTTGTAATTTTAGGTCACATTAGTGAAATATTATTAAGCCTATAGCAAAGAGTTGTTTCCAGTTCTGTTCAGCATTCAAAAGTAGTGGCGCTTTTCTTTTTTAGAGATATTTTAAAGATTTTATTTTTTTAAAAGATTTTATTGTTTTAAAGATTTTTTAAAAAGATTTATTTTTTAAAAGATTTTTTTAAAGACATTATTTACTTTTTTATTTGAGAGAGAGCATGTAAGCTCACACGAGCAGAGAGGAGGGCAGAGAGGGAGGGAGAGAGACAAGCCAACTCCACATTGAGTGTAAATTGGTCACAGGGTTTGGTCTCTGGACCCTGAGATCATGACCTGAGCCATATCAAGAGTCGGATGCTGAACCGACTGAGCCATCCAGGCCCCCTGAGGGTGGTTCTTCTTGATAATAAAAGTTTTAAACTTGACTCTAAGCTCAAGAAAATCACAAGGAAATGTCACTTTTAAGCTATATAATTGCCCTGTGGTAGAGCAAGTCAGTGTAGTCAGTTTCTATTTCTGGCACACATTCATAGAATTGATGATAATCACATCCATGAAAGCCAATGAAGATCAGTGTTGACACGACTCTTAGTGGCTTACCTAATATAAAGTCATTTATTCTTTATGTACTTATTCACAGTGTTATTGTGCTAGTTTGGGTGTACACCAGTGTGGGATTAGATGTGCAAGAAATGTACTGGAGAAAACCTGAGAGGCACAAACAAGAAGGGGCTGGATTAGGTAGGGAGAGACTTCAGACTTTCATGCAGTTTTCACTCCTGTCAGGGAGGAATGGAATGAAGGGAAGGTTTACACTGCAGTTTGAAGAAAGTTTCAACTACCCAGTCAGGAGTACTTGAGCCAAACTCACCCATCAGAGGAGACTCTTCTGTGTTCCGTCTTTGACTGGAATCATCCTGCCACAGTCCACCACTGGTTCCACGCAGATTTACTTCTTCATACTTATTTGGGGAGACTCTCCTCCATGGTTCTTCTGAATCTGTCTTCCTGAGGGGAAACTTGATGAACTACAGATGAACTACCCAGACACTGCAGTTGATCTTGGGCTACAACTGGAACTCACTCACCCCTTTCCTCCTACACAATTCATTCTAAATCTCCCTGCCCTCCCCTATCACCTTAGCATATTTTGATTATTTATGTAGTGGTGTGATCCAAACTTCATTTCTGAGAGTCTGAATGCTCAATGATCATACCTTCCGCAGGCCTGCATATATCTGTTCAATGGGGCAAGGGAGTACCAGGAATTGCTCAACTGGAAAACTTGAGTTTTACATGTGTTACTCTCTTCCCCATTGTGTAAAAGCAACCCTACCTTCTCCTGCCATTCAGAGTCACTTACCCTGTTAGTATGGTAGCTTCCATTCTTGTCTGCTAGTCCCCAGACATAACGGGTTCTGGTGGACAAGGTGCCTTGCTAACACCTGTAGCTTATGATATAATGGTATTCTTGCCAAGTCCGATAGTAAGAGCATATTAGTTTTTGGGTTTCAGGACCTCTACTCCTGCACAGGCTAGTTGTAGGGATGGAAAGCACAAAATTCCCAATGGATCACTGGAAGTAAGATTACATAGGATGACTCTTGCTTTTGCGTTTTGGTTCTTAAGTCTATTTTTATCATTGGAAACACATGCCGTGTTAAGAGCTCTGATTTAATGCATATGATACACACAAAGGATGGCATTCTGTTCTTTCAGAGAATTGCTCCTGAACTAGTACTGAAGTTAAACTTTTAAAACTGTTCCAGCATTCTGTGAGGTTGGCTGCTTCTAGATGGTTTGGTATGTGATATGATTATTGGATTCCATGGTACAGTGCTCATCCCATATCTCTTTCACTGCAAAGTAGGTCCTCTGGTCTGATGTCATCCATATGAAATCTATAAATCCTAAGATATTGGTGCTTACAGAAACCATGCAGGTAAGAATACCTAAACCATATCCAGAAGAGGCATCTGTCTCTCTAAGAGGAATTGGACTGCTGGCCTTTCCAGTACTCCATATTGAGTACATTGGAAATGTACCTGCAAGTGGTCTATTGGTCTCCTCACCTGCAAGTGGGCTATTGGTCTCTTCACGTAGGAGAGTTGTCTTGTTGTTAAGAACCTTGAAGAATCTTTTTGAAGGCTGAACTAGCCTCCCATAATTTCACAGATTTTTAAAAAGACTTTTTAAAAGATTTTATTTATTTGGCAGAGAGAGAGAGAGAGCACAAGCAGGGGGAGCAGTAGGGAGAAGGAGATAGAGAAGCATGCTCCCCACTGAGCAAAGACCCCCAACATGGGGCTGCATCCCAGGAGCCTGGGATCATGATCTGAGCTGAAGGCAGACTGAGCTACCAGGCACCCCATAGTTTCATAGATTTTGGCTTAATCAACTGAGCCACCCAGGCCCCCATAGTTTCATAGATTTGGGCAGAAGACATGAGACTCTTGGATCAGGGACAATAGACAGTTTAATATGTACAGCTCTAATGATATTCAGAGTATCATCATTTTTGTGTTGGCTTCCCTAGTCCTAATTCTAGAACAGGTTTGAAAGAAGAAGAAAGCAGAGGCAGTGAGTTGAACTATAGGACAAAACCCCCAAACTTAGGGAACTAGGTTTTAGAAGATAGGATTTAGAGTGATTTAATGGCACCTAGCATATGGTCAGAACTCAAAATAGACCAGTAGTAGTAGTTGTAGTAGTTGTATAAGGGTTTACTTCATATACCAGGGATCCCAGTAAGATTTACTATTTGTTGCTAGAATATAAAAATGTCACTTAAATTTTTTTGTAGAAAGTAGATTTACACATTTTCACAAGACAAAAGAAGGCAAACACAAAACAAACCAGAAAGGAAACAAAACATCCTCTGCAGATTATTCCTTATTATTCTAGATTATTCAAGATTAAGCCACTTGGATTAAAAAAAAAAAAGCAAGAAAGAAAATACGTACTGTTTCCAGTACGTATTTTCTTTAAAATGTGTTAGAGCTTTTATTAAGTTCAGTATTTGGTAACTGGTGGTAAATCTGGCATTTACCATGACAGAGAACTTATATTTATTGATAATTTTACTTTGGAGGCTAAATGTAAATCCATAAACTGCACAATGAAGATGACTATGTAAGTCAAAAAGAAGAAATTATGAGGAAAAAAGCAGTATCACTGTTCAATTTTGTAAGTTATAATTGTATTATTAGTTCTAATATGTGGTATATAGAAGAGCAAATGATATGGTTTCCAAAATCTTTATAGATTCTGAAAAAGTTAAATGACCTTCAGGATTCTCATTGACCATTAAACTGTTTCAGATTTCAGCCCTTGTTTACATATAAAATTTACTTTGCATTTTTCTTAAATAATTTATAATCTATATGATTTTTTAAACATACTGTAAATATGATAAGTAAATAAAAAAGCACCGGGACCAGGCAATATAATATCAAATTTTTTTTTCTTGGAAATCTATTTTTTTTCTTGGAAATCTTGCAAGATTTAGTTGGCTATATCAATCTGATCTCCTAGGAAATTATCTCAAATTATAGGTTCCAAGGTAAGCAAAGGCCATACTTCATAAATAGAAATGATTTCCTAACAGAGCCCTGCTTTTGCAATTCATGCAATAGTCATCTTCCTGGGCCCCTCTTCTTTAATTCATGTAGTCCTGGGTAAAACAAAACCCATTTCATGCCAGTCCTCGGCCTGAAACTTTCCTTTGGCTTATGGACACCCTTAAAAAACAAGAAACAAAAAACAAAATTCTAAAATTCTTACGAAGGCCTTTCAAGCCTTATGAGTTCTATTTCTTGCTAGAGTATCCTCTAAAATCCAGCTACTATTTGTGGTAGAAAAAATAATGGCAGGAAATAACCAAATACTTACCAATCAGAAACTGGTGTATTCACATAATGGAATACTATGGAGCTGTAGAATCTCTGTCTTTCTCTCTCTCTCTCTGCATGGTATGTGTATGTATTATCTATGTATATATCATGTATATCACATAAATGTATGTGTATATCTATAGATGTATTCATCTGCCCATCTAATCAGGATGGAACAAGGGGTAGGAGGTAGGATGACCTCTAGACTTCACTCAATATACTTTGTTCTGTATCTCTGACTTTTCTACTATTTACTATTTCAGTAACTCTAAAGCTAATTTAAATTGAAAAATTCAATCCCTAAAAAGTCAAATTCAAAATGCAATAAATGAATCTGTGTTATTTTTTGGTAGCACGATCACAGAGTAGAAATGTCATTCTTTCCTGAGGATTTAGACTCTCCTTTAGCTTCTATATCCCAGAATAGTTCAAAGTTTTCTACTGGATCCTTTAGAAATCAATTCATGTCCCATCACCTGGGGATCTCCCTGGGTCAGTGTGGCATAGAGGAACACATGCATGTGCTTGCTCACAATCAAAATTCATATGCTCAGATGACCCCTGCTTGATTTCTTACGTTCACTGATCTCCAGTCGAGAGCTAGGCACAGGCTTCAGTACTGGTGAACTCCAGATCGTGTTCTCCAGGTAGTTGGGGTGAATTCCTCTTGCTTGTTTTGTGGGTAAGAAACATATTTTCCCCCTCCTCAAAGGACTGGGAGATTGCATGGCCCTCTGGCTATTTTATCCAAAAATCTAATCTCTCCCAGTCACTCCTGAATGTTCTCATCACATTTACATATATTTGTATGGGTGGACTGAGGTGTCCCCCTATTTGGGGGATGTCACTTAGCAAGCTCAGCATAACTTCTCTGACCCCCGTTTTAAACACAAGCAGAATTATCCTTTTTTGTTGACAGCTTTGGAACTTCAACTGAAAGTAAAAGTTTAGGTGATATAGGCATAATGCTTGAATGGCTCTGGACACATTTCTGTAACAGTCACTGAGACTAGACCACAGAACTTTGACAAACCACCAGACTGCCAGCTTTGGGCTACTCAGCTACCTTTAAGAATAAATACCTAATAGAGTACTTAAAGCTGTTTGGTGATAAAGACATGTTCTTTTTGCAAAATATCAGTGAAAGATAAATATAAGTTTTATCAGAATGGTATGAAGAATTTACTTCTTGCTTGTGACGTTCCCACACACCCTAGAGTCAAGAAAATAGAAAAAGAGAGAAAATGCTTGATTTTGAATTAAACCGTCATGGGAAATAGATAGATAACGTCTATAATGTTAACAAAAAGTCAAGAAATAGATGTGAAAGCCTGCAAATTAAAGATACAAGTAAACCACCAATAAAGAAAGTAAAAAATTGGAATTGATTCTCATGAGGGATTAAGAAATGGTAATAGGAGAGTCCTCTGATAATACAGAGAAGAAAGTAATTTAGCTGGTAGGATAGGCTTCCTCCTCTCTTTCTAATAATCTGTATAGTTTTCTATTGTGAAATGCTAAATGTTAGCATCATATTATTCTTAAATTTACATAATGAAATAAACTTAAAACTATTGGGCAAAATAAATTAACCTATGCATCTGCTCTAAGTATAATCATGGTTGTGTAATAGGTAATATTTGGATTAGAAATTCTAGTTAACTATGAGCAAATATATGAAGAAATAGTAGATGCAATGGAGTTATAAAAAGGAGCTAAAAAAACTATGACCAGTGCTCACTACATGCAAATGCCAGAACTAGCTGGACCTCAAACACTTTATGGTGCCCTGCAAAACTCCTTTTTACCACAAGTAGACTTTTTTTTTCCCTTTGAGACAGTGAGTGAGCGAGTGCAAGCAGGGGGTAGGAATAGGGAGGGACAGAAGAAGAAGGAGAGAGAGAATAATAAGCAGGCTCCACACCCAGGGCAGAGCCCAACACAGGGTTTGATCTCAAATCTTGAGATCATAACCTAAGCCCAAATCAAGAATTTGATGCTTAATCAACTGAGCCACCCAGGCAACCACTGAGAAGACTCTATGATCTTCATATATCCTCTTAATGACTCACCTTGCTTGATACAATTTAGAGTGATGCACAATTAAGTTTAACTAGAAAGAATAATTGACATCGAAATTACTGGAAAAACAGTTGTCTACCGATATATACATACATACACTTGTGTATGTAGGATAGAAATAAATATATTTGCTACTTTGAAAGTTGAATTATTTCCTTCATGTCTACTCATCAAGTCGGGTGCATGTTTTTCTCTTTCTACACTGTAAAAGCATATGCTCAGGAGTTGAATGCTACTTTTTATTGAGAAGCAAATCCTTTAAAGAGGAATCCTTTTCTAAACAAAAACATGTTAAAAGGTATTGACTCAGGACTGATCAGATGGTAGATATCAGGTAATTTCGCTAGATGGCCTTTCTATTTAATAGGTGAGTTGAAATTGCAGTCAGCCTCCCAACGTCTGTGCATTCTTCATACTCAGTGCAGCTGCTATGCAGTTTGTCCAATTGTTTAAATTTAAGACGTCCAAGGCAATTATGAAAATACAGCTTCTCTTGTCAGTGTTCAGGAGCTCAGGCATAAGCCACCCAGTGCATTGCATTTCCTTGGTGACAGTGACTGGTTTAGGAACAGAGGTGTAACCTAAGTGGCCCAGTGAATCCAATACAATGGGATTTTGTTGTGTTCTTAGGGCAGAGGTGTTTTTCTTCCTCTTCAGCTCGTCACGGACAAGGAAATACTTGATTTTGACAGGTAGTGGTAACTCTCTTAAAACCACAAGGTTAGAAGCTGCTTTAGGTTGCATCTGTTGGTGGCAGAATGTAGAGACCAAAGGAGTTTGTTCTTAATGACATAATAGAACGGACAGATTATTCAACCCTGGGTTGCTCGCCATGTAGGCCGATATACATCCTTTTTGTTTGGGCCATTATAAATTGGCTTTTGGGATCTCTAATTAGGGTCAAAGTTTGGTTCTCTAATATGAAATAGCTAACATAGAACACTTAGCTAATATTGCTTTCTTGCTTCTTCTTTTCTGCTTTTCATCACTTTCATATAATACATTGAAAAGAACTATAAATATTCATAATTTAAAAATTAAAGGAGAACTTTCATAATTGAGCCACCTAGTGGTTTAGATGCATGTGTTACAAAGACAAAAATTACAGATTTTGAGATTTCACAGCAATTTTATGAAATAACATTTAGGAGAAAATTTTATTTTTAGAATATATAATATAAAATATAAATTATAATTTGTATAATTAAAATTATTTCAAAGTACATATGTAATACTAGTAAATAATGACCAATAAGTACCAATGTTTATATGTGTGAGCTTCTCACTCTCAAATGAACAAAATTCCCTGTAAAAATTTTTAATGATCCTTTTCCCACCTTTTTCCTACAACAGACCATCATACAAAACTTAACCTTAGTTTCTTTACAGCTTATTTATCTTGCGAGATTAGGGTTATTGATATTTCCACAGATCACTGATGTATGGAACAATGCTACCCAGGCATCCTAAAATTCTTGGTTTGCCTATGAATTAAAAGAAAATTACTAATAATGCAAATTTTCTTCATGAAATAAGTTTCTTTTTAGGAATAGTTTGCAACATCAGTGGTAACTAGAAAATATAGTATTATTTCACAAATATATAATTGGTCCTCTATTATAATGTTTGAATCACAGTACCATATTTGTTCCATCAGTTTTTCCGGGATTACAGATTTTGGCATCATGAGCATAAATAGGCTCAGAGCACAAGAATCTTCATAAATAATTCAGCATGTCTTCTTTTATCTTTGCTTTATAATTTTAACTATATTTGTATGTATATATTACAAATATATATTTATATATGTATATTTCACTGTGATGTTCACGGTAGCCTAAATTACTTTATATGTGGTAAATCATAACTATTTAATATCTAATGATTTCCTTAAAATGCAATACTACCGTCTTTAACCATTATTAACTTGTTATACAAATTGTCATTTAGTCTTAATTATACTTATTTTTTACATTCATTGTTTCCTTCATGTTTAATTGATAAAACATATATGTTTTTAAGGTCCAAAATGCTGCTATTGGTCAGTTTTGGGAATGTGGTGGTTGGTTTGCTCTTCTAAGAGAAATGTTAATTTTGTAAAAAAAAAAAAATGCTCTTTTTTTTTTTTGCCTCTTTCTAATGATTCAGGTACCCATCTGTGGAAGGATTGTGTTTCTACTCTCTGAGCACAGAATACAAGAATGTTAATAAATTTCCAAGAGTATTGTATCTTTGATTTGGTTTATATGTTAATGAACAGGAAAGTTATCACCCATTATAATCTCACAGATCAATGCATGAACAACTAGTACATATGTTAGGGCACGTCGGAATATCGTTTAACTTCCTTTGCTTATAAAAGTTAAGTATGGAACTTGAGGGTACCTCCTTAGGAGAAAAGTATATCACTTGCTTTTATCTTTATCACAGTATTTAATCAAATATTAGCTCTTGGTTCTTTTTAAGTGTTGTGGAACTAATTATTTAATTATCAATAATCTAGACAATTGAAGATTCTCTTAAAAACCACTCTGGGCCCAGCTGTCAGGAGAGCTGGAATGTCTTATTTCCCCACTATAGGTGTTTCCACTAAAGCATAATCAGATTCCCTCCAACCCTAGGGCTATTTGCAGTTTGGATGCCAGGAACAGCTGTGGAGTCCAGAAGGCTTTTCTAGGATTCTCCCACCAGGGAGGGGTTTCAGGGAATAGTTGGGCCCAGTTATAGATTTGGAATAGATTAGGTAGCTAGGGCTGCTCTAAAATAATCTTCTATAATATGTAACTGTTTCAAGAAGGAGAAAATTAACAAATCCTTCACACGCTGAAATTTAAATTTAATAGAACATTGTAAAAGTGGAAAAAAGTATGCGTTGCATGTAAACCGGATTACATGTGGGAATTGACACGCTCAGCCACAAAATTAAATTAATATCTCCATACTTAAATAGAGACAGTAGGTAGGATTTTAGATGATATTTCCTTTACTACAGAGACAGTAAAGCAGTACTATAAAAGTAATAAAGTGCTATAGAGGAAGTGGGCCTTTATTTACTCCCTATTTTATGCACTTTCTTTAAATCAAGGGGATTTCCACTGTCAAATGCTTGCTTATTTGCATTTATATGGTGAAATGTTGCCATCATGTGGCCACTCCATCTATCACATCTTTCTCTTTCCTCTGAGTTAGCCTGAGTTTTGGGCTATTTTTATATGATGCATGAGTATTTGGAGGTAAGTATGGTGTCTGTTAGGGTCATTATTACAATGAAATGACAAATATTTAAGCTTATTAATTTAAAATAGACTTAAAATAAGTTTACTGTTATTCTCACACAATGGGATTTTAATATGTATCTTCTGAAGCTCTTAGAAGTCCCCTTTCTGTGGGCAGATTATTCAAGTTATGAATCTTAAATAGCTATTTGCAACTGTTCTTTAAAGAGTCCAGATGACTTTCCCCACCCCGTGTTTGTAGTTGTTTTGAATGTCATCACAAGTTACCAAAATGTCCATTTATTTGTATATAATTTGGGAACTATTTCTAATGCATATCACATTTTAAACAATAGGGGGCATTATGATGTCATGTTTTTGGTTTGCTCTCTCATGGCAAGTATTTTATTTCATAGTAAAATCCTGGATTTTCCTTTTGATAAGAATACTTCTCTAAATCCAAAAACATATTTGTTTTATTTTGACAGTATTGGCAATGAATATGAGCCTCATTATATATCCTTGGGAGACCTAATTTCCTAAAAGAAAATACTATACCAGTTTATCACTATTTCAGTAAATGCATACATTTCTAAATTGCTATAAAAATCCAAACCAACTTATTCTTAATCCAGATAAAATAGTTTTAAAACAAACTGCTTGCTTCCTTATTAAATTGAGAAATGTTGGCATTTTAAAGGGCTCCTAAATCAATCTGTTTCATTATATATTATCATAAATAAAAACTTTTCTTTAGTTAAGGTTTAAGTTTAAAAATTGTGGAACTAGGTGGGCTTGGGTAGTCCAGTCCATTAAACATCTGCCTTTGGCTCAGGTCATGATCTCAGGGTCTTGGGATCAAGCTCCGCATCAGGTTCCCTGCTCGGAAGGTAACTTTCTTCCCCTTCTCTCTCTGCCTACTTGTGATCTCTCTCTGTCAAATAAATAAATAAAATCTTAAAAAAAAAAATTGTGGAACTATGGGGACGCCTGGGTGATTCAGTCAGTGAAGTGTCACTCAGGTCATGATTCCAGGACTCTGGGACTGATCTCTGAGTCTGCTCCTTGCTCAGCAAGGATTCTGCTTCTCCTTCTCCCTCTGCCCTTCATTTCTGCTCGTGTTCTCTCTCTCTCTCTCTCAAATAAATAAATAAAATCCTTTAAAAAATTCATGAAACTAGGTTCTTAGTATTGCAGAAGTTTGAAATCTATAGACAACTAGGGTGAAAATTGTTAAAACACAAATATTTAAAATTATTATTATTATTTTAAAGATTTTATTTATTTATTTGACTGACAGAGATCACAAGTAGGCAGAGAGGCAGGCAGAGAGAGAGAGGGGGAAGCAGGCTCCCCGATTTGGGGCTCGATCCCAGGACCCTGGGATCATGACCTGAGCTGAAGGCAGGGGCTTAACCCACTGAGCCACCCAGGTGCCCAGTATTTAAAATTATTAATTTTATGAAGTTAATTAAGGAGTTCTTTAAATGTATAGCATTTGGGCATTTTATCTTTTCAAGCTTTACATGGATTTAAGTTTCAATAGGATATAGAATAAATCAGGATTTAGTAGGTTAAATATTTAAGCTTAAAACTGAAAGTTTTAGATGGAAGAAATATATTTCTCAATAGGAAGCATCTCTTTCATGTTTCATGAAGCAGAGAGAAGGAAACTGAAGATAAGACAACTTCAAAGATCATTTCTGTCTCCATCCAAAACTGTGTAACAGTTGTCAGTGTTTTTTTAAGTTTTATTGAAATTATATATATGCATATATATGTGTGTGTATATATATATATCTACACACAGAAGTATTGCATTACTATATTATCTTTATCTCTTTATAAAAACTTAAAACATTAAATAATAGTCTAATGTTAACTTTTAATTTGCTTTCCCAGTCTCAGTTGGCCATATCAGGTAAGTGTAACCATCATTATGAATATGTTGTATATACTGAATTTTTAGTTATTCTGGTAAAGGTCACTGTGATAACGTTTATTTTTGCGTATTTCTGGGCATTAGAACCCATATTCAATGAAATCTTTATGACTTTTTTAAAAATCACGTGCTCATATCTTGAATATAGCCATTGTGGGAGTATTTCAGCAAATTCAACACATGCCTGCCCCCCCAAAAGCCTGTCACCAGTACACCAATGAGTATTTCTTACCTGAGACCACTATCCATAACTATTGATTAGAAGAGTATTCTTCTGCAGGATTTTTCAACCCACTGCAGAACATTTAGCATCTTCCTCCCTGGGCCATAAACACCATGATAGAAAATCCTAGTCACAGAAACCACTAAAAATGCCCCCATATGTTTCCAAATGTTCTCTAGAACATTTAACCCCTTGCAGAGGACACCCAATGCTGCAGGGATGACTAAGCAATATGTGGCAGTAGGTAATGAAAACTCTCAGCTGGGAAACTTAGACATAGAAACAGTGTAGCAGGTTAGGTTTAGAAAAAAATAAGTTGGGACTGACTATAAACAGATTTCAATTATAGTCTACATTGTTTCAATTTTATATCGTCTTGTTAGTCTGCTTACTGATAATACCAGAATATGGATGGACCAAAAACCAGAAAGCCAATTAAGGAAGCTATAGTATATATATGTTGTTTTGCCAACCAATAGCATTCATTTTTCTTTTGATAACAGGACTTCAAGTGCCCTCCAGACTTCAGAGATGTGGTGCCCAATATGGTGGTCACTAGCTGCATAGGTCATTAAATACTCAAACTGAGGTTAGTGAGAGGGAGGAAATGAATTCATAATTGAATTATGTTGGAAATGTAAAATATGCACTGAATTTTGAAAATGTACTCTAAATTAAAAAAAGAATGGAAAATATTTTAATAATTTTTAAATTTTGATGAGATGGTGGACTAATGTTTTGGATATATTGGATTACAGTATTTTGTATCTTATAATTAATATACTGACTTCATCTATTTCTTTTTATTTTTTTAATGTGGCTACTAGAATATTTACAATTATATATGTAGTTTACATTTTATTCCTATCAGACAGTGCTGCTCCAGAAAGAATCATCTACTTTTCATTGTGGGTCCATGCATTGAACACATGTTTTTCAGTTTAGTTATTTTTCACTAATCTCTACACCCAAGTAGGGCTCATACTCACCATCCCAGAGACCAAGATTTACACGCTCTTCTAGCTGAGCCGTACAAGTACCATAGTTCTGACATTTTTGATTCTTTCACAGCTGTGGAGCTAGGCAAATGATTTAGTCCTGGCCAATGAGAAGACACTGTGTCCTATATCTTTGGGGATGGTTACATGGCCTAATTTCAACCAAAGAAAGTGATTTTACAGAATTTTAGCTCGAACTTCTGGGAAATACTAGTTTTTTTTGTTTGTTTGTTTGTTTGTTTGTTTTTGCTTTTTTATGAACTTGGAACTGTTGCTTCAAAGTCTAGAACCCATTGAAGCCATATTATCACCTTGAAAAAACTGTCGTGCTCGACAGAAGCCAACACTGGAGTGTAGAACCAAGAATTAGAGAGAGAGATGGACTCTGGGCAGTAGAGTACTTTGGGCTCAAGCCTGTTTGGATTTTCTGCTACTTAAAAAAAAAAAATATATTTGAGGGAGCGATTGGGAATGTGGGAGTGGGGTTGGAGGCAGAAAGAGAGGGAGAGAGAGAATCTCAAGCAGATTCTACTCTGAGCGTGAGCCCAACACAGGCTTAATCTCATGATCCTGAGATCATGACCTGAGCTGAAACCAAAAGTCAGGAGCTTAACTGACTGAAACACCCATGTGCTCCAGGTTTTCTGCTACTTTAAAAACAAAAATTCCTTATGGGTAAGAGGCAGAAGATATTTAAAAGTTAGCGCTTAGGCAGTGGCTGCAGGAATGGAGAATGTCATTCTATGACACATTGCAGTGAATGTAACCCTCATTGACTTAAGAATTCAAGGAGTAGAGTTAGGGAGAAGTTAAGAACATCAGCCTTGTCAACTGATTCTATCAAGTGGTAAATGTAAATTTTATTAGCATGTGAGATTGAACTTACTTTGAAATTTAGTCTTTTCTAATGATATACTAAATTCAAATCCTCAGTAACCTGGTTGGCAGCATTTAGAAGTAACTCTTAGTTTACTATGTGACCTTCTATTTGGTCTTTATTTAAAATGCTAGTGTATAATTAGTGAGATTAGGAATTCTGAAATATATATTTTTCAGCTCCAAACTAGTGATACATAGATAAAAATCAATATACATGCAAGTGTTACAGCATTATTTCATCAACCAACCACCTAATTCTGCTTCTCTTGTAAGAGAGACTCACACATTCATGGTTCAGTCACTGTGTGCGACTGTTACTGATGAGCTCAGAGTCAAGTGAGACATTTTTCTTTTTAGTCAAGTGCTTCTGATAGTCATAAACTTTTAGAAGGTGTTGCACTTTTATTTATGGTAAATCATAGTTTTTTTAATATTCTAAGTTTCAGTTAAATTTCTATTACTCAGTAATCTTGAAATATTTCAGATTTTAATGGTTTATTAAACTCTAGATTTTTAAAATCTAATTTTTTAGATCATAAAGGTAACATGAAAAAATATTGAATAGCTGTGCTTTAGTTTTTATGTCTGCCCTCTGATTTATTATGATATTGAAAGACTTGGCCAAAGGGTTTTTCTTCCCTACCTGCCACCTTGATAGGCTATGACAGAGCTGATCACTGGAAAAAAAGGTAGAAAAAGTTGATGAGTTTTTTATTTAATGAAAGTTAACTACAATAAAATAAGCTTTCTTATTATGATAGAAATTTCTCAAAGGGCCCCAAAATAATGATAATAAAAAAATAAGTTCCCAGGGATTTATTGGTTATATTCAATTCAGATATAAGTAATTGAACAAGTACAGAGAGTTCAGTGCTCTTGACACCAACAAAAACATTACCTTGTGGAAGAAAGATAGGTCTTTCTAATTGTATAATAGTGGAAAGATACTTGCATAATTACAGGGCTCCACTGACAGCTGCTTACCATGTCCGCTAGCATACACTGCAGGTGGTAATTTACCCATGTGCTTTCCCTTCATTTGAATGGAAAACAGTAGGGGGTGGACTTATGAATCCCATATAATTGTAGACATTTTAAGCAACTATCATTGAAGTTTTCTTCATTTTAATATTGTGTAAAAATATGACTTATTATTTTTAACTAGACTTCCCTATCTGACAGAATCTTTTAAATACTATGCCTTCAATTTTTGTTTCCTTATTTTTTCTCAGAAATTATTACTTTTTGTTTTCATATTCCAAGGCATAAGTGAAAGGTAACAATGGGAACAAAATCTGGGTTAAGATATAGGTCTAATGAAAATGTTGGGTAAAAACTTGTCTTTTTTATTAACATTCCTAAAGGTAGTAAGTACAGTAGCATAAATATATCAAATATACAGTAATAATACAGTAGCATAAACTTATCAAATATACTCTGAGTTCAGAGGGCTTGAGTTTATAAAACTGCCTTTAATAATCATTTTATTTGCAATTTTTTTCAAAAGTGATTTAATAATATCCATGTACATGGAAGTTCCTGGCTCTAATCTCAACTAGCTAGAAGAGACCAAGACCAGGAAATAAACAAAATGGCTCCTGTACAACTATAATTGCTGGCTTAAGACTTCAAAGTCAAATCTGCACATGGTCTTAGAAGAGGTCTTTCATTTTACTTTCTTCTTTCTTTTTTTTTTTTTTTAAGATTTTATTTATTTATTTATTTCAAAGAGCGAGAGAGGCATGCTTGCACATACATGTGAGGTGGGAGGGTGGGATGTAGAGCAGAGTGGGAGGGAAAAGGACAAGCCGAATCCCCACTGAGCCCTGAGCCTGACTGGAGCTCCATCCCAAGACCCCAAGACTATGACCTGAGCTGAAACCCAGAGGCCGCTGCTCAACTTTCTTACAAACAAACAAACATAAGCAAATAAATGAACATCTTTATTGCCTAATACAGGGACAATTAAAAACATCAGAGAAGAAACTAAATAGAAGAAAGGTTTATTTTGGTCACTTACAGACTCAAATCACATTTCAACTGCTTTCTTTTTTTCTTTTTAATTTATTTTTTATTTATTTGCAGCATAACAGTATTCATTATTTTTGCACCATACCCAGTGCTCCATGCAATCCGTGCCCTCTCTAATACCCACCACGTGGTAACCCAACCTCCCACCCCCTCGCCACTTCAAACCCCTCAGATTGTTTTTCAGAGTCCATAATCTCTCATGGTTCACCTCCCTTTCCAATTTCCCCCAACTCCCTTTTCTCTAACTCCCCATGTCCTCCATGCTATTTGTTATGCTCCACAAATAAGTGAAACCATATGATAATTGTCTCTCTCTGCTTGACTTATTTCACTCAGCATAATCTCTTCCAGTCCCGTCCATGTTGCTACAAAAGTTGGGTATTTGTCCTTTCTGATGGAGGCATAATACTCCATAATGTATATGGACCACATCTTCCTTATCCATTCGTCTGTTGAAGGGCATCTTGGTTCTTTCCACAGTTTGGCGACTGTGGCCATTGCTGCTATAAACATTGGGGTACAGATGGCCCTTCTTTTCACAACATCTGTATCTTTGGCATAAATACCCAGAAGTGCAATTGCAGGGTCATAGGGAAGTTCTATTTTTAATTTCTTGGGGAATCTCCACACTGTTCTCCAAAGAGGCTGCACCAACTTGCATTCCCACCAACAGTGGAAGAGGGTTCCCCTTTCTCCACATCCCCTCTAACACATGTTGTTTCCTGTCTTGCTAATTTTGGCCATTCTAACTGGTGTAAGATGATATCTCAATGTGGTTTTAATTTGAATCTCCCTGAGGGCTAGTGATGATGAACATTTTTTCATGTGTCTGATAGTCATTTGTATGTCTTTGTTGGAGAAGTGTCTGTTCATATCTTCTGCCCATTTTTTGATATGATTGTCTGTTTTGTGTGTGTTGAGTTTGAAGAGTTCTTTATAGATCCTGGATATCAACCTTTTGTCTGTATTTGCAATAAATTGCAAATATCTTCTCCCATTCTGTGGGGTTTCTCTTTGTTTTCTTGACTGTTTCCTTTGTTGTGCAGAAGCTTTTGATTTTGATGAAGTCCCAAAAGTTTATTTTTGCTTTTGTTTCCTTTGCCTTTGGAGACATATCTTGAAAGAAGTTGCTGTGGCTGATATCGAAGAGATTACTGCCTATGTTCTCCTCTAGGATTCTGATGGATTCCTGTCTCACGTTGAGGTCTTTTATCCATTTTGAGTTTATCTTTTGTGTACAGTGTAAGAGAATGGTCGAGTTTCATTGTTCTACATATAGCTGTCCAGTTTTCCCAGCACCATTTATTGAAGAGACTGTCTTTTTTTCCACTGTATATTTTTTCCTGTTTTGTTGAAGATTATTTGCCCATAAAGTTGAGGGTCCATATCTGGCCTCTCTACTCTGTTCCACTGGTCTATGTGTCTGTTTTTATGCCAGTACCATGCTCTTGGTGATCACAGCTTTGTAGTAAAGCTTGAAATCAGGTAACGTGATGCCCCCAGTTTTATTTTTGTTTTACAACATTTCCTTAGCGATTCAGGGTCTCTTCTGATTCCATACAAATTTTTGGATTATTTGCTCCAGTTCCTTGAAGAATACGGGTGGAATTTTGATCGGAATGGCATTAAAAGTATAGATTGCTCTAGGCAGTATAGACATTTTAACAATGTTTATTCTTCCGATTCAAGAGCATGGAATGGTCTTCCATCTTTTTGTGTCTTCTTCAATTTCTTTCATGAGTGTTCTGTAGTTCCTTGAATACAGATTCTTTACCTTTTTGATTAGGTTTATTCCCAGGTGTCTTATGGTTCTTGGTGCTATCATAAATGGAATCGATTCTCTAATTTCCCTTTCTGTATTTTCATTGTTAGTGTATAAGAAAGCCACTGATTTCTGTACATTGACTTTGTATCCTGCCACGTTGCTGAATTGCTGTATGAGTTCTAGTAGTTTGGGTGTGGAGTCTTTTGGGTTTTCCATATAAAGAATCATGTCATCTGCAAAGAGAGAGAGTTTGACTTCTTCATTATCTCAGCTCCCAGAACACATTTTTTTTTTTTTTAATAGAGAGAGCACTTCTATGCATATGTGTGGGTTGGAGAGGGGCAGAGGAAGAGGGGGAGAGAGAATCTCAAGCATGGGGTCTCTATCCCAGGACCTGAGATCATGACCTGATCAGAAATCAAGAGTCAGTAACTTAACCGACTGAACCACCTAGGCAGCCTGCTCCCAGTTTTAAAAATAAATTGACATCACGATGAGGGTTGATAGTAAACATATTTAATGACTAGTACGGATGTGGGGTGCCTTTCCCTTTGCCCCACCCCTGCTCATGCTCTCTAAAATAAATAAATCTTTAAAATCAAACAAACATGCTGGTCAAGTGCTGAAGTCTGGAGCTTATCTATGCTGACCGTTAATATCTTAGCTATTGAATCCTGTAGAATTCCAAGGTGTCCCAGAGCTGTGGCTGCTGAGTTTACTGGGAAGCCCTCAGCAACAAATGGCAGTGTTATTTGGCGATATGGAAGTATATATATCTTCAAAAACTAAAGGATGAATGGGTGTAGAACCTATTTATAATTCACTTTAACAACCCCAGCTGGCAGAGAAGAGCACAAGTTGTTAGTAACCCAAATAAGTAGGCTTTGGATTTAATGTGTTTTAAAACATTTTATCAGAAAATTTAACAATTTGGAGTCATATCAGTATATATTTTACTAAAGTTCTGCTTCTGTAATTCTCCTAAAGTAGGAGCAATGTATGTCACCAATATCCACAGAGTGGAGAGAAGAGAACATGCTAGTCCAAGGACTTGGACTTGGCGTGGCCAAACAAACTTTGGACTACCAGTTCCATTTACTTGTTCTTGCAGATAAACAAAGATGCTGAAGAGATGGAAATGTGTTGATGAAAGTAAAAAAAAAAAAAAACAACAACAATAGTATTTTAACAGATGTGGTGTCCAGTTATGAATTAATAAAGACATTTTGAAATTTGGGGGGTTTTGTTCTTTGCTTTTTGGATAATGCTTGCATTTTTGTCAAAATTCAGTTTTCTTTTCATTTACTTCTTGTCTTCCTGCCTATTGGTGTCCTATTTAGCAGAAGAGATGGATGAAAGTATTTGGAAGAAAACAAGATGTGAGTGTGGCAAAAAACCTAGTTACATCAAAGCCTACAGAATACCAAATTATGGGTTTATTTTTACCTACTTTTTATGATCAGTACAGATAGAAGCCTCCAAATGGTAACAAGACACAAGTAATATCATGAAACGAGTGAGAATTATTTTGCCTAACTTTTCAAGATACTGCATTGTACCATGAGACATGTTTTTAGATACTTAGAACTGAGTGTGAAATGAATATCCTGAACATTTACATTTTAATTATAATCATGGTAGGTAAAGTCCTTTTCATCGTGTATTAAATTAAGTTAATGAACTTGGTGAGCAGAACTTGAACGAATCATCAGTTTCACTCCAATTCATTATAAAAGCTAGGGCTCGTTAATTCAGATTTCTATTTTACTTTATTTAAAGGAAAAGCAAAAAGTTTACTTCCACTAACCGCTCAGCTTGTTTCTTTACCACATAAGTGGTCATCTCTACGTTACAAATCACAGTCAGCGTGCAGTTTGGCATCTTACTATTTGTGTTTCTAATCTAATTCAGACCTGACTGCACTTTACAAAATGGTGAAAAGTTTCTCTTTCCCTCTGTTTCTTTTTCTTTGCTTCTTTCCTTCTATAGTCTCATTGAGGCATAATTAATATGTAATAAATCACACATATTTTTTTAAAATATTTATTTATTTATTTATTTATTTATTTATTTATTTGATAGACAGAGAGAGATCACAAGTAGGCAGAGAGGCAGGCAGAGAGAGAGAGGGGGAAGCAGGCTCCCTGCTGAGCAGAGAGCCCGATGTGGGGCTCGATCCCAGGACCCTGAGATCATGACCTGAGCTGAAGGCAGAGGCTTAAACCACTGAGCCACCCAGGCACCCCATGAATCACACATATTTAACGTGCATGATTTGATGTTTTGACATACACAGGTATACAGACACACACACACTGAAGAAACTATCGGCAAAAGCAAGACAGTGAACATACCCATCACCTGATAAAGTTTTCTTGTATCCCTTTGTCACCCTTCCCTCACCACCCCCCACTCCCATCCCCAAGCAACCGCTGATCTACTATGAAAGTATTCTTTATTCTGATAGTTTAGTATCGTGGATTCTGATTTTTATAAGGATATAGGAATGTCCAGTTTAAGGTGTTGAGTGTACAGGTGGATCAGCTTTATACAGTAAGCAGAACAGCATGAATACACTTCAACCAAGTAGATATAAGCTAAACAAATCCAAAATAGAATAAATATACTCTTTAATACTGATAGGAGCCATTTGATAACTATGGTAAACTAATGTTTGTTTTGACTGTTTTATTGACTGTTTTCAAGTAACTACTCGGAAACAGATCCTGGCACCTTGTATTTTCCCAGGGTAAAAAGACCATTGAGTAAAATCAAAATTCCCACCCTTACATGAAGACGTCTATTTGTGGATCAGTGCATAATGGATAGAAAAACTAAAGTAAATATTTACCCTCTGAAATCTGGGTCTGGTTGTTATTAAATGTTAAGGAATTCCCATTAGGTGGTATGAATTAGTCTTCATTTCTTAACCTTTTTTTTTTCTTCTCTTCTTCTCCTTACTCTCATTTTGGCCAGAGGCTGGAAAACAAGTACTTCATGGTGTTATTATAGTCACTGCACGCTTTCTAGTGAAGAGACAAAGGGCTGAGCAGCCTATTTCTGTCCTAGGCATGGGAGTGAGGAATAAAGTTATGTCGGTCTCTGTGTGTGTGTTTCTGAAGAAATATAATGAGAATAGAAATAGAATTCCATTGCTGGTGGTCTTATGTTTCTCAGTAAAGTAACAATAACACTTACAAAGTTGTGTTAAGGTGGAGAGGACATGCATAGAAGAATCCTGGTACATAATATGTAGTACTCAAATATGTTAGTTCTTGTTATTACATAAAAACCTTTATATTTTAAGGCTATTTGAATCAAAATGTATAAATACCTCCCAACCCCAACCTACTTGCCCTTTAGAAAATGGTTATTGATTTTTGAACTCTGGAAGCTACAGCCGTATCTGTTCAAGAAAATCTCCCGGATTGGCAGGCTATTGAGTTAGCTGCCTGGAAACAGCCATGAGTGGGGTCACTTCTGATTAGAAGTGACATCTAAGACTTTTTAAAAATGAGTTTCTTCCCAGCCTGCTCATGTACTCCACTTTATTGTTTATAGAATTGCAAGCCCTTTTACTTAAAATAGCACAGACACTGCATTTACTTTCTGGTGACAATTAATACAATTAAGAATAATTAAAAGTTCAGGCACTACTAATTCCCTCATAAAGTGTCCTTGAAGCGGATACATCTATGAGGGTTTAAAATGACACTAATTTCACACGGTATGCTGGCAGTTCCTCATCCTTGAATTATTTATCTTTTGTGAGGCGGTAAGGACAGAAATTGAGAGTTCCAGGACAGGCAAGTACATGATTTAGGATCTGACAAAAGTATTGTTCTGGTGGGGATGGGGAGGGGGGATTCCCCTGGTCCTTCCCTATAGTAATTCATAAAGCACAGATTTAAGATAAAATCTTTGTACATAACCACGTAACAAGTTATGTGGTCTGACTTGTGGAGATGGAGGCTGCCCCCAAATCTGTCTCCAACCACCTGTCATGAAATCTGACTTTTGGAATGAGTATTTTATTTCTTAGAATTGTCAGATTTAAAGATCAGATTTTAAGATTCTTCTTAATAGTACAGATATTTCTGAGAAGAGATAGGAACTCACATTTATTAGACAACTACTATCTGAGTTATGTTTATATTCATTATTATGATTCTGCAAAATGCTGGCCCAGTGCCCTAAAAGAGTTCAGTTACCAGGAAGCCTGACTTAGTGTCAGGTTGAGGAAATGTCAGCAGAGGATAGTAATGTCATGTGTGTGGGGCGGGGTGGGGCAGGGGGTCCTTAGAGAATTCAAAAGCAAACTTAGAGAGGCTTCCTCATTTTGCCCTGCATGTAACTGCTCAGAGGTTCTGTTTATTTGACCACTTTGAGGTCACATGGGGTAGCATAACTTTGGACATAATCATGTTGATACGGACATGTCTGTGAACCCAACGGAGAAGGTGAGAATTGAGGGGAGGCTGTGTATTTAGTCTAATGCTTGTGCAGAATTTGCCTTCCCTTCCACTGACCTTCACCGGTCTTCATTCAGTAAAGCTTCCCATCATGGCTTACTCTGTGATCTTCTCATTTCCTGCATGCTTTAGGGAGGGAGGTCTGGGTGGAAATGTCCTGTGTTATCAGACTAAAAGGAAGTCATGGATTCTGAACTAGCTATTTTAGTTCAAATATTACATATTTCTTGTTTTTCTCTTGAGAATGTTTTCTTGATTTTCTGGCAGAATTCAAGATGAATAGAGAAAACAAACAAACCCTCAAGATTCTCTAAACAAGGGTTTCTCCTACTAAGATTTTAAAATATTTTCAAGTTTCTTCTCATCTGTTTTATGAATTTAGACATTCTAGCCAGGTCAGAACATTCTTTTTAAATGTCTTTTTTTTTTCTATTAACTTTTGATTATGGTAGTCCCTATTAAGTTAGCTTGGTGGGAATATTTTAATAATTTAATACTGACTCTTAATAGGATTTCTGGTACAAAAGTCAAGGCATCTGACCCTGAATCAGAATGAAGGTACCTGGTCAAAACTGTTAACATTGACCATAAGCGGGGGTTTTATGTATTTTCTGTTACTGAGATGTTCGGTGACTGGAACAGGCTGAGTGGCATATTCTTAGTATGATGACTGAATATCCCATTTATTCTCTTTTAATCCAAAAAAAGTTAAAATTCAACTCCAAAGTCTATTCAGAAAAGTCCTTTAATGGAAGATTCTGCTTTTTCATAAAAATATTTATGAAGGAGAGTAAGTCACTGGATTATATAAAGCACAACAGGTTTTTAAGAAAGCTTTCTTATGAAAGTAAGTTGGACCAGTACTGATATTTGGGACAATGCATCCTGAGTTCATTCCCATTTGGAAATAAAAAAACAACTACCCTTTGAGATACAGGTCTTTTGGTCATGAACTCATGGGATCTAAAACCATAAATCACTTATAGACTAGAGAAATTAAAACTGCACTAAGTTGAAATGGAATTTTCTCTAATAAGAGAAATTATGAGCTAATTATGAGCTAATAAGCTCAGTGCTATAGAGTAACTTAAGAAAGAAAAGCTTAAGAGAGCTCATAATTAAAATGGTGATCTAAAAATTCTGATAAATAAGAAAATCTCCAACCTTGTTTTTTGCTTTCAGTTCTTGAACTCAGACACTATTTGCTTTCTTTCCATTTCCTTACCCGACCTCCAGGCCTGTTTTTCCAGTCATGTTCACGTATGAAGTGTGTTGACCTCTTATTATGTAGAGAGTAGGCTAAAATAAAGTAACGTGCATTCTCATTTAATCCTTACCGTCATCCTGTAATGCACGAAAGGGTGAGCTCTGCTGGAGGAAGTCTGAGAGGATGGATGGTGTGCCATTTTTAGGCCAAAGCTTTTAGGAAGTGGGTAATCTACACTCCATGTTCTTTTCCACTTTTTCCAACAGGGTAAAGATTACAAAAATGCCTTTCAAGATACTGGAGCCACAAGGCAGAAGAAGACTTTGTTGCCAAGGAGAAAATCTGTCCCCAGACCAAGGAGCTCCTGAAACACTTCCTCTTGTGTGTGACTCTGGTACTGTTTGAACTTACTTGTTAAGGCAGTAGTATTATAGTAATGTATGCTTATTTTCATTGTTTCCTTGCTTCCTTTCCCCAGACTTTATAACATATTCTGTTAGGACCTCTTAACTCTCTTCCTGTTGATGTAACATAGAAGATACAAGTTTCTATTTGTTATTAGAGTAGTTGTTCTTATTATCTTTCTTCCACAAACCTTTCCATAAGTTTTGACACATGCTATTTATACTGATTATGAAATAATGCTAATTTATGGTTATCCCTACCTTGAGAAAAGAGGTGAAAAGTTTACTATGTCTTAATCATTTTGTTAAAAAGTTGCTGATAGCCTTTTCAGTACATATAATTAAGAATGCAAAATGAAGATTCAGACTTAGACACATATTTTGTAAAGACACTGTATGTGTAAATGATTAGTTTACTACTTGGTCATTTAAAGAAAATGTGGTGCTTTTCACCAGTTCCAAGCTATGAAATAAACACTATGTATGAGTAAATTGGGATTTTATTCCTTAAGTGACACTAGCTGGATGACATTGACCAAGTCCCTTACTTTCAGTCAAACTTAGCTTCAAAAATATGGAAACATTTGATAACACTTACTCAGTGTTATCTCTCTATCCAAAGATGGCCTTGGTGCTCTCCATGTATTAATTCATTTAATCTTTAGTAAAACACTATGAGATAATACTACTTTGGCCCCATTTTACAAGAGGGAAACAGAAGAACATATATTAGAATTATGTGACAATAATCACTGAGCTCACTGGTAGCAAATTGGAACTTTGAACTGTCAGTCTATCTCCTGAGTAAATATTATTAATCAGTTTATTAGTGCTTTTCAAGCAGGAGTTCATCAGAATCATCTGGAAAGCTGTTATAAAACACAGATTTCTGGGTCTCACCCTCAGATTTTCCGATGTGGTAGGTCTAGGGTAGTACCTGCGAATTTGCACTTCTGATCAGTTCCCAAGTGACGCTGCAGCTACGGACCCAGGTGCCACAGGGTGAGAAGCATTCTCAGAATTTTGTATTTAAAAACATAATCGAAGGTTGAGGTTCCTGGGTGACTCCGTTAAGTGTCCCACTCTTGATTTCGGCTCAAGTCACGATCTCAGGGTCATGGGATTGAGCTCTGCATCAGGCTCTGCACTGAGTATGGAACCTGCTCACGATTATCTCTCTCCCTCTCCCTATGAGGCTTCCCCTTCTCTTAAAAAAAGACAACACATGGTTGAAGGTCTATCAAAATGGTTTTTTGTCTTTTTTTTTAGAGTCATGAAATACTTTAAATTAATTAAAGTATTGAAATGAAAGAATTGTCTTATTTGAGCTAGAAAGTATAGTAATTATGTGATAATTCATTTTCTTAGCTGATTACCATTTGAATCACACTCGTACTTTAACATTTTATGTTCATCTTTGGAAACACTTTAATTCTGGTTTACATGCAAATTTATGTGGTCAGGTTTTAGTACTTGCCACCTTGTTCATTCAAAAATATGGAAACATTTGATAACACTTACTCAGTTACTTGTTCTATTTTTTAAAGTTTTCTTGGGAAAACAAAACAAAACAAAACCAAAAACCACTTCTTCCCCCCAACAGCTTATACTGTGTGGCTATCTGACAAATTCTGTTTATAATCTTTGATTAAATTTTGGATATCATGTTTCATTTTCCTTGGATGTTCATTATAAAATCAAAGATGAATTTTTGAAGAGTTTAAAAGGAGATATAGAAAGTAGAAATAGAAAGCAATACCAAAAACATGTGAGAAAAAAACATGAAAAATAAATTAAGAGAATCTATAGACTATAGAGGAACATATTTTAAAAATGCAAATATAAATAAATTTAAAAATTGGTCACATATGCATGTATACATATATATAGGTGTATATACACACATATATAGTGATTTAGTACACAACATGCTTTCATGTATTGAAGCTGCCATGTAAATTGTAGAACATTTTATGTTGGGTCTTTTTCATCAGTTCTATTATAAGTTTTAGTTTATTTTCCACTGAGAAACTTTGATCCCTATTGCCTTAGGTTACAAGTGAGTAACTCTGAATAGAAACTGATGAAATAGAGACATTAAAGCTTGTTGATTTTTCTAATGTCAAGAGTTTCTGTTTTAAGGATCCAAGAAGAACGTTCCTTAGGATCGTTTGTCTTCCAAATCATCTGTGGCTTTGGAATCATGCACAGGGAGAGAAATTCTCAAATAGGAGAAGGATGTGGGTTAGAATGGCCAAGAAAAAAAAAAAAAAAGAATTAAAAAGTAAAGTAAGTGAAAGGACCATGTCCTAATTAAAACCACTTTTCTATCTTTCAAAATCCCCCAAATGCACACAGATGAAAGCAGGACTGCTTGTTTTATTAGTTGCCTAGCCAATCAATACCATCCTGGAAGCAACAACTGTATAAACACAAAGCCTCCAGCAAAGGCTTTGTAGAGCCACCTGCACTCTGATCTAAACTGAACCCGAGTGACATTTCAAACATTCTCATGAGAAGTTTTCTGCTTTCTCAGGATACGACATTCCACATTGCCCATAAGTTTATTGAAGTATGTTCAGCAGCATTTTCTTATTCTGGTATGTCTAGTGCAGTGTTTTCTAATCATAGCTGGAAAAATATTTCAGCCTTGATACTGAACATACAAAGTTCAGCTGAAAGGCTGTACTCTTTTCAAAGGACATGTAAGGAATTGCATCTGCCCTGATGATTACTATTGCATGTGTTCCTAATCAGTATCATTATATCTTTCATTTTTTTCCACATTAAGATAGCGACTAACAAAGTTGTATTTTGTTATGACATTTATCTTCTTGTGTACTACTAGAGTCAGGCAAAATAGGTACTATAGCAACTCAAACCAAAATGTGCTTAAAATAATTAGTACAAACTTTCAGAACATGTTCTTTGAACAAATCTAAAGCATTATCTGCTTGTTATTGCCCAATAGCTTAGTGTGATTGGAACTTTTAGTTAAAAATTGTTTATAGTTTAAAAAAAGTATTTAACACTCAATAACACTTTCTCTTTGCCAAATATTGTGGCAAGATTTTACTCATTGACTTATTTGTTTTATTATTTTATTATTACTTGTTTTATTATTTTATTATTACTTAAGTTTTATTCATTGACTTACTTTGCTAACAGAGTAAAGTAAGTATTGTTATGATTTTATGAGGAAAGTTAGAAAAGTTAAGCAACCTTCCTCAAATCCTACCATCAGTAGGTGTCTGAGCTAGAACTTGAATAGGATTTTTTTTACACTCACTGCTAATTTCAGTAGCTACACATTAACAGCTGAGTTGATGGTCTATTTATTGAATTTTGGCCTTTTTTTACTTAAGATAAATTGTGTGGTAATTATCCATTTGTAGTACCTAAAAAAAATCCATAACTGCTAATTAAAATAAAATCAACTAAAAAGAAAACTTAAAGGACATCCAGCCACCAATTAAAATGAAGTACAGCATTAATTGCATACATTTAAGCATTTTTGCATCATAACTACCCTTATATATGAGGCCACTAAGATTTTGTTATATATTAAATAAAATATCTCAATTAAAATACATTTTAGCTATTATCTTCATAAAACTTATAGTTTTACTTGTATATTAGTGAAGTGGGTATTCATTAAAGAAAATATTGGTAAATTGAATTTACTGGGTATCAGATTAATTCATTGATTATTATTCCATTAATGATGAATGGATTAACTGATTTATTAATTCACTTATAAGCATAGGAAACATGGCAATAAACATGATAGGTTCAAACCTCTCTTCCATAGAGTTTATATCCTAGCAGAGGACATATATGTGACAGCAACCAACTAGAGAAATAATTATTTAATTAAATTTGATGTTAACAGGTTGAAGTGCAGAAAGCTTAGAAAGCATTGACCCCAATACTTGACCTGGGGTGGAGAAGGGGTCTGGTAAACTTTTGAGGGAATGATAGTAAACTAAAATATGGATGATAAAGAGGATTTAGTTGGTAAAGGGAGAAAAATAAAGAATAGCAGAAGTGTTATCCTACTTAATTCTCTTCATAAATATGTACCTGTATTATTAACATCATGAAAGGCCCAAGTTTTGTGGGAGAGACAGGAAGCTCCTAAAATTTGGGGAAAGAAGCTTCTTAAGAAAAAGACAAGAAGATCTTCCTTTTATAAAATTTTACAGAAATAAAAGACTTTATGATCACATTGTAAAGGCCCTCCCCAGGGCCTCAAAAGGAGTCCATTGGTCCTTCTGAGGGGTGCTGAGGCTTAACCTTCATTTTCTTATGGTAATTTTACCTTAGGTGACTTCCCCATTTTACAGATGACGAAACATAAGGCAGTAAGTGACTACATCTGTATTCCTGTATAGGTCTTTCTGATTCCTGAAGAATTGTTTCTAACAGCTCTATCATACTTTGTCAGATACTTCATTAGCAAAACCAGAAATTATATGAGAAGCTTAGGCATGGCAGTGGATATGTTTTATACATTTCTTTGTTCACCTCAGCATAGCTCCAACAAATGGAGTAAAATATGTATGTCAAACTCAGTCAATTTTAAAAAGTTCGTGTCCTTGAATATAATAAATTTTATATAAGAGTGAGCAGTGGTACAAAGGGCTCAGGGTGAGGGATGCACTAGGGAAGGGTGGGTGTTGGAGGAGGCTTTGAGAGAGGAATCTTGCCAGATGAACACGAACAGTCTCCTTGAATTCACAGAAACAAACACCATCTCTCATCCTGAACAATTCTTTGGTAATGTGGATCCAGGAAGAATAGCTAGAAAATTATCCTGCCCTTTCTTAAACTGGTGATGACCTGAAATAAGACAGATCATGAACCATGTGTAAGTGAACTTCCTCACCTTCAGTCTACTGTAAAAACACGGTGTGTGGTTAATGATATACCTGATTTATACATGAATATTCCAAGAAACTCTTTCAAACAGTACAGCATACTTTCTACCTATTTGCTGGTGACTGAACTTCTTTCAACTAGGGGCAAAGGTTTCCATTTCACTAATTGAAAGAGAGGCTCAGGAAGTCAATGCTAGAATGCTAATTAATAAGGTATTTTAGCTCAAGCTCATTTACCTTAATCAGAGATAGTAGATTCTGTCTGGATGGAATCCATCCAGAAGAATGTTTCAAGGGAAAGGACCAAAGTTGGCTGACCCCGAAGCTTGAAGCAGGACAGGGACTCAGAAAGATGACTGTGATACAATGAAATCTCACATTCCATGATTCACAATCATACCAGGATTTTTTCATGATAGTTTACATACTGTGTACACAAACATACTATGTGTAGATATTTTTGTCAAGCATGAAAATAGATGTGAGTTGTTAGGTTGAAAATCTTTTGAGTCTCACAAATATAGGTAGGCTGCTACAGGTTCTTTATGGAATCTTCCCTCTCCCCCCCCCTTTTTAAAATTTTTATTTGTTTTAAAGATTTCATTTATTTATTTGACACAGAGAGAGAGAGAGAGAGAGAGAGAGAGAGAGAGAATGGGAGAGAGAGGGAGAGAGAATCTGAAGCAGACTCCGTGCTGAGCAGAGTCTGATGTAGGGCTCAATCCCACAACCATGAGAGCATGATCTGAGCAGAAACCAAGAATTGTGCACTTAATCAACTGAGCTACCCAGGTGCTCCCCTCTTCCCCCCTTTTACAGTCCATCATACTTAGACAAAAATTATCCCCAGATGATATATATGAAGAACAATCACCTTCAGATTCAGTATGACCAGAAAATCTAATCCAAAATAAATAAAGATGAATCCACACTTACACAAGTGCTAGTAAATTTAAAGAACACCAAAGAAAGTGGGAAGATTATAAAAAAAAAATCCCAGAGTGAAAAGAGAACTCACCTACAGAAGAATAGCAATTAGAATGAAGGATGATCTATCAGCAGCAACTCTGGAATCTAGAACACAGAAAAATATACCTTCAAAGAGCTGAGAGAAAATAACCATCAGCCTCGATTTCCAGCAAAAACACCTTTGAAGATATTTTTCAGAAAAATCAAAGATATTTTCAGAAAACCAGGATTTAAAAAAAAATAAAAAAATTTCCAGAAAACCAAGATTTTTTTTAAAAAATTGATATTTTCAGAAAAAAAAACATTCACTACTAAAATACTCTCATTTTAAAAAAATTTCTAAGAGATATTTTTAGGAAGAAGAGATTGAGTTTACATGCAAAAAGAAATACTGAATGAAGATAACTAAGACTAGCTGACAAAACAATAATGATTTCCATACATAATATATAATTATAACATAAATTAATGCCCTGTTTCCAAAAAGTTTTTCAGTTTATTAGACCTCCAATATATTGATGCTGATACTTTTTCACTGCCCTCTTCTTACTTCCACAGCTTAATCATTACAAATACTACTATGCAAATACTGCTATGCACATACCCTTGTCTTTTGACTTCACTTATTTCTTTGCACCGTAGTAGCAAAGCCAGCATGTAATTTGTTTGACTCATCACCAACTCAATACCTGGATCTCTGCAGCTGAATTGTAGTAGAAAGACAAGCTACTATGCTGATTAAATTTGCTTTAAATTAATGACAAAAAACTTAAGTGAGACTTAAATATTGCCTGGCAATCATAGTTTATTTCTATTTTCTATTCCTATGCCTCTATTTTCTATTCCTCTAACACTGTTTTTGCTATTACTTATTTTTCCTCTAGCTGTTCACATCTTTATCATCACCTATCTAGTCTCATTCCCTATTGTTGACATTGCTTCCGACTTCACTGGGAAAATAAAAGTATTTTATTTTTTAAAATTAATTAATTATTTTAAAGTTATATTTATGAGAGAGAGGGAAGAGTGGAGGGGGAGGGTCAGAGGGAGAGAAACTTAAGCAGACTCTGCACTGAGTACAGAGCCTGATATGGGGCTCAGTCTCACAACCCTGAGATCATGACCCGAGCCGGAAACAAGTCGAGTGCTTAACCAACTGTGCCACACAGGAACCACGCAAATCAAAGTATTTTAAAGAAAAATCTGTACACATATGTTTCATCCACAAACTGTCTTCTCATTTAGTCCTATCAGTGGACTCTCTATACTCCTATCTGAAACCTCCTCTCCTCTTGTGTGTTAGGTCCCATCCGCTCAAGCTACACAGGGACATCTTTCCAACCAAATTCTCTTTTCTGTTTCCTACATGATCAGTTTTTCTCTTAACTGTGTTGTCCGATTGCATAGAAACATTCTCTCTCTCACACAAACAGAAAGGAAAGGAAAGAAAACAACAAAAAATCTGGACTTTGTTTCCTCTACCAAGAACCACCTCATTTCTTTGCTTCTGTTCACAGCCAGTTTTTCTAAAGAACTTTCTGTATTTCATTCTCCAGTTCTTATGCACACACCCCCCTTTGTTTGCTCTTAAAACAGAAAAATGCTCTTATTATATGTGTATAGCTTGATTATTTTTCACAAATTGAATACACTTATGAAAATAGCACCCCGGACATAATAATACCTGCACCCCAGAGGCTTTCTTTATGTTCTCTTTGAGAAACAATTGCCTTAAATTGTCAGTTATCCTGACTTTTAACACCATAGAGTTACTGCATTTACTTTCATTTTTATTTAAAAAAATTTTTTAAAGCCGAACTCGTTCAGCTTTATTTGAAGATATTTTTCATAAACAATTGTGGTATTTCAGGCAGGGCATATGCAGACAGTCATTGACAGTATACAACAACTTTCAAACTCCCTTCTTCAATGGGCTATCAAAATCAGAAAGCTACTGTAAAACCCAATGAAGTCTTCAGGTGATGCTCTGAAC
The DNA here is from genome assembly GCF_964662115.1 of Mustela nivalis. Lineage (NCBI taxonomy): Eukaryota > Metazoa > Chordata > Mammalia > Carnivora > Mustelidae > Mustela > Mustela nivalis. Next base: position 71,743,881 of record NC_139020.1, read on the forward strand.
AGGGAAAGTTTAGCGTGAGGTTTGACAGTTAATGTTTGGCATATTGCTCAACAACTTTTCACAAGCTGACCCTGACTTTCAGGAAAAGAAATGAAAATGTCAGAACTATCAATCTGAAAATCCCATAAGCTACAAAAGAAGCTCTTTTGAGGGATGTCATCTCCATGGTGACACTGCAAAGTCCAGATTGCCTGACACACTGGGAACCATTTTGGGGGGGTCAAGTTCCAACAGGTCTCTGAGCTTTAGGGAGTCAAGTCTATGTTGAAGACAGAGGGAGAAGAGGATATAAAAAATGAATTTTAGTTTATCTACACCCTAAGGCAACTGTGCCAAAGTGGCTGACGTATGTAAAAATCAAGGAATCCCTCCTCCTGGGTACCAAGAGGAAGTTTCTCAAAACTAGAAGAGAAAGGTGCTTTTCCCCACTGTATCAGTCTAGCTTCCGAGATACTGTTAGTGACCTCTGCTCTTCCCCACAAACAACAATGAAGTGTCCTGTCTGCTAATGTCATAGCTTAAAAAAAAAAAAAAGGAAAACAAAATTCTGCATTTAAAAAATATTTTATTTATTTATGAGAGAGCAATGGGGAGGAGCAGAGGGAGTGGGACAAGGAGACTCCACACTGAACACAGAACCCAAGGCGAGGCTCATCTCAAGACCCGAGATCACGATGTGAGACAAAACCAAGAGTCTAACATTTACCTGACTGAGCCATGCAGGCACCCCCAAATTCTGCAATTTTATTAGATTGATTAAAAATAGAATTTCCACCTACACAGTCACCAGAAGTACAGTTAACAAACATGCACACACTTCATTTGGTATCTCCTACTTTTCTTTCTATAAGTAGAGTTACTCTTCTGTATCTGCCTTTTCATGCTTAAATTATGATATATACATTTTAAAATCCACAAAGTGTCATTTAAATAAGATGCAATGCCACCCTTGTTGTTAGTCTTCCACCAAAAGTGTTCTCGTCAAGTCATACATAATCCCACATTGCTCAATTCATTAGTCAAATATCACCCTATCTGATCTTTCTTTTATTTTGCATGTGTTCTTCTTTGTTTTCCTGACAGAATACTTCTGTCTTGCAGTTTTCCTCCTTCCTTCTGCCTCATTTTTGCTGGTTCCTTCTTTTCTCAATTTTCCCTCATTGTTCATGTGTCCCAGGGTTCATTTCTCGGTGGGTTAAAGCCTCTGCCTTTGGCTCAGGTCATGATTCCAGGGTTCTGGGATTGAGCCCCGCATCGGGCTCTCTGCTCAGTAGGGAGCCTGCTCCCCCCTCTCTCTGCCTGCCTCCTCTGCCTACTTGTGATCTCTGTCTGTCGAATAAATAAATAAAATTAAAAAAAAATAAAAAATAAAAAGTAAATTAAAAACATCAGAGTGATATTGACTCCCAGATTTATATCTCAGGCCCAGGAGTTTTCCCCTGAAATCCAGATTTGTATATGCAATGATATACCCAACAGCTCCACTTGGATGCCCAATAGGTATACTAAATCCAATAGGTACAAAATTGAGTTCGATTTTTATTCTCCACAACCTGATCCACCTAGAATGTTTTCCATCTCATTATTAGCAGCTTCATTCTTCCAGGTGCTTGAAGTCAAATACTTGGAATGATCCTTGACTCTTTGTCTCACAACATATCTAATTTGTCAGCAAATTTGTTCACCTTATAAAAAACATGTGGAGGAACACAGACTATTTCTTTTATTATTATTTTCTAATTAACATCCAGTGTTATATTAGTTTCAGGTGTACAATATAGCGATTCAACAACTCTATACATTACCCAGTGCTCATCACAATATTAAATCTCTTTCACCAATTTCACTCATTCCCCACCAACCACCCCTCTGGTAACCATCAGTTTGTTTTCAATCGTAAAGGGTCTGTTTTTTGATTTTTTTATTTTTTCCTTTTATTCTTTGCTTTGTTTCTTAAATTCCACATGTGAGTGAAATCATATAGTATTTATCTTTTTCTGATTTATTTTATTTAGTGTTACACCTTCTAGGTTCATCTGTGTTGTCACAAACAGCTTGATTTCATTTTTTATGGCTGAGTAATATTCTACTGTGTGTATAGATAGATAGATATAGAAGTAGATATATAGATATGACTCATTTTCTTTATCCATTCATCTTCCCATGGATACTTAGGTTACTTCCATAATTTGGTTATTGTAAATAATGCTGCAATAAATATAGAGGGGCATTTGTTCTTTCAAATTAGTGCTTTTTGTATTCTTTGGGTAAATACTCAGTAGCAGAACTACTGAATCATAGGTAATTCTGTTTTTAATTTTTTGAGGAACCTCCACTTGTTCTCCACAGTGGCTGCATCAGTTTGCATTCCCATCAATAGAGAACAAGGGTTCCTCTTTCTCCACATCTTCCCCAACACTTGTTGCTTCTTATATTTTAGACTTTAGTCTGACTGACAAGTGAGGTGACATTTCATTGTAGTTTTGATTTGTATTTCCCTGATGAACAGTGATGTTGAACATTGTTTCATGTGTCTGTGGGCTATCTGTGTGTCTTCTTTGGAGAAATATCTGTTCAGGTCTTCTGTCCATTTTTTAAACTCGGTTATTTGTTTATTTGGTATTGAGTTGTAGAAGTTCTTTACATATTTTGTATATTAACCCTTCATCAGATGTCATTTGCCAATATCTTCTCCTAAGAGAAGACAACTGAAAGGTTGTCTTTCAGTTTTATTGATTGTTTCCTTTGTTGTGCAGAAGTTTTTTTATTTTTATGTAGTCCCAATATTTTTTTTTAATTTTTAATTTTTTATAAACATATAATATATTTTTATCCCCAGGGGTACAGGTCTGTGAATCGCCAGGTTTACGCACTTCACAGCACTCACCAAAACACATACCCTCCCCAATGTCCATAACCTCACCCCCCTTCTCCCAAGCACCCTCCCCCCAGCAACCCTCAGTTTGTTTTGTGAGATTAAGAGTCACTTATGGTTTGTCTCCCTCCAAATCCCTGATATGAGGAAGTGGTGATGCAACATGGGGGCTTAAGTGGATAGGAGAAGAATAAATGAAACAAGATAGTCCCAATATTTTTGCTTTTGTTTTCCTTACTTCAGAAGCATATTTAGAAAATCACGGCTATCGCTGATGTCAGAAAAATTATTGCCTGTTCTTTCTTCTAGAATTTTCATGAATTCAGGTCTCATTTTTAGGTCTTTAGACAATTTAGGGTTTATTTTTGTGTGTGGTGTGAGAAACTCGTCCATTAAGATTTTTGCATGTTGCTGTCCAGTTTTCCCAACACCATTTGTTGGAGAGACTATCTTTTCCCCACTACATATTCTTCCTCCTTTGTTAAAATATTAATTGACCATACAAGCTTTGGTTTATTTCTAAGTTCTCTATTCTGTTCATTGATCTAGGTGTCTACTTTTGTGCTAGTACCATACTATTTTGATTTCTACAGCTTTGTAGTAGATCTTGAAATCTGGGATTGTGATGCCTCCAGTTTTGTTCTTCTTTTTAAAGATTGCTCTGCTATTTTGGGTATTTTGTGATTTCATATAATTTTAGGGTTATTTGTTCTAGTTCTGTGAAAAGTGCTATTCAGTTTTTTTGATAGATATTGCATTAAATCTGTGGAATGCTTTGGGTAGTATGGTCTTTTTAACAATATTTGTTCTCCCAATCCATGAGCGTGGAATATCTTTCCATTTGTTTGTGTTGTCTTCAGTTTCCTTAATCAGTGTTTTATATATTTCAGAGTACAGGTCTTTCACATCTTTGGTTAAGTTTATTCTTAGATATTTTATTATTATTATTTTGGTGCAAATGTTAATGGGATTGTTTTCAAATTTCTCTTTCTGCTGGCTGCTTCAGAAATGCAAAGGGTTTCTGTATATTGACTTTGTATCCCTGCAACCTTTTTAAACTACTGATTCAATTTTGTTGCTGGTAATTAGTGTGCTCAGATTTTTTATGTCTTCTTAATTCAATTTTAGGAGATTATATGTTTTTAGGAATTTATCCATTTCTTTTGGGTTGTCCAATTTGTTGACATATAATTTTCATAATTTTCTCTTATAATTTTTATTTCTGTAGTGTTGGGTTCTCCTCCTTGATTTCTGGTTTTGTTTGAGTCCTCTATTTTTATCAGTCTGGCCAAAGGCTTATCAATTTTGTTAATCTTTTTAAAGAACTAGTTGCTTGTTTCATTAATTTGTTCTATTGATTTTTAAAAAATTTTTAGTTTGTTATTTTAGCTCTAATCTTTATTATTTCCTTTGTTTTACTGGTTTTGAGTTTTTAGTCTGCTGTCCTTTTTCTAGCTCCATCATGTTGTTTATATGAGATTTTTCTTGCTTCTTAAAGTAGGCTTATTTTGCTATAAACTTTCCTCTTTGAGCTACTTTTGCTACATCCCAAGGATTTTGAACCATTGTGTTTTCATTTCCATTTGTCTCCAGGCATTTTTTAAAATTTCCTCTTTGATTTCATGGTTGACCCTTTCATTGTTCAGTAGCATGTTATTAGGTGTTTACAAACTTGGGATTTTCTACCTTTCTATTGAATCCACTCTTAAAATTTTAAAATGTCCCTTCTAATCTTCAATAATACTTTTGCCTTAAAGTATTTTTCTGATATCTTATAGGTTTTTTGGGGATGGAGGGGTCAGCATACACATGGTATATATTTTCAAAACTTTACACTTATAATTTCTGTGATTTTATTTTTAAAGTGTTTCTCTTATAAGAAAAATAGGTATTTTTTATAGACTTTTCTTGTGAGTAGCTCCTCCATTCACATTTTATGCAATTTCTTTTCTAATTGGGTTTAAATCTACTACTTATTATTTGTTTTTCTTGTTTCCCTTCCTTCCTGTCTCATTTTAAATAAAGCTTGTTTTTTAAAAATTATGTCATTTCCCCTTCCATGAACTTGTTAATCATATGATCTTTTATTCTTTCCTGTGATTTTTCTAGACCTACACTGTTCAATACAGTAAATGCTAGACACATGCAGCAATTTAAATTAAATAATGTTAAAATTTCAGTTCCTCCATCACACTTGCCACAATTCATGTGCTCAATAAGTCACATGTGGCTAATGACTGTAAAATAGGACAGCACAGATTATGAAACACATCTATTATTGCAGAAGTTCTATTCAGTAGTGCTGCACTAGGGATTTCAGCATGCATTCTAGACTCATTACAGTTTACCTTAAATTAGTACTATTTCCATTTCCTGGATAATGCAAGAACACTATGAAACTTTAACTCTATTTAACCCTTTTCTGCTTTTGAGATGTTATTCCATAAAGTTAAATTATTTCGATATTTTATCCCCACATGGCTTTGAATATTAAAGTCAATGTTTATTTAGAGTTTCTCAAATATCTTTCCTGTTGTTTTATTATTTCTTTCTATATGATTGTGCCTTTTTTCTGGGATAATATCTTTTCCACTTAAAGAACTCTCACTAGTATTCCCTTATAGCACCTAGAAATATTGCTCTATTGTCTTCTGGTTTCCATTTTATCTATTGAAAAATTGGTTGTCACTATTTTATTTTTAAAAATCTGTTTTTATAGATTTTTCCCCTCTCTTCTCTTTAATTTTCAGAACTTTTACTATAATATAGTAATTACTATAATGCCACCCTTTGGTGGCATTTTTTGTAGATATTTTCCTGATGTTTGCAGATATCTTTTTTTTTTAAAGATTTTATTTATTTATTTGACAGAGAGAAATCACAAGTAGATGGAGAGGCAGGCAGAGAGAGAGAAAGAGGGAAACAGGCTCCCTGTCGAGCAGAGAGCCCGATGCGGGACTCGATCCCAGGATCCTGAGATCATGACCTGAGCCAAAGGCAGCGGCTTAACCCACTGAGCCACCCAGGCGCCCTGTTTGCAGATATCTTGAAGCTCAGGTGTAATGTCTATTTTCCTAATTGGGAAATTCTCAGCCATATTTTTTTTCAAATATATCTTTAGTCCATTCTCTCTTTCGTCTTCTTTTGCGACTTCAATTAAATGTAATTCTATTTCTCATTTCCCATATATGCTTTCTTCTCTTTCTATTTCTAAATTTCTGTCCTCTTTTCTTTCCATGCTTCATTCTACATGTCTTTCCACTGATATATCTCTAACATGACTAATCTGTTACTAAGTCCATTCATGGAAATTTTACTATTGATCTTTTTCTTTCAATTCTATAGTTTCAATTTAATATATTTTTTAAAAGATTTTATTTATTTATTTGACAGACAGAGATCACAAGTAGGCAGAGAGGCAGGCAGAGAGAGAGGAGGAAGCAGGCTCCCCGCTGAGCAGAGAGCCTGATGCGGGGCTCGATCCCTGGACCCTGGGATCATGACATGAGCTGAAGGCAGAGGCTTTAACCCACTGAGCCACCTAGGCGCCCCTCAATTTAATATTTTTAATAGTAGTCTGTGTTGTGATAAAATTGGTCCTAAGGCCTAAATGTGTTCCCACCTTGCTTCTGCAAGTCAAGGAAAGGGGAAGGAGTTAGTGTGCCTAACAGAACTGCATTCTCTGACACTTTTTCTTTTCTCATTGACGATGATAATCTCTATATCTGGTAAAATGTGTTAACTAATATATTGAAATGTTGCTTGATGCTACTGGAGGGAGACATTAAAATAGCAATGAGTATTTTTTAATCTACTCTCGGTCTTCTAACATTCAACATTGGGAGCTGTATCACTACCGGCAATTACAAAAACTGCTTCTAACAGCCCAATTCTAGAGATACAACTGTCATTTTTGCTACTTTGCCCAGACTAAATGACCTCAATTCAGAATATTCTGATGTTTCCCTGATGCTCCTAAGACTAGAGTTGTTCTTTTTTTAGAGTAAGATTTATTGAGGTATAATTTACATACAGTATAATTCACTCATTTTAGTATACAATTCTATGAATTTTGACAAATGCACATCACTGTGTGACTGTCACTAAAATCACAATATAGAGTAGCTCCACCACATACAAAAATTTCTTATGCTTATTTGTAGTCAACTTTTTCTCTCAGCTCCAGCTCCTGGAAAACATTGACCTATTTTTTTGTCCTTATAGTTTTACCTTTTAGATAATGTCATAAAAATGGAATCATACATTATATAGACTTTTGAATCTGCTTCTTTTATTTAGCATAATGCACTTGATATTCATCTATGTTGCTGGGGTATTAGTAGTTTGTTCCTTTTAGCCAAGAGTTTAAATGATATAATCAGCAACTGTCTCTTACTTGAACTCTTTTAAAGCTGATTTATAAGTTGGAAGTATATAAATACCTACTTTCAAATCCCTGAGCATAACATCTGTCTGTTTCATTGGAAATTCACAAGGAGAATAAAAATTTAGGAAAAGCAATAAATTAAACTAATTAAGCAATCCAAATTTGAAGAATCTAAAATATGTTCATTCTATACCTTTTAAAGTTAAAAATAATGCCTTTATAAGTTTAGACTGTGAGTATATAATCTACAACAAGCATCTGGATCTGCCAAGAATGTTTGTATTCTCTCCATGCTTTCAGGAAAAGTTTAGGTTAGATGATTGAAAATTAAACATTTATCTGATTAATTGTTGGTTGAATAAATATCGAAGGACTTAAGCATTCACTATTCTTTATAAAGTATTGCTGTTATTTTATCCCTCAATCTCATATTGTCTGGTGATAAGAATATACAATCTCAGTCATATGACAATATTTTATTAAATTTTAATTTGATCTTACCTTTTAGTGTAACAAATAGACAGTAGAGTTTCAACTGTAATGCCATGCACGTATCTTTTTTCCAATTGTGTTTTATTTTCATTGATCCCATCACATCAAGTATATGATATTGAGCAGTATGTTTCATCCCTACTAATTGTAACAGGGTTATTCAAATGCATTAACCAGACAGTGCCTGCACATTATATTTGAAGTGAAAAAAAAATGCAGTCTTATGTTTTAATGGAATTTCAGAATTTTTTAATGCTTTCTGTGTTGTGGAATTAATTATACGATCATAAAATTTTTTCTCCTCAGAAGGAAGATTTTATAATTTGAGTGAAGAACTCAAAGAGCTCAAGTAGAGAATGATAGGATATTTTAAAAGGAAATCTATATATAAGAATTTTCCTACCACGATGAGATATACTAAAAAACAAAACCCTTTGAGTGGTCCCATCACACAGTTGTTATCACACCATTTTGCAAAAGCATCTTTCCCTTTTTGTCCCCTTGCTGACAAGCCTTGTATATTTTATTTGTATGCAAGTGAATGGCAGTTTATTGTGTCCCAGAGGACAGGGTATTAATGATCATTTGCTTCCTGCTGTGGGGCCTGTCATAATTTTGTAGGCAGAAGAGTGACAGAAGTAACGGCCAATCAGTATGCTAATACTGCCCGAGAATGGGTAGTTAGTCTATTTTAACCAACGTTTTTTTTGCCAAATCCTTAGGTAATTTTCATTAAAAAAATGCAATTTTTGATAGCATTGCAAATTGCTACATGGAGCCAGTTGAAGAAACCATATATTTCTTTTGTGTGGCAGTCAGACTTCTGTCTCAGCAGGTGCCTTCTAGGGAAAAAAAGAAAGACTTCTAATGTGAAAGCCCATTTTGGTCAGCAAGAATCAATCACTAAAACATTCAGCAATTTGTTATATCAATATCTTATCATGGAGAATTCTTTGCAGCATACGGAAATTAAATCTAGTCTCTGACAAGTAAATAGAAGGCAGAATCTTTAAAAATATTAGTTGAAAGCCAAATGTAAAAAATCCTGCAGATTTATACAGTGTGATGCCATTCATTTTTCTCTTTATTGTTCTGTTTCTTCAATTTTAGTGACATTTGTTTTTTTAAAGGAAAAGATATGCCTAAAGATGTTTGCTTTCAATGATAGCATGTAAATATTCAAATATTTTAGTAGCCATTCTATAGCGTACAACCTATAGTAAATGTACTGTTGACTAGGAAAAAAAGAGTTTCTTAGAATGATTTCTGAGTGTTGGCACAGCACGTGAACACATGATTACAGAGGGGATTAGTGGATTAAGGTATAGACAGTTGGTGGCCTTAAGGCAACAGATAAAAGAGCTCCACTTTCTCTCCATGAAATCACATTTTATTTTTACCCACATACAAACAATGCCAGATATGTAAACTAATAAAACAGAATTATTTTGAGACCACTATTTTCACTTAAATATGTTCATCATAGAAAACAAAACAATAATAAAAAAACAATAACAATTTCACAGATGCATATATCTGCATGAAATACAAGGTAATATAATTTAACATCACAAATACGTTTGAGACACTCTGATTTACCCCTGGGGCTGGAGAAAGAATTTTTTTCTGTATGTTAAAGTTTGAGCTTAGTTATTTCAAAATACAGACTTATTAGACTATGGTGATGATCAATGCTATCACCAGAAAAATGTGTTTATTATTTTTTAATAAAAATTAAGTAGATATCATATCAAATGCAATTTTACTTTTTGGAAAACAGAGAAACCTTGTTTGCTGCCTGCTGTTTTTTTATATATGCAAATCTTTATACATTACAGAAAAACCTAGCTGCCTTCTACAATCCCATAAACATTTTGCTGTTTTATGAGATGTTTGTAATAAATGTGATTGATGATTTTTTTTTCACAATTGCCTATTAGAAATACACTATTTTGTGATTAAATACTTAGAGATAACTCAATTCCAAGTCATGAGAATACAGGCTATGAAGTGACATGGATACCAAAATACTTGTTTAATCTAGTATTTAAATTTAGTTGTATATTTATTTTAGATAGTATTTTTCCTAGTTCACAGAGATTTTGCATTTCAATCAATTACAAACCTATCTAAAAAAAAATAGTGTGGCTTGGGGCAGGGAAATAGCTTTAAGCTGCGCACACATATAGTCACAAGGGTGAATAGCTATAATTATATTGGAGTGCATCCAAGAAATCAGCTATTCTGTTTACACTTATTGCCTCTTCAAATTTATGTGCACCTCAAGCAAACATACTGTAAATTGATTTTAATACTAAAAATTGTTGACCTTAGTATCATAGTTTATTGACTATTTTTCATGTTGTTGTTATCTTCCCAAAATTTAAAATTTAAATAAACATTGATAATAATTTATTATAATTTCAAACTATAGCTTTCCTCTTTAAGAGTCAAAAAGCCCATTGACTTACTGTGGTAAAAGTCAACTCATGAAAACATAAAAATGAAGTCTTGTTCTAAAATCCTTTAAAATTAGAATGCTCTCCTGCAGGCTACATTCAGAATGGACTGCTGTGGAGGTCTGTGGAGTTAGCCTGGAAGCAGCGTTGAGCCCCTGCCTAAACATCCACTGTAGGTTGGACTTATAAGAGAATGGATAAAGACAAAATTTGAACTATTCTTGTTTTAGGTGATGGAAGAAGAAATGTCATATTTATCCAGGTATTTGCCAAAGTCCAATTTTACCATTTAGGCCTATGAAGTATTTCAAAGATTCTTTTTTCTCCCTTTAATTTACCTTGAAAGAGAGACATTATTGTCTCTTTCCATGTTTAAGCCCAACAATAACTTCTGAATTTTCCTTTGGGTTATACTCTTTTGAATTTCATACATTTAGCATAACAAGGCAGGCCTAAAAATGTCTTCTATCATAGGTTTGTGATCTGACCCAGAAACCAAACTGGAAGCCTAAGGAAAGGAACCATGGGGTAAGAAACAAGCCCGATGATGGTTTGGGCAGAAAGACTTCCGTGGCTCATCAAGATTCATCTTTCAACAGGTGTGGACACTGGGTTTAGATACCATAGCCATAATTAGTAATAATTTTTTTCCAGTTTAAAAGGATATAATTGATGTATGACATAGTATATGTTTAAGGTATATGATGGGATGACTTGATATTCATATATAGGAATGTTTACCACTATAAGGTTAGTTAACATCTCCTCTACCTCACATAATTACCATTTTGTTATTGTCATTGTTATGGTGAGAACACAAAATCTTTATCCTCATAGCAACTTTCACACATACAGTTCAGTATGGCAGTAATAAATTTTACTTCCCCATGGATTCAGCTGTTTTGCATATATCTTTTTTTTTTTTTTTTTTTTTTTTTTAGTTACTGAGCAGCAGCAGCAGTAGATATTTGCAAAAGATTTTATGTTAAATATCTCTCCATTTCTCTTTAAGTAACAGAAGGTCATGCCCTTTGTTTCCATATTTACTAAGAGGATGTCCTTATACACTATCCTGGAAGAAGAGCTACAAGTCAGTTAATACGTCCTTCCCTTACCATAATCATTTATTCAAGATAATGTAATATTAGGGGTATCTTCTTGGCTTGGATTTGAAGACTGTTTAGCCATTAATGAACTGAGTAACTGGGGCAAGTTACTTAACCTCTTTTGGCACCGGTATCTTAATTTGTGATTCAGTAAAATAGTAGAATCTACATTACAGGATTATTTTAAAGATTAAAGAAGCAAAAATGCATAGCTAGAATTTTAAATAATATCTTTTACATATTATGTGCTATATAAGCATTTGCTTTTAATAGTACTAAAATCCATTTATTCAGTCACTCATTTAGTCACTGAATCTATCCACCTTTCTACTGTATTATTAATTCATTCTGGCACAAAGCTAAGCACGGCAGAGGATTCTGTAATGCATATACAGGGTGGCTTATGTCACTGAAGAGTCAGTTGTCTGATAGGAGAGTTAATACAAATGCCAATCTGTAACACATGATTAAAAATGGTAGGTACTTAGACAATATTGTGAGCGTTTAGAGGAAGAAAAATAAACTACAATTTATTATGTCATAATGTCAGGCTCTGTGCTAGGCACTTACATACACTACCTCATTAATCCAGATCCTAGATGGGATGAAAAGATTTTATCCTGCAAATGATGATTAATGAGTCAAAAAGAACTGGTTGGTTTGGAATTTAAAGACAAAGGAGAAAATCATTCCATTTTGAGAAGTGTGCATACACTGTAACACATAGGCCAGGACAGGGAAAAGACAAAACAGCTCTGTTTGGTGAGAACAGAATTTGCAAGGAAATAAATAGTTGCTGTGCCATCACCCAGGGGTTCTAGAATAATGTAAGGGAGACATTCCAATGTACCATATATATATATATATATATATATATATATATATATATATGAAAGCAGTGTATATTAGATTAGTATAATAGAAAATGTGTAAATAGATTAGTATATTAGATTAGTATAAATAGAAAATGTGACAGCAAATATGCAAAATAAAATAATACAGATATTTTTATACAATGTGTTTGATTATAAATATTTTCTGCCAAACTAAGTGTTGGGAAGGCAGTTAATAAATTTATCATTTTATAAAAGTCTGATTTTTAAAAAAGTTTTTGTTTGGTTCTTGTAGGAAGACAATTATCTATGAATATTTCACATTTCTAATTTGAGAATAGTTGAACAAGGAGATATTCCAGATAGTAAAGTTTATAGACATCTGTCCTCCAGACATGGTTCAGGGTAGTAAAGATAGAAACATCTCTTCCACATCTCCAGAAAATATTTGCCAATATTACAGAGTGAAGATAACATTCCTCTTTCCCTGGGGGAGAGAGAGTTGAGAAAATCATTAGCAGCCCTATATATGATCAATTTCTTAATTTTTTAGTTTCCTCTTCTATAATGCTCCCCATTGTATGTGCAAGTACACTCTGGCCCCTAATACATTGTCCTTCAGGGATTGCAGCTTGGGAAACAAACACAAAATGTTGCTATGGCTGCTGCTTTTGCTTTCAGTAATAAGTGTTTGTTTCTGACCCATAGGTTTTATGTTTTCTGTAGATAAAATATGTTATCGTGCCATACATTTATATATATATGTATATATATATACATATATATATAAAACTATATATAACACATATATAGTATTTGTGTTATGTGTGTATGTATATTTTATATATATATGAAAGTGACCTATTAGCTTATAAATAGGGTACATTTTAAGACTCTTTACAGTTTCTGACCCTAACAGTTCTTGTCACAGAGGCTGTGTCACATATTATCTCAATCCATCCTTCCCTCCCCAGCACTCAGCTAATCTGTTTTTCTATCCTTTTCCATGGAGATGTGGCCTTGTAATGAAGTATTACCAGTGGAAGATACAGAAGAAATGGTATACCATTTCTAGGTTAAGAAAGTTAAGAACAGACAAGTCTTATCTATGCACTTTCTCTTTTCCTTCCTGCGGACTCTGGAAACTTTGTTGAAGATGGAAGCATCTCAAGATGAAAGGGATCTGTGTCCTGACAGACCCTGTGGTCCAACTATATTGGACTGTGGTATGATCAAACATTAAGTGTCAAGCTGCTAAAATCTTCCAATTGTTCGTTATAGAAGTTAATCACCTTTGACTTTGAAGATTTGATTTTAAAAAATCTCATTGGTCTCCTTTGCAGAATTCTAGAGAAAAATTCATTATTCTGTCACCTGGTAAGTAAAGAGAAAGGGCACACATATACTTTACTTTATTGTACCTGTAGGGGTTTGGTTAGCCAGAGGGAGCCGTTTGGTTGTAAATTTAAGATTGACCCCGCCACTCCCAGAGGAACTTGCTTACAAACCCCGGATATAGGAGCAGGCCAAGCTGGATGGAGACATCCAATCAGTGGGGCGCACACATATTTGCTATGGTGAATTAGAATTCAATTGGCCACCATATTGCTGACCGAGGGTGACTGGGCAGTTTTCCCTGTGTGTTGCAATCTCATTGGCCACCTGTGTGTGGGCTGGGATCAACCACCTCTATAAAGGTTAGTCTGTGAGGCAGGGGAGGAATAGTAATAGCCTGGGGTCGTTGGGAGCAGCATTGTCGGAGAGTGTCATGGGGAGCCTGGGGATCTTGGAAGCGGCCTCGCCGGGGAGCATTGCAGCCAGGAGCATCGTGGTTGGGTAGGGGAATCGTTGTCGGGTAAGGGAATCGTTGTTGTCGGGTAAGGGAAGTTGTCAGGGTCAGTGTCCTGGTCGTTGTCCCCTCTTTGTAAGAGACAGCCCCTACTGGTTGGTTTGATTTTTGATGTGATGCTTGGTGCGAAATAAAGCTTTGCTTGACTTTCGCTTTGTGTCAGTCTCATTCCTTTGATCACAGACCCTAACAGATCCTAACAGTACCAAGTGTACTTTAGGGTAACTGAATAGTTAATGAAGAAAAATTCCTCCTTTTAGATGTAATTTACTAATGCTAGATTTAGAATATTAAGTGATATTAATGAGTTATGGTTAATTTTTTAGAGATATTATAATTAAAAATAGTCCTAATGCAGGCTGTCTGTGTGACTCAGTAGGTTAACTGTCTGCCTTTGGCTCAGGTCATGATCTCAGGGTCCTGGGAGTGAGCCCCACATTGGGAAGCAGGGAGTCTGCTTCTCCCTCTCCCTCTGCTTCTCACCCCTGCTCATGCTCTCTATCTTTCTATCAAATCTTTAAAAAAAAATAGTCTTTATGCTTAGCAATTAATATTGAAATATTTATGGATGGAAAAAAACAGCTTCTTTTAGTGAGCTAATTTTTCTATAAACTATAAATAAATACAGAACAAGAGTTCTCCAATAGGATAATAAAGGGTTATAGTAAAGGTATATAAAAGCATAACTGAAGAATTTCTTAAAATGAAATTTAGGAAACCATAACAAATAAGAACTTGAGTTTTAAAAATTAGAGTAAATGCATTGAACATGCAAATGAAAAATGTAGAGAAAGAAGAACAAATACAAAATGAAGCAGAAGACAGGGATTAATAGAGGTAAAAGGAAAAGTTTTAAAATTAGGAGACAGGTAAAATGTAGAACAAATAAATTCAAACTAGCTAGCTGAAGTAACTGAAAAGACAAACTGCTTGTTAACCCAAATAAAGATTTAAACAGTGAAAAAGAACAATTAAATAAAATTAGAAGAGAAGGCTACTAGCCATGAACATAAGAAGCTAAAAGAGCAAAAAACCCCCCTCAAAACCCATAAGACCCTTGCGAACAAATACATCTAAAAAAAGTTACACATACATACTGTATATGTTATAAACATATAAATATTGAAATGCAAGGAATTTCAATATTTAGAAATATGTTGTTAAAAAAGAAAATTGTAAATTATCAAAACTTATTAGGGAGAAGAAATTACCTATGAAAAGTTTAGAAAAGCAGTTAAAGAGTCTCAGCTTAAAAAAAAAAAATTAAAGTTACCAGGGCCGTATGGTATCAGATATGATGGAAATCTCCCCAACTCATTGGATGAAGCCATTATTACCTTTATACTGATGCTTGAGTAACTAGTAAAAATAAAACAGAACGAAACAGACTCACACCAAAACTATAGACCAGTCTCATTAATGTAGGCACAAAAATTAAATAAATTTCTGGGAAATCAAGACTAAGTATGATAAAAAAAAGTATACATTGCACACGTTAGTATTTATATCAGGAAATGCAAAAATCTTTAAATATTACTCAGCCATAAAAAAGAATGAAATCTTGCCATTTACAACATTGTGGATAGAGCTAGAAAGTTTTATAATCAATGAATAAGTCAGTCAGAGAAAGACAAATACTATATGATTTCACAGACATATGGAATTTAAGAAACAAAACAGCTGAATAAGGAGGGGGGAAAGAGAGGCAAACCAAGAAACAGACTTTTAACTACAGAGAACAAACTGATGGTTACTGTAGGGAGGTTGGCAGGGTTGGGGGATTGGTTAGATAGGTGATGGGTATTGTAGTGATGAGCAGTGGGTGTTATATGGAGGTGATGAATCACTGAATTCTACACCTGAAACAAATATTACACTGTATGCTAACTAACTGAAATTTAAATAAAAACTTAAAAAAAAATAAATATATGTGTGGAAGTATAAAAAAAATCTTTATATATCAAGAAACCTTTCAACCTAATCTGTAATATCATTCAATCAATGAAGAAAAACCATATGATCATTATTTATATGTGCTAAAAATTATTTGATAAGCTCAGAGGCTATTCCAAATTAAAATTGCTCATGAAATGGGCAAAAGAGGCTTATACCAAAATATCATAGAGACCCCTAAAGTCATCAACAGACATCATTGTAAATAATAGAATATTAAACCTATTTCTACTAAAACCAGGAACAACACACAAATGATTGCTTTCTCCCTTAATATTCCATATTGTTTATGGATTTAGTAAATACAATAAAATATGCAATTAAAATTGTAAATATTTGGATCTAGAAATAAATACCAATGTACATGGATCCTTTATATGTGATAAAGCAGATATTTCAGTTTGGTGTGATACAGATGGTTTATGCTCAAAATTGCAATCATACAACTTACTATTCATCTGGGATGAGAAACAAATCTAGACAGACTCAAATGTAAATATATAAATAAAATCAGAATTTTAGAAAAAATTTAGAAGACATCAAACAGGAACATGAAATGATTCTCTACCTCTCTGGGTAGCAAAAAAAATTCTAAATTATAGTAATAAAGTCGTATCACTTAATGCACTTCATATTGGGAAAATTAAATCAAGATAACACCTGCTGCTCATAGAGATGTAGTATTCTCACACCTTGCTGATAGAAATATGAATTGTTGCAGCCCTCTTGAAAAATAAACAGATCTTTGTATTAAGCAATATGACCCTGGAGACTGCATACCAAACAAATTAAAATACACCATAAAAGTATTTTCTTACAAGCATGTCTCTTATAACATTTTTCTGGTGGAAAGTAAAAAACAAGTGGCTGTGCATGAAGGTAGTGGAGAAAGATTGAATAAAAGTTACTATAATAATGGCATGATATTCATACCATGGTGTATCTACCATCTGTGTTAAAGAGCATTTAAAAGAAGGCAGTAATTTCCATATTAAATGACAAAAATATGAAATTGAGCAGTGGAAAAATGTGATCCTATTATTAGAAATAAATTATATATATATATATATATATATTTATATAAAATTTGCCTACCTATAGCCTGTGTATCATCTATATATCTCTATTATGTACCTATGTAACTTTATTTCAATGAAATATGAACACCACATAAAGTATGAAAATGTACACAGTCGGTTTTTAAAACTGGTTACCTAGACTTTAATTATCTTGGAAAATGAAGGGTAGAAGAGAGGTTAAAGGACCAGAATAAGAATCAGAGTAAGAATGAGGGGGAGAGGGAAGAGGAGATCTGATGTATATGGTGCTTACAAAGATCATGAATCAGTCATTACAATGTTAATAATGATTATCTTGAAGTTATGGGTATTCAAATGATTTTTACTCCTTTAAATCTGTAGCTTCAGATTTTTTGTAACATGGATGTGTTCTTTTCATAATGGGGAATTCAGTGATTTTTATTCGTGGGGAAAGGGAAACACAACAATACTTAGCAAAAAATCCTGTTTGAGAAATGTTTATGAACAAAAACTTTATTATAAGATTGAGAACTGAAACTGAAAACCCAAAGAACCAGGGTTGGGTAACCCTCTCTAAACAACGACTGGAAGAAAAGTGCCAAGGTCCAGACTCATGGGACAGGTAGCTAGATATTTCCAGGAGAAAGGCACAAGATTATCAGATCTTAATGCCATTATTCTTTACATAACTAAGATCTTATTATCATTAAGCATGCTAAACTTCCCATGTACATCATTCTGCAGTAAAAAAATACACTGCAGGGCACCTGGGTGGCTCAGTGAGTTAAACCTCCAACTCTTGGTTTCAGCTCAGGTCCAGTATCTCAGGGTTATGAGATGGAGTTCTGACTCAGGCTCAGTAGGGTGTCTGCTTGAAGATTCTCTCTATGCCCCTCCCCCCACTGGCTTGTGTACACACTCTTTCTCAAATAAATATATCTTTAAAAAAATATCTTGCTTTTGTTCACATATACCTGCCTTAATGAGAGTTGTCTTTCATCTTGTATTTCTTTTTTTTTTTTTTTTTAACTTTTTATTTTTTATAAACATATATTTTTATCCCCAGGGGTACAGGTCTGTGAATCACCAGGTTTACACACTTCACAGCACTCACCAAAGCACATACCCTCCCCAATGTCCATAATCCCACCCCCTTCTCCCAAACCCCCTCCCCCCAGCAACCCTCAGTTTGTTTTGTGAGATTAAGAGTCACTTATGGTTTGTCTCCCTCCCAATCCCATCTTGTTTCATTTATTCTTCTCCTACCCACTTAAGCCTCCAGCGATTTTGGATCTCTTCTAATTTAGTTAAAGCATATTTTTCTGGGGTTGTTGCCACCCTTTTAGTATTTTACTTGCCCCTTCATTTACTCTTATCTGGCCAAAATGACAAGATGTAAAAATTCAACGCAAAAAAAAGAACAAGAGGCAGTACCGAAGGCTAGGGACCTAATCAATACAGACATCGGTAATATGTCAGATCTAGAGTTCAGAATGACAATTCTCAAGGTTCTAGCCGGGCTCGAAAAAGGCATGGAAGATATTAGAGAAACCCTCTCGAGAGATATAAAAGCCCTTTCTGGAGAAATAAAAGAACTAAAATCTAACCAAGTTGAAATCAAAAAAGCTATTAATGAGGTGCAATCAAAAATGGAGGCTCTAACTGCTAGGATAAATGAGGCAGAAGAAAGAATTAGTGATATAGAAGACCAAATGACAGAGAATAAAGAAGCTGAGCAAAAGAGGGACAAACAGCTACTGGACCACGAGGGGAGAATTCGAGAATTAAGTGACACCATAAGACAAAACAACATTAGAATAATTGGGATTCCAGAAGAAGAAGAAAGAGAGAGGGGAGCAGAAGGTATACTGGAGAGAATTATTGGGGAGAATTTCCCCAATATGGCAAAGGGAACGAGCATCAAAATTCAGGAGGTTCAGAGAACGCCCCTCAAAATCAATAAGAATAGGCCCACACCCCGTCACCTAATAGTAAAATTTACAAGTCTCAGTGACAAAGAGAAAATCCTGAAAGCAGCCCGGGAAAAGAAGTCTGTAACATACAATGGTAAAAATATTAGATTGGCAGCTGACTTATCCACAGAGACCTGGCAGGCCAGAAAGAGCTGGCATGATATTTTTAGAGCACTAAACGAGAAAAACATGCAGCCCAGAATACTATATCCAGCTAGGCTATCATTGAAAATAGAAGGAGAGATTAAAAGCTTCCAGGACAAACAACAACTGAAAGAATTTGCAAATACCAAACCAGCTCTACAGGAAATATTGAAAGGGGTCCTCTAAGCAAAGAGAGAGCCTACAAGTGGTAGATCAGAAAGGAACAGAGACCATATACAATAACAGTCACCTTACAGGCAATACAATGGCACTAAATTCATATCTCTCAATAGTTACCCTGAATGTGAATGGGCTAAATGCCCCTGTCAAAAGACACAGGGTATCAGAATGGATAAAAAAACAAAACCCATCTATATGTTGCCTCCAAGAAACTCATTTTAAGCCCGAAGACACCTCCAGATTTAAAGTGAGGGGGTGGAAAAGAATTTACCATGCTAATGGACATCAGAAGAAAGCAGGAGTGGCAATCCTTATATCAGATCAATTAGATTTTAAGCCAAAGACTATAATAAGAGATGAGGAAGGACACTATATCATACTCAAAGGGTCTGTCCAACAAGAAGATTTAACAATTTTAAATATCTATGCCCCCAACGTGGGAGCAGCCAACTATATAAACCAATTAATAACAAAATCAAAGAAACACATCAACAACAATACAATAATAGTAGGGGACTTTAACACTCCCCTCACTGAAATGGACAGGTCATCCAAGCAAAAGATCAGCAAGGAAATAAAGGCCTTAAATGACACACTGGACCAGATGGACATCACAGATATATTCAGAATATTTCATCCCAAAGCAACAGAATACACATTCTTCTCTAGTGCACATGGAACATTCTCCAGAATAGATCACATCCTTGGTCCTAAATCAGGACTCAACCGGTATCAAAAGATTGGGATCATTCCCTGCATATTTTCAGACCACAATGCTCTAAAGCTAGAACTCAACCACAAAAGGAAGTTTGGAAAGAACCCAAATACATGGAGACTAAACAGTATCCTTCTAAAGAATGAATGGGTCAACCGGGAAATTAAAGAAGAATTGAAAAAAATCATGGAAACAAATGATAATGAAAATACAACAGTTCAAAATCTGTGGGACACAATAAAGGCAGTCCTGAGAGGAAAATATATAGCGGTACAAGCCTTTCTCAAGAAACAAGAAAGGTCTCAGGTACACAACCTAACCCTACACCTAAAGGAGCTGGAGAAAGAACAAGAAAGAAACCCTAAGCCCAGCAGGAGAAGAGAAATCATAAAGATCAGAGCAGAAATCAATGAAATAGAAACCAAAAAAACAATAGAACAAATCAACGAAAGTAGGAGCTGGTTCTTTGAAAGAATTAATAAAATTGATAAACCCCTGGCCCGACTTATCAAAAAGAAAAGAGAAAGGACCCAAATAAATAAAATCATGAATGAAAGAGGAGAGATCACAACTAACACCAAAGAAATACAAACTATTATAAGAACATACTATGAGCAACTCATCTTGTATTTCTTTCTGGCATTTTAGTAGTAGTTAACTGTCTTGTGGTCTAGACCAAAGTGAAATTGAAAAAAATCTGTTTCTTAGACTATTATAGAAAGGAAATTTAAATCCTGATGGGATGTTGAAATCATGAAGATAAATAATGTACTTGAGGGTTCTAGCTGTGCTGTCTCCAGTAATATTTTTACCTCTGAATTTACCTTCCACACTACAACATAACACTGAACTTTGGAGAGGGCTAATTAATGTCTTTAATTACATCTCTACTCCAGATTTCTCCTTTGAGCTCCATAAGTCTTTATCCAAAACTTTACACGGAATGTATTCTTGAATACTTCAAACTCCAGTGCACCAAAAACTCAAACAATGACTTCCCAGCTGGTGATCGTCTCCCAGCCTTGGCTTTTTTCTAGGATTCCCACTTTCAGTAAGTAGTATTACCAGTTGAACAAGCTGGGAACCTAGGAATTATCCTAGACACAATTTTTGTCACCCTCCCACACATTCAATTCATTAACAGTTCTTTTGATTTCTTCACTTAAACGTCTCTCTAATTAATCTATTTCTACTCTATCAACTCTTCCAACACAGCATATTCACCATCTTGGATACTTAATCCTAGTCCCATTCATTCTGATAAATTTTTTTGTTTTCCTATTCCCCACCGCCAAGATTTATACTATGATCTTTGATTATACAGTCTCTGTTTGTGGTTTCATGATTTTGAGCTACTACATTTTAAGATTCTATATATAAGGCTCTTTCTTTTAAATAAACATGGGTTATATTTAAGTTTTCTATAAATGTGGTTTGTATAGAGTCTCTATCCTGAAATAGATGGACAGTTGAGCAAATGTGATATCATATATAGGAACTATGAAATAATAGGAAATGATATTGAAGAAATATGTGCAAATGAATAGAAGCCATTTTCATTGGCTTGAAGGTTCCAGGGGAAGTTTTAGATATTAAATATGGCTGCATATTTTGCAAAACCTAGTATGGGGGCTTGCACTTAGTGGGTGCATCATACATAATGAATTGAATGTGTGATTTCAGGAAACCTTTGCAAAAAATTAACATTTACTATACAAGCATTACATGTTGAGCTAACTACTCTTGTCCCTTTTTATATCAGCAAAGGAATGAAATCAAATAAGGGCCCTCATATATGAGGACTATATATAACACATTACTATAGCAATATATATTTTCTTTGAGATTAAATGTGAAAAAATTTGTGCCTACAAAAAATAAGTCAATTTAGACTTAACATATTAACTTGGGAAGACATCGGATCAAATTTACTAGGTTCATTAAGCTTAGGGAATTAAATTTCAGAAATCTGTATTTCTTCCTAATAGATTCCAAGGGTAATATTTAGCAGCCTGTCAAATATGTGCTTATTTATTATGTAAATTGACGTTACAGATTATAACAAGCAACTAGTTTTAAGTAGTTTTTTTCAGACTCACCAAGTGTTTATAATCTAAAATTTTAATAAAGTTGTGCAATACCAAGCATGAGTCCTCCTTAGCTTCAATTATACAAAATCTCAGACTATCATGGAGTTACTCTAGTACCATTCCTGATTCACCAGCTGTGTCTTGATCGGGTGGATTGCTACTGAATGGTATTACTTACAGTGAAGCTACAAATATTTATATAATATTGTTTCTTACATAAGAACACACAGTCAGTTTTTCTTTAGTAGTCTGGATTTTGTGACAGATGTAATGAATGCAGAGGAAATTACACTTATTGGTATATTTCCAAGAAATATCTCAATACATATTAAAGCAACTCTGAGATTGCAAGTAATTAAAATAGCATGCAGATGGAAATTTTATTTATGTTTTAAAAATAACAAGACACAGGTAATAAAGTTACAAAAGCTCTCGTGCATGTCATAATAACTAGAGACAACAGTTAGATAATAGGATCCAATCACAACACTCAGATTGTTAGCCCTAGCTCTTTCAGTTCTCATTTCCCTTATAGATAGCGATGGTCTATACTGTGAAATGCTGAGTATGAAATGACTTTCCTACCTTCAAAAGAAGCAGTTTGACATTAACTGAAGTTGTCTCCTTTTCACTCACTTTCTCTTTCTGTCTCTTGATTAGGCATTGCCTCTATCTAAAGTAATTAGATTTACTACCTATTAAATATAGACATATTGTCATTTACAACACCTGAATCAATGCATTTCCAACAACAATCAATCTGAAGACAACACAATTTAAAAAAAAAAAACAAAAAACAAAAAAAAAACACTAACAGATTTCATAAAAATCTGGCCAATCAGGCTATGTCATTTGGGACTGTTAAATGCAACTGTAGTTCAAAATAATAAACAAAACTTTTAGTCATTAGTGTTTTTAAGCGTAACTATCCTCATCCAAGATTTTGTGGTTCCAGAGAGAATCTAATTATTATTTTCTATTATTTACTATTTAGGTGAAATCATCAACACAATGAAGTAAATTGGTATACAAATTTTAGAAATGAAATGCATGTGGAATGAAATATAATGACAAATTCTCTCAGTGTTTAAAACATTCAGCCTGGTAAGACTTTATCTTTTCTTGAAATTATTGTTTAGAAATGACTTCCCTTTAGCGTGCAATTTAGCATGCAATTAAACATTGTCAGATTAAAGACAAAGAATGAGACTCAGTGGAAAATGTTCAAATCAGTGGATGTGTGGGTTGTCAATAGTCAACCATGCCTTTTCTTGTGGCTTTGATAGATGCCCTAGATTACCACAAGATTGGCTATTCCCAACCCTTGATAGGTACCAAGGAGTGCATGTATCTCTGTGTTTGTGTCTCTCTCTATGTGTGTGTGTGTAGGGAATAGTTTTAAAAATTTGGGATTTCTATGTAATAAGTCATATTATCTTGGTCAGTGGAAATTTACACAGTAGGAAAAAAATCAGAATTTAGATATTACCTAAATTTTTATTCATTTTGGCTTGTTTCTGGCAGTTATCAGAATATTCTAGGACATGCTTTATCTCTGATCTTGGTCAGAAACAGGCATAGGTGCCCTCTTGTGAAACACAGAGCCGACACTGGAATACTCACATTACTTCATATATTTTTTTGGAGATAATGTGGCATAGTGGAAAAAGCACAATGCTGTACTAATACTGAATTTGGATCCAAGCTCTATCTTTAGTACTGGTGTGGATTTAGATTGCTATTTATCTCCTTGAATCAAAATTGCCTCCTCTATGACATGGAGATTGATGATTGTTTTCTCCAGTCTTATAATAAGATTTAGTAATAATAAGCATATAGTGAAGAATCAATTATTTCCCTGTTATATTTATTACTTAGAAGCGGATCTTGAAATGGTAGTCACACTGGTTACAGGAATATTCCTACATATAACCTCCTTCTCCTAGGATATTAAGAATCTTTTCTGACTTGAGCCCAACTGCCACTTTGGATTTCATTTATTATCTCTATCTATATGGGTATGAGTATGTATTTGTGTTTAACAACCATCAATCTTTTACTTTTTACTTAACTAGAGAAAAAAAGATACTGCTTCTTTAAATAGTATAAGACACCTGATCATATATTGATATAACAGTTGAACCTATCATAGATCTTAATATTTAAACTTTGAGAATATTTGCAAATTCAAATATATTTTATATCACTTCAAATACATCTATTAAACCAATTATTCTTAAATATTTCTTGTTTGGATAAAACATACTATTCTTCCTCCCCTAAAATCACCTCAAAATACTATTTTTGAGGGAAAAATGAGTGACAAAAGCCAGCCAATTCTAGTCCCAGGCATGTGACTTACTCCCAGGAAAGATTAATTTTTTTGATTTTATTAGAGTTTCATGGACTTATAGCCCAGTCTTGGAATATGTGAACTTTGATAGCCAAGTAAACTTTTCCTCTCTTTTCCTTAGTACAGAACATGCATCCTCTACTTCTCTCCAGTGTTTTATGCCACATTTCCTTTAGAAAACCTCATAGGATTTAGGCAGTCTTATAGGGACAACTTGATGAAACCACTTCCATCAAAATATTCTTCCAACAACCTGCATGTAACCAACATTTTCAGTGTTCTCTCATATTGTAATGGAATATATGTGCTTCCATCCCTACCTCTTCATTGAACCTGCTTTTCTTAAGGCAACCAATAGCTACCATATTGCTAAACCCAACGGTTATTTCCTTCTATCCTCACGTTTTCTGAACTTTCATAATCTTTGACATATTTTCTTCCTTCGATGTCTTTTTTTTTTTTTTTAAGCTGTCCTCCTTTATTTAGTCCCTAAATAAATACTGAAGTATCCTAATGTTCCATCCTGGGAAGTCCTCTTTTTAAATTCATTTTCTTAAGGAAATCTCATGTAGTTCTGGGACTTTGAAGTATTATCCATACTCTGATCACTCCAAATATGTAACCCCAACATCGATATAACTCTTGATTTCCAGACTTATATATACAACAGTCCATCTGATGTCTTCACTGCAATGTCAGGTGGGCAGCCTAAACCCAGCAAGTCTACAGAAGAACTTTGGATTCAGATTTCTCACCTAATATTCCTCCTGATAGCTGTTGATGGAACCACATCCACCAATAGTTCATGCAAAATTCCAAGTCAGTGTTCACCTCCCTCTTCCCCTGTGTACACAACAGTCTAGCAGGACACCAGGTAATGCTGTCTCTAAATATTTCATGATCTTCACCTCTACTTTATATTTCCAGTGATATAATCAATTACCCTGTCCTGTGTTTCTGGTTTCCACTCTTTTCCGCCCCCAATTAATTATTTACAGAGCAGTCAGAGTAACCATTTTAAAACATGAAGCAAATCATAACTCTACTACGTAACACCTTCCAAGCGGTTTCCATTTGCACTTAAAAAATGAAAACCTTTTACTGTGTCTTGCTTTTCTAAGCTCAATTATCCTTTCCTGTCTTATCGATAGGCCAGGCATCTTTTTTGTTGTTACTATTGTTGTTTCTAGAAAAAGACAAATGAATTCTAATATCAGATCACTTGGCCTGGTGAGTCTCTTTCTAATATTTGCATGACTGATTCATCTCATCACTGAAGATTCAACTCAAAGATCACCTCCTTTCCATAGTGAGGATTTCTATGAATATTTACTTAAAATACATTCACCCTACATATAAACATCACTATCACATAGCCTTTGTTTATTTTTTGAGTGGAAGGTAGTAACAGCTGAAGTTAATTTTTTAATTTATTTGCGAGAAATACACTGAAGGATATGGTGGAAGACATGGTCTAAGGAAGGTGTAGGTCTCAACAGAAGGCACCAGTAGCTATTTCATTAATAAGAATTTCTCAAGTAGTCCATAAAGCCCATGAAGAATCAAAATGGCCTTCCCTGACAATTCTTTTAACACATTTAAGGACACACAGACATCCCGACATTTCTGTCAATCAGCTTGTGCATGGGGGTGAAAAGCAAACAAAGCTAAATAAGGCTATTCTATTCTCTGTGGTTTTTATTTTGTAAATACTGTCTTTTCATCTTTTAAAAGATTTTATTTATTTATTTGACAGACAAAGATCACAAGCAGGCAGAGAAGCAAGCAGAGAGAGGGGGGGTGGGGGAAGCAGACTCCCTGCTGAGCATAAGGCCTGATGTGGGGATCGATCCCAGGATGCTGGGATCATGACCTGAGCTGAAGGCAAAGGCTTTAACCCACTGAGCCACCCAGGTACCATGAGTCTTTTCATTTATTAAGAGAGAAGATCTATAACAAGATTGATCTCCCTCACATACAAGTATCAACTCTAACTAAATGTTTCTGAGTATTCTTTGGCACATTTTTGGAGATGTCCTACCAAAATTTGCATCCCTTAGTCTGTTCTTTAGGGCTGACCAAACTACATAGTTTCCAGTCTTCTGATGAGTCTCATGTATAGTGATCAAACTCTTTGGATCATATTTATATAATATGGGTCTTGAGCAAGTCTGATTAATTTTTTTTGACCCAACCATTTAATACTTTTTTGTTAGAAGCAGTAACCTTGGGAAACTTAATATTGTCCTCTGACCATTAGGTTACTGACATTAAGGGAATCTGGTCTTGTTTGAGACAACTTTCTGTTGCTGAATTTGCTGACACCTATGAAGACAGAAGGAAAGAAAGGAGGTTTGGTGGGAATATTCTCAGACAGCAGTGCAATTCCAGGAAAGCTTTATCATGCTGGAAGCCAGAGTCATCAATTAGAAGAGTCATGCATCCAGTTGTAATGGACCAGCACCAATAGCCCTGCTGTGCTCAGACAAGCTGGAAGCAGCCTGTGGGAAGTGTGACCTCTGTAATTGCTGCAGTAGATCCAAAGGAGTCTTCTGGGTTTCTACCTATAGAATTTCTCTTATTGTCTGCTTCTTATATGAGTAATAAAAATTAAGAGCTACTTACTTACTTTTCCTAACGAAACTTAATTTTTTGACCACTTAACAGCTGTTCAGAATTCAAGTATTTCCCATCCTGACCTGGCTAATATCTCCCTGGGCACCCCTGATATGGTATTATTTGTTAATATATCTAGGAATAGACTTGATATAGACTGGGTCAAAAAATGTATATGTTTAGCTCTCACAGATAATGTTAAATAGTTTTCTTAAGTAGTTTAACCAATTTGCACTCTCATCAGCAATGTATGAAATTTCCATTTTAACCCACATCTTTTTTTTAAAAAGATTTTATTTATTCATTTATTTATTTGACAGAGAGATCACAAGTAGGCAGAGAGAAAGAAAGGAGGAAACAGGCTCCCTGCTGAGCAGAGAGCCCAATGCAGGGCTCAATCCCAGGACCCTGGGATCATGACCTGGGCTGAAGGCAAATGTTCTAACCCACTGAGCCACTCAGGTGCCTCTTATCCCACATCTTTAACAACACTTGGTGCATTCTGTCTTTGAAACACAAGGTATTCTAGAAGATAAGCAAAGATATTTCATTGGCCTTTTAATAATTGTCCATTTCCCTACTATTTTGAGAATCTTTAGTTCAGTTGTCTTTATTGATTTGTGTGAGTTCTCTCTATATATTCCAGATATGACTTCTTTGTTAAATATACGTATTGAGAATATCCTTCATTCTTTTTTTTAAATAAAAACTTTTTTTAAGAGAAGTTTTAGATTCACGTAAAATTGAGGGGAAGGTACAAAGATCTCCTATATACTCCCTATTCCCACATATGTACAGCCTCTGCCATTATCAATATTCCCCCCAGAGCAGAATATTTGTTACAACTGATATACCTACATTGACACATCATAATTACCCAAAGTCCATAGTTTACATCATTGTTCAGTCTTGTTGCTATAAATTCTGTGGGTCTGAACAAAAGTATAATGACATGTTTCCATCACTAAAGTATCATAGTGACTTATTTTCACTGCCCTAAAAAAATTCTGCATATCACCTATTTATTTCTTCCTCCCCCCAATTCTAGGAAACCACTGATTTTTAAAAAGTTTTCATGGCTTTGCCTTTTCAAGAATATCGTATAGTTGAAATCATATAGTAAGGAAACTTTTCAGTTTGTTTCTTTTCATTTAGTGATATGCATTTCAGTTTCTTCCATGTCTTATCATGAATTGATTGCTAATTTCTTTTTAACCCTTAATAATATTCCATAGTCTGAATGTATCACACTTTATCCATCGCCTACTGAAACATCTCTGTTGCTTCCAAGTTTTGGCAATTATGAATAAAGCTGCTATAAACTTCCACATACAGACTTTAGTAAGTTTTCAACTCCTTTGGGTAAATATCAAGAAGTATGATTGCTGGATTGTGCGCTAAGTGTATATTTAGTTTTAGAAGAAAACTGCCAAACCATCTTCCAAAGTGGCTGTGCTATTTTGCATTTCCACCAACAATGAATAAGAGCTCTCATTGCCCCCTAACCTCACAGGCTTTTGATGCTGTCAGTGTTGGGATTTTGGCCATTCTAATGGCTATACAGTGATATCTCATTGTTTTAATTTGCATTTCACTAGTGACGTGTGATATAGAGTATCTTTTCATATACTTATTTACTATTTGTATATCTTCTGTGGTGAGATTTTAAAAATGAGATTGTTTTCTTATTGTTGAGTTTTAAGAGTTCATTATATATTTTGGATAACAGTGCTTTATCAGATGTGTTTTTGGCAAATATTTTCTCCCAGTCTGTGGTTTGTCTTGTTCTGTTCACATTGTCTTTCACAGAGTAGAAGTTTTTCACTTTTTTTTCTTTTTAAATATTTATTGATATTAAATACTTATTGATACATTGAGAGAGAGAGAGCATGAGTGGGAGAGAGAATCTGAAGTAGACACCATGCTGAGCATGGAGCCTGATGCAGGGCTCAGTCTCATGACCCTTAGATCAAGACTTGAGCCAAGACCAACAGCTGGACCCTTAACCAACTGCCCCACTCAGACGCTCCCAGAAGTTTTAGATTTTAAGGAAGTCCAATTTATCAAGTATTTCTTTCATGGATTTTGTTTTTAGTGTTATATATGCAAAGCCATCACCATCCCCAGGGTCATCTAGTTTTTCTCCTGTGCTGTTTTCTAGGAGTTTTACAGTTTTGTGTTTTAAATTAGGTCTATGATCCATTTTGAGTTAATTTTTTGAAGGGTGTAAGGTCTTTGTCTAGATTCATTTTTTTCCTTGTGTCTATTTGTTGCCATTTGTCGAAAAGAATATTCTCACTTAATTGTAATGTTTTTTTTTTCCTTTGTCAAAGAACAGTTGACTATTAACGTGGGTCAATTTCTGGGCCTTGATTCTGATTAATTCATCTATTGTGTATTTTTTGCCGGTACCACATTATCTTGATTACTATAGGTTATTTTAAGTCTTGAAGTCGAGTAGTATAAGTCCTCCAACTTTGTTTTCTCCTTTAATATTGTTTTAGCTATTCCAGGTTTTTGCTTTTACATAAAAACTTTTTGTCTCTATCCACAAAGTAATGTGCTGGATTTTAATTGGGATTGCACTGAATATACAGATAAGTTAGGAAGAACTGACATCTTGACAACATCAAATCTTCCTATCCATAAAAGATGGAGAAAATCACCATTTATTTAGATCTTCTTGGATTTTGGTCATCAGGTTTTTGTAGTTTTCCTCATATAGATTTTGTACCTATTTTTAAGGTTTATGTCTATTTCATTTCTGGGGGTGCTAATGTAAATGGTATTATTTCAAATTTCAAATTCTACTTATTCATTGCCAGTATGCAGGAAAGTGATTTGTATGTTAACCTTATATTCTGAAACCCTGGTATAATAACTGATTAGTTTCAAGAGATTTTTTGGTCAGTTTTTTCAGATTTTCTACTTAGATAATGATGTCACCTATAAACAAAAGCAGTTTTATTTCTTGTTTCTCAATCTGTACACCTTTTATTTGCTTTTGTTGCCATATTGCATTAGCTAGAACATCCAGTATGTTGGAAAGAAGTGGTAAAAGGGGACAGCCTTACCTTGTTCCTCATCTTGTAGAAAAGGCTTGAGTTTCTCATCATTAAGAATGTTTGAATGAAAGAAACAGAATGTTTGGATGTTAGCTATAGGATTTTGTAGATATTCTTTATCAAATTGGGGAAATTCCCCTCCATTCCTAGTATACTGATAATTTTTATTATTAATGGGTATTAGAATTTTGTCAAATGCTCTTCCTGCATTTACTGATATGATCATGTAATTTTTCGTTTTTAGCTTGTTGATGTAATGGATTATAATGATTGATTTTTAAATGTTGGAATGTCTTTGAATACTTAGGATAATTCCACTTAGTGATGGTGTATAATTCTTTTATACATTGTTGGGCTCAATTTGCTAACATTTTGTTGAGGATTTTAGCGTCTGTGTTCACAAGAAATTGGTCTATAGTTTTCTTTTCTTGTAATGTCTTTGTCTGGTTTTGTTATTGCAGTAATAATGATGGCCTCATCAATGAGTTAGGAATATTACCTTTACTTTTACTTTCATTATTGCTTCCTAACATTAAACAAGGTCAATATCTGACTTTAAAGTTTACTTTGATATCATAGTAACTACATTTGTAGGTATGTGTGTGTTAAAATAGGTACATCTTTGGATCTGTTGTGTTTGGTGGGGCACCCCTTTAATTTTAAACTTTTTGTTTCATTATATTTAGTGTGTCTCTTGTAATAGCATATAGTTTTTTTTAAAGCTCAATCTGACAATCTTAGGCTTTTACTTGGAGAGTTTACATTTGATGTATTAGTTACATAGTTGAGCTTAATTATATTTATTGTATGATGATTTTTTTGTTTGACTTATATGTTCAATTTCTTTTTTTGCTTACCTTCTTCAGAATTAATGAAATATACATATATTATAATTTCATTTTTATCTATTAAATTATCAGTTACATATCATCTTTCTCCTCTTTTTGTAGTTATCTGTCCTAAGTAACAGAACATGTCCTTGTCTCATGAGCATATAAAACAAATTAGTATTTTTACTATTTCCTGATAGTGCTAGAGTTTAACAATCTTTTACCACATTTTCTTCTCTTCCTATATTTTGTGTTAGTGTGTCATATATGTTTAT
Source organism: Mustela nivalis (assembly GCF_964662115.1). Lineage (NCBI taxonomy): Eukaryota > Metazoa > Chordata > Mammalia > Carnivora > Mustelidae > Mustela > Mustela nivalis. Next base: position 71,775,116 of record NC_139020.1, read on the forward strand.
TATATAGTTTTGCACACCAGATCTTTATCTTTTAGTGCTTTGTAGTGTCAGAATTTGGGAAATACATTTAAATGGAGACTGATCCCTACTCTTCCTTCCAGGAAATGACTTTATTTTCTTTATTTTTTTAAAGACTTATTTATTTATTTGAGAGAGAGAGGGAGAGTGAGTGATGGAAGGGCAGAGGGAAAGAATCCCAAGCAGACTCCCTCTGAGCATGGAGCTGGCTGTGGGGCTCAGTGTGGGGCTTTATCTCACAACCCAGAGATCATGACCAGAGCCGAAATCAGAAGTCAACCACCCAACTGACTGAACCACTCAGGTACTCTGAAATGTTTTTATTCTTTCGTAAAGGTTGTAGGCTTTTGTTGTGACTTTGCCCATGATAAAGTCATTAAATGACTCATGAAGAACATCTGTCTTGTGCCAAGTTTCCAATTTATCACACCAGGGCTTTGAAATTATAAGTGCTTTGTTGTTTTTTTATTCCCCTTTAGATTATTTTGCTATATCACAAAACATTCCCTCTTGTTGGGGTTCCCTCGGAGGGGTGGAGGCGACTGGACCAGCCGGAGGCCCCTTCCCGGGGCTGAGCGGGATGGCGAGTGTCGCGAACCCAGACGCACCAACGGACGACACCAGGCTCGAGGGATCTGTCGAAGCAGGATCTCACTTTATTGTGCGGAGGCACACCTTATATAGAGCAGCAGAAGGGAAGTGAGGACAGAGGGGGAAAAGCCAATAAGATCGGGCGAGAGGAGGAAGTGCCATAGGTTTCAGGAACCAAAACTGTGAAATTGGCGCCTTGTTGGCCGGAAGAGACGGCAAGCCGGCACCATCTTTATTCTGGGCTGCACCCTGTGGAGGCACCTCTAGTTATGTGCCTTATATTTCCCCCTTTTGTTTTTGTAGGCATGACTTCTGTCTTAGGTTGCCAGTGACAAGACAACAGGCTTACCCGTCATTGAGGGTCATACAGCATAGGTATGTCCTCTGTCTTAGGTTGCTCTGTGTCTCTCATTGGTCTTACCCATCACTGAATATCATACTGCTACAGGGGGGCATCTCCTTTAAGGCCTGTCTTAGGTTGCCCCAACCGATATGGTGTCTTACCCGTCATTGGCCAATAAAGATTAATGATAGATTTATTTATCATGGGTGGCCAGTCTCTGGTAATGTACTTGAACATTCATTAACTGAATGGCTTCCATCCTTTTTTGTATAAATTGAGTTAGCTTATTGATAAGGCAGGGGCCAAAGGAAACGACAAGGAGCAGAATAAAGGGGGAGCCCAGAAGAGGGAGGAAGTATGGGAGAAGGCCACCGAAGCCGGTCCCGAACGTACTGTTCCACATCTCGCGACGCCTCTTTTCCAGGTCTTCTTGTAGTTTTCTAATTTTATCTTGAACTATGCCCGATTTGTTGGCATAGAAGCAGCATTCCTCCTGGGTCGCCGAGTCCCGCAATAGTGACTTGTGCATGAGCCAGTAGGGTCAGGAAGGGTCAGTCGAATGATGATATTATCATCTTTCGACTGTAGATCTGTGGGTCAGATAGGGAGAAAAGGTTCCTCAGAGAGTTGTGGGCTCTCTGGGTCTGGGTTATTGTTGTTTTCTGGGGCTGGGAGGTATTTGATGTCTCGTGCGGGCACCCAAATAGGCTTCTTTTCTTCCGGGGGGAATATGCATCCAAACCCTCTACCTGTAGTGAGGAGGGGGTCAGGTCCCCTCCAATACCCAGTCAGGGGGTCTTTCCATCTGACCGATATTGAGGTATAAGGGGTTATGGCGGACCAGTGTCTTTGGAACGCTGTCAAATTATCGTATTTTGAAAAATTTAAAATATTAAGGGTGAACAGTGCCCTTTTGAGTTGATCATGTGGGGGAAGGGATTCCCCCTTTTGTTTTTGTAATTGGTCTTTGAGGGTACGGTTTTGTCTTTCCACAATGGCTTGTCCTCGAGGGTTATAAGGAATGCCGGTGGAGTGGGAGATGTTCCATTCTGAGAGGAAGGTTTTAAAGGTTGTGCTAGTAAAGCAAGGACCATTATCAGTTTTAATTTGTTTGGGGAGTCCTAGAGTGGCAAAACATTGTAAGAAATGGCTGACAGCATGTTTAGTCTTTTCGCCGGCATGGGCAGTTGCCCAGAAAGCATGTGAACATGTGTCAATGGACACGAAAACAAATTTAAGTTTACCAAAGGAGGGGTAATGGGTTACATCTGTTTGCCAGAGGTGATTGGGGAGTAGCCCCCTAGGGTTGCACCCCGGCCCCTGGAGTGGGGGAACTTGTAGGAAAGGTTGATTTGCAGGTTCGAATGATTTTTTTGAGATTTTTAATGGGTACCTGGGGGAAGCGTTGATGGAGTCCCCTCCAATTGGTGTGTGTAAGTTTATGGAAGTGAGCAGCCTCTTCTACAGAGTAACATTGGGGAGTAGATGCAAGTTGGTCGGCCAAGGAGTTACCTTGGGATAGGAAACCCGGAAGTCCTTGGTGTCCCCTGAGATGTTGAACGTATATTTGGCTGGTTCTTTGTTTTAGGAGGGTTCGGGTTTGGATCATAAGTGGGGTGATGGGGTTAGAATCTAGTTTGATGTGAGCGTCGATTAGGTTGGGTAGGAGGTTTACCACATAGAGGCTGTCAGAAAATAAATTGAGGGGACCCTTAATGGTGGAAAGGGCTAGGACCACAGCATAAAGCTCTTTAAATTGTGCGGACCCCTGGACCAGGTGGATGAGAGATTTCTGAGGGGTAGGGGTTCTATCAGTATCAGAGTGAGGGGGGAAGATCACTACTGAAGCTCCTACTTTTCCTCCATCTGTAAAGGCTGTATGAAAGGATGGATCTGCTTGGGTGATGAATAGCATGGGGATCTTCCACTGCAGCTTACCGAAGGAATTCATCTATTTATAAGGCCCATAATGGCAATCTATATTTCCGGAGAATCCTTCTAAGGCTATGGCCACCCTAGCATTATTGCGTTGGAGCCATGTGAAGTCCTGAGTTCGGTAGGGAATAACAATGCTACTTGGATCCTGTCCAAATAAATGGAGCGAATTGTTTCTCCCTTTCGTGATGCAGTCAGCGAGTTGGTCAGTCGCCGCGTATACTCGTGGGGTGCCCCCCACTGAAAGGTGGATCCATTGAATGGGTTCTCCTTGTTGGGCTAATAGTGCTGTCATTAGGGATTCCCCAGGGAAAACATATAGAATTAAGGGCACGGAGGGAGTGAATCGCTTTAAGGTAGATTTATCAATGGCCCGTTGGACCTCATTGAGTGTTTGGATATGTTCTGTATTTAGAATGATATCAGACGAAAGATTTGAGCCCTTGAGTAGGTCAAATAGAGCGGTGAGTTTCTCAGTAGAAATAGAGATCCATGGCCTCATCCAATTTATTTCACCAAGTAGTTTTTGTAACTGAGGTAGGGTGTACGAGGGTTGAATCTTTAATTGGGGTCTGATCGGGGACACTGTATCCAAGGAGAGTAAGGATCCAAGGATTTTAAAAGGGGGGATCCTTTGGATCTTTTCAGGGGCCACCTTGAAATTATGGTGGGCCAAAATAGAGAGGCACTCGGTAGTGAGGAGGTCAAGCTGAGAGCGGTCAGGCGCTCCTAGGATAATATCATCCATATAGATGTAAAATAGAATGTCTGGGTTTCTGAAAAATGATGTAAAAATCTGGGCTAATATGTTCTGGCAGATTGATGGGCTATTAGCCATCCCCTGGGGGAGGACCGTCCATTCAAACCTCTGATCGGGCCCGGAGAAATTAAGAGCGGGCAGGGAAAAGGCGAACTTTTCCATATCATCAGGGTGGAGGGGAATGGAGAAGAAACAATCCTTTATATCAATGGTGGTAATAAAATGGTTGGATGGAATGGCTGGAATCCATGGAAGTCCCCTTTGGGGGGTTCCAAAGGGGACCATTTTATTGTTGACCTGTCACAGGTCCTGTAGTAATCTCCATGTACCATTGGGTTTTTTGATAATGAAAATGGGTGAGTTCCAAGGGCTAAGGGCCTGGCGTATATGTCCTAGGTCGAGCTGTTGCTGCACTAAGATATGGAGTTGTTGTAGTTTGTGGGAAGGGAGAGGCCACTGCTCCACCCAAATGGGAGGTCCCTCTTTCCAGGTAATCTTAGGGACCTGGGGCAGGGCAGTGGCCTTTAGGATTGGGGGGACTGATACCTTTGCCTAATGCTCTCAAGATAGGGGTCCTCTCGGTAATTAGGATGGGAGTCCCTTCCTTCCTGGAACTGCTGTTGGTATTCTTCCTCATCTAGTACATCATCAAAGAAGGCCTTATGGTCAGTAGTAATGAAGGCCTCCGTTGCCCCTAGAATATCTTGACCCAGTAGGTTAGCGGTGAGGCCAGGGGCCACTAGGGGGCGAATCTGTCCTCTGTTGCCATCTGGATCTACCCAACATAACCGGTTAGCATCTCATAAGAGCTGGACTGGCCTCCTACCCCCAGTAGGGGAGGGCCGGGGACAAGTTTCCAAGAAGGGGGGACTTCCTCTTGCCTGAGGACAGTGCGTTCAGCACCTGTATCAATGAGGCATTTAAAGGACTTGTCTCCGATGGTAAGACGCATTTTGGGGCGGAGGCCTGGGACCAAAGGAACTGTCCAATGAGCCTTGACAGGTGTTTTCCCCTTGTTTAACGGGGCTGGGGATTGCCCCGATTGGAGTTTAAAGGTTTGCCTTGGATATCAAACTTAGATCTACAATCCTTGGCCCAATGGAACCCTTTCCTACATTTAGGACATGTTGTTCGGGGTGTATCAACAGGTTGTGGGGAGCTTGGTTTGCGCCCTAGGGGGCAGTTTCTCTTAAAATGCCCCTCTTGCCCACAGCCAAAGCACAGGCGGGGAAGGTTGGCCTGGTGGGGCTGCAATGATCAGTGCCCACTCCTCCGCCTCCTTATATTCCCCCCCCTCCAGAGCATACCTCCCCTGAGCCCTCCAGTTGTTCTCTCTTCCCTACTGACTATTGTAGTTCCTGACAATGGGAGATGCTAATGTGAATGTTATATTTTTATTGGTAAAAACTAACCACCACTTCCCCACTCCACCATGAGTCCTCAGTTACTCCAGGGCCCAAACTTGCCCTTTTCCCCCAAAAAGAATAATTCATGAAATCAAGTGCCCCAAATTTGAATATAACAAATATTTAATAGAAGTTTGCTTTTATAATTATTATGATATCTATTTTAATAAGGAAATATGTAGACCCAGAATATATTGGATATTCTAACACAAAATTAGTAAAAGCCATATTTATGCATCTGTATAATAGAGTTGATTGATAGAATTGCTTGAATGTAACTAGTTCAGGAAAGAAAATCTGTTAGTTGGTAACTTTATAAATGCTTACAGTTAAAGAATTGAAACCACTGTGTACTAGGGTAAAGCCCAAATGTCAGACCTGAAAGTGTTCTAGTATTCTGCAGTGGAAATATACAACAATCAATATATAAACACAGCATCAGGAAGAGAACAAAAGAAACCCAAACCTTCTAGGTTGGGCTGAGTAGATTATACTCATACTTCTAATTTAATGCTGATGAGATTTAGAATACAAAGTCATTGAAATAGGCTGGCATGTCGTCTGGGCTTTTTTTTTTTTTTTTTTTTTTTAATGTGTTGTGGAAAAAATAGTTCTGAAACAATATAAATTCTATTAACAATTTAATTAAACTCTGCAATGCATTCCCCAATCTTATGCAGCTAAGAGATTTAGACTTCATGCAGAGGATGATCTATTAGTGTAAGTCTAGGTTTATAGACCTATGTGAAAAATATTAATAGCCAACTCATTTGTTCCTAGGTATTTGTAGCTGTTAACTAGAAAAATATACATATGAAGCCAGAATCAAATATATCTCACATTTCTTGTTTTGTATAATTTTTCTTTAATTAAGAAAATTCTAGTGGATATATTCATGATAACATTCTCAGGTTTTAAATTAATGTTCTCACAGTCAACATTTATCATAACAGTTTCCATATGAATGATAGTCTAACCCTTATGCAACCTTCATACTTTTTTTTTTTTATTATAAGAGACCAGAATATCTTTCTCCTTATAAAAATCTTTATCTGGCCTATGTTGGTCACAAAATATCTCTTCCTTTTTCTCTTTAGTTCATGTTTCATTAAAAAATTTTGAATTTATAGAATGAAAATAATTAAATGTGTAGGGATGAAATTTTGGGGTAGACTGGCTCTATGAAAGAGCTATTCAGGAAATAGTAAGTGATACAGTTTGGCATATGAAAAGTGTCCACTCATTTTCATTCCTGTGGAATCACTAAATACCTGTGATAACAGACCAACTAACAGAATCCTACTTCTTTGTGCAAAGCCAGGAGTTTAGGTGCAGTTGATGCCACTGGGGTACTGCATGGACCATTCTGACCACTCTCAGGGATTTCTACACTAATATTACATTAAATAGCCACTTGATAATTTTTATTGACTATGAATCTGATGTCTTTTTTTAGGCAATGTACTTTTGGGGCATACAGTGTAGTAATGTGCCGCCAATGCATGAGGATACAATATGCACGAGCAAACACTTACTTTACCAGATATATTGTGAGCAGAATCTCTGCAGAGTTCAGGCAGTGTTCAGAATTCTCTAAAAGTGGTTTGCACGTAAGAAACTGACCCACAAATGAATCCCTTGCTTGGAATTAGGTTGATGGCTTAAATAACTAGATGAATGATGGTGCTGGTTACTGAAGTAAGAAAATAAGATGACAAGATTTGAAGAATAATATCGTGAGTAAATTCTTGGACTTGTAATATGTGTAGTGCATTTGAGACTTTCCTGAGATGTAAAGGAGGGAAGTGAATACATGTGTCTGAAACCCAGGGGTGAGGTGTATATTGAAGACAACACTTTGGCTGCAGTATAGAACATATTTGAAGTCATGGACACTGTTAAAATGTTAAAGAGAAAGAGCAAAGGGAGAACTGAGGAATTCTATCATTTAAAGAATCACTAAAGACATGGTAGACCAAGAACATGTAAGGAGACAGAAAAAGCCACCATAGAGGTATAGAGAAAACAAGGAATATATAGAGCCACAAAAAATAAGAACAGAGAGTGTTTCAAGCAGAAAAGAGGAATTAATTGTGTATAATGATGCTGAGAGTTCAAACAAGGAAAATAATGAACTGTGTCCATTGGATATAAAACAACAGTCTTAGCTGAGATTATTTCAATAGATTGTAGAAGTAGAAGCAGAACCTAAGGGCATTGAGCAGTCAAAGCTGAGGACACTGAGGCAATAAATATAAGGAAAATCTAAAGGGTTTTTGCTAGAGAGGGCCTGGAATAGTACGAGGATTTAATGCGTAATTTTAAACCTGGGATCTTAAGCAGTAAATGCAGACAAGTAGTGTCCATATGAGAGGAAGGATTTTTAGGACACTCAAGAGACAGGTTGTTATAAGTGTATGTTTCCTTTAAAAAGCAAAAGAGATTGGAATAAAGAAGAAATAGAGGAATTGGTTTTTAGACAATAAATCTTTGTACATTACTAGTGAGAGAAGAAAATTCAGATGCATACAGAGCAGTAGTTCTCAAGTTTTCCTGCAATATTTTCCCTCCTAAATAATTATAAAATCCAGGTAAAAATGAACAAGACCTAAACTAAAAAAAGTAATCTGGGGGTATAGGAGAGGGAATAGACTACTGAGATAGTAATAGAACTTGATGATCAAGTAAATGAGAGTTGGAAATATTAAATAAACAGGAAGAGTTTATTTTGGCAAACACTGTACTCTGGCCTGGATGACCCAAAGTCTTCATATAGGCACTGATGTTTAAACTCAGTGGTAGGCAATGCAAGGTCATTTGTAAAATGCTCCCTCTTCACTTGCCCCCTTATCCTCCTTTATGCCTAGATTCTATGCTTCAGTTAGTTATACAGATGCTTTTGTTATCCCTTGGATATACCATGCTTTGTCATGATTTATTGTCTTTTAAATTACCTATGATTCCTCACCCTTATTCAATAAGAGTTTGCTCACATTCTAGTAGCCAATTACCTCTAGTACTTTATTTTTCTTATAATTTCTTATAAGATGCATTAATAATTTCTTTTTTTCTTCCATTCCTGCTTGTAGATATGCTCTCCTAATTTATTTACTTTGGGCATCTATCTCCAGCACTTAACAGAAAATAGCCACTCAGTAAAATTGTTTCTTAAACAAGTGAATAAATAGATGAAGTCTGGATCCACAGATACTGTAAAAAGCACAGTTTCATACCATTTAAGGAAGGGCAAAGTCCTTCCTCTTGTTTAAGTCAAAATCCTCAACAGACAAGTGAAAAATGGAAGCTAAAGTAGATGAAATACATTCATTAAGTCATATAGTAAATTTGTGATAAAGCAAGAAAACAAACTCTGTTCTCTTGCTTTCTAGGTTGATTCTTAAACTGGGATATCATACTACACTTTATGTACCTTCCTTCACTGCAGTTAACAATCGATTGAAATATCTTTTCTTATACTATCAGGTTCTTGGATATTCCTAGAAGAATAGTATATCTCTTGAGGATGCTTTCGATCTCCGAGCCCAGTCCAAGTTTAGCAAGAAACTTGCCTTATTGACAGAAAGAAAACAATTTTCTTGGATGTAGTTGTGTTTATACTTATATTCCAAGTGCCTAGAAAACACAATCCTATTCATAATATTACTACTCTTTATTGAGCTTTTGCGACATGCTAAGCATTAGAATTACCCCTTCAAAAAGATCTCATTCATGTACTCTGCAATAGGCTGCCCATGAAAATCAGATAGAAATTTATTTTGTTGCAGCTATTTGATTTTTGTAATAGAACAAACTTCATGTTAGAATCATTCCCACTATTTTGGAGATACTAATTTTACCTATTTCATTTTGGTCCACAATGAAGTTAATCTGGACATAGGCAAACAAAGGACTGGCTATTGATACAGGCCAAATGAGTTCTAGCATCCATCAACATAGACTTTAAAAGAAAATTTATTGATTATTGAATCAGTCAGCGTTCTTTAGTTTAAATCAACAGAATCTAACTCTAGTCATTTAAGAAAAAAAACAATGTCATTGTAGGGTTTGTTGTTTTTCATAGAAGAAAAGAAGTCAAAGAAGAATGTCTCTAAAAGGTTAGCAACCATGGTGACTCCAGGTATGGGAAGGTGGAGTGATGGGGTGGTAATAATTGGCTCCTGAGCCAATTGTCACTGGAATAAATCATGTCCAGCCATTCTCTATTCTAGAATCACTTTGCTCATTATTCTTATTCCTAGGAGAAACGATCGTTTTGGCATAGTTTGAGATACATGCTCCAAAGGAGGACAAGGCTCTTCAATTGATAGTCTCAACAGCCCTCCTTGAAATAAGATACCAATAATTCCTCAGGGTAAATATTGAGCAGCTGTTATCACACCAAGGGATATGGATGTTGGCTAGGCACAAACAACTGTGGTGATAATGATACTGATAATGACATTTCTTGTGAAACTTTCACAGTAACAGGTAACCATTCCTCCTGATAATGGAACCCCATTTATTTGGTTTATTAAGGAAAACAAAGTCTTTATTATAGAGTTCACTCATTTTATCCAAACACCTTGGGCAGTCAACCAGTATCTTCTAATAATTACTTAACCTCTTATTACAGATATGTTAAACCTTGGGTTCATAAGCAATTCATACATTGTATGTGTTAGGAGGAACAAATGTTCAACAAAGTGAGGAAATTTCAAATTCCCCAAATATAATGTTATTACATTATCTAAAATCTGTAATTATAGACAAATGGAAAGTATTCTGTAAAGTAACATCATAGGCAAGTGGTAGAAAATATTCATTGATGTGGACAAAAAAAATTTTCAGAAAATAAGTAGCTAAAGTTTTCAAGAGAAGAAAAATCAAATAGTTATGATTTAGAAACAAATAGGTTAGGTTTAATTGTAGGAGCTGTAGAGTTAGACCACCTGGGCCTGAAACCCACATCTACCCAGTTCCATCATTTTGCCTTCTGGCAGGTTACTGAGTTTCTCCATGTCTTTATTTATAAAACAAAACAACTTCCTTTACACAGATTTTTGAGAATTAAAAGATATTATATGTAGAACATTTTTTAGAAGAGAACTTATCACAGAAGTGCTCAATAAATGAGAATTTTTATCTGTATTTTAAACATCTGACATAAGTTTACCAAAGTCACTACTGCTTCTGATCTGACAGCATGGTTAGCAACATATTCTACTACAGAAAATGATCGCTGACTGAAGAGGACACATTTTCAACTCTCACACCCCAGTGTCCCATAGGTTTTCATGAATCTTAATCTCTTTCTCTCTCTCTCATCTCTCTATTTCTGTCTCCATCTCTCTTTATAAAGCTGACATATAATGACTACATATCTAAAACTTTATCATTAGAAGTCTAATATTCATGTTGCTTTGATGTTCCTGTAGGCATTTCTCTTTCATTTTCAAGGAAATAAGTAGGAAATTAGAACGACTGTAACATTAAACTTCACTTAGAAAGTCATGTTTACTGCACTCATTAAGTCAATATTCTGAAACTTTAAAAGGCATTTTCCAAAAAAGCTCTTCTTACTTTATACCTGGCAATTCTCACTTCTTTTTTTCCAGTTCTCAGTTCTGAACATATATGTTCATATATCTATAAGGTTTTCTTCCTATGGTTCAGCCTTTCCCATTCATCCCAGCCCCAATACTCTCTGAATAGCCCCTTTCTACCTTGTCCCACAATATTAGGCACTTTTTACTTATCTTTTAATAGGCCCTATTACATTGTTTTGTAACAAGTTTTACAGACCTTTCTTCTCTGCTGGACTAAGCTTGGAGATTGGTATCATGACATATTCCCTTTCTTATATCAGGTCTTCGCATTAAGCCTGGCACATGGTAGAAACTCAGCCAAGGTTTGTTACATTAACACATAAATGAAAACTTTGGCAAAATAAGCAGCATTTTGTGACCAAGTCCCTACTTTGTTTTCAACCAGGAACTGTGGAGGCAGTGTTTATTCTTCATTCTTCCAGTCTTTCTTTGCTCCTTGAATTCCATTCCTACTTTTGGAATAGCACTGTACCTTTCAAAGCAATGTATCTCATTCTTCGTTAAAGGAATTGGCTCAGGTTCTGTGAAAATTTCATTGCCCTATATAAATGTTTTAGGGACTTAGAAACAAAAAGATCCAGGCCTATGAAAAGTGTAATGAGTCCCAGTATAGTCATTTGTGATGGGGATTTAACTGCTTTGTTTGTGAGCTTCAGCTAAAGAAACAGATTACCTTCATCATGTGTTAATACCCCAGAGTCGATCTAAACTCTGCTCCACTATGGAAAGGCATCCTGGGGATGCTAGCAAACACTTTAAAGCTTAATCCTGTAAACCTGTCAACTGGGGAAAAAAAAAAATTATTGCTGGTGCCAAACTTCCACTCAACAATCTCTTTCCTTATACAGGACTTAAAACTAGTCAATAAATCATCATGGATGCATTTCAAAATGAAATCCCATTTCCATAATAAACAAAATACTTGCATAGAAAATATTGCCTACCAAATGTCTGAGAATCTAGGGAATAGCTGAGATATAATTAAAGAAAATATTTTTAAAAGCTGCAACTCCTTAGATTAAATTGTTCTAAATTTAATTGTTCTAAATTGTTACCAATGTCAGAACATTATTTAATTGATTTTACTTTATCACCAAAACTTTCAGCGTATTTTTGTTTCCCATAAATTTTCACTTTGCTTTTTTTGAAATCTGTCACTGTTAACTGGTGTTATTCCTCTATAATCTTCAAAAAATGTGAGAGCTTTATTTAAATATTTTATAAATATCTTTCTCCTCCTCTCTTCTACCACCAACACACAATACTAATATATTATAAAGACAGTAATCAGTGTATATTAAGAATTAAATAAAATGCATATGATTTTCATATGTAAAATATAAGCCAAATTTTTTTAAAGATTTTATTCATTTATTTGACAGACAGATCAAAAGTAGGCAGAGAGGCAGGCAGAGAGAGGAAGGGAAGCAGGCGCCCCGCTAAGCAGAGAGCCCAATGCGGAGCTCTATCTCAGGACTCTGGGATCATGACCCAAGCCAAAGGCAGAGGCTTTAACTCACTGAGCCACCCAGGTCCCCCTAAGCCAAATATTAACTGTGAATGAAAACATTAAAAATTTTCTTTCATATTTATTCAACAAATGTTTCCTAAAAGATTGAACCAAAGCAATTTAATCTTCTTTTTCATATTATTCTCAGTGGTTATAAACCTAATTAGCTTTAGACGCTTCACATTCATTTGCATTTAAAATAAATTTAATCTTTTTTTTACTTTTTAAAATTTATTTATTTAAGACAGAGAGAGAGAGACAGAGAGAGAGAGAGACAGAGAGAGCACAAAGAAAGGCAGAGGAAAAGCAGATACCCCGCTGAGCAGGGAGCCAGATGCAGAACTTGATCCCAGGACCCTGAGGTCATGACTTGAGCTGAAAGCAGACACTTAACTGATTGAGCTGCCCAGGGCCTCCTAAATTTAATCTTTTCTTAGTATAATTTTTGAAATCAAAATATTAACTAAAAATGTGTGTGTTTGATTAGTGGAATAAGAACAATAAAAAGTAATCATAGTGATGTGATGTTAATTGATATCTGGGTGGTTCTATTCATAGTAACAATGGGAAATGATATCTCTGTGTCCTTTAGTGTTGACCAACACTTTGTTATATAATTGATTATAATGCCAATTAAACTGCTATAAACTGCTATTTTTTAATAGCATAACTGTACATGAACAGAATACAAAGCCTGTTTTTTTTTTTTTTTTTAAACAGGGAGGTAGCATTTATTTGGCCAAAATTTTCTCATCTTAAATTTTGAAGAAATGAGAAAGTTTTGAGGATTTCTTTTTTCTCAAAAGTCCTGGTTAGGGTCTATTTGCATTTAGATTGATGATTTTCTGAACAAGGTACCCATAAATCTAAATGCACATAGAATTTTCTTGTCATAGAAATTGTATAAATGTAATAGCATAGAGTGGTATTTTAGATACGCGTGTTGAGAAGGAATCTTGATTTGTCACTTTTGTGTCAATTACAGCTAGTGGAAACTTAGCTATATCAAATTTATCCAAAAGTAAAACAGAGTTTGCCATTAGCTAGTGATTTGTAATTCTATAAAGCAAATTTAGGCAATTTCAGCATGGATGGAGAATAAAAACATTTCCAGTCAGAATTACTCAATTTAACTGCCTGCATAATTTCAATTCCTCAAGTAACACTCAATTTTAAACATTTTTTATAATTTTATAAGCTCTGCCTTAAATCTATTAAGAATACATGGAGAAAATCCATTAGAAATAAAGAAATTTATCTAAGAAGCTATTCAGTAAAAGATGCTGTTTATTTTGTCTAAATAGTAATTACAGTTATAATTTGGGTCCCCATGTTCATGTATTTATTTATAACAATAAGTAACAGGATGTTGCTAACTTTTCATTTTATAGCAGTATTATGGCATTGGTATAATATAATAGCTACCAGCATATAATAGCTACCACTTATGGAATATTTTTGTTTCAGGTACTAGGATAAGCACTGAAGTACATTATTACATTTCTCCCTCCTCCAAAATCCAAAAAAGCAGTCATTATCTCCAGTTTATGGATGACAAATCTGAAGCTAAGTAACTTGTCCAAGATTTCATTAATCTGTTTAGGAAGTGGGATTTCAATAAAGGCCATTGTGTTGCCAAAATTATATTCTTTATAAAAATAATTTAAAATATTTTTAAAGTTGTTGAAGTTACATTGAATTTTTATGAATAAACATAAAAGTCAGAAAATATGGGCCTGAATAAAGGTAACCACTACTAAAAATTTAGTGCTCTTTACACATTTAAAATACATATAAACATATTTTTACTAAAAATGGCTCATGTGATATTTGTGCTTTTGTCTTATTTCTACTTAAAAATTATTTTGATTATCTTTTATTGAAAGTACTTTTAAATTACATTGTTCTTTCTCTTGGCAACCTAATATTATATTGCATAGATGGATCATGACTTAACTCATACCTAGTTCATTGACACTTAGGTTCCTTTCATGTTTTTCCTTCTACAAAGAATAATTGTGTATATGTATGTCTGTGTGCCTATTTGAGTATATCTACCAGAAATTTATATTAGTGGTAAAACTGAATCAAAGAATTATACATGCATTTATAAATACATGCATTTTCAAATACGTGGAATTTGCCCTCTAAAATAATTAAACAAATTAACATGCTCTCTAGAAGTTTTAAAATATCTCTAGTCTTTTTTCCCCATTTTTTATTGTGTTATGTTAGTCATTATACAGTATATCATTTGTTTTTAATGTAGTGCTCAGTGATTCATTATTTGCATATAACACCCAGGGCTCATTACAACAGGTGCCCTCCTTAACACCAGTCACTGGACTTCTCCATCTGAAACCCTCCCCTCTGAAACTCTCGGATTATTTCCCAGAATCCATAGTCTCTCATGGTTCATCTCTCCCTCTGATTCCCCCCACTTCAGTTTTCCCTTCCTTTCTCTAATGTCCACCATGCTATTCCTTATATTCCACTCTATGGTGAACTACTCTTCCACAAACCAGGAAAAAGTATCCAGTGGAAAAAAGACAGTCTCTTCAATTAAATATGTTGCAAAAACTGGATGACTATATACAGAAGAATGAAACTCGACTGTTCTCTGACACCATGCACAAAGATAAACTCAAAGTAGATGAAAGACCTCAATGTGAGACAGGAATCCATCCAAATCCTAGAGGAGAATATAGACAGTAACCTCTGTGACATCAACCACAGCAACTTCTTTCATGACCAGTCTCCAAAGGCAAGGGAAACAGAAATGAAAATGAACTTTTGGGACTTCATTGGGATAAAGAGCTTCTGCACAACAAAAGAAATAGTCAACAAAACAAAGAGGCGACCCACAGAATGGGAGAAGATATTTGCAAAGGACATTAAAGATAAAGGGCTGGTATCCAAAATCCATAATGAACTTCTCAAACTCAACACCCAAAATACTAATAATCAAGTCCAAAAACGGGTAGAAGGCATGAACAGACACTTCTCCAAAGAAGATACACAAATGGCTGAAAGACACATGAAAAAATGTTCAACATCATTAGCCATCAGGGAAATTCAAATCAAAACCACATTGAGATACCACCTTACACCAGTTAGAAAGGCAAAAGTAAACAAGGCAGGAAACAGCAAATGTTGGTGAGAATGTGGAGAAAGGGGAATCCTCTTACATCCTTAGTAGGAATGCAAACTGGTAGAGCCACTTTGGAAAATGGCATGGAGGTTCCTCAAAAAGTTAAAAAAAAAAGAGCTACTCTATGACCCAGCAATTACACTAACTGTGTATTTACCCCAAAGATACAGATGTAGTAAAAAGAAGCAGCACATGCACCCCAGTGTTCACAGCAGCAATGTCCATGATAGCTAAACTGTGGAAGGAGATGAGATGCCCTTCAACAGATGAATGGATAAAGATGTGGTTCATATCTACAGTGGAATATTACTCAGCCATCAGAGAGGGTGAATACCCACCATTTGCAGCAACATGGATGGAACTGGAAGAGATTATGCTGAGTGAAGTAAGTCAGACAGAGAAAAATTTCTAGTCTTGCACATTTTTTTTAATATTGTCTCTCTTTAGTCTTGACAAAAGTGAAGAATATTTGTTTGAAATCTGGTACTGTAAATTACTAATAATTTCTTAATGTAGTTGTTATTTAAGTTTCTGTATTTCCTTTCTGTATTGTTTAAGCTAGATTATTTATATTGTAATTTTAATTGATTTTGGTTTGCAAACATTATTTCTGTTTGGATATTAGTCCTTTGCTTCTCATGTGCATTGCAAGCATTCAACAAATTTTCTTCTCCCTTTTTCTCTATGTAGAAATTTTGGGTAGTCAAACCTGTTTGTATTTTCTCTTATAACTTTTGTAGTCTGTGATAAAACTTAGAATGGTCTTATCTAGTCTAAGATTAAGCAGAGTTGCGCAGCGGAAGCGTGCTGGGCCCATCTAGTCTAAGATTAAGATTTACCCCTCTTTTCCTCTGATATTTTCATGGTTTTATTTTCTTTTACATTTTAAACGTATTCATCTGGACTTTAGCAAGCTGTAGACAGTAAAATTGTTCCTCAGTTTTATTTGAAAAAAAAAAAAAAAAAGGCTAGTTAGTTGCCCCATCTCTGTAGATTTGATAGTTCATCTTGTCACTCACACTGACTTAAAATGTCACTTTTACCATTTTCAAAATTCCTGTATGAACTTTGATTATTTTTATTTTTATTGAGACATAATTAGCATGTAACATTATATTGGTGTCAAGTGTATAGCATAGTGATTCAGTATTTCTTTATGTTGTAAAATGATCTCTACAATATCTATCACAAGAGTCACAATTTCTATCTTGTGATGAGAAATTTTAAATTTGCTCTATTAGCAAATTCCAAATATGCAAAAGATTATCACTAAGTATAGTCATCATGCTGTACAATACATATTTTGACTTATTTATTTTAAAATGGCAAGCTTGTACTTTTTGGCCCCCTTCTCCTATTTCACTCATCCTTCACCTCCTGCCTCTGGCAATCATTGTATTCTTTAAGTTTCATTGATCTGCCCAAATATCTCTCTGCAAAGAGATATTTAACTATTTAAAAATAGTGGCATAATTAAACAATTTGATATGGGTACTGGGTACTCTGGGATGGGCATAAACAATTAGGAAAGATGCCAATCTACATTCCCACCAACAGTGTCAGAGGGTTCTCCTTTCTCCATACCCACCAATATCTGTTCTTCCCCATGTTGTTAATTTTAGCCATCCTGACACTACCCTACATTCTAGCAATAGCACTACTAGATATTTACAAAAGGATACAAAAGCATGTGCAGCCTGATATTGATAGCAGCATTATCAACAATAGCCAAACTATTGAAAGAACCCAAGTGTTCATCAACTGATGAATGGTGTCATTTTCAGTGATGTGTATGGAGCTAGAGTGTATTATACTAAGTGAAATAAGTCAGTGTATTATACTAAATGAAATAAGACAAACACCATATGATCTTATTCATATGTGAAATTTAGGAAACAAAACAGATGAACAGGTTGGAAGGGGAAAGAAGAGAGAGAGAGAGAGAGAGGGAAAAGCAAACCATAGGAGACTCTAAATGATAGAGAACAAACAGGGTTATTAATGGAGGGAGGTGGGTGAGATGGGTTAAATGGAAGATGGGTTTTAAAGAGGGTACTTGTTATGATGAGCACTGGGTGTTATATGTAAGTGATGAATCACTAAATTCTCCTCCTGAAACTAATATTACATTATATGTTAACTAAGTAGAATTTAAATAAACATATTGAAGAAAAAAATCCAATCTGATAAAAAAATATCAGCTGTCTCTAACTGCTGAAGATATATGGATACTGCTGACTTGAATCATTTGCTTATTAACAAAAATGCTATGTCTGAGTACAGTTTGCTTTAAACATAATGCAAAATAAATGTATCATTTGCTAAAAATATAATTTAAATATAATTGTATTTGTATTGCACTAAAAAATGATATAGGCTTGTGGTTCTCAGTGAGGATTAGAAAGAAACTCCTCCTTCCCATACCCTAAGCATTCTTGCCCCCATGTCCATCCTTCACCCCTCCACCCCCATCCCTGGCACAGGACCTCTAAGGCAACCTTGAGTGCATGCTTAGTTTTAAAAAGTATATTCAAATTAACAGGAGATGTTTCTTTACATCGAGATGATTTACAAATTGGCAGCATAGTAGAAGTCAATGAATGTAAGACTGCTCCATTATTCAGAGTTTATAGAACTGATATGTTTCTGTCAAGCAAACCATATGAACTGTCCACATTCAAATTAAAAATAACAATGTGCCTTGTTACTTTTGAAATTTAAATTTGCATTGATTTTGGTACTGATTTGTGAAAAGTCCAGATAATAGTGATAGAAGGGCATGAGATTTTATTTTTATATAAAGAAGACCTGAATTTAAAAATATGAGAATTTCTTATTTAAATTAATATTTCTTCCTCACCAAGAGTAAAACAACCTCTTAGCTAAAAGCTTACAAGAAAATTCTGTTCTCAATTCCATCTACTGATGGGCCTTTTGTCAGTTCTCTAAGTTCTCTGAGTCCATTTCATACTCTGCCTTCAAAGAAGCACTGTATTTTTAAACAGGACAGGAAGAAAGCTGCATTTCTAAAGATATAGCTTTAGTAAGAGGAGTAGAAATAACCTATCTTTAGGTAAATATCTCTTATTTCTTGAAGAGGTTACTGCTTATGTTCTTTTCTAGGATTTGATGAATTCCTGTCTCACATTGAGGTCTTTCATCCATGTTGAGTTTATCTTTGTGTATGGTATAAGAGAATGGTCAAGATTCATCTTCTGTATATAGCTGTCCAATTTTCCCAGCACCATTTATTGAAGAGACTATCTTTTTTCCACTGGATATTTTTTTCCTGCTTTGTCAATGATCACAGAGTTGCGGGTCCATATCTGGGCTCTCTATTGTGTTCCATTGATCTGTATGTCTGTTTTTGTGCCAGTACCATGCCGTCTGGGTGATTACAGCTTTGTAATATAGCTTGAAACCAGGCAATGGGATGCCCCCAGCTTTGCTTTTCTTTTTCAACATTTCCTCAGGGTCTTTTCTCATTCCATACAAATTTTAGGATTGTTTGTTCCAGCACTTTGAAAAATGCCAATGGTGTTTTGATTGGGATGGCATTGAAAGTATAGATTGCTCTGGGCAGCATAGACATTTTAACAATGTTTATTCTTCCAGTCCATGAGCATAGAATGTTATTCCATCTTTTTGTGTCTTCTTTTCTTTCTTTTCTTCATGAGTGTTCTGTAGTTCCTCAAGTATAGATCCTTTACTTCTTTGGTTAGATTTATTCCAAGCTATCTTACTTTTTTAGTCCTATTGTAAATGGAATTGATTCTCTAATCAGCCACAGCAATAATTTTAAAATCTCCAAACATATCTCCAAAAGCAAGGGAAACAAAGCAAGAATGAATTTTTGAGACTTCATCAAGATAAAAAAACCTCTGCACAGCAAAGGAAACAGTCAACAAAGCAAAGAGGCAGCCCATGGAATGGGAGACAATATTTGCAAATGATACTACAGACAAAGAGCTGATATCCAAGATCTATAAAGAACTTCTCAAACTCAACACCCAAAAAACAGATAATCAAGTCAAAAAATGGGCAAAAAACATGAACAGACACTTTTCCAATGAAGACATACAAATGGCTAACAGACACATGAAAAAGTATTCATCATCATTAGCCATCAGGGAAATTCAAATCAAAACCACATTGAGATACCAGTTAGAATGCCAAAAATTAACAAAGTAGGAAACAACAAATGTTGGTGAAATAAGTCAAGCAAAGAAAGTCAATTATCATATGGTTTCACTTACTTGTGGAACATAAGAAATAACATGGAGGACATTAGAAGAAGAAAAGGAAAAGTGAAGGGGTGAAATTGGAGGGGGAGATGAGCCGAGAAACAAACTGAGGGTTTTAGAGGGGAGAGGGTGGGGGGATGGGCAGCCTGGTAGTGGGTATTAAGGAGAGCATGGATTGCATGGTGCACTGGGTCTTATACAGAAACAATGAATCATAGAACACTACATCAAAAATAATAATGTATTGTATGGTGACTAACCTAGCATAATAAAAAAAAAATAAACTCATTTATCTTTGTGCTGTGCTCTATCATGGGTTTGTTTGTCCTTGTCTTTTGTAGTCAACTGTGTGGTAGTATTATCATGTGAGCCCCTGGGGCCCTGATATTATTTTTTCCTGTCTGTCTCCCTCCAGAACCGGTAGAGGGGAGCGAGGGCCAGTTTGACGACTCAGAGATGTAATAAACTCAACTATGTATCTAATACGTTGCCCCTTCTTTGACAGTAGTATCCGGTTGTTGTTTTTTGGTTTGTTTTTGTTTTTCTGGGCACTGTCCTTTCCCAGGATCAACTTTTGTGCTTGGGGTGAACTGCACTTTATCTGCATTGCTTGGAAGAAAGCATCTGCTGACTATTTTGATGAATGTATAGAATGTGGGCAAAGCACGAGTTTGGAATTACCTAAAACCATCTAGATATGAAATCAGAGGGGCGCCTGAGTGGCTCAGTGGGTTAAGCTGCTGCCTTCGGCTCAGGTCATGATCTCAGGTCCTGGGATCGAGTCCCACATCGGGCTCTCTGCTCGGCAGGGAGCCTGCTTCCTCCTCTCTCTCTGCCTGCCTCTCTGCCTACTTGTGATCTCTCTCTGTCAAATAAATAAATAAAATCTTTAAAAAAAAAAAAAAAAGAAATCAGAGGAATAATCCAAGAAATCAAAACAAACCAGATATAGTAGTTTAATTGAATCTGGGAATCAACCCATATGTAAAACCACATAGAGGTAAATTTTTCTAATGAATAAATGTTTCTTTTTAAATCCCCAGTTTGAGTGAGAATTCATGTGCCTTTAAAGACTCCTAGCCAATACAGGAAGTACAAGATTATTGCCAAATATATTGCCATTTCAACATGACTACAAGGTATATATATGTATTTTTTTCTTTTTGTCAACCTAGTATTTTCACAGATCAGGGATACTTAAGCTATTTCTCATCCCTGCTCTGTTATGATGAATTCAGTGTGTCTTGGGACCAGATCATTTATGTTAATTTTTGAAATTTTGAGAATGCAACTATGACTATTTGTTTTAAGGCACTTCTAGACTTGAACATAATATTTATAATTTTGTACAAATGATGTACTAATTTTGCTCTACCAAATGTCCATTCCCTGTTTATCTGGAAATGACTGTCTCTTCTCATTTGAGACTCTATTCTTTCTCTTCTTAGATTTTGGACATTTTCAATCTCTGTGGCTCTGTGACAGGGGAAATTGGGTGACTTTTGTAGGTTATTCATTCTAGGAAGAAAGTGAGTAAAACTCCCTCCTTTCAACTTAGAGGTCTAGATGCAAACTTAACTCGGGTCATTATTTAACCTTAGATGAGAGATGGAAGATGGAATAAAGTGAAGGCCACATGTTTACCACTGTGGGAGTTGTCTAGCAACATAGCAACATGTGAGTATAGATTCTGGCTTTTTAGAAGAGAATTTGGGAGAAAAGAAAAGAATAAATTGAATATTAAATGTAATATGAAAAAATAAACCACCATACTGTGGAGTTACTGACAGGTTTGTATGTTCTAAATTGATCTTCCCCAGTGTTCCTGTAAAGATATGCAAGCTTTCTAAGCATATAACCCCAAAATATACACAGATTATATCTCTCTGGGGATACTGTAGTCATGCAATATTATAACAACAAACAATAGTTTTATTTTCTAGGCAAAATTCTGAATCACTAATTGAGAGTCTTAATTATAAGTGACTTTTATTACTGGAATGCAATCAAATAAGTTATCCTGTTATTAAATTCATTTGTTCATGTAATCTATTTAACCTGGAAAATGGGATTAAGTCAAAAGTACCAAAGTTTTTGACAAGGAACAGCTTTGTGATATAGAAAACTCCCCTCCCTCAGGCTGCATTTTCTTTAATTTTCTCTGTAAAATATCACAGCAGATTTCTAGAATCCATAGAAGTCCCTGAAAATAATCTGCATGATACTTGGATCTTTTGTATTATGAATAACACTGATCTTGACGGAAGGGAGTATTTTTTTTAACCTTATATCTGCCAGTGTATAAATTAGTTTGACAATAAGCATGCTGCGGTGGCCTGAATAATAACCCTCCACAGATATCCACTCCTTAGCCCCTGGAATTTATGAATGCTACCTTATGTACGAAAGAGATTTTGCAAAAGTGATTTAGTTAAGGATCTTGAAATAGGAAATTATCCTTGTATTAGTTTGCTAAGGCTGCTGTAATGATGTATCACAAACTGGGTGGCTGAAACAACAGAAACTTGTCTCACAGTTCTGGGGGCTGAAGTCCAAGATCAAGGTATTGTTTTCCTGTGAGGGCTGTGAGGGAGAATTCCATGTCTTTCCCCTAGCTTGTTTGTAAGGAAGTCTTAGGTCTTCCTTGACCAATGGAAGTGTCACTTTGATTGCTGGCTTCATCTTTACATGTGTTCTCTCTGTGTGCCTTGTGTCTGTTTCTATATCCAAATTTCTCCTTTCTCTTAGGACATCAGTCATATCAAGTCAGGACTCACCCTAGTGATCTATCTTTATTAATTACACATGTAGTGAATTGATTTCCAAATAAAGTCACGTTCTGAAGTCTTGGTGGTTAAGACTCAACCAATATTTGAATTTGGGGGGCATAATTTAATTCACAACTGTCCTGGACAAATCCTAACAGGCTTGTCATAAGTATCATCATAAATGTGCTTAGGAGATGGAGGTAAGTTCTGAAGTAGGAAGTGGGTGATGCGATGATGTGAGGAGGAAGTCACCACCTCAAAGAATGCTGGTGGTGTCCAGAAGCTAGAAAGGGTAAGAAACAGACTGACTCCCTAGAGTCTCTGGAAGGAAATGCAGCTTTGTCAACACCTTGACAAAGGTTGACAACACTTTTATCCAGTGAAATTGATTTCAGACTTCTGGCCTCCAGAACTGTAACAGAAAAAAATATATATATTAAGCCATTAAATTTGTTGGCAATTTGTTATGTAGCAATATGAAACTAATATACTTAATGAATTTTTGTTTAAAATATTTTATTAATAATTTATAATTTAAAAATTTATCTTGTTCAGATAAATGGGCATTGATGAAGCTATCTTAGGATAACTTTACTTCCTGGGTAATAATATATGGTAAATAGTATTCTTCTCAAAGAAAATGTTTATATTCCTGATATGATTTTTTCCTGTATGTTTTTCCCAAGATTACATTCACTCTATTCTAATATGAATGCACTATTTTATAGTTATTTGAAAACCTCCTATACAGAAGCACCATGTTTCTTGGATTTAATGCTCTTCTTTGACATTGTATATTTATTTAATAAAACCAATTGGCCTTGATTAGAGCTTTATATTTATCAAGAAACATGTTGTATTATGTCTATTTTTGTTTACAATTAATCTTAGCCAAAAGGCCAAGAAGTGAACTCTCTTTTGGTTATTTAAAATATATATCTTTGAAAGAATTTATAATTTAGAAGTGGATATAGATAGAATTATGAGTCCAAGTAACCTGAAAAATAGATTATTTGTATCTATTTTATATCTAAGAGATCTGAGCTTCAGAAACCTTCCTATGTCATCAGTGGCACAGTTGATTATTAGTTAGCTATGGAAATTATATAAAAAGACTTCTGCTTTTTAATTTTTTTCCATAAGTGCAGCTTCATACTCTTATAACTGATAATATTTTCTTCCTGTGCCTTATCTACTATGACTTACTTTAGCAAAATATGTACTAGAATGTCTGCTTTTTGGTATTTTCTTTAAAAGATATTACTTTATTTGTTTATAACTAATAAAAATCTGCCCTCTAGTCATTTCTTGAAATGCCTTATTATAGCAAAATGAAGTAGTGAAAAGATTGTGTTTGGGTTCTAAACAGAAAGATCAGTATTCAGTTTTTTTTTTTCTTAAGATTTTATTTATTCATTTGAGAGAGAGAGAGTGCATGCACAAGCAGGAGGGACAGGCAGCAAGAGAGGGAGAAGACTCCCCATGTAACAGGGAGCCTAACACAGATCTCAATCCCAATTTTTATAGTTTTATCAAAATATTAAAATAATAAAATACACATATTTAAATTGTACAATAATTTTGACTTGGTACACGTTTGTAAAACCATCAGCATAAGATAACATATTCAGCAATACTCCCTCAAAGTTTCATCATGCCCACCACTGTCCTTCCTCCTCTTTATCACCCCTCATCACAAAATAAATAATCTAAACCACTAAATAATCTGTTTCTTGTTATTAAAAATTACTTTTCATTTTCTAGAATGTTATATGAATGGAAACATACAGTATATACTCTTTTTTGTCTCACTTCGTAGGGTAATTATTTTGAAATTCATCCATGTTATTGTATCAGTAATCAATTTTTTAAAAAAGATTTTAGTTATTTGAGAGAGAGAGAGAGAGAGAATGCAGGCAGGCAAAAGGGCAGGGGGAGAGGGAGAATCAGGCTCCCTGGTGAGCAAGGAGCCCCAGGTGGGACTGGATCCCAGAACCCCAGGATCCTGACCTGAGCCTAACTGACTTAACTGACTGAGCCACCCAGGCGCTCTAATCAATTTCTTTTTGTTGTTGAGCATATTCCATTGCACTGATATACCAACAGTTTTTAATCTGTTCATTGTTGATGGGCATTTGGATTATTTCCACTTTTTAGCTATTACAGATAAGACTGCTATGAACACTTAAGTGCAAATTTTTGAGTGGACATTGTTGGGGTCGATTCCACGTTAATACATGTTAACCCCCTAGGGCCTGCCTGGGCCTACTTAGCCATAGTGACTCCATGTTGCCTAGGTAGACATTTTGTTGTCTAGAAAAGTTACTGCTCTCAGTTCCAGGTAACTGTTACTAAAACACACACCTAAAACAAGGCCAATTCCAGGTAACTATTACTAAAACACATACCTAAAACAAGGCCATTGGTAACCGTTACTAAAACCCACAGATAGGAGACATCCAATCAGCCAAAGCCACATAGGCAGATGTCTGTGATTGTGCCCTATAAAAACTAGCCTGTAAGACCAAGGGGCGTCGCTCTCTTCGGAGGCGTCCCTGGCCGGTCAGTCTGACTTCTAATGCTTGCCATAGAATAAGGCTTTGCGTAACTTTGTCTCAGTCTCGTTCCTTTGATGACAATGGACCCAACAGACATAAGCTTTCATTTCTGCTGAAATAACTAGAAGTGGAGTCGCGGTGTCACATGGTTGGTGTGTGTTTAACTTTTTTTTTTTTTTTTTAAGATTTTATTTGAGAGAGAGAGAGTGAGTGAATATGAGCAGAGGGGAGAGGCATAGGGAGAGAGAGAAACAGACTTCTTGCTAAGCAAGGAGCCCCATGAGGGGCTCCAACCCAAGACCCAGAGATCATGACCCAAGCCGGAGCCAGTTAGGTGCCTCGTGTTTAACGTTTTAAGAAACTACCAAACTGATTTGCGAAGTGATTGTATCATATTCCAACCATCAGTATATGAGAGCTCCAGGTGTTGACTACTCACAGCAAAACTGAGTATAATCAGTGATTGATTTTTTTGGGGGGGGTGGTGGTGGTGAGAGCGCACGCGAGGGCGCTCACGTGCACTACAGCAGGGAGAGAAGCGAGGGAGAGGGGCAGAAGAGAGAGAATTTTTTCTTTTCTTAAAGATTTTATTTATTTATTTTAGTGGGGGAGAGCATGCAAATACAAGCAGGGGTGGGGCTGAGGAAAAGGGAGAAACAGGCTCCCCAGTGAGCTGGGAGCCCACGCGGGGCTTTTTGGGATCCTGACCTGAGCCCAAAGAAACCGCTTAACTGAGCCACTGAGGCGCCAGAACAAAGAGAATCTTAAACAGGCTACACACCCAGCACCAAGCTGCTACAGGGCTCAATCTCAGGACACTGAGATCATGATCCGAGCTGAAATAGAGTTTAACGCTTAACAGACCGAGCCACCATGTCTCCCTAGTCAGTGATTTTAATTCTACCCATTCTAGTGATTGTGGGATGGTATCTAATTTTGATTTTAATTTACATTTCCCTAATGATTAATAATGCTAAATATCTTCTCATATGATTATTTTTTCTTCTTCAACATATTATCTTTGGTGAAGCGTCTATTCATGTCTTTTGCCCTTTTAAAAATTAGATTGATTTTCTGATTTCGATTATCAGTAATGCTGACCACATTTAACAAGTTAGAAAGTATTCCATCTTCCTTAATTTTTTAGGAGAGTATGTATAATTTTGGTATTTCTTCCTTAAATACTTGGTAGAATTTACCAGCGCACCCACAGTTTCCTTTGCAAGAATGTTTCTTTAAATAATAAATTCAAATTGATTACTGCATACAGTTCAATTCACGTTATCTATTTCTTCTTTGGTGAGCACTAGTACTCTGTGTTTTTCTAGGATTTTAACCATTTCATATCAGCTGTCAAATTTGGCATACTTTTTAAAATAATTTCCACATTGTATTTCAAGTATCTGTAGAATCCCCAGTGATGTTCTCTCATCCCTGATATTGATACTTTGTGTTCTTCCCCCTTTTAATCTAAGCAGTCTGGCTAGAAGTTTATCAGTTTTATTGATATTCTCAAACAAGCGGCTTTTGATTTTACTTAATTTTCTCTATTGATTTTTGTTTTCTTTCCTTGTTTTCTGGCCTTATACTAATTAATTCTTTCTACTTATTTGAGTTTCATTTCCTCATTCCTCCCCCACCACCTAGTTTTTAAAGGTAGATTATGAGGTCATTGATTTAAGATTTTTTTCTTTTTGTAGTGAAGATATTTAATCCTGTACATTTTCATTTAAATACTATTGTGTTCCTGGAATATAGATTACTTGGTTATAATGTGTAATCGTTTTTATAATTGCTAAATTTGTTTTGTTAGTGTTTTATTAAGGATTTGTTGTGTCTATGTTCATAAGGGATATTGATCTATTGTTTTCTTACAGTGTCTTTCAAATTGGCATCAGGGTAATGTGAGCATCTTAAAATGAATTGGGAAGAAAATTTTGTGTAGAGTCAGTATTTATTTCATAAATTCACAAAGCAGACTTGAGGGCGCAGATATTTGTCTGTGGGAAGACTTTTTTCACTCCACACTCCGTTTCATGAACTGAGATGGGGTTATCCAATTTATGTGTTTCTTGAGTGAGCTTTGCCAGATTGTGTCTTTCAAAAAATTTATTTGCATACAACTCTGTATAATATTCTCATATTATCCTTTAATGTCTTTAGGATTTGCAGTGACCCTCCCTTGCTTTTATTCCTGCAAACAGTTAATTTTGTCTTCTCTCCTTTTTTCTTGGTTAGTCTGGCTAGAGATTTATCAATTTTATTGATTTCTTCAAAGAGCCAACTTTGAATTTCATTGAGTTTTCTCTGTTTTTCACTTGTTTACTATTTCATTGATTTCTGCTTGTATCTTTAATATTTTTTCTTTTCCTCTTGCTTTAGGCTTAATTTGCCCTTCTTTTTCTAGTTGTGCATGTGTGCTTTAGGAGGAAACTGAATTCATCGACTTAAGACCTTTCTTATTTTCCAATATAAACACTGTTCTCTAAATTTCCCTCTAAGCCTGCTTGAGAGACCGCTCTGGCTTCCGTGGGCGAAAGCACACATGTGCTTTCTAATTGTTCTTTTAAAAAAATTTTTATTTATTTAAAAGGTTTATTTTCAGTGTTCCAGAATTCATTGTTTATGCACCACATCCAGTGCTCGTGCAATACTGCCCTCCATAATACCCACCACCAGGCTCACCCGACTTCCCACCCCCCCACGCCCCCACCCCTTCAAAACCCTCAGATTGTTTTTCAGCGTTCCTAGTCTCTCGAGGTTCATCTCCCCCTCCGATTTCCCCCAACTCCTTTCTCCTCTCTACCTCCACATGTGCTTTCTATCAGCGCAGTGGAAGATTCCCACCCATTCCGTGCTCAGTCAGGTTTCGGGCTCTTCCCCCCACCCCCTGCAGGTGGTTCTGCTTTACTGCTCTCAGAAGCAGAGACCTTTGCCCGGGAATGGTGGTGAGAGGGATTGTTGTTTGTTTCCCTGTTCAGGGTGTGGGCAGATGGGCATTCTTGTTTCCCACTTAAGTACAGGCAGCTTTATTTCTCAGCTTCCTTTGAGCGGTGATTTGCCTCTACCCAAAACAAAGGCGAGAGTCTTGCCTTTCCATCTCAAGGGGGAAGACAGCTTTTGCTTCTATTCCTCCATCAGATTTCAGTAGATCTTTTCCTGAACGCTGGTGGTGAGCGTGTTCCTGCTTTTGCCCGCGCAGCTGAAGGCTTTTGCTTCCTAAGAGAGCAGGTTCCAAGAAGTGAGCGGTGTATTTTACTGGCCAGGAGAGACAGATCCCCGAGGTCTCCTGCTCTGCACCAAAAGCACAGGCTTTAGAACCTGGGAAAAGTGATTTGACTGAATGCAGGGCTCTGCTTTTGTCTGCCTCTCCCATGAATTTTAAGTGTCTGTTACGGATTTGTGAAATTGTTACTTTTCTTTTTTATTCTCTTACGGTGGCCGCTGCTTCCGCCAGTGCTGTGTAAAAGATAAAACAGTTTTTGCAATTGTACTTTCTCAGGAACACACACTTTTGGAAATTCAGTTCATCTGATTTCCATTTGACTTTAGTTCTCTGACTGGCTTAAAAACATTATGATTTGAGGGATTACTTAGATTTTTCTGTATGTGTGGCGTTATGTTCTCTTATGGGTTTGTGTATCTAAGCAGAAATAGGTGATATATTTGGTGCATCGAAAAAAAAGTCTGCAATTCAATTTCTAATAAGTATTTCGAGAAACTATAAGAAAAACAAATGTAATCTAAATAAACAAAATAAAATAATAAAACAAGAAAAATAAAATAGAAAACAAACGTATAATTGAGATAATCAACCAAGACAAAAGCGGCATTTTTGAAATCACTTAAAAAAAAAAAAAGAGTAACAAACCTCTGTTCAGAGAAGGAAAAAATAAAATATTCTAATATCAGAAATGAAAAAGGAAACAGTAGTACAGTTTCTGCAGGAATTTAAAAAGATAATAAAATTGATATTAAGAACAGACACTTGCTACTGAATTTCACAATATAAGTTATACAATTTCCTTTTAAAGGAAAATTCATCAAAACCAATACAAGAGGAAATAGAAAATCTGAGTAGTCTTATATGTACCAAATATATTGGATCCATAATTAAAGTCTTCACATATGTATACCTTCCCCTGCATACAAAAAATAGGTCTAAATGATTTACTTGTTAATTTATGGAACTTTTGTAAAATAGATAATATTAAAGAGAATGGTTAATAAAAAGGGAATTTCCTGCCTTGGTGTGTGCATAGTCATAATAACAAAACCTGGTCAAAATTTTTAAAAATCTGTAAGCCAGTGACTTTCATGAACAAGGATGTGATGATTCAAAGGAAAACATTATCAAATTCATCAAAGAGTATATAAAAAGATGAGACTTCAGGAATAAGTTGGGGTTATTCAGGAAATCAAAAATTGGTTTAACATTTTAATATAAGCCAGTATAATTTCCCACAGTAACAAAATAAGGGATAAAACCATGTAATTTTTTCAATAGATATAGAAATAGAACTTGGTTAAATATAACACCTCTTTATGATTAAAAAAACCTTATTTGTAAGCTATGAATAAGCTTCAAATTACTTTAAAGATATCTATGAAAAGTATAGTATAGGGGTGCCTGGGTGGCTCAGTGGATTAAAGCCTCTGCGTTTGGCTCAGGTCATGATCCCAGAGTCCTGGGATCGAGCCATGCATCGGGCTCTCTGCTCATCGGGGAGCCTGCTTCCTCTTCCTCTCTCTCTGCCTGCTTCTCTGCCTACTTGTGATCTCTGTCTGTCTGTCAAATAAACAAATCAAATCTTAAAAAAAAAAAAAAAAGTATAGTATATAGCATACTAATTGGTTATAAACATTAAAATTTTTCTTTCAGAAGAAGACAACACTCTTACACTGTTGGTAGGAATGCAGACTGGTCAACCACTCTGGAAAACAGCATGGAGTTTCCTCAAAAAGTTAAAAATAGAACTGCCTTATGACCCAGCAACTGCACTACTGGGTATTAACCAAAGAATATAAACATAGTGATCTAAAGGGACACATGTTCCCAAATGTTGATAGCAGCAATGTCCACAATAACCAAATTATGGAAAGAGCCCAGCTGTCTGTCGACAAATGAATGGATAATGAAGATGTGGTGTATAAATATGTAATGGAATACTATCCAGCCATCAAAAGGAATGAAATCTTGCTATTTGCAATGATGTGGATGGAACTAGAGGGTATTATGCTAAGCGAAATAAGTCAGTCAAGAAAGACAAGTATCATATGATCTCACTCATGTGTGGAATTTAAAAAACAAAACAGATGAACATAGGGAAAGGGAAGGAAAAATAACAAGTTGAGAACAGAGGGAGACAAATCATAAGAGACTTTTAACCATTGGAAGCAAACTGAGGGTTTCTGGGGTTGGGGTCTTGGGATGGTATAACTGGGTGGTGGGCATTAAGAAGGGAACATGATGTAGTGAATACTAGGTGTTATATGCAACTGATGAATCACTAAATTCATCCTCTGAAACTAATAATACAGTATATGTTAATTAAATTGAATTGAAATTAAAAAAAAATTTTTCCCTCAGAGACTAGTACTAAGGCAAGGACAACCACACTTACCATGTTTATTCATCATTGTCCTCGATGATATATCATAGCCATTACAGTAAGCTAGAAGAGAGATGTAAATCTTAGAATAGAAGAAATAAAGCTATTAACATACAGCATGATGTGAAGATTAGAAAAATTCTAAAAAATATATAACCATAAACCACTATAGTTAGTCAATGAATTTAGCCAAGTAATAAAATCAATTAAAAACCAAACTGGGATATAGAATTTTTAAAAAATGAAACATTGATAATAGTATCCATCAAAATAAGCATGAGAATAAATCTAGAGTAATAAAGAAGTGAAGGGCTATGTAGACTGAATGAAATGGAGATCTCAGTAGTCATTTTTCTCAAATCATTTTACAGACCTCATAGGTAGATGCAAAGTAATTACAAAGTTGGGTGTCCATTTTATTCATGTACTTTGTAACTTCATACTTTCATAAATTTATGTATGTTACATAATTTTATATATCAAATATTTAATATAACTAGCAAAAAATGAATATAATGTACATACATCTCATAGCAATGACAAATAATTTTAATATTAAACAATTAATTTTATAAATTTACACAAATCAAAAAATAAGTGATGAACAGAACAATATGTCTTAAAATCTTAAAAGAAGCAGGCATCTTACTGGAAAAATACACAAATGGATTATACACATACAAAAAAAGTTGTCAATCTCACATTTAATTGAAAAGCATACAAAATAAAAAGTTCATGCAAAAACCAATTTGCCCTTAACAGATTGGCCAAAATTTTATCTAGTAGTTGTGTCTATAGATACTCCCATTAAATATTGGTAATATTGTAAGGTGGTAGAACTTTCTTGAGAGTAATAGGACAGTGTCTTTCATAATTTAAAAGAAAACTATCTTTGATGTAGAAATTTATTAACCAAACTGTTACTCTAACACCTAGAAGCACTGTTAAATAATTTGTGAAGTGTCTATTTTTTAATAATAATTTTCAGTATAAGATGGCTGAAGATACAATTCCTTTACAATTACATCTATAAAGCCAAGTTGGTATTGTGCTAAATGATGACATAGGGGAAGGTTTCCCACTAAAATTAGAAACAAGTCAAAATCTATCAATTTAACCAAATTAGAGACATGTGTACCTAAAAATATCTCATTTGTAAATTTCATATATTTTATGTGGAAGTTTATACATATATACAAATACATGTAGTCAATGAATGGAAGTCTATAGCTTGGTTAATATATATCCTGTTCACTTTATGTTAAAGGGCACTAATCACAAATACTAATAACAAAGGGATGCTTGATAAACAACTCTAATGATCTGTTAGTAAACCTTGGTTTTAATGGAGGCCTGTGGACCATGAAAGAGAAAACCAAACATCCCCTGAGGAAGTAAATGCACTAAATATTGACATGAACTAAAACAAAACAAAACAAATAAAGCAACAACCCAACAAATTAACAAACTTAAGAAAAACAACTTCTCAATTATATATTATTTATGTAGCCACAATAGAAAATATTTTTCTATTTATTTTATATAAATAATTTTATATTTCTTATTGTATTGAATATACCAGAAGAAATTATATGCAAACACTTCATGCTATTTATTAATTCAGTTCCTCAGCAGAATTCTCTGTCTTGAGTATATATATATAGATGACCATTGCTTGTAGTATTGTGGAAGTATATGCAATTTCTAAAATCATGAGATAGTAAAGAGAAGCCAAAATAAAGAAAAGAAAAATAGCCCTTAAACATACAGAAAACTTAAGTAACAATTTGCATGATGACACATTTATTAAGAAATGTCAATTTTTCAGGGTGCCTGGGTGGCTCAGTGGTTAAAGCCTCTGCCTTCGGCTCAGGTCATGATCCCAGGGTCCTGGAATCGAGTCCCACATCAGGTTCTCTGCTCAGCAGGGAGCCTGCTTCCCCCTCTCTATCTGCCTGCCTCTCTGCCTACTTGTGATCTCTGTCTGTCAAATAAATAATAAATAAAATCTTAAAAAATTTTTTTTTAAAGACTTATTTATTTATTTGAGAGATAGAGAAAGAGAAAGAAAGCGCTCTCATGCAGGGGAGGGGCAGAAGGAGAGGAGAGAATCCCAAGCCTCCTCTGCACTGAGTCTGGAGCCTCACTTGGGGCTCCATCTCACGACCTTGAGTTGAAATCAAGAGTCAGACACTTAACTGACTGAGCTGCCCAGGTGACCCCAGATATCAAGCTTTTTAACACCATCTCTTGGGAATGATAGAATGACCAAGTGAGATTCCTGGAAATGGAGTAAATAAATGACTGTGAATCCTCTCTAGTTACATCAGGAATTTGCCACATAACTCTCCTAAATTTAGTTTTTTAATTTTCTGAAAGTATGGAATTACTGTTCTTAAAGATGACTTCAATGAACACAGTGATTGCTGCATCAAAATATACACAAACACTTTTTAAAGAAAATGTCTTTAGAGTGTTCAAAATAATATAACTTACTATTGACAAAATCATGAATACACAGAGTAAATGTTTATTGTATAATGATATACTCTTTGTGTATTTGCTTATTGATAATGATTTTATTTTATTTTATTTTTTTTTTTTTTTAAAGATTTTTTAATTTATTTATTTGACAGACAGAGATCACAAGTAGGCAGAGAGGCAGGCAGAGAGAGAGAGGAGGAGGAAGCAGGCTCTCCGCAGAGCAGACAGCCCGATGCGGGGCTCGATCCCAGGACCCTGGGATCATGACCTGAGCCGAAAGCAGAGGCTTTAACCCACTGAGCCACCCAGGCGCCCCAATGATTTTATTTTTTAACAGCAGGATATTTAGAGCAGTGTTTGCCTCCTTGATTAAAAGCCATTTTTTTTTTTTTAAATTGCAGGTCTATTGAGATATAATTGACATAAAACATTACATAAGTTTAAAGTATATATTGTGATGATATGATACACTTATATGCTGCAAAATGAAGACTACAGTAGTGTTAGTTAACACCTCACATAATTACCAGTTTTTTTGTGGAAAGAACTTTATAAGACCTATTCTTTTTTAACTATTCAGACCTATTCTTTCAAGTATGTAATTCAGTATTATCAACTATAGTACATCAGTTATACATTAGATCGCTAGAACTTATCATATAACTTGAACTTTTGACACTTTGATGGATTTCCCCCCATTTCTTCTAGCCCCTGGCAACCACTATTCTACACTCTGTTTTCGTTAGTTCTTCTTTTTAAGATTCTACTTTAAAAAGATATCAGACTGCATTTGTCTTTTTTTGTGTGACCTTTGTCACTTAGCCTAATGCCCTCAAGTTCTATCCATGTTGTAAAATGGCAAGATTTCCTCCTGTCTCTTGGCTAAATAATATTCCATTGTGTGGATGTATGTATATACCATATATATTCACAGACACACACATACACCTACATTTTCTTTATCCACTCAACTGAAGTTAGGCACTTGGGTTGTTTCCATATTAGGTATTACAAATAATGCTACAAGAATGCAGGAGTGCAGTGATCTCTTTGTGATACTGATTTCATTTCCTTTGGATACATACCTAGAAGTGAAATTAGTAGATCATATTGCAATTCAATTTAAATTTTTAAAGAACTCTCCACATTATTTTTTATGCTGGCTGTACCAATTTACATTCCTACAAACAGAACATAGAGATTTCACGTTCTTCACATATTTGTTTGTTATCTCTCTCTCTTTTTGATAAAAGTCATTCTAATAGATGTGGGATTATATATCATTGTGGTTTTGATATTCATTTCCATGGTGATTAGTGACACTGAACATCTTTTCATATACTTGTTGGCCATTTGTCTGTCTTCTTTGGAAAACTTCTTTAGTTTCTTTGCTGATTTTTAATCATATTTTTGTTTTTTTAACTATTCAGTAAATATCATATGAATTCTTTATATATTTTGAATATAACCCTTTGTCAAATGTATAATGTACAAATATTATCTTCATTAGGTTCTCTTTTCATTTTGTTAGTTGTTTCTTTTGCTATGCAGAAGGTTGTTAGTTTGATGTAGTCCATTTATTTATTTTTGCTTTTGTTGCCTGTGCTTTTAGTGTCACATCCAAAAAATTATTGCCAAGACAATGTCAAAGAGATTTTTTTTTCTAGGAGCTTCAGGTCCTATATTTAAGTCTTTAATCCATTTTGAATTAATTTTTGTGAATGGTATAAGATAGGGGTCCAGTTTCATACTTCTGTATGTGATTATCTAATTTTCTCAACACTATTTATTGAAGAAAGAATCTTTTCTCCATTGAGTATTCTTAGCTCCTTTTATAAAATTTTAGTTGCTTGTACATGTGAGGGTTTATTTCTGGGCCCTTGACTCTGTTCCATTGACCTATATAGCTATTTAATTTTAACTATTTTATTGTTTTAGATACTATTGTGAATCAATTTCTTTCGTTTTCAAATATTTTGTTGTCAGTGTATAGAAATGCAAATGATTTGTGATGTTGATTTTGTATTCTTCAATTCTCCTGAATTTATTGATTAGTTCTAACAGTATTTTGGTGGAATGTTTAGGATTTTTTATATATGATATAGTACCTTGTTCATTAGAGACAACTTTACTTCTTTTCAGTTTGGATGACTTTTATTTCCTTTTCTTGCCTGATTAGTGTGCTTATGATTTTCAGTACATGTTGAATAGTAGTAGGAGTGGTCACCCTTGTTCTTATCTTGATCTTGGAGGAATAACTTTCAACTTTTTACCATTGAGAAAGATTTTGGCTGTGGGCTTATTATATATGGTCTTTACTATGTTGAAGTATGTTTCTTCTATATCCAATTTGCTGAGAGTTTTTACTATGAAAGGATGTTGGAATTTTGTCAAATACTTTTTCTGTTTCTACTGAAATGATGACTTTTTATCTTTTATTCTATTAATGTGATTCTATTACATTTATTGATTTGTATATAATGAACCATCTCTGCATCCCAGGAATAAATCCACTTGATCATGGTGTATAAGCCTTTTAAAATATAATTGAATATAGTTTGCTAATATTATTTATAATTTTTTTTGCATGTGTATTAATCAGGGATATTGGCTTATATTTGTTTGTTTTTTAGTGTCTTTATCTAACTTTGGTACCAGGGTAATGTTGACCTTGTAAAGTAAATTTGGAAGTATTCCTTTCAATTTTTGAAAGACTTTGAGGAATTAGTGTTAATTCTTTAAATGTTTGGTAGACTTTACCAGGGAAGCTCTTGGTCTAGGGCTTTTTATCGGTTGAGACATTTTTGGTTAACTCAATATCAGTACTGGTTTGTTCTAGTTCTTCATGATTCAGTCTTGGTAGGTTCTGTTTCTAGAAATTTGTGCATTTCTTCTAGGTTATCCAATTTGTTGGCATGTAACTGTTCGTAGTAGAACCTTATAATCCTTTTTTCAACTGCAGTGTTAGTTGTAGTGCCTCCTCTTTCATTCTGATTTTATTTAGTCTTTTTTGTTCTTAGTCAATCAACAAAAAGTTTCTGTTTATTAATTTTATTTATCTTTTCAGAGAGCTAGCTCTTAATTTCCTTCATTTTTCTACTGTTTTATGGTCTCCATTTATTTCTGCTGTGATCATTGTCATTTCCCTCCTTTTACTAAATTTGGAATTGGTTTGATCTTCTTTTTCTAGTCCCTTGAAGGGTTAAGTGAGATTGCTTATTTGAGATTTTTTTCCCCCTTAATGTAGACACTTATCACTATAAGCTTCTCTGTAAGAATTGCTTTTGCTGAATTATATAAGTTTTGGTATATTTCCATTTTTATTTGTTTCAATATTTTGGGGGGGACTTCCCCTTTGATCTCTTCCTGACCCACTGGTTATTCAGGGCTGTTTTATTGAATTTCCACGTATTTGTTAATTTTTCAGTTTTCTTCTTGTTGTTGATTTCTAGTCTCACACCACTGTGTTCAGAAAAGATACTTGGTATGACTTTAATCTTATTAAATTTATTAAGACTTATTTTGTAACCCATTGTATGATCTATCTCTGAGACTGTTTCTTGTACACTTGAGAAGAGTGTGTATGTTGCTGCTTTTGAATACAGTGTTCTGTACATAATGTTAGGTCTATTTGTCCTAAATTATAGTTCAAGTCCAGTGTTTTCTTATTTACTGTCTGGATGATCCATTGTTAGGAGTAGGATATTAAAGGTCCCTACTATTATTGTCAATTTCTTCCTTCAGATCTGTTGGTATTTGCTTAATATATTTAGGTACCCTAATGTTGGATGCATATATATTTATGATTGTTATATTGTCTTGATGAATTGACAATTTTATTGTTATATAATAACCATCTTTGTTTACCATTTCTGTCTTAAAGCCCATTTTTTTCTGACATAAATATAGTTAAGACTACTTTCTTTTGGTTTCCACTTGTTGGAACATCTTTTTCCATCACTTCATTTTAAGACTATGAGTGTTCTTAAATCTGAAGTGAGTGTCTTATACACAGCATTTATTTGGGTTTCATTTTTTTAATCCACCCAGGTATTCAATAACCTTTGATTGGATAATTTAATTTATTTACATTAGAATAATTTATTTATTGATAAGGACTTATTAACACCATTTTATTAATTATTCTGGCTGTTTTATATTTCTTTTGTTCCATCCTTTCTCTCTAGCTGTCCTCCTTTGATAATTAATGATTTTTCATAATGGTATGCTTTAATTTTCTTCCCTTTATCTTTTACGTATTTAGTGTAGGTTTAGTGTAGGTTTTTGCCATGTGATTGCTGTAAAATTACATAAACCATTATGTATAAAAAATGGTCTATTTTGGGGCACCTCAGTGGCTCAGTGGATTAAAGCCTCTGCCTTCAGCTCGGGTCATGATCCATCCTGGGATCAAGCCCCGCATTGGGCTCTCTGCTCAGCAGGGAGCCTGCTTCCTCCTCTCTCTCTGCCTGCCTCTCTGCCTACTTGTGATCTCTGTCTGTCCAAATAAATAAATAAATAATCTTTTTTTAAAAAAAGGTCTATTTTAAGCTGATAACTTTGATCACATGAGAAAACTCAGGTTTTAGACCCCCACTTTTATGTTTTTGATGTCATGTTTATCTCTTTCATGTTGTATATTCATTAGCAAATTATTTTAGCCACAGTTATTTTTAAATCTTTTGTCCCTTAACCTTATGCTACAGTTAGGTGGCTAATACACTACCATATTATGGTATTAGAATATTCTGAATTTGATTGACAATGTACTTACCTCTATCAATGTATTATATATTTTTATATGTTTTCATGTTAATAATTACCATCCCTTTAGCTCAAAGAACTCCTTTCAGAAACTCTTGTAAGGTAGATGTAGTGGGAATGAACTCCCTCAGCACTGTTTGTATGGTTTCCTCTTTTTCTCTCTTTCATTTCTGAAAGACAAGTTTTCCAAATAGGGTATTCTTGATTGACAGTTTTTTTTTTTCTTTCAGTATTTTGAATATATCATATTAACTCTGTACTGGCCTGTAGGAAATCAAATTGTCTAATAGGGGTTTGATTGTACATTATAAATTTCTTGTCCCTGGCTATTTTTAAGGTTTTTTCTTTGAGTTTTTATAGTTTTAATATGATATATCTTAAGGAAGAGTTCTCTAAGTTGTATTTGTTTGGTGATCTATAAGTTTCATGAACTTAGATCTCCAAATCTCTCCCCATATTTGGGAAGTTCTAGGTCATTATTCCTTTAAATAAGCTTTCTGTCCCCTATCTCCTCTCTTCTGCTTCTTGGACCCAAATAATCAGCAAACTGTTGCTCTTGCTATAGATTATGTAGGCTTTTTCATTCTTTCTCGTTATTTCTTTATTTTCCTTTTAATAATTCCAAAGATCTCGTCTTCTAATTCATAGAATCTTTCTTCCACTTGATCCATTCTTCTGTTGATCCCCCTATTGTATTTTTCATTTCATTCACTGTATTCTTCAGCTTTAAAATTTTTGTTTGGTTCTTATTCATCTATGATTTCTACTTCTTAGTTAAAATCTCATTCTGTTCCTGTATCTTTTTCCTGATTTTGTTGAAGAGTCTTCCTGTATTTTTTTTTTATTATTTTTTTATTTTTTATTTTTTATTTATTTTTATTTCTTGTAGCTCATGGAACTTCCCTGAAATAGTTACTTTGAATCTTTACGGGATAAACTGCAGATATTCATGTTTTTGCAGTTGCTTACTGAAAGAATGTTGTAATCCTTGGTGGTGTCATGTTTCTTTGATTTTTCATGTCTCTTGAAGTCTTGTGTTGCTACTTCTGCATTTGAAGTAGCAGTCACTTCCTCCAGTCTTTACTGACTGACTGGAGAGAAATGTCTTCTGTCAGCCCTCATAGTTATTCTGAAACATTCTCACATTTTCCTGGGATACACCTGATCCATGTTTCTTGCTCCCTCTTGTGGCAGAATTTTAAAATTTGCATTAACAAAAAACAAAAACAATTCTTCAATGCACCCAGCTGGTTCTGAAATATCTCTCTCTCATTTTTCCGAGGGTGGAGCTAAAGCTCTAGTATGTGGTGTCTTCTTGTCTGGGAGATTAGGGGTCATCTTTTTTCATGTGCCCACCAGGCATTTTCCAAAACTCATTGTTACTGTCACTAGGAATACACTGAAGGCATCAGACACAAGGTTGAGGTATTTGAGTTGGGCAGAGTGCTGGTGGTGTCTATGGGCTAACTGAAAATTTGCTACTGAAGTATATCTAGTGATTGCAGGTAGGCTTTTTGATGGAGTCTGTGATACCATGTAGGCTCCATGTCCCTTTAATGCCCTGTGAGAGTCTTATCTGCTTCTTTTAGCTTCTTTCTCCCCGCAAATTACGGAGCTCATAACTCAGTACTTTGGATGGGACGAGAGAGAAATGGGCTTGGATAGTTTCCTACACAGCTGAGGAGCTTTTACTCTCCCCTTCAGGAGAAATCATTGGCTAAGAAGGTCTCTCTTAGCACCAAGCAATGTTGCCTTGGCAGAGGGGTGATGTAAAGTTGAACTATTTCTCTTCCCCAGTGCATCATAACTTTTATATTTTTGCTGCAATAGTATGCTGAAACTTCTCTGCTGGAAACCTGGGCTTTTACAAAGGCTCTCTCATTTAAGGGTGGTTGTCTAAGACAGTGTTCCCCAGATGCTGCCAGATTGTAGCCAAGAGGGGTTAGAGCCAGGACTGAGGATGATATTCCGAATACTCAATGCAGGGGTAGGCAAGACTCCTCCTGGGTACTTTGGCATATGGCACTAGATCTCATAAGGCACTTATGTCTGTGGATGGATGCCAAATTATTGTTGAAGGAGGATATGAACAAGGGATATCTTATTTAGCCATTTTGCTGACCTCACTTCTGAAGCCAGTTTTAGTTAGCTAAATATTTGCTGAATATTTACTTTATCTCCACCAGGTTGACATTCTGTGATGGGATAGAGATTAAATAGGTTTATGTGTAACAGAGGCTACAGATTCCAAAGTCATGATAGAAATAAAGAGCATTTATTCTTAATTTCAATACATGATAGAAATGTGGACCCCAAAATGGGTATTTGTAAATGTCTGCAATGCCAGCATTTTTTAAAAGATTTTATTCATTTATTTGTCTGAGAGAGAGAGAAAGAGAGAGCACGCACAAGAAGGAGTAGTGGCAGGCAGAAGGAGAAGCAGGCTCATTCCTGAGCAAGGAGCCCAGTGGAAGACTCGATCCCAGGACCCTGGAATCATGTCCTGAGCTGAAGGCAGACACTTGACCCACTGAGCCACCCATTCTTTGCAAGCGTTTTTTATATGTACAGAATTGGTTGCATATGTATTAAAATATTTGGATCACTTCAAGTAAGAAGGTTTATTATCTTAGGATCCTTTCTCTTTATGCTCATTATAGGAAGGAGTTAACTGTAATATCAGAGATATAGGAAATTAATAAGAAGGCTTTTAAAAGTTAATTCTTGATGTAGTAAAACCATACCCATCCATACCAGCCAGTTAGTATCCAAACAACAATACAATCTATACATGTGTGCACATTTTCTAGGGTTTACTATACAAAGTTATTTCTAATGTACATGACAATGGCAGAATGCTAGAATAAAGGATATGAGGATCTTCAGCTAACTAGGTATCACAAAATTACTCTCAAAATTGTGTCAATTTATACTCTCCATAAATATAAGAGTTGTCCTTTTCTTACATTTTTGTAAATGTTTGATATTATCCTGTTTTTGCCAATCTGAAAATGAGAAATGGTATCTCACTGTTACAATTTGTATTTATTAGATACAAATGAAGTTGAACATATTTTGTTTTCTCTTGGCAGTTTTGGGCATGTCTCGTATCTCCTGATCAATTTTCTTTAAAAGTTATTACGGAGATATAATTGACATACAGTGTTGTATTAGTTTCAGGAGTACAACATATTGATTTGACAGTTTCATATGATACTCATGCTAACTAATAATTGTAGTTACCATATAACATTATTACAATATTTTTTATTATATTCTCTATGTTGTACTTTTTTCCTTTGGGGCTTATTTATTTTATAACCAGAAATCTGTATCTCTTACTCTCCATCTATTTTACCCGTCCCTCTCCCCGACCTGCCCTCTGGCAACTACCAGTTTGTTCTCTATTTTTTGGTTTTGTGTATTTTGTTTTTAGATTCCACATATAAGTGAAATCATATAGTATTTGTTTTACTCTGACTTATTTCACTTAGCTAAATACTCTCTAGGTCCATCCACCTTTTCACAATTGGCAATATTTCATTTTGTTATGGATGAGTAATATTTTACTATTTATATGTACTCATCTTCTTTATCCATTCATCTATCAATAGACACTTGGGTTGTCTCCATATGTTGGCTATTGTAAATAAAGCTGCCATGAAGATAGGAGTGGATATATCTTTTTGAGTTAGTGTTTTCATTTTGGGGGTGGGTGATTACATTACTGTATCATATGATGTTTCTACTTTAAATTTTTTGAGGCAACTCCATACTGTTTTCCACAGTGATTGCACCAGTTCACATTCCCACCAACAGGGCATAAGGATTTCCTTTTCCTCACGTCTTCACCAACACTTGTTTTTTGCTTTGTTTTGTTTTGTTTTGTTTTTATATTTATATATATTATATTTTATATTAGCCATTCTGACTGATAAGAGATGATGCCTAATTGTGGTTTTGATTTTCATCATTTCCTTGATGATTAATGATATTGAGCATCTTTTCATGTATCTCTTGGGGTTTATATATCTTCTTCAGAAAAATATCTATTCAGCTGACTGGTTTTCCCAACACCATTTATTGAAAGGACTGTTTTTTCTCCATTGTATATACTTGTTTCCTTTTTCATGGATTAATTGACCATATAGGTATGAGTTTATTTCTGGGGTCTCTGTCATGTTCTGTTGATCTATATTTCTGTTTTTGTGCCAGTACCATACTGTTTTGGTTACTACAGCTTTCTAGTATAGCTTGCAATCTGGGATTGTGATGTCTCCAGCTTTGCTTTTCTTTCTCAAGATTACTTTGGCTATTTGAGGTCTTTTGTGGTTCCATAAAAATTTTAGTGTTATTTGTTCTAGTTCTGTGATAGATGGTATTGGTATTTTGGTAAGGATTGCATTGAATATATAGATTGCTTTGGGTAGTATGGACATTTAACAATACCAGTTCTTCCAATACACAAGCATGCTATGTTTTCTATTGTTTATGTTGTCTTCAATTTCTTTCATCAATGTCTTGTCATTTTAAGAGTATAGGTCTTTCAGCCCTTTGGTTAAATTTATTCTTAGGTATTTTATTCTTTTTATGTAATTATAAATGGGATTATTTTCTTAATTTCACTTTCTGATAGCTCTTATTAGTATATAGAAACAACCAATTACTGTATATTAATTTTGTATCCTTCAATGTTACTGAATTCACTTATTCTCATAGTTTTTTGGTGGGATTTTAGGTTTTTTTAATATATAGTGTTGTGTCATCTATAGATAGTAACAGTTTTACTTCTTCCTTGCCAATCTGGCTGACTTTTATTTATTTATTTATTTCATTTTCTTGTCTGATTGTTGTGGCTAGGACTTCCAGTTCTATGTTGAATAAAAGTGGTGGACAACATTGTCTTATTCCTGACTTAGAGAAAATGCTTCCATTTTTCACTACTGATTATGATGTTAGCTATAAATTTTTCACATGTGGCCTTTTTTTGTAAGTTGAGATGTTTCCTCTAAACCCACTTTGTTGAGAATGTTTATTACAGATGGATGTTGTATTTTGACAAATGATTTTTCTGCATCTGTTCAGATGATCATATAGTTTTTTTTTCAATTTTTTAAATTAACATATAATGCATTATTTGTTTTGGGGTACAGGTCTGTGATTCATCAGTCTTACACAATTCACAGCACTCACCACAGCACATAGTTTTTATCCTTTCTCTTGTTAATGTGATGTACCACCTTAACTGATTTGTAAATATTGAACTACCCTTACATTCCTGGAATAAATCACACTTGATTATGGTGAGTGAAACTTTTAATGTATTGTTGAATTGGGTTAGCTAATATTTTGTTGAGAATTTTTGTGTTTACGTTCATTAGAGATATTGGCCTGTAGTTTCCTTTTTCTTTCTTTCTTTTTATTTTCTTTTTCTTCTTCTTTTTTTTTTTTTTGGTAGTGTCTTTGTCTTGTTTTAGTATTAAGGTAATGCTGACTTCCTAGAATGAAGTTAGAAGTTTTCCCCTGTCTTCTATTTTTTTGGAATGGTTTGAGAAAAATAGGTATTAACTCTTCTTTATTTGTTTTAAAGACTTATTTATTTATTAGAGAGAGAGAATGTGTAGAGAAAAGGGCAGATGGAGAAGGACAGAGAATCTTAGGCAGACTCTGAGCTGAGCATTCAGCCTGACATGGGGCTTTATCCCACCACCCTGAGACCAGGACCTGAGCTGAAAACAAGAGTCAGACACTTAATTGACTGTGCCACCCAGGTGCCCCTTAACTGTTCTTTAATATTTGGGAGAATTCACCTGTGGTCCATCTGATACTAGACTTGTTTGTTGGGAAATTTTTTATTATTAATTCAATTTCACTACTAGTAATGGGCCTGTTCAATTTTTTTATCTTTTCCTGATTTAGTTTTGGAAGATTGTTTGTTTCTAGGAATTTGTCCATTTCTTCTAAATTTGCCAATTTTTTGGTATATAATTTTTTGTAATAGTCTCATAATCCTTGGCATTTCTGTGGTATATATTGTTATTTCTTCTTAATTTTTTTATTTTATTTGAGTCCTTTTTTTATGTCTGGCTAAAAGTTTAAAAATTTTGCTTTTCTTTTCAAAGAACCAGCTCTTGATTTCATTGCTTTTTTTTTTTTTAATTAATCTCCATTTTATGTGATGTGAGGTTCTGCATGCATCTTCTATTATAGCTGAACCAAGGAAGCCTTTAACCTAGGTGCTTGCAAAGACTTACTTTGCCTGCTGTAGGTACACTGGCATGGTTTGCTCTCCACACTATTGAGAGGCCCAGCTGGGTACACCATGGATTCATTGGTGGTCAGGACCAGTACTCAGTCTGTCTTCAGTTAGGCTGCCAAAGGCTGCAGGCACACTGAAGGGCAGGGCTTGATCCCTGAACAATTATGTAAGAGATCTGGCTGCAAGAATTGTTAGCACATTTGTGTTTGGTAATATTTCCCCCTTCCCAGGGCAGGTGTCACTTTGGAATGGCATAGGTCCTGGCTGTGTGCGGGGTGTGGCAGGGCAAGAGCTGCCATGTAGGAATGCCTGCTGAGGCAGGCTGGGTGGGTGGGGTGGGTCCACAAGAGAATGTTGGGGAGGAACACACAGTGCTA
Organism: Mustela nivalis; assembly: GCF_964662115.1. Taxonomy (NCBI): domain Eukaryota; kingdom Metazoa; phylum Chordata; class Mammalia; order Carnivora; family Mustelidae; genus Mustela; species Mustela nivalis. The sequence continues at coordinate 71,819,502 of NC_139020.1, forward strand.
GCAAGGTAGATGGAGAGTGTTAGCTCTGGCTCCTAGGATGGGGCAGGGGAAGAGAAATGGTGCCTTCCAGCATTTTTTTCCCAGAAAAATCTCCTGCAGATCCCTGCCCCTCCAAAGCATATTCTAAGATTAATTAATAAATCTTCTTCATTTATATCCAAGGCACTTTTCAAACTGCTGATTCTGTGCTGTGTCTCCTGCCAAGTTATTTAATATGGTGGCTCTTTAAGGGTAGAATCTTAGTTTCCTGTTGCCCTCAGTCTCTTCTGGAATTTAACCCTGCTAATTTTTAAAGCTCCTGGAGTTAAGCTCCACTGTTTTTCAAAGCCAGACATTCTGGGAACTGGTCGTCCCAGTGTGGGTGCCCAGGGCTGGGAATGACCAGAGTGGGAGTATGATCTTCTTGCTTTTCCATTTTTATGATGTCCCTCCTATTTGTGGTTAGCAACTCCAGAGGTTTGGTTCCCAGCACACATCTCTACCCCTCCTACCTTTCTCAGTGTGGTCTTCTCACTAGGACTAACTGTGGAAGATCTATGCTGCAAGTCTTCAGGTTATTTTTAGGTTTAGTTGCATAGATGTATCTGTTGCCTTGATGTGTCTGTGGGATAATGTGAGCACAGGATCCTCTTACTCTGTCATCTTCCAAGAGGCTCTCTTGGTTATTTTTCTATTAAGATATTTGTACTTTTATTATTGATTTAGTATAATTCTTTATGAATTGAATTTCTGTAGAAAAATTACATCAGCTGTGTTATAAGACCATATGAAGATTTGGAGCATCATGGAGAAAACATTCTCCTTTTTCACCATATCAGACACTGTTGGTTGATAACCTGATATCTACTATCTTCTTGTATAGACACTGATATATTATCTACTAGTTGCCTTCTCATTATTTATTCTATCTTTCCTTCTTACTACCAAACTTGATTTAAATAGAAGTGCAAATGAATTCCTCTGAAAAGCTGCTTCCTGATCCCCTTGTAGTATGGACAATGATGAGGCAAAATGCTCCCTAATGAGATAGGAGTTTGCTGTGTAAAATTTGGGAAAAGCTAGAGGGTTTGGACTTAACTGGAATATACGTTTGACCTTCAGCTTACTTACCCTTCTTGCCTGCAACATGGCTCAATTATAGGGGAAGGTAGTGAAGGCACTATTACGACCAGGAGGGTTAAAAACATACCCTGAAGATAGAGGAGATCAAAAGTAAAGGAAATAAAGTGATAAAGGTTTTGTGGAGAAGCTGTATTACTTTCGAGACTGTCAACTTTAACAATTCTTGCTGCAGAAAAATTTTCTAATGGATTAAAAACCCATTACATAATGTTGCTGTTACATGTAGCCTAACATAATTCCTAACTGATAAAGGGGTTATAAGAACTTTGATTTTTGTTTGGGACAGCAATAAATTCCTATGCCACTATAAATTACTTCCTAAAAAAATTTTTGACATTTTACTGCACATACTCAAATAAGATTTCTTCAGAAGAGACTAGTTTACTCTAAACTATCTTAATATTGATGAAATGTGGGACTGTGTTCCTTCCAGTAAATGTTGCCCATTTTTTCTGGGAGGTGTATTTGGTATATCTGATGGGAGGGGTATACTCAAGGACAAGTCTATACAGGGGGCCAATGGTAGATTAGATCACAGGTGATAACCCAGAGTTGTCAGAGGTGGGGATGTTGCAGAAAAGAAAACGGGTAAAATTCCTGCTTTCTTGACACTTAGGTTGCAGTTTTGGGAGACAGACTATAAATAGACCTCTGATAAACGTATAAAATAGGGAATAGTAAAGTAAATGAAGAAAAATTGGGCAGAATAAGGGGACTGTGAGTCCAGAGTGTTTGGGGGCTTATCAGAGAGGTAGAACTCCCTCCTAGAAAGACTTGTCAGTAAGGCTTTCCTGGTAACAGGATGGTTGAACACCTACATGAAGTGAGGAAACAAACCATAGGAGAGCTAGCTCTGTGGAAGAAGTGTTCCAGCAGAGGGATTACCAAGTGCAAAGATCCATGGGAATAGTTAGGAGCAAAGGAGGTACAAAGGAGAATGGGAGGAGATGAGGAGAACAAACAGAGATCACTCCATGTTTGCCCTGTTAAAGACCTTTCATTATTTTGAAGCCTACATACATATATTTAAATATAAATACAAGTATATAAGTTTATATATGTATCTAATATGGCCTATAATATATAAAGTGCATGGCAGATAGCTTGCCTTTTACAGGGAAAAGTAAGCATTCTGGGGTTCCTGGGTGGCTCAGTGGGTTAAAGCCTCTGCCTTCGGCTCGGGTCATGATCTCAGAGTCCTGGGATCGAGCCCCACGTCAGGTTCTCTGCTCAGCAGAGAGCCTGCTTCCCTTCTTCTCTCTCTGCCTGCCTCTCTGCCTACTTGTGATCTCTGTCTGTCAAATAAATAAAATAAAATCTTTAAAAAAAAAAAAGAAAAGAAAAGTAAGCGTTCAATAAATTTTTTTCTTGTCTGTCATACCAATATTCTTTGAGCTACATATAAGTCAGCATTTGCAGTATGACAGTGTGAGAGGTTTTTTGTTTTGTTTTGTTTTTTGTTTGTTTGTTTGTTTGTTTTCAAGTGTCTCCTTTCTCTCTGTGAGTTTAAAAAGAATGTATTCCCTGCCCCTCTTCACTGGGCAGATATGTGAGCTCATTACTTGGTGAGCAGAGTATGGCCATATCACAGCCCACTTCTGTCCTTTATATTCACAATTGGCGTGATCACACACACTGGCTTTGGTAAGTACTCTGCCTTAATCATTTTATTTCTAGTCCGTACTATAATTTGGAGTTCTAAAATAATGGACATAGACTGAATTTATAGATGTCTCAAGGTATGATGTGGATCTACTAATTTGAAGATTCACCAACTATGTGTCATCACTCTTGCTCTTACTTTTCTGGAAAGTATTTTTAAGAATGGTGTGTGAACATCAGCAGAGCGGTCACATAATTTTTTTCCATTCAAGTGTTTTTTTTTTCCTTTTCCTCAAGAATGTGAATGAGGTTTTACGCATCTTCCTGACTTCTTTGTGAGTGATATAATAAAAGGGGAAACCAGGTGACAAAGCATTCTTTCTTTTCTCCTGTTTCTTCTCTTTAGTTCCAGAATCTCTTTCTTTCTTTTCTTTTCTTTTTTTATATCAGGTAGTTATTAACAGACACTGGTAATAGTTACACTAGCTCCTTCTTGAGACATCATTTAAATTTTAGTACCACTTTTGAATTATACAAGCATTTTAAACTCAAGGAAGATGTAGAGATTGTAAATTCCCATGATGTGAGGTTCTTCTTTTCACTATGATTAATACTTGTGGCAGGAAGGATGGAATAAAGAATATTGTGCATGCTGGAATTTTACAGTCACTCCCTGTACCCTGGGGGGTGGAAGTTGCAAGGAAGCTCAGATTCCTGTTCTCTTTATATATACATCAATTTTTTTTTGGAAAAAAAAAAAAGTTCAATAGGTCCAAGGAAGAGATTACTGAGTCTGTTCGGTCCTGCTGGTGTATACCTGCTGAGATAGGGTAGAGGGTCACACAGCTCTCCTTGCCATGCTCCAAGGAGGAGGCCTGCTGTGGCTAAAGTATATGTTCTTATTAAATATATATCATAATGTACCTCTGTTGATACTGCTAAACTTCTACCATAAAAAAGTTGCATATAAACAACACAGCTAAATTAATATTTCCATAGGAACCTAAGCATTAAAACTTGCTTAATATAATATTAACCTAAGAGATAGTTTTTTTGTGTGTGTGTGTTTTCTTTGCCCAGGCACAAGTACAGAGTGCATATACAACAGCAATGTTAAGTATTTGTAAAATCATGATAAACTACATCGAGAATATAAAAGTTTTATGCTGTCAGTTGCATTGGCCAAATGTTAGTTTCCCTATTAAGATCAGCATAACCAAAATTTCACAGATTTTTGCCAATTTGTAGGAATGATCTTTATTCCTGTAGAAATATTCAATTTTCTTGGAAGGAGAAACAGCAAGAACAAACTGTTTATATGCTACGTATGTAACAAATCCAGAATGTACATTGTGAACTCTGTTGATTCAAATCTAACTTAGTAAGATTATCTATGTATAGTGGTTTTCATTGAATGTTGTTCATAATATGGGTAAAGGAAAGTGAAAGTGTTAAATCTAAAAATTTTTAATGAAATTACTATGTAGCACAAAGTATGACATTGACTTAATACAGTAAATATTTCTGATTCTAGATTTGAGAAAATATATCCTAATGTAACTGCAAAGCTGTAAGGAACTATAATGCCAGTCATTGATATATAAATCCATATCTAAATTTTAGTTTCTTTAGAGAAAAAGTTACCAGTAGCATTAATGTGAACGAGTTAATATTATCTCCACATTATCTCCACATTCTATGCTATTTAGGTCAGTCTTTTAAAAAAGTCCACCATTTACAATGACCATTATTAAGATTAAATCTTGCTTAGAAGATGGGTTGTCCCTCCTTGACACATTAGCCATTTACTTCTAAGATAAAGCTATTTTATTCCTTGTCATCACTTAGCCATAAAGATTGCAGGCAGGCAGAAGTTAGCAATGGCTGCTTCACAGACCCACAGCAATACTTAGTAACAGATTTTCAAAGCAGTTCAAAGAGTCCAGTTTCCATCTGTGTTTGGTGAAGGGTGCACAAACCTTGAGGCCATCTGAAAACTCAGCTTCATCTCTAACACTTGGAATAACAAAGGTGTTATTTTTCAAAGCTGCATTCTTCCCTCCTGGGGTGGCTGTGCAGATTCAGTTCAGGGAAGGTGGGAAACTTCAGAGCAGGTATTCTCCTTCTAGACGTTGCCTCCTTCAGGGAGTTCCTTTGAGGGTGTCACAATGGTGGCCTCCTGAATATGGGTTATTGCCAATAGAGGCCAAGAGTTAATGAACCTTATAGACAAATCCCTTCTGATTTTCTGAGCAAAATATCCGTATAGAGCCAGCATCTCCTTTCTTCCAGACTAGGAGTGCTATTTAATCAGAAGAAAGTAGAGGGTGCTCTCTGCCCACATTACACTGAGGAATGCAGCATGAACATCAAAACTCCATTTCATTCAGTTGCATTTCTAAAACCAAGGCTGCAGATTGTTGGGAAAGAGATGGTTGAAAGTCCTTGTCTTTGATTTGCTAAGAATGAGAGTAAGATTTCAATGGAATAATTTTTTCTGCTTTTGTTTAGTATCTCATGTATTAATTATCTGGCATACTTTTTGACATAGTGTCTTTATGAAAGATTATCTAATATAAATTACGTAAATACACAATGGGACTATAATGGAAATATAGATATTTGTTGTTTGATATCTCTTTGTGATACAATTCTGTCATTCTCATTAAGATGGAAAAGTCAAAAATAATGTGAGCAGTTCAGTCACTCAGATGTGCTTTTTAATTTTTTTGACTTTCTGAATTATTCTGATGTCTTTAAAGCTTATCCAGAATTATATTCTAAATTCCTTTTAGATAATTGATAATTCAAATAATACCATTATTTTTCCATTTATTCCAAATTCCAATAACTATATATGTAGTTTTGAGAATATATTATCTGAAAAAATATGTATCTTTCATAAAAATCACTGATTGATATAACAGAAAGCATGCTTATAAGAACAAAATTTTTATTTTAAATGGTTGATAAAAAAACACACTTTAGTGTGAGAAAAATGAGATTTAGTGATGGAGGTAATAGAGCTTATATGTCATTATATCAAAATTTTCTTATTTTTAAAAATCCTTCCCAAATAAAAAGCCATTATAAATAAAATTTACTTATTTAGTAAATGAAATTTATCTTACTTAGTAAAATTAAATAAATAACAAAAAATCCCAGGTTAAAAAAAATGTACTTCTGACCTTATATTGTAATGAAAAAAAATTATTTTCATATGACAAAGCATTCTGTCTGAAGTTGAAAAACAGATTTCCTGTGACCACATTTCAAGAATAATTAAGATAGATAAAAACAAATGTATTAGCATCAAACAGTGAGCCACTTTTAGGGAGGGTAAGGTAAAAAGGATTCAGCAAGACAGTACTGTTTTCAAGTTTCCTGTCATATCCCTGGTCATCCTAAAGGCAGGGTAGAAGCAGTAATAGTCCTAAGCCTGAAATGGCGTAGAGTAAGACTGGGACATGAACAGAAACAACATGAAAGAGGATATTTGACCAATACACTGCTGCTGCTTTTGCATGTAAAACTTGCCTTCCTGTCTGAGTAATTCTTCACTATCAGTGGCTGTACAGAGAATACTAAAATGGAGTAGGAAACAGGGCATAAGAGGAAGTCACAAACAGATCATACATAAAAAGTGGCCACAATAACACAGTGCAAGGTAAAGTACGTAAGAGCTGTTGGGATATCGAGTATATAATCATCTTCAATGCAGAACTGTGCCTTGCCTGACAGCACTCACAGTTTAGTGAGGAAGCAAACATCTATTTAAAAAATAGTAGTGTTGGGGAACCTGGGTGGCTCAGTGGGTTGAAGCCTCTGCCTTCGGCTCAGGTCATGATCTCAGGGTCCTGGGATTGAGCCCCACTTGGGGCTCTCTGCTCAGCAGGGAGCCTGCTTCCCTTCCTCTCTCTCTGCCTGCCTCTCTGCCTACTTGTGATCTCTGTCTGTCAAATGAATAAATAAAATCTTAAAAAAAATAGTAGTGTCAAATATAGTAATAATAGAAATACCAAGGATGATGCATAGCGTAAGGGCACTGATCGAAAGACATCTGGGGCAACGTAACTATAGAAAATGGATTGTTGGTTGAGACTCTGGTTTTTGAAGTTCAGTTTATGCTAATCTAGTTGATTTGAATATATTGTAATTTACCTATCTCCTGGATATTTGTTTCCTCCCACATATATGAATCCTGTTTTCTTAAAACTATGATCTCTGCTCATAAATATTTCTTGATGCAGTCATTCCGATATTAAACACAAAAGGGTGGTGAAGAACTTGCTTTCTTGCCGTGCCTGTGTGGCTCAGTCAGTTAGGTGTCTGCTTTAGGCTCAGGGTCCTGGGATGGAGGCTCATGTTCTTCCTCTCCCTCTACCGCTCCTCCTTTTTGTGCTCTCTTGCTTTATCAAAGGAGTAAAAAAAAGAAGAATTTGCTTTATCAATTCTCTTAGATAACCAAAATCTGTAACATTTTACTGGATGTGACTTTGGTGGGGGTACAGGTTATTGCTTATTTTGTCTCTGTATGTGAAGCTCCTAGTAAAAAATTATGAATATATTCATGAATGAGCCTATACATCAATTAATATTGGAATTTTACGGTTGGAATTTTTATTGCCTAATTTCAAAAAGATTCAGAAAAGTAAAGTGATGCCAAGAGAATGAAGCAAAGTGACATTCAAGGTCACAGTGGGAGTTTGGGGAAATGATTCACCTAAAACTTAAGGCTCAGATCTAACTGAGATTTAGGTTAGTAGGCATGCACAATTTTCTTGGAATGAAGCTTTAACCCAAGGACTTTGAACATATGAGAGGTCAGTTGGGAGTTATTTTTGATCCTTGGCACCTTCTATCATGTTATGTAGGCAGTTCACAGGCAAACCCATTCATAAATATGGCCAGTTGATTTTCTTTCATTGATACATTCATCTTCTAATTATGTTTCTCAACCTTTGAGCATTTAGAGATAATGAGAGCATTTTATTTATCTCGGTGACTTGAGTAGGCTACTGGCATTTTGTAAATGGGAGGCAGGATTGCTGCCCATCCCCTAATTCTTAGGATATGCCCTGGGAGAATTATTCCACCCTCACATGCCAATAGCATTTCTCCTAAGAAATCTTTTTAAAAGTCTTTCTCACTTTTCTAGAAGAGTTTAATAATTTTTATTTTACTCTATTTTTTACATTACAATACATATTTTATATCATAGTTCTATAAACATTATCCCAACACTAAAACTCTTGTATTTTTTTTTATAAAACTCCATTTAAAAAAATTATGTATTTATTTGACAGACAGAGATCACAAGTAGGCAGAGAGGCAGGCAGAGAGAGAGGAAGAGAAGCAGGCTCCCTGCTGAGCAGAAAGCCCCATGTGGGGCTCCATCCCAGGACCCTGAGATCATGACCTGAGTCGAAGTCAGGGGCTTTAACCCACTGAGCCACCCAGGTACCCCTAAAACTCCATTTTTATGCTTACAAGTTAGTTTTTTTCCCCAATTGCAAATATACTACAAATTCATAATAGAAGTATATAAAGAAGAAAATTCAAGGTAAAGGTAATTTTTCCTCCACAGCTGCACATTACTAACTTTTTAAGATTTATTTATTTTTAGAGTGGGAGGGAAGTAGAGAGCGCATGAACAGGAGGAGGGGCAGAGGGAGAGACTCTTTCAAGCAGACTCCCTGCTGAGTAAGGAGCCTGACACAGGGCTCGATCCCATGACCCATGAGATCATGACCTCAACCAAAACAAGAGTCAGTCAGTCACTTAATCAACTGAGCCACCCAGGTGTGCCCACACTATTAACATTTTGATATTTCTCTTTTCAGCCTTGTATGCCTGTGTATGTACGTATTGAAAAATGTCAAATTGCATCTATTGCTTATAATATGTTTTTGTTAACTATAAATCAGGAACATTTTTCTAAGCCACAAGACAGTTTTAATGAAATTATTTTAGATGGTTGCATAGCATTCTATCAGATCAATATACATTTTTTCATGTTATAAATAATGTTGAGAAGTATGTCACTGTATCTAAGTCATTGAGCTCACCCTATGTTATATCCCGAGGATAAATTCTAGAAGTACAATTTTCGAGTTAATGGCAATCCTGAATTGTTCTGCTTTCTCCTGACCTTATACTAATTCAATTCCAGATACTTTTGTTAGTGCACTTGATGTCAGTAACAAGCTATGACCAAAATAAAATGATGAGCAAATGACAGAAAGACAAAAAAAGAGAGTAGAGGGAGAAAAAAGGAGGTAGGAGGAAATGAAGGGGAGGGAAAGCAGGCGGGGGTGAGACACAGAGACTGAGAGACAGAGGGCTCTTGTGATATTTCAATATTTATTTTTTCTTTGTAAGAGATCAATAGAAAAAAAGTGTTCTGTTTTTATTTCTATTTGTGTCAATAATCTCTAATTTGTAATGTATATATTTATTTAAGTTAACTCAGGTAGAAAGGAAGTGTATTTTTTTTTTAAAGATTTATTTATTTATTTGACAGGCATAGATCACAAATAGGCAGAGAGGCAGGCAGACGGAGAGGGGGAAACAGGTTCCCTGCTAAGTAGCGAGCCAGATACAGGACTTGATCTCAGGACCCTGAGATCATGACCTGAACTGAAGGCAGAGGCTTAACCCAGTGAGCCACCAAGTGCTCCGGAAGTGGTGTTTAAATGTGTGGAAGAATATCAAGACTAAGAATTGAAAATGAGAGTTGGAGATTTCAGGACTAAGACCTTTGGGTCAGGCTCATGGACTCCAGGTCCACTCATTCCTTCTGCGGAGGAATCCAACTCAAGACAGATCGAGGAATTTGATAAAAGATCAGTTACAGACAGTTACTATTGGCTCTTTGACTCATCATCATAAAGCAAAATTCTTGGTGACTGGTTGCTGACTTACTCATTCTTAGTTCTCAGGGATTGAGACATTAAAGACACACACACATAAACACAAATACTGCATAAATAAGTAAATGCATAAGGAAATTGGTAAATATCTTATGTAAGAGGAAGCATTTAGAGACCAGATGTGCACATCTAATACATTGATGATATTTACTGAGCTGTCAAGTTTATTGTATGTAAGAGTAATTGGGTCATTCTTTGAGTCAAAGAAAGACTCTTCTTCATAGCAGTTTTAGAAAATGACCATGAATGCCAACTATAACAATACTGATAGAAAAAGGCAAATTTTTATGTATGGTGACTCCAGATAGTCTTGTAAATAATTCCAACTAGTGCTAGAATCTTATAAATTTATAGTTAGAGAATGAATGACTGTTCTAAAGGGATATTATGTGGTAAAAAAAAGATCACTGGTTTATAAATCTTTACCACTAAATTACTTTGTGACACAGGATTAGTTCTTCACTCTTTTTCTGGATTTAAATTTTCTCAGGACTTAAATAAGCAGATTATAAAAGAAATCCTTCCAATTCTCAAAATCCCACAGATTTACCATAAAAAATGATCTGTGATAAGAAATGATAACATGTGAACAAGTTGGATTCTCTATTCTTTCTCTTTAAGAACCTTATCCCCTGAAGTTCTTCAAAAAGTGTCTCTATGGGAAGAAACTGAATCTCTGGTAACTAAAGAGTCTAGATTTCTAGTATCATCTAGCTTCCATATGAGGCAATTAAGAGATTCCTGAAATATTCTATACTGGTTCACCTCTTTGTAATTCTCTCTATTGATAGAGACAGGTTAGTCTCGTTAAATACCACGTGTTGTTCTATATTTTCCAGCATCTGTTGAAGTTGGGTGTGACCATGTGATTGTGTTCTGGCAAAACGGTAGCTAAGTGGAAAGGCTGAGTTCTTCTGTACCTGTTAGACACTGTGTTTCTCCTTGACCTTTCTTTTCCCTGCCAAGGAAACACAGGAGGCCACATGGTAGGGTGGCAAATTTCAGTTTACCATGGGAGTTGGCCTGGATCTCTGTGTCCTCAGAGGGAGAACAATCCCTATTTACCCACAATGAAATTTGGTTGATTGACCAAAAAACTAGCTGTGATAAACAACTGAGATTTAATAGTATATTTTATCACAGTGTAATTTAGCTCATCTTTACTCATATATCTTTTATATTATGGCTTTCCTGTCAAATCACTCTTTAGAAAATTAATAAATTTATCAAGGTCATAAAATGTATATAGCTATACTTGTATCAAAAATGTTAGTGATTTTTTATAGTTGCTTAGTTTTATTCTATTAATCGTACATTTGGGGAAAATGAATAGATAGAACTTTCTGGGACTTTTACTTGACTCAAAACCTGATTGCTTACTAACTACCCTGAGCACTCAGAAAGTTACAACTGGTTTATGGAATAGGACTTTTAAAAAATATAATGTCATTTTAAGAAAAGAGCAACTGTAGTTAAGTATAAACTTTTCAGATTTTTTTTGGTTGAAATAGTATTGCAACAGTTTGTTAGGAGGAACTTAGGCATGCTGATTTATTAAGAGTATTTTCAGTAGAAAGTGTAAATATTTAAATTCCAACGCAATAATTTCTAATTACATTGTGTAATATTAAAAATAGCCCTATGAGATCATTCCAACTGTGTACTTGGCATATCTTCAAGTGGGTATCTTAAAGTTGAAGTTTTTGGAAATCTACCCCTTCATCTTACCTTTTTCATTTCCTCTGTGCCCAAACTTGTTCTCTTCCTTTATCAGGTAGTAAAAGTATTATTTACAGAGTCTACTTAGCTAGAAATTTCTGAGTTTTCCTAAATTCATTTTTTCCCTTTGTTCCATAAATAAAATTGGTCCCAAAGTTCTGTTGCTCCTACTCCATAATCTCTTGGCTAATCCTTTGAGTTAAAGCTATTATTAAGTCTTTTTTTAAAATTAATTAATTTTTAAAAATTTATTTGACAGAGAGAGAGAGATTACAAGTAGGCAGAGAGAGGCAGAGAGAGGAAGGGAAGTAGGCTCCCTGCCTAGCAGGGAGCCCGATGTGGGGCTCTATCCCAGTTCCCTGGGATCATGACTCGAGCCGAAGGCAGAGGCTTTAACCCACTGACCCACCCAGGTTCCCCAAAGCTGTTAATATTTCTTACTTGGGTTGTGAAAACAGGTCATTTTTTTTTTTTTTTTTTTTTTGTTTTCTCCTACTGAATCCATTCTGTGCATTTCTGCCAGGATGTTCACATCATCACATTTTTTTCTCTGCTTAAAATTCTCCTAGATATTGCCTTTTTTTTTTTTTAAGATTTTATTTATTTATTTGACAGACAGAGATCACAAGTAGGCAGAGAGGCAGGCAGAGAGAGAGGAAGGGAAGCAGGCCCCCCTGCTGAGCAGAGAGCCCCATGTGGGGCTCCATCCCAGGACCCTGACTGAGATCATGACCTGAGCTGAAGGCAGAGGCTTTAGCCCACTGAGCCACCCAGGTGTCCCAGATACTGCCTTTTGGGTAAGGACTCTGTAGTCTTAGAATGATCAATGTCTTATGATCTATGTAGTTAGTTTTTGATTCCTGCCTCTCTTCTCATACTCAGGTGTCAGTCCCACTCTACTTTGGCTTTGTGCTCATCTGATAATGTGTGCTTGATCACACCTGTGATCACAAAGCATGATCACACATGCTTTGTCCCTCTCCTCTGCATAGGTAATATTCACTCCTCTGCTTCGCAGAAGTTATCCCCTTCCTTCAAGCTTCCTGCTTACTACAATTCTGCTATGTTACCACAAGTTCCTTTTGACACTGTAGGTTCCTTTCTTTTCTAAACTCTCAGGGTATGTTTCCTATACTCCATAATATCACTTAAATTTTTAAAGTTAACTTTTATTATCTACTTTTTAAAATTTTAACTTTTTTATTATAACTTCTGAAAAGGAGGTAATAAATATCATTCATCCTTCCCCCTTCAGACCAATCAATAAGAAGCTTTCTCAAAAGAAACATAATAAAATGTATTCTGTTATATACATTTTTAATAGATAGGTGTTGCTGGTTGGTATAGCAGGAGATGACAACTAGGAAACTCAGTTGAGGGACGAGAGATTTACTTTTGGGGATAGGTACTTTCATGTGATTTTGACTAGAAATTGTGATAAGAAAGATTCTGAAAAATCTTTTGGCATATAAGGATGTCATAGTTAGTGGTTGGGTAGATGTTCAAATAATTTCCAGTGATACAGAAGTCATGTGGAATTTGAGAATTAACTCAGATATTTTATGCAAGGATACATTATATACTGCAAAAATAAGCTTCTTGATATTAGTTTCTTGAGCAAGTACAGGAAATCCTGAAGCCATAAACTTCTAACAACCATCAAAATTCAGTGACTTTATTATTCTGTCCATACTGTAATCTCTTTGCTGATTTGGTAAAGGCCCTGATGTCAAATGCATTCTGTAAAATGCATTCTGTCTCTTAAAAAGTATTTGTTTGAAGAATTCTTGATCACGAGGAAGCAGGGCAGAAGACATGTCCTCTAATTCAAGCCAAGAGCTGATCTGAGAACACAAGTTCAATAACATCATGTTGGAATAGAAAAAGGATACTTTAATTATTTAAACATTTTTAATGAGTACTTTTTTGCTATCTGGAAATCACAATTTTTTATATAAAATTAACTAATGGCATTCAATTTTTAAAAAGAGATAAACCTGCTACTTCAAAGAAAAACACAGCTGACATTTGATAATAATCTTATGTGTACTATGATCCATGCTTGAGGCCAATTTATTACCCACTTTTCTCCAATTTAATTTTAATTCACATTCAGGGGATTTTTACTTAATGCCACCTTTAGTAAATTATTTAATTCTTCTTCTCTACACTAGGCAATTATTTTTGTTCTTTTAATAATACATTCATTAAAAGAGAAGTGGAAGAAAAATGGAGAGTCCTTATTGTTTTAATACTTTATAATTTTAAAGCATGAAGATATTCCTAATTTATGGAATTAAATGTGAAAGGATAGGTAATAACCTTGATGAGATATAATATTAATATTAATCAAACTTTTCTTTTAAGATAGGGAGAGAGGGGGGAAGGGCAGAGGGAGATGGAGAGATAATCTTAAGAAGGCTCCACGACGTCCACTGCTGAGCCAAATAAGGGTTTGATCTCACAACCCTGAGATCATGACCTGAGATGAAATCAAGAGTTGGATGTTTAACTGACTGAGTCATCCAGATACCCCAATATGAATCTAACTTTTATTTAAAATATTAATTTTTCAAATTTAGTAGGCTTTCTTTTGTTGACAATATAATGATAATATGACTGATGGATTTACAAAAAAATTCATATAAATAAATCAAATAATCCTTGAATATTGATGGCACATGTGAAATCATCAGAAGGACGTGGGTGATTATGCTAGCCCAATCCTATTGGTTATTTCAAAGAGCTGAAGTCTAAGCTTGTTTCTACTCCTTGTTTCTACTCATGTCATTTGAATTACATGAGACAGAAAAATGACCATGATTTTTCCTGCACAGTTGTTGACAGGGATCTCTCAGAAAATTCTGAGAAAATGGTATTAGAAGCTCTGTGAAATCAACACATTTTGAAGAAATTTAAGGTAAAAAATGGAACTTGTTTTATTAATTTTTTTAAAGATTTTGTTTATTTATTTGTCAGAGAGAGAGTGTGAGAGAGACACAAGCAGGGGGAGTGGCAGGCGGAGGAGGAAGGAAGTTCCTCACTGAGTAAGGACCCCAACTCTGGACTCAGTCTGAGGACTCTGGGATCATGAGCTGAGCTGAGCTGAAAGCAGTGGCTAAACTGACTGAGCCTCACAGGTGTTCCTGGAGCTTGTTTTAGATGTGTTATCTGATGCAGATATGATGCAGTGACAACAGGTAGTAGTTATATGAAAGTGTAATTGCCTATGTATGCTCCTTGAAGTCCTAAATCTTAAGTAGATTCTGGAGATTTTATTTTGGATTCTTCTGTTCATTGTTACCTACTCCTGCAAAGACTAGGTTAGGTGAAGAAGAGAGGACAAGGAGATGGGTGGGAACAGATGAGAGGGAAGGAGAAGAGGGGAAGCTCCACAGTCTACTTGTTTGCCCTCATGTAATTTCAATGTGATGTCCCGTGTGTCTAACCAAATAATGGAAATTGTTGATAATTTTATATAGTTGGCACTAATCTAGCCCCCATAAAATTTATAAATGGCTTAAAATGACTCTTGTAAAGAAGGTAACAGAAATAATGCAAATATAAACAACCAAGAAAATGGAGGGACAGTGCTTTTATTTCTATACAAGTTCTTTCAGCTATATGTATGCGGAAACAATGATGTTGATGGAAGGTGAGCAAACACAAGCTTACATCTTTATCAGGACTCTTTGGAACAAGGATTTATATCCACTATTATAAACACTGAACCTCATCTCTTGCATACGTATTATGTTGTATATAATGTGCAATGATACATATATCATTTTCATCTATTACCACCATTAACTACCAAACATAGAAATATACTAAATTTAGAATCTGAGATTGAAAATTATTTATCCATAAATATTAAATAATGCTTTTAAAAAACATGAAGTATATATAATTAAACAACGCATAAGAAACAATACAATTAGAGCTCAAGCAATATTTATTTAAAAAAAAGATTTTTGTGCTGTTAGCAAATAAAATAATACATTAACAATAGATAATAATATATAATATATTATAATTAGTATGTTAATATATTGTACAATATTAATTTATAAGAATTGTATGGATATATATAATATTAATATATACTATTATAAATTAATTAAACTCACAGGATAAAAAATTAATATACAGAAATCCATTATGTTTTTATACACTCATAATGAAAAACAGAGAAATTAAGAAAATAAACCCATGTATGATTGTACCAAAGATAATAAAATACCTAAGAATAAAGTTAACCAAAGAGGTGAAAGACCTATACTTCAAGAACTATAAAACATCGATGAAAGAAATTCAAGATGACACAAACAAATGGAAAAGATATTCCATGCTCATGGGTTGGAAGAACAATTACCACTGAAGTGTCCAAACTACCCAAAGCGAATTTAATACAATCCCTATTAAAATACCAACATTTTTCATAGAACTTGAACAAAAAATTCTAAAATTTGTATAGAACTGTAAGAGACCCTAAATAGCTAAAGCAATCTTGAGAAAGAACAAAGCTAGTTGTATTACAATTCCAGATTTCAAGATATACTATAAATTTGTAGCAATCAAAATAGTATGGTATTAGCAACAAAACAGACACATGGATCAATAGAACAAAAAGTAAAGTCCAGAGATAAATCCAAGCTTTCATTGTCAATTAAAATACAGCAAAGGAGGCAATAATGTACAATGAGGAAAAGACAGTCTCTTCAACAAATGGTTTTGGGAAAACTGAACAGCTACATGCAAAAAAGTGAAAATTTCTTATATCATACACAAAAATACTCAGAATGGATTAAGTACCCAATGTGAATGAAACCTGAAACCATAAAATTCCTAAAAGAAAACTGGCAGTAATTTCTTTGATACTGTTTATAGACATTTTTCTGGCTAAGTCCCCTTAGGCAAGGGGAACAAAAGCAAAAATAAACTACATCAAAATAAAATCTTTAGCACAGTGAAGGAGACTGTAAACAACATTAATTAAAAGACAGCCAACCTAGTGGGAGAAGATATTACCAAATGATGTATCTGACAAGGCGTTAATATTCAAAGAATTTATACAACTGAACACCAAAAAAAATAATTCAATTAAAAGATAGGCATCGAAAAAATATAGGCATGGGACATGAACAGACATTTTTCCAAAGAAAATAAGCAGATGGGCAAAAGACAAATGAAAAGATGCTCAACATCACTCATTATCAGGGAAATTTAAATTAAAACTACCACAAGATATCTCTTTACATCTGTCAGAATGGCTAAAAGCAAAAATAAAAGAAACAACAAGTGTTGACGAGGATGTGGATCAAAAGAAAGCCTCGTGCATTGTTCATGGGAATGCAGATTGGTGCAGCTACTGTGGAAAACAGTTTGAAAGTTCTTCAGAAGATTAAAAAAAGAATTACCATCAGATCTAGTAATTGCACTACTGGTATTTACCCAAAGAATACAAAGACACTAATTTGAAAAGACATATGTACCCCTATGTTTACTGTAGCATTACTTAAAATGGCCAAGGTATGGAAGCAGCCCAGGTGTCCTCTTATAGGTGAATGGATGAAGACGTGGTGTGTGTATATGTGTATATATATATATATATACACGTCTTCATGTGTGTGTGTGTGTGTGTATAATGGACTATTGTTCAGCTATAAAGTAAGAATGAAATCTTGCCATTTACAAGAACATGGATGGAACTAGAGAGTATAATGCTAAGCAAAACAAGTCAATTAGAGAAAGACAAATACCATATGATTTCACTCATATTTGGGATTTAATAAACAAAACAAATTAAAAAAAAAAGAACAACAGAAAAACAGACTCTTAAACACAGAGAACAAGATGGTGGTTGTCAGAGGGAACATGGATAGGATGGGTGGAATAGACAAAGGAAATTAAAAGCATATTTACTGTGATGAGTACTGAGAAATGGATAGAATTGAATCATTTATATTGCACATCTATAACTTATACAACACTGTATGTTAATTATATATAAATATATATAAAGATATATATACTATTATATGTTAATAACTATATTGAGAAATATTTCATTGTCAGGTTACCTTGCATTTTTGTATATTTTGTAACATAAGAAATATCTTCATGAAGTAATATGTAATAGATGAATAAAAATAAATTATATATATTGGGCTGGTGTTCAAAGTCTTTTATTGCTAAAAATTCAAATATATTTGGAATTAAAAAAATTATTTGAATTCCAGGTAGTTAACATACAGTGTAATATTTGTTTCAGGTGAACAATACAGTGATTCAACACTTCCATATAACAGCTGGTGCTCAGCACAAATACAGTCCTTAATCCCCATCACCTATTTAACCCACCCCCCACCCACCTCCCTTCTGGGAACCACCACTTTGTTCTCTTTAGTTATGAGTCTGTTTCTTGGTTTGTTTCTCTCTCTCTTTCCTCTTTGCTCATTTGTTTTATATATATACCACAATTTCTTTATCCACTCATTAGTCAGTGGACACTTGGGCTGTTTCCATAATTTGGCTATTGTAGTTAATACTACTGTACACATGTATCTCTTTGAAGTAGGGTTTTGTGTCCTTTGGTTAAATACCTAGTAGTCCAATTGCTGGATGGTAGGGTAGTTCTATTTTTTTTTTTTTTAAAGATTTTATTTATTCATTTGACAGAGAGAAATCACAAGTAGATGGAGAGGCAGGCAGAGAGAGAGAGAGAGGGAAGCAGGCTCCCTGCTGAGCAGAGAGCCCGATGTGGGACTCGATCCCAGGACCCTGAGATCATGACCCGAGCCAAAGGCAGCGGCTTAACCCACTGAGCCACCCAGGTGCCCCGGGTAGTTCTATTTTTAACTTTTTGAGGAACTCCTATACATTATTCCACCATGTCTGTGCCAGTTTATATTCCCCCCAACAGTGCAAGAAGATTCCTCTTTCTCCAGATGCTCACCAGCAATTGTTTCTTGTGTTGTTGATTTTAGCCATTTGGACATGTGTGGGGTGATATCTCATTGTAGTTTTGATTTGAATTTCCCTGTTAATAAGTGATGTTGTGTGTCTTTTCATGTGTCCATTGGCCATCTGGATGTCTTTTTTGGCAAAATATCTTTTCCTGTCTTCTGCCCATTTTTTAAATTGGATTAGTCATTCTTTTGGTGTTGAGTTTTATAAGTTCTTTTTATGTTTTGGATACTAACCTTTTTATCAGATGTCCAATTAGCAATTATCTATTTGCAAATATCTTTCCTGTTCCATAGGTTCTTTTTAGTTTTGTTGGTTGTTTCCTTCACTGTGCAGAAGCTTTTTATTTTAATGTAGTACCAATAGTTTATTTTGCTTTTGTTTCCCTTGCCTCGGGAGACCTATCTAGATAGAAGTTGTTATAGTTAATGTGAAATAAATTGAAATAATGTGAAAGAAATTACTGCCTGTGTTCTTTTCCTGGATTTTTATGATTTCATGTCTCAAATTTAGGTCTTTCATCCATTTTGAATTTATTTTTATGTATGGTGTAAGAAAGTGCTCTGGTTTCCTTCTTTTGCCTATTGCTGTCCAGTTTTCCTAATACCATTTATTGAAGAGACAGTCTTTTGCCCTTTGGATATTGTTTCCTACTTTGTAAAAAATTAATTGACCATATACTTGGGTATATTTCTGAGTTTTCTATTCTGTTCTACTGATCTGGGTCTGTCTTTGTTCCAGTGCCATAGTGTTTTGATTACTATAGCTTTGTAATATAACTTGAAGCCTGGAATTGCAATGCCTCCAGCTTTGCTTTTCTTTTTCAAGATTGCTTTGGCTTTGGGGTCTTTTGTGGTTTCATACAAATTTTAGAGTTGTTTGTTCTACCTCTACAAAAAATGTTGGTGGTATCTTGAAAGGGATGGCATTAAACGTATAGATTTTTGGGGGTAATATTTACTTTTTAACAATATTTTTCTAATCCATGAGGATGGAGTATCTTTCCATTTCTTTCTGTTGTCTTCAATTTATCAGTATTTTAAAATTTTTAGAGCACAGGTTTTTCACCACTTTAGGTAGGTTTATTCCTAGGTAATTATATATGGGATTGATTCCTTAATTTCTCTTTCTGCTGCTTCATTATTGAGGTATAGAATGCAACACATTTCTGTACATCGATTTTATATCCTGGAATTTACTGAATTCATTTTCCAGTTCCAGTAGTTTTTTGGTGGTCTTTTGGGTTTTTTATTTATAGTATCATGTCATCTGCAAATAATGAAAGTGTTACTTCTTCCTTGGCAATTTGGATGCCTTATTTGTTTTTGCTATCTGATTGCTATATTTAGGACTTGTAGTACTATGTTGAATAAAAGTGGTGACAGTGGACATCCCTGTTTTATTCCTGACTATAAAGGAAATACTTTCATTTTTTCCCCATTCAGGATGATACTAGCTGTGGGCTTTTTAAACATGACCTTTTTTATGTTGGGGTATGTACCCTCTAGACCTGTTTTGTTGAGGGTTTTTATCATGGATGCTTGTTGTACTTTGTCAATGTTCCTCTGCATCTACTGAAATGGTCATAGGTCATTACCTTTCTATTAATGTATTGTATCACATTTATTTGTGAATATTTAACCACCCTTGCAACCCAGGAATAAATCCCACTTGACATGGTGAATATTTTTTTTAATTTGCAAATAAATGTTTATTTACTTTTTAAAACAGTATTATAAGTCTCCCAATATTCTTCTTGTTTAATTGTTAACAATCCTTCATTCTTCTGTACCTCCCATTACTACACAATTTATAGAATAAACTTGTCAGATTCTATTAAAAAAAAAACCTTTATTTTCTTTGGTGAAGGCAGATTGTATTGCATTTTTAAAATTTTGTTTTAATATTTTATTTGTTTGAGAGAGAGAGCACAAACAGGAAGGGGGTGCAGAGGGAGAAGCATATTCCCCGCAGAGCAGGGAGCCAAGTACAAGACTAGATCCCAGGACTCTGGGATCATGACCTGAGCCAAGGGCAGACATTTAACCAACTGATCCACCCAGGCTTTGGTGAGTGCTGTGAAGTGTGTAAACCTGGTGATTCACAGACCTGTACCCCTGGAGATAAAAATATATGTTTATAAAAAATAAAAAAATTTAAAAAAATTGGTATATAATTGATTTTTTTAATGTATTGTTGAATTTGGTTTGCTAGTATTTTGTTGAGGATTTTTTTTGCATCTAGGATCACGAGAGAGATTGTTCTGTGGTTCTCTTTTATTGTGATGTCTATCTGGATTTGGTATTGGGGTAATGTTGGCCTTATAGAACAAGTTTGGAAGTTTTCCTTCTTTATTATTTTTTTTTGAATACTTTGAGAATAGGTATTAATTCTTTAAATGTTTGGTATAGTTTGCCTGTGAAGGAATTATATCTTAGACTTTTGTTTGTTGGGAATTTTTAAATTATTAATTTCTTTGCTGGTTAACAGTCTGTTCAAGTTTTATGTTTCTTCCTGTTTCAGTTTTGATAATTTATATGCTTCTAGGAATTAATTTATTTCTTCTAGGTTGTCCAATTTGTTGGCATATAGTTTTTCATAATATTCTTTCATAATTGCTTGTATTTCTTTGGTGTTTATTGTTATTTCTCCTTTCTCTTATGTGGTTTTATTTATTTGGATCCATTCTCTTTACTTTTTTGGTGAGTCTGGCCAGAGATCTATCAATTTTATTAATTTTTTTCAAAGAACCAGCTCCTAGTTTAATTGATTTGTAGTTTTTTAAAAATTTCTATATCATTTCTTTCTGCTGTAATATTTATTATTTCCTTCCATTTGCTAGCTTTAGGTTTCATTTGTTGTTATTGTTATTGTTGTTGTTTTTCTCTAGTTCCTTTAGGTATAAGGTTGTTTATTTGAGATATTTCTTGCTTCTTGAGGTAGGCCTGTATAGCTATATTCTTCACCCTTAGAACTGCTTTTGCTGTATCCCAAAGGTTTTGGACCATTCTGTTTTCATTTTTATTTGTTTCCATGTATTTTTTTAAATTTCTCCTTTAATTTCCTTTAAATTTAATTTCCTTTAAATCTTTAATTTGACCCATTCATTGTTTAATAGCATGTTTTTTAACCTCCATGTATTTGTGTTCTTTCCAGATGTTTTCTGTGGTTGACCTCTAGTTTCATAGTGTTGTGGTCAGGAAAGGTACATTGTATGACTTTAATCTTGTATATCTTGAGGCTTGTTTTGTGGCCTAATATATGATCTCTTCTGGAGAATGTTCCATGTGCACTTGAAAAGAATATGTATTCTGCTGTTTTAGGATGCAATGTTCTGAATATATCTGTTAAATTCATCTGGTCCAATATGTCATTTAAAGCCACTGTTTCTTTGTTGATTTTCTGTTTAAATGATCTGCCCACTATGTACGTGGGGTGTTAATGTCCCCTATTATTATTGTATTATTATTATTGATTAGATCCTTTAAGTTTGTTATTGTTTTACGTATTTGGGTGCTCCCATGTTGGATACATAAATATTTACAGTTGTTATATCTTCTTGTTGGATTGTCCCTTTTATTATTATACAGTGCCCTTCTTTATCTCTTGTTACAGTCTTTGTTTTAAAGTCTAGTTTTGTCCAATATAAGTATTGCTACTCTGGCTTTCTTTTGACAGACATTTGCATGATAAGTAGTTTTCCATTCCCTTGCTTTCAATCTGCATGTAGTCTCTTGCAGGCAGCATATAGGGGGGTTGCTACTGCCATCTGACACCCTATGTCTTTTGATTGGATTGGTTAGTCCATTTATGTTCAAAGTAATTATTGATAGATATGTATTGGCTGTTATTTTACCACTTGTTTCATGGTTTTTTCTGGATGTTTTCTCTGATTCTTTCTCTCTTCCATGTTTTGCTGATTTTCTTTAGTGATATATTTGGATTTCTTTCTCTTTATTCTTTGCATGTTTATTAATGGTTTTGTACATATGGTTACCATTAGGTTTATATGCAAACTCTTCTGCATATAGCAGTCTGTAGTACATTTGATGGTTGTTTAAATTTGAACCCATTCTTTACTCCTCTCCTCCCCATATTTTAGGTACATATTATTATATTTTATATCTTTTTGTGAGTTCCTTGACTAATTTTTTACAGAAATATTCATTTTCACTGCCTTCATGTTTCCCGCTTTTATACTGTCCCTTTTGGTCTCTCCTTTTCACGCAGTCACCTTTAATATTTCTTGCAGGACTGGTTTGTGTTCATAACTCCTCTAATTTTTGTTTGTCCAGGAAACTCTTTATCTATCCTTCTATTCTGAATGGTAACCTTTCAGGATAAAGCATTCTTGGCTGCAGACTTTTCCCGTTCAGCACATTGAGTATATCATTCCACTCCCTTCCAGCTTGCCAAGTTTCTGTGGAAAGATCCACAGCTAGCCTTACAGGTCTTCCCTTGTAAATTAGGGACTTATTTTGTTTTGATGCTTTTAGGATTTTTCTTTATCACCATATTTTAGAAATTTAACTATAGTATGTCTTGGTGTGGGCCTGCTTTTGTTGAATTTGTTGGAAGTTCTCTGTGTCTCCTGGATCTGGATATCTGT
This sequence comes from Mustela nivalis, assembly GCF_964662115.1. Taxonomy (NCBI): domain Eukaryota; kingdom Metazoa; phylum Chordata; class Mammalia; order Carnivora; family Mustelidae; genus Mustela; species Mustela nivalis. The sequence goes on from NC_139020.1 coordinate 71,842,455, forward strand.
TTCCTTCCCCAGATTAGGAAAGTTTTCAGTTATAATTTCCTCAAATAAATTTTCTTCCCCCTTTTCTCCCTGTTCTTCTGGGACTCATATAATATGAACGTGATTATGCTTGATGAAATCACCAAGGTCCTTAAGCCTATTCTTATGTTGGATAATTCTTCCTTTCTTTCTTTAATTCAACTTCATTCTTTCCATTACTTTGTCTTTTAGATCACTAATTCATTCCTCTGCTTCTTCCAGCCTGCTGTTTATTGCATCAAGCATGTTTCTAATCTTGTTTATTGCACTCTTCATCTCTGATCAATTCTTTTTCAATTATTTTATCTTTGTGGTAAAGATAAAATATGATGTCTTCCATTCTGTCATCAAGTCCAGTATCCTTATGAATGTTGCTTTAAATTCTGCATCAGACATGTTACTTACATCTGTTTTTTTTCTTAGATCTCTGACTATGACCTTATCTTGTTCTTTTGTTTGGGGTAAGTTCCTCTGCTCTGTCATTTTGTCTAAGTCTCTGCCTGCTACTCTTGTTAGAAAAGCCAGTTATGTCTTCTGTTCCTGAAAGTAATGGCCTTATGAAGTAGAGGTCATGTAATGACCAGGGACTGACACTTCAGGGAGTACTACATATACTCTGCTGCCATATCCTGGCTATACCTACCCTTCAGGCAGTCTGTAGTACATTTGATGGTTGTTTAAATTTGAACCCATTCTTTACTCCTCTCCTCTCCATATTTTAGGTACATATTATTATATTTTATATCTTTTTGTGAGTTCCTTGACTAATTTTTTACAGAAATATTTATTTTCACTGCCTTCATGTTTCCCGCTTTTATACTGTCCCTTTTGGTCTCTCCTTTTCACGCAGTCACCTTTAATATTTCTTGCAGGACTGGTTTGTGTTCATAACTCCTCTAATTTTTGTTTGTCCAGGAAACTCTTTATCTTTCCTTCTATTCTGAATGGTAACCCTTCAGGCCAGTCATCTGCAGAGGCTCTCCTTGCCTGCCGTGGACAGTCTTTGGTTCCTGGCCTGAATGTGGTGAGTTTTAACTGGGTGTGCTCTGGTCTGGTTGTGAAATGAGACCTATCACCACCTCCACTGGAACTGAGGCCCTGCAAAACTTTCTGTTCAGGAAACATATTATGGGGAGGGGTTTGTGCTGGTCTTCTGGAGGAGGGGTCTGCCACAATGCAACAGATTTGAGAATGACTGAAAGCTCAGTTCCACTAGAACACAATGCGATGGAGATTAGTGTAAGCAAGTTAGGAAACCAGTGTTCATGTTGTGCTACTTCCTGCAGCTGACTCTGTGTTTATGCTGAGGGATGGTCTAGGGAAATGGTGTCAGCCAGTTCCTGTTTCCCTGGAGAGTTGTTTCCCTGAAGGCTGCCTGTCAGGGGTGTGTTCCAAGAAGAGCAAACAATCTTCCCACCATGTGCCCCAGCATATTTTCAGATCACTATTTCCATTACTGTATTCCCCCAAGTTGTTTGCCTGACTTTATTCCAATAGCAGCACAATGCCTTCTAGGCTCTATCCCAGCCAAGGCTGCTGACTTTTACAACTCCAGGTTTTAAGCCCCACTGTTTATAAGAACTCACAAAATTCACCCCCTCTCATTTTTCAAGCCATTGGCTATAGGCAAACATTCTCTTTGTGCATTCCCTTCCATCCTCCTCTCTCTCTGTCTTTCTCACCTTTCTCCACAACAACAGCTGCCTTCCTTCTTCAGCAGGCAGGATCTGGTTTTCCCTCAAACTAGGTTCTGTATTGCCTCCCTTATTTGAAATGGCTTCTCTCCCTTTAGTTGCAAAATTCTGTCAGTCTTTAGGTCAATTTCTGGGATATTTAAGATGATTTATCATTACCTAGTTGTATTTGTAGGACGAGGTGTGCCTAGGGTCCTCTTACTCTACCACTATCTTCCTATCTCTTCCCTGGAGTCTTCTATTAAAAGACAAATATTGTAATTTATGGGTCCATTAGTAGAAGGAACTGAAAGGATGGAGAAAATATGTAACAATGCCAAGGTAAATGGCAAAGCTAGAGTTCAAATTCAGGTCTCTGAATTCTGAGGCTAGACCGTTAGTCATTTAACATCAACATCATCTAGAGTCCAAACTCTTAGATTGCTTTCAGGACCATGCGTATGCTCTTCCCAGCCTCTCCAGCTTTTCTTGTGAGGCTAGAAACTGTATTCAGCTGACCAGCCACATAGAACTTCACAGTGTCATGTTTTCATTTCTGGACTTAAACATGCCATTACTTGTGCCTGAGGCTCTTGTCATATCTCATCTTCCATCCCCTTGTCTTCTGGACAATTCCTTATACATTGTTCAGGACTCAACTTAAATGTCACACGTCACTTTTTTTGGTCTTTCGACCCAAGTGTCACTTTATCAAAGCAACCTTAACCTTGTATCTTTCTAACACCCTTACTGTTCAGGAAAACATACCCCCTCGTTGAGATTGAGTACAAATTCTGTAATCCCTGGGTCTGGTTAGTTTTCACATTGTGTGGAAAGTACAGAACTATATGGAGGTCATCCACTTTTTTTTTTTTTTAAGCTATACTTCCAGTGCTTTGGAATTGTATATTTTTTTCATTATGCCATTTGTCCTTATTTACTATATCTTCAATAAGTTCATATGGAGTGGGGAAAGCAGGAAGCAATATGAGACTACCTCATAGCAATATGAGACTACCACACGCCTACAAGACCTCTATCACCATCATTGTTTCAGCTTACCTGAAGGTGTGTTAACTTATATGGAAACAGACCAGCACTAATGACCACTGAAATCAAAGGCAGTGACTGACTATAATCAAAAAGTCTACCATTACTGATAAAAGATCTTGCACACAAATGAGATTTCTTCCTGGCCCAAATTAGACAAGAAACAGTGCTAGGAAATAACAGAACTTGGAAGAAACAGAGTCTAGTTAGAGTAAATGTAATGTTTAGGCAATTTCTCTGTTTCCAGGAAAAGTGGGATGAGCAAGAGGCTGTGGAGTCTGAAAATCACGTCCTCTGTTTTCTTTGCACACAAGGGCCTCGGGTTGCATCCTAGCGGAGATGTCAGAGCACCAGATATACTTCAGTCATATTTCTGTGTTTGCTATGAATTTGGAAGAAGTGTTAATTTCCCCTCAAAATCAGGGCAGATAGAGGTAACTTGGAGATAAGAGCTACTCAGTAGGGCAAAGAGGCATGCAACAGTTAAATGTTAGGACAATCATTTATATGGAATTCCTATATCAGCTGGCTTTGGGAGTTCCACCTACACATTAGAAGCTAGACAGGGAAAAGGTAAAGAAAGCATTCCTACAAGTGGAAGAAGTTTGAGTCTTGAAAGAGAATGACTAATAAACGAACTTTACCTTGAACCCAGAAACAACTCAATTGGACTGAGTGCTTGTTATCCACCAGATTATATATTTGAAACCAAGTTGAAATGGGGGCATGTGAATACACACTACATCCTTGCTCTTGTAGATTTACTTGTCAGTTGTAATATGAAGTTTTTGTCAATGAGACAACCCAACTATCTCTGACATGGAGCCATTATCACCACATCATTTAAAAACAAAACAAAACAAAACAAATAAACAAAAAGCCAAGTCATTATTAAAGAAATTGATTTTCAAGTCCTTGGATTTGTAAACAGCTGATAACTTAGAATTTCTCAGTGCTCATGAAACATAAATTATTCCAGCTTTTTAAGTTACTGGTATATAGTTGATAAACTTTTTGAGAAAACTTTAGTGACTTCAAATAATGTTGCATTTAATGTTTTTGGTGATGGCGTGGGGGATTGTTTCTCAACCTACATATAATTCTACTCATACCAAAAAATATTTGGGACAGAAAAATACTTTTTAACCTTAAAGTAGGTTACCCACAGGTTAAAACAATGTAAAAATTGAAATGATTGGTCTATTTCCATCTTCAACCAGCTGTTTCTATAGAAGCAACATGGAAATAATTAAAATGTACCTTAAAAGTATGCAATGAGCTTCATAAAGGTTTTACTTCATTTTGATTTTCAAACTTAGAAGTCTAATATTGATCCTTTTGAAGCCTGTAAGTGAAGATTAAAGCATTCTAACATGCTATCTACAGGTGTGCCATAGTGAGTTATGATCCTTGCATAATCCATAGAATGAAAAATCTACAGTAAGTAACAAACTGTTAATCAGTGCAGTGGCACAGAAGATCAATCTTTGATTCTTATATTCACAAACCCTGTTTATTTGGTCACATTAGAGAACAGGCTGGGGTGTTGGAATGGATTCTTAGAAATGATGGATGTAATTGTCAAAACTGCCAAGGTCAATGTATAATGTTCATAAAAGAGCCAACCCAATTCAAGTACCTTCCATTTATCATTCATGCAATCTGACCCCCAGTTCTCTTTATAATAACATACAAAGGAGGAACAACTGCTGTGTTCATTCCAATGGAATCTTATGCACTTTTCAGTATCATTCAGATCACAGCCTTTCTCAGACTGGGATCATTTGTACATAACTTTTCCTTTCTCTGAGGATGTTGGAACTATTAGTTGAAATATGGATTTAATAAAGAAAAGCTGATTAATGAATCTGTATGTGATTTCTGTGTTGCTAGTAGAATGTTTTGAAATTCAAAATCTTTCTGATTTATCATCTACTTACTCTTAGAATACATTCTCAACTTTGATATTGACAATATTTTGTTGAACATTATTCCAATACCAGTACTTTACAAATGGGGTTTTCTTATGAAATTTGCAAGTGTTAAGGTGTTGGGTGTATTTAGATATAAAAGGTATCTAGTATATATTACAGATATTGGCAATTGAGAAAAAAAATATAAGGGGTTTTCACTTACTTTACTTAAACAACTGGTCTATTATAATGAATGAAATCATGAACATTCTGTCATAGATGCTTTAATTTAAAATTATAATTTTATTAATTTTATGATTTTTCAAACCAGCTGTTTGAAATTCCTGACTCTTTCTTGGTCTTTAGCTTTATGTGTTTTAATACTTTAATAAAAGTGGCTTCATGTTTGTTAGCACTAGAATATAAGCTCCAGGAGGGTAAGGTTTATTTTCCACTACATCTGAGATTCCTGGAAGAATGAGTACACTGTAGAGGCTTGGTAATTGTTTATTGGCGGGGGGGGGGGGGGAGAAAAAGGGGAAAAAAGGAAGAAAAGTAAAATGTACATTTTTTAAAAAATATTTACATATTAAAGTGATTTGAGGGGTTATCTAAATTACAAATAATTTATTACAAGATTTTTACCAGTGAGACTATATTACTTAACATTTCTAAAAATGAAACCTTATTGTCTAAATTAGAATAGATATTTATCACTAAAAAGAAGAAATAAAATATCAGTTAACATATATAAAAGAAGCAATCACAACTAAAATGATATAACATTGAAAATATCTTGGTTCTCTTTTTCACTGAGGATAGATATATTCTTAAAATTAATAAGAAAAAACCCAAATCCTAAATAAAATTATTATTAAGTGGTCTAGAATGTATACTCACATGGAACATTACAAACATTCTACAGGTAGTCTAAATGTCAAGATGGGCCTGACACTATGAGATATCCAGAAAAACATAGCTCTGATCCTTACTGAGTATATGCAGTTCTAACATGCAAAAATATAAATAAGAAATAACAATTGTGTGATGATTGCTTTTATTGGTCAATATAGACAACATATAAGTGAAGATAAGAGCAACAAGTTCATAAATTTCTCATTAATAAATAATTGAAGTTGGGGATAAAGAGATTCATGATTTTGATGGATTTTTCCTTCTTCCCTCCTCCAGAAGAGAACAAATGCCCTGCTTTATTGACTGACATGATCATAACTAGATGTAATAGCTCTGATTCGTATTACTGACTTTCAGTTTCTTCATTTATGAAACAGTTTAAAATCTTTTTGAAGGCCAAATGAGAATATTTGATATTTCTGTGTTTACTGTCAAGTGCTACCCAAATGTTAGTCATTACTCTTACAATTATTTCTAGCATGTGCATATCACATGGTTAATCTGAATTCTCACAATAGAAGCCTAAAAAAAAATCTGTTCAGCTCAATTTTTATTTCAGCAACTGATTTTAGTCATTATTATTTATAATGTGCTTTTTGAGTGGTCTTTACACAATAAAAAGCTAAAAGGTAGAAAATTGAAATATGAGACTACAGTGTCAATAATTTCCTTATTGGGAATGTTATTAAAAAGGCTAAATTTTATTAATCTCAAAAGATATTCTTAAAACTTTTAAATGCTGCACTTCTACTTGAAATCACTGTACAACTACTGCTTAAGTTATAATTAACTTTTGTTGTAAAGCCTGAAGATACAGTGATGTTTCCGTAGGACAAAATAGTAAAAAATGGGATTTTTGGTGCCATTTATTTTTATCAGAAATAATCATGAAATTTAAAAAATATATTTTATGTGAAATTATTTTTATCATTTCCTATTAGGGATGAGGTACTTACTTATCTATTTAGTTATTCTCATGTTCCTTTTATTCCTCTCTGATAAATCACTGACTTACATTCATACCACAGTTATCTTTCAGTTTTATTTTGTCTGTTTCAAAAGAATCAGAAAATAGAGTCATATTTATGCTTGTGTTTCTCACCAACCTTATCTCATATAATGATGCATATATTACTGTAGAAGTCAGACATCTGAATCCAAAGAGAGATGGAGAATAGGAAGAAGAAAGTAAGCTTCAAAGTCTATCTGTTCCCTGACACCACATTAAGAACTCATCACTCATGTGAAATCAAAGAGCGATCACACTCAATTCCATGTCAGACCCCTACTGCAATATGAGACTTTAAGAAAAGAAAGTTAAGATAACCGCTTCAAGCAAATAAAAATGTTTCAATATAATTAACATTTGCAATGACTTTGACTATACTAAGAAATGTAAACAAAATCCAAGTTTTGTATGTACAAATAAAATATTTGTGTTTATATTAATAACAATATCCAAACAACAAAGAAACAAAAAGTACCATAAAATGAGATACAAGAATTACTCAGTCTCAAGAAATAATACCAGTGAAACTATTCATTTTATGAAAACCATAAATCTTTATGTAACTCTATTATGTGGTAATTTTTAAATATTTTACATTTGCCGTGATTCACAAACCAAAGGTCATCCTTAAACACTGATTTTAACAATAGTGTCATTCTACTTGAAATCTCTTTAGATTACATTTTTTAGATTATATATTTTAATAAAACTTTAGAAATATATTTAATGGACTAATTTGTGCTTTGGGTGAAATTATGCTTCTGTATCCATAATGATATCCAGTTTAGCATTCTCCTCACAATATAGAACTGCTACAATACAAGTTTTATCCTTTTCCTCACCACAAACAGTATGCTGTAGTTTTGTTATATCTATGTGCCTCCAAACAGCAAAGTTCAAATAGATGGGGAAAGAGTATGTTTGACAAAATTCTTGGGAAAGGAATGGTAAGGTAGAAGAATGATTTTTTATTTTCTAATGTTAGGTCAATAGATTAGGATGCATTTAAATATATATACATAGTTGCAGACTGTAAAAATTTGCAAATGTGTGTATATTTATATAATGTTATCCAAATCATATATACTATATTATCTTTTTATTAATTCACAATTTTACATTTGAGGAATCTGGTGAGGGACTATCTTATCTGTGTTCAACTTGATATAAAGCCAAGAAAATCTCTGTCAATTTTCCTTTTAATTACTCCAATAATATTAACTGCTGATGGCTTTATTTTTCCCATCGCCATTGGCAACCTGAAAGGCAATTCTCACTCTAACCCAGCTCCCAGGGTGCCATCCATAAAAGATTGTCACCTTGCTGTGGATTGTGACCTCTGACCCCACCACTTTCTTCCCGTAACAGTACTACCTTTGCACATTTAATGAACTTTGTACACAGTTAAAAAGATCTCAGCATAGAGAAATGTTGGGTCCTGCTGTGAAAAATTCCATTGTTTCTATACATCTCATTGACCTTTCACATTATAGAAGATAAGAAAAAAAATCAATAAGGTTATTTAGTAGCCAGTCCAGTGCAATCTTCATTATTAATATGCTAAACATATTACTTTCAAGGCATTGACACCTAAACACTGCAAGAAGTATCAAAATTACTTCTCATTAATAACCATTATATTAATCACTGTTGCCCAGAACTAGAATCTGACTGCGAAATCCCCTGGTGGAAATTGCTATAATCGTTCAAACTACAGGAATGAATATTTTTCAGCATAATTACTGCTGTCGTCTTATTGAAAAATATCCCATTAGATGGCAGCTTTTAGTTACGTAAATCGTGTTGATTAATTTTTAATTTCCATCATTTATATGACATTGCACAAGTAAAGATCTTTGATAATTTAAATGGTTAGCTGAGCAATTATTAAAATAACTTAGAGCAATTCAAACATTCATTTACTTACTACAAGTGCCATACATCATTAACTCCTGATTAAAGTTTGGGAAATTGCAAGTGCTGAATTGATCACTAAGATATGTATTTCAGGGTGTTTTATAAAAATATTCATGCCATGTAGCATGCCTCAGCTGTAATGATAAAGCTCTAGCATAAATGTTTCAAAGCAAGGGAATCTGAATTACACTGGCAATATGGCATCCCAGCCGTGTGCTCAAATACATATTTATGCCTCTAGGCAGACAATTTAAATGGTCTTTAACATTACAATTTTTAGTCACCCCAGTACCTCTTTTATTTAAAACAAACAAAAAGTTTCAGTACTTATGAGTGAAGAATGAGTCCTCAGTCTTAGTTGTGCATTTTGTTTTTTATTGACTTCGTTGAGTCTTAGTATTAACTGTGAATTCTTAGATAACTTCTAGTTTATTTAGCTGTAAATTGGGAAAGTAACTGTACTTAGCTTGTAAAGCTGTGCTCTGGGTAACATGACTCAAGGAATGTCGTGTGCGTTAATAGTATATGGGATATATTAAGCAATAAATAATGGATCCTCATAATATCTCATAGTGTAAGCCTTTGAATATGTGGCCAGTATACAAAGATAAATATTTTTATGTACAAAAATAAGTGTCCTTGATCCTTAATCTCTCTTCATATTGGTCTTCATAAATTAAAAACAAAGACAAAAACACCCATGTTCTTGGATTAACACCCATGTTCTTGGATTTCAGCTGAGTTGACTGCCAATTGTTTTTTTTTTTTAAAGATGTTATTTATTTATTTGACAGAGATCACAAGTAGGCAGAGAGGCAGGCAGAGAGAGAGGGAGAGGCAGGCTCCCCGCAGAGCAGAGAGCTGGTTGCAGGGCTCCATCCCAGGACCCCGGGATCATGACCTGAGCCGAAGGGAGAGTCTTTATCCGACTGAGCCACCCAGGCACCCCTGGCCTGCCCATTCTTCTGGTTTAAGTAAACAGAATAAGATAAAAAAGTAGATGAGTAGATAGAAGAAACCGCATGTTGTCACAATTAATAAGTGATTACACCCAAGTCTCATTGGAACTACCTGAAGGAAAAATTAATTCTAATATATTGCAATATTACAAAATCTAAAATATACATTTTGAGGTGTTTTCTCAACATAGACAGTTGAACAGTTTAGGGGGAATTGTCAGGGAATGCAATTTTTCCCACATTTTATTTTCAAAAATTAGGATAAATTTGTTAAAAAATAAAATTTTATATATAAATCTTTATATACAAATATTCAAAAACATTTCTGTAACATAAATTCTGACAAAGGTCAAGAAGTTGTTTTCATAGTTTTTTAATCTCAAAATATTCATAGTTCAGTTGGAGAATACAATTTAGACTAATAGTTGCAATGCACAATGACAGTGCTAAAATATATCTAAATTCATATCTTAAGTGGATAGGAAGGAGATTCTTAACTGGATTTAGAGGGGTTTTAGAAACCTTAAAGTAGGGATAGTTGAGTGGGTCTTGAAGGTTAAGAATTTGCTAGAACAGTGTTTGAGAGAAAAGTGTTACAGGAAAAAGAAACATGGTATATAAATAAGTAGAGTACTAGGAGGACATATGATCCCATCTGCCCAGTCCTTAGAAGATTCTAGGTGTTTAATAAGAATTTGTTGAATGAATCAGTGAGTGAACATATCAAAGAATGAAAGAAAGTGGTAGAAAAGTCCAGGAAGAGTTTTTTTTTTTTTTAAATATTCTGTAAGGAGAAGGTAAAGACCTTTGTCTTTATAATTTTGCCTGTCTTTCTCTACATTTTTGTGCGCACGCCCCATTTCTCAAGCCCTATTTTACTCTTGATTCTTTCACAAATGTTCTGCATAAGTGTTTCCCTAGTTCATTCTTCTTTTAATCCCCTGATGTTAAATTCACTTCTGATATTTCTTTGTGTGTGGTCTTGGACCCATATGCCCAGATGTAGCCTTCAACTCTCTCTGGCCCTGCTCTGTATTTCAGAGCTGTGAGGTGTGGTTCCTTGGCTCTCATATAAATTGCTTCCTGGTGGAGTTCAGTCAAGGGGTGACACTGGGGCAGATTAGTGGACAAGAAGATGAGAGGAACCAGAGTGTGCCTCCACTTTGTCTTTTGCATGGGTTATGCTTCCATGTGGTTCCATATCCTGCCAGACAAGTTCACTATGTTTCTATCTTCCATGTGTTGACCTTAACCCAGGCTCCAATAGTACCATTTCCTCCAGTTGTCTCCTTTGAAGGATTCTGAGATTATTTTTAGAGATTTAGATACAAAATACTTTTTATTGCATTCAATTATTATGTATAAGATGAAACTGAAGATAAGAAATATTAAATTACTTCCCCAAAGTTTTATATATTAATAGATATTAAAATAGACTAGAAAGAGCTCTTTTATTTCTCATGCAGAATTCTTTCCACAATACTACAGTGTCACTTCATTGAATATTTGACAAAGAAATTATACATTATAACTAATGTGAGAAAATTAAAAAACAAAGGGAAGAAGGAACAAAAGAAACATTGTGGCAGAAACAAATACTTTTGACTTCACATAATAGAAAACCAACCATAGATTAAAAAAACAGGGATTTCTTTTTCTCAAATATGAACCAATCAGAGGTAGGCAGTTACTGTCTTTGTCTCAGTTGGTCCACTATATGGTGGTAACATCTCAGTGATTCTATTGCTGTTTTCTCCATGGAACATCCCGTTCCAGATATTATGTCCATGCTTAATGAAGAAAGAAAATAAGGGCTCAGCAAATCAAATATAACCCCTTTTAACTTGAAAGCAAGTTTTCCTAGTCTTCTGAGGGGGCTTCATTTAGGTCTTATTAGCCAGACATGTGACACAGGACCACAGTTACAGTGGAGGCTGGGGAAGTAAATATTTAGATTTTTTAGTCTTCTTAATAGAGGTTGCAACTGAAAGGAAAGCTGAGGATGAGTTATGAGTTAGGAGGCAACAGAGGAAAGAGAAAGGAAGCCATTTTAATCACAGATAAATGAGAAAATGCCAGCTTTATGAGAAGTAAATTGTGTAGTTGAAAAAAGTTTGTATTAAGAAAAAGCTTGGCTATGTCCTGGTCTGGAACAAATTAAGTTGGAAGTGTTGGACAAAACACAGGTTAGCAGAGGTAGTTTCATTTATGGAAACTGAGGCTCGAGAAGGTGGATGAATTGCCCCAAGTTAATACACTTGGTAACCGACTTACCAATTTTCAGGATTAACTTTGTTTTAACTCTAGTGCCTTCAAACTTTCTACTATCCTATGTAGTCACGATGTGGTTTGTTAGCTACTACCAAAGAATTCTGTAAGTTTATTGTATACAACCAATTCATGCGCTTTTTATTATCCACTTCACCCCCATAGGCTCACAATGACTTTTGTACTTCGAAGCTGCTTTCTACCTTAAAAAATAAAGATTTCATTTCTATGAACTGTTTAGAGAAAGCAAAATAATAATAGTTTAGTGTTCCCTAAGACCCAGATCTTTTAGGAACTATATTGAGTTGTGTACAACACAGATAATAGATTTTAATAATAGGACAAATCTCAAGATAATTTAATAAGAACAGAGTCGGTGTTCACACTTTGTTCATTTTTGCCCTCAAGAGATATTTTTGGACTAAATTGGTATAGTTTATGCCTTCTAGGTATACTATACATAATTAATTCTGTTGATTCCTAATAAGATCTGCAATGAAACATTATGGTAGATATAACTAATATTTTGCTCATTCTGCTTAGTTGAATGTTACATACATAACCCCTTTTTATTCAAATTTATATTCCCTACAGCATTTAGTTTAGTATCTAACACAGAAGAGAGGCTTACTTACCATTCTTTAACGGATTCTTTACAAATCCAGGTTGATATTTTGCCTGTTCATTACATTATTATGGAAAGTTGATTCTCTTGTTCTTGCTTTAAATGCCTGAAGTGGAAGTACATTGGCTTTCAGTTTTGGACACTTTCATATGGAAATCTCCTCACTCAACTTCCTTCTGTTGGAGTTGGTTCTGTACTTGGGTAGTCTTTCTTCTATAAGACACTGTGGCTTAAAGACAAGTGAATCTGTTTCTTCACATGTTTAATATTAAATGAAGACATTGGTCTACATGTTCTCTGAGGCTAATGCAGTTTTAGTATTTGGAATTTACACGATTATTTTGTTGACCATTAGTTATCTCTTTTAACTATTTCCTACATGATTAGTTTCCAGATTCTTTATTTTGGTCATCCTTCAACAAAGTCTACTTCAGCTTAGAGAAGTGTCTTGAAGAAGGGTACTCCAAATGAAGAGCTACAATAATAATAAACCATGAAAATAATAATAGCTAATATTACTAATGTGTTGCATGCCAAAATTTTGTATGCATCCTTTTGTTTATCTTTACAATGACTTTTTGAAGTAACCATTCTTATTGTCATCATGTTATGATGATAAATGGACTCTTGCTGATCTTGAAGTTACCATAAGCTGTCCAAAGCTCAGGATCAATGGATCCTCTTCTATGTGGGTTGACTTTTATTATCTTCCTATATAGTTTTATTTAAAAAGTTGTTAACACAAGCTTTCTTCCTTTGTGTTAATGGCCTCATTCTCTAATGACCAAACATTTAAACAGTGTTTTTCAAGTTTGCATTTTTAAAACATTGCATTTTAAAAACTTACCTATTAACATTATTTCAGTGAAATGTTATCATTTTACTGACTTATAATCTAATTTCTGAAAATAAAAAAAGTGTCAATAATACCATCTAATAACCTTAAGTGAGATTTTTTTACAGGTAACAATCTATATGTTAATAGGCTATAATAACACAATAGGACCATATTAAGCACATTTTTCCCCTAAACATTGAGCATCTTTATAAGATTTAATGTTGGATATTTAATATCTATCCAGTAATTCAGTACTCCTATTTTTATCATATTCCCAGAACTAAATGAAGCAAATAAACATTCCTGTATCTGTGAAAGTAAATATTTATTCACTCCACTTCCAATGCTCAAAACATTTGTCGCAGTACTTAGATGAGAAAGCAAGAGACACATTTTCGCACAGTCGATTTATTTGAAAAGTTATACATATTGCATAAATCATCTGATTTAGTTTTATAGAAAGCAAAATGATAACACACATGAGAGGAACAGAATTGCTGGGAAAATCCTTTTCAACTCTGCCCCTCACACAGACCAGATGCTGGTATCCTTTGGATAGAGTCCTGAATATGGAAATAATTTATACAGAGAAATGTGGACCAATCATATTCTACATTCACTCCTTCAAATCCTCTAGGCTGATAGATCTTAACGAGGCACAAGGCTCACCACCAGTGTTTCACCAGAAAGAGTTAAAAGGCACAACCCTGATATTAGCTATTCCCTGGTGAAGTAGTTACAAAGGGGAGATCAACATTAAGTCCTGTTCTGGACCCTTCCCCCATACTGCAGAGAGAGTAGTGGAGCCCGGGAGAAAATGAACTCATACTTGAAAATAACTAAACCCTTATGGGGAAAACCTCTTCAAAAGAAAGATATCCAACTGAAGAATTTATGTTACCTGCCACAAAATTATTGGAACAGATTGGACAAGGATTTCAATTAAGTCTAATATCTACAGGCATTAAGGGAGGATAATAGATAAATAAGATTATTTTCGCTATTCACCCAATGTGCATTGATTTCTATAGCTTTGAGTTCACCCAAACCAAAGAAACAGCAAAATATTTGCCACTAAAGATGGAGGCAGTCTACTCTAATCACTAAAACAGAAAATGAAATTTTATGTCCTTGTTTGTTCATTTTTGAACCCTTGTTTTTTGACCATGTGGTGCAGGCACGAAGTAAGTCAGAGCAATGTTTCCTCCCAGGGAACTGGTAATATAATAGTAAGACAGGGTCAAGTATCAACAGGCAACCCCATAGGTTGTCTTGTGTGATATAAACATAAACTTATTAACATATATGTTTTTCCAAGGAATAGACACACATAATTTAAAAAGAAAATTCTATAGGAGGTTTAAAATTTAATGCAGCTATTTCCTGCATGGCTCTTCCTTTTCCCCTGTTACCTTCCTATAGAAATGCTTATAAATATTTAGCAGTTACTTTTTATTCTTCTGAAATATAGGTTCCACGAGAGCAGAGATTTTCTGGGTCTTGATCTAGCATGTTGGAATCTTTCTTCAAATGTCTGGCTATCCTGTTTGTTTTTCGTATTTAAGAAGGATATAATAAAACACTTACTGAAATCTGGCATGGGACAAGGCTCCATAAAGATTGGAGAATTTGGGGGGTCTCTGGGTGGCCCAGTCAGTTAAGCGGCTGCCTTTGCCTTGGTCCATGATCCTAGCATCCTGGGATTGAGCCCCATGCTGGGCTTCCTGCTCAGTGAGGAGGCTGCTTCTCCCTCCCCCTGCTCTTGTGCAGTTCTTTGTTTGCTCTTCCCACCCCACCCCCACCAAAAGACTGTAGAATTTTAACCCTCAGTATTTTATTTTTTTCAATTTTTATTGAGATACAATTGATGTATAATGTATTAATTTACAGTGTACAATATAAGTTTATATATGCATATTTAACAAAGTGATTGTCACAGTAAGTTTAGTTAACATGAACATAGTTTTTTTTTTCTCACTATTTTTTTTTCTCACATGGTGGGGAATTTTAAGATTTATGTACTTAGTAACTTTCAAATATATACTATAGTTTTGGTAACTACAGTCATCAAGTTGCATAGTAGATCATTGGAATTTATAACTGTAAGTATAACTTGTAACTGTAACTTATAACTGTAACTGTAAGTACATTTTGACAACATTCAAATGAAATTGCAAGATTTCATTCTTATTGTGGCTGAATAATATTCCATCATATGCACACACACATATATGAATGTATATATACATACATATATACATACAATCATACATACATACATACATATATGGTTTTGGTGTCCTGGCTATATAGTAAATAATACTGTAATAAACATGTGGGTACAGATGATTCTTTTAGATAGTGATTTCATTTTCTTTAGATATATACCCAGAAGTGGGATTGCTGAGAATGTAAATTGGTGCAGCCATTATGGAAAACAGTATGGAGGATCCTCAAAAACTTAAAAATGTACTTGCACAGCTTACAAGAATTACTTGTAAGCTGTAATTCTCTTAAATGAAAGAGGTGTAAGATTTATCTCTTAGATGGTGGTGGAGGTGCATACATGTGCAAGGCATTTAATTGAATAGAATAGAACCATTCTATCATTTTGCTTTGGTGGAAAGTGGGGAAGATGCATGCTTGACTGCAGATGTTCTCTTAGAGTACAGAAAAAAAGTGGATGGCTCAATAGTGTCCTGTAGCCCTACTCCTCATTCCTGTTCCCAGGCAAATCTATTTCCAGCTGGAGGCTTTTGGGGATTCTGCAGGTTTAGCTTCCTCCTGGGCTGGATTACCTTCAGACATTTTCTAGGCCATGGTTTAGGCTGTCCTGTAGATGGCTGTCATCACTTGTTTTAGGACATCAGTTTTTTATCATTAGGAGTGTATGTATTTTCTTATTGTCAACTATCCTTGATAGTATTAATGTAGTTCTTAGAAGAGAAAGTGGAAAAAACATGGGGTGGGTCTGTCACTTTCATATGTAGTTTTCATGAAAATTTCCTGGTGTGGCTCAGTATTCTGGTTCTTACATCCCTGGGGGCTGCCATCTTGAGAGACCATACTCCCAGAACCATCAGTTTAGGTTACTTCAATTCCTAATAAGCAAGGAGGGGAATTAATGATTCTTTACAGGACTCTCTCAGACAATGTAAAAGAAAATGTTGTCAACAATTAGCAGTTGTGTTTACTAGGGCTTAATGTGAAAAGCAGAGGAGCTGAAAAGAAGCAGACTCCTGAAGGATAATGTCCAGCTCAAGGAGCTGATGGTTTATGTGTCAGCCTCTGGGCATCACTGAAGATTTGAACATGAAGCTGACCATTTGAGCATGGTCCCATTTTACCATTCTACTACATGTACAAACCAAAACAAAAAACAATTAAAAATAAAGTTGGAATGTGAAAATGAAGTTTCAGATGACAGAGAAGTAATAGATAATACAACATATTTCATTTCCTAACTGGAAAAGAAAAATGACTTCAGGTCCTTCAAAAAAAAAAAAAAAAAAAAAAGTGGGACGCCTGGGTGGCTCAGTTGGTTGAGCAGCTGCCTTCGGCTCAGGTCATGATCCCAGTGTCCTGGGATGGAGTCCCACATCGGGCTCCTTGCTCAGCAGGGAGCCTGCTTCTCCCTCTGCCTCTGCCTGCCATTCTGTCTGCCTGTGCTCGCTCTCTCCCCCCCCCTCTCTCTGATAAATAAATAAAATCTTTAAAAAAAAAGTGATAATAATAAAGCTACAGAGAGAGAAAGCAAAGGCCAAGGAATGGAGCAAAGAAATGTGCAATTCACTGTGATCATTTTGGGTGGGGCTCCGAGCAGTTGGTAAACAAAAGAAGGCACAGTCAACTTTGTAGCCTTTGCAACGGGCAAGAAAGTAGTTTGTGAGTTACTTAGGAATGCTTGTTACTTAGGGAGTCTATATTTTTAATTTTTTATGAACCTTAATTTTACATTTCTCTGATGTCAATAAATATCACATCTATAAATCAATAATTCTGAATGAAATGCAGTAGGGTTTGGAAGAAAGAAAACAGATTTGGGAGTGAGATAAATTTGGTCTTGGCACTGCCACGTGTTAACCTTTCTATCATAAGGAAACTCTGAAAATCCTAATTTTTCATCTTTACCTTGAAGGGTTTATTTAATTGTATGTTGCGCACCTGAGGCACAGAGTTCAGTAAAGAGGGGCTAATTTTTCAAAAGCTGAACTATACCACCATCACCATCACTTCCCTACTACCCTCCACAACCTCACATACACACACACATATAGTTTTTCTGTTTTGCTCAAAATGTGTATTCTTTTTCCTTAAGTTTGATTATAGAAGCCCATTTTAGATTGATGGGTTAAAGATACACAGAAGGATTCTTTGAGTCTTCTTGCTGAGAAGTTGGGTAGTCTTGATTTTTGTGTTCCCAAATACCAGCAATGTAGCATACCATTTCCATGTGTCGTATTTAATAATCCTGTTACAAATTAAAACAATTGGAAAATAGGAAGAAATACAAACGTCAGTAGAAACTGTTCACTTTTATGAGTACAGGTGATCTGAACACATTGGCTTGATTTGTAGGTGCAGGTATTGCTTCTACAGGATGGACTAACGACCGTTTCAAGGCACCCTTGAAAATAATTATTCCCATGTCCTCTTTCTGCCCTTTTTCTCCTTGGTGGTCCTCAGACATTCTTTTTCTTTAATAGCACCAGAAGTAGTAGGGGGTAAGAAGAAGGGGTAGACAAGGCAATTTTGTGTACAGTTATAGATATGGCCTTTTGTAGTTTAATTTTTGAAACTGCAGCCTTTAGTTCTTTGAATCTATTTACACAGATGTTGGGGAAGACGGCTTGTAACCATCTACCACTGGCCTTGTGGTCACCTTTGCCTTAAAGCAATCTCTGGGAGGTACATTAAAAATGATTGTATTAGACACCCATTTCTAAGATACCTTGTTTTTATTCCACGTTGTCCTTTTGGAATGTAATCTAACCCATATTCTTTAGACGAGGCATGTTTACTTAGTATTATATGATTAGTTCATTTGGAGACCTATGGTTTTCTCATGCTAATATGAGTAGTCTATACAATATACATGGGGCAACCTAACACATATCTCTTATGTTCCTTAAACGAATATCTTAAAAATGTTGGAACTGAATTTTGACATGATTAACACTAAAATGATAATAAATCTTTACCTGATTTTTAGGTTTCCAATTTTGATATTAAGGAAAATGTTTTCAGAAGGTCATATTGAAAAAAACACTAATCGAAATATAAAAATATATGAAAGTGTATCAGAGCTCAGCAATATTATTAAAATTAGCAAGAGATTTTGTTCTACCTTTTTCAACATTTTGTTGTATGAGCTAACATAAGGGACATTATAAGGAAGCAATGAAACCTACTTTAATCTTGTTTTTAAAATCTTGCTTTCTTATTTGTTATTGTTGTTAATATGCCATTAAATGAGTAGTAGTTCCTTCCTGGTTCTTCCTTTTAGGGATGATTTGTGTTCCTTCAGATTTTGCAGGTGCCCACGTCCTGCTGCTATGCCAAATGCCTTATCCCAGCAGGAGTTTTTACCTGGCCAGGTGTCATGGCTGCCAAGCTGAGGAAAGAAAACTAAGTTGAACGGTCAGGAAGATGTGTGCAGCGTGGTTTCCACCCACTAAATCAGAGATATTACATATATGATGGTGCCAAAGAGCCTGCAATAATGACTAGGCAGTTTCTCTACTTTAGCAAACTCTGATCTTGCTCACTAACTGGTCATATGGACCTCCCACTGCTAAGCCTAATAACTGCAGCTCAGATGCCTACATCTTTTCTCACCTTTTTACCAGGAAGGAAGCATTGTCTTTGATTGTCCATCAGGTCTAATCCTTTCTCAGCATGATACTTGTTAGCATAATTGCAGAGAAAGAACCAAAAAAGTGCATTAGGAGTTGTTCCTTTTTAAAAGATATATGTAATTTGGATGAAAAAGGCATTGTACGTATTTCTCTAATTCTAATAGTTAAGGTTTCTTTCATTATCATATTTTTCAACCTTTATATTTTCATTATTTGTAAGTAATTAGAAACTCTACTCTACTCCACGAAAACTTGACAAAAATGTCGATTAACATTATTATAATCCAGAGAAGTTTCTGGCTAATATTTTTAAAGATTCTTAGCTCCAGGAGAATGTGAATTGTGAAAAATTCCAGTAACTTTTGGATCACCTTTGGTCATACAATTGAGTTGTTCATTACTTGTGGAAAAATGGAAAGAGATTAGTTTTGAGCTCTTTCCAAAAGTTATGAAATCACTAAAATCCTTTTTATTCAATCTTCAAAGAATAAACCTCTGAGATAGCACACCTGTCCATTAAGGGAATATGCTACCAGCACCGAGAGTAAAAAAAAATGAATAGCAAATATATGCTTGGATGTGTACAAATTCTATTTACTAGAATAATTACATACTTTAATTTTTAATTTTTATTGTAAAAAATGTTTAAAGTTTATTTACTTAAGTAATTTCTACACCCAATGTGGGCCTTGAACTCATGACCCTGAGATCTTTGACTGAGCCAGCTGGGCACCACAATACTTGAAATTAAAAAAAAAAAAAAAAAAGAAAGACTTCAAAATTTATTACTAATAAATATGGTATCCCTGTTGTTTAAAGAAAACATAACTTAAAAAATTTAATGTCAGTGTTCAAGGTATTAAACAAATGCTGATGAAGAAGACTGTAAGATTGGAGAATCAAAATATATTATACATTTATCCATGTATTATTTCTTTGGCAACCTATGATGCCATTTAGTTTTTATGTTTTTACACAAGGCTCAGAAACCGGCACAATGTCAGAAAATGACTGAAGTTTTCTGAGGCTTTGTTTTACCCAACTTGTGAGTAAAGAAAAAAAAAAAAGATTTTAAAGGCTGAAATTAGGGGCTAGGACAAATCTTGACAAGTGTTGAAAATATAATGAAGATTCCCAGAATGTTACTGAAGTGAGAAGTTACTACTTCTTTTTCACATTCTAATAAAAATGTGGTAATATATTTAGGTAATTTTATTCCTGCCAGTTTAGTTGCTGTTATTTTTTAACAGTTTTGCTTGGCTTTTGATGTTTGAAGACACCATTATGGTAATAGTTTAAAACAATTCTTGTTCTGAAGAGGAGAAACCTTGATGCATACATCATTTTGTTAATTTTGCATAGTGTTTATCACTTAACATGGTGGCCATGATACCAGGCAAAGTAAAAATTCCAAGCAGGTTCTTATTTAATTGTATCATTTTAACATTAAAAAAAAATCACATTTATCCCAAGTTAAGTAAGTTTTATCAAAGTTGAAATACAGAATTTAAGCTTAGATTTCATAAAGTTATCATTTTCATTAATGATAGAACACAATTAGAAATTGAATAGTTTTTAACAGGGAGAGGGTGGTGGGGTTATGGACACTGGAGAGGGTATATGCTATGGTGAGTGCTGTGATGTGTGTAAACCTGGCAATTCACAGACTTGTACCCCTGGGGCTAATAATACATTATATATTTATAAAAAAATTTAAAAATTATAAAAATATAAAGATAATCATCTCAAATTTTTTGTAATTAAAAAAAAGAAATTGAATAGTTTTTATTTACCTTATTTCAAATATGTTTTATGATGGAATATTGATTTGTAATATTGGGGGATTTATACCCAAAAGTCTAGATTGAATTACTATCTTTAGTCTTACTTTCCTGCTCAGTGTATTGTAGTCTGTGATATCATTTGCTTAATTTTAGTTAACCAGTTTCATTTCCCCAAATACGTTAAGGGATCTCTGATAGGTTTATCCATGCCCTCACTGGGGAATCTGGTGCTGGACCAGTATCCACTTGTCTGCATGTCATTTATTTCTATGCTTAAACCAGCTCCACTCAGATAACTACTGCATGAATCCTCCCCACCTAAGTACACAAGAATTAAAGATTAAATATCTTAAACTAATGTTTAAGATATTTAACTAATGTTTAAGATATTTATTTTTTTAAAAGATTTTATTTATTTATTTGACAGAGAGAGATCACAAGTAGACAGAGAGGCAGGCAGAGAGAGAGAGAGGGAAGCAGGCTCCCTGCTGAGCAGAGAGCCCGATGCGGGCCTCGATCCCAGGACCCTGAGATCATGACCTGAGCAGAAGGCAGCGGCTTAACCCACTGAGCCACCCAGGTGCCCTGTTTAAGATATTTAAATGGGAGAGTTGACAGGGTGGATAACAACCAATCAGACATTGAAGAATGAGTCCTTCTTGTTTAGCTCTTCCTTGTAATTATTTTGTAGTTTGCCTTATCACAACTGGGAAGAAAGTAGTCCCTTTGACTCTAGATGAAACCATCTCACAAGACCACAAGACCCAAGTTCCTATTCATTATTGACCTTGCATGAGTTCTTCATGTTTGACATTCCATAAACAAATGTTACAGAACTCGTGCATGCTTACAGTCATAATAAACAACAATAATTTTTAGAGATAAACTCATATTCAAAAATGAAACATTTCAGCATCACCTGGGTCACTCAGTTTGTTAAGCATTTAACTGTTGATTTTGGTTCAGGTCATGATCTCAGCACTGTGTGACAGGGCCTGGTGTCAGGCTCTGCTCAGTGGGGAGTCTGCTTGAGATTCTCTCCCTTTCCCTCTGCCACAGCTCCCCCTGTGCTTGCTCTCTCTCTCTCAATCTCTTTTTAAAGATACATTTTAAAACAGGAAACAATTTATCAAAATGCTGTACTGGTCTTAATCAGACAAAATTTGATGTTATGCTGAATACTTTTCCCTGAGTCCCATTGGCCTGGATATCTGCAGTCTAGATTTTTTTTTTTTTTTTTTTTAACCATCTTCTAACCCAATATACCACTAGGCTAGATTTTCCAAGATAGAAAGTTTCACTGAAGGGAAAATTCCTTTAAAAGAGAGCCCCTCCTTAGGCTTTGAAATTAGTTTTATTAAGGTTAATTATCCCAAGGCCTATCATTAGGGTTCAAATTCAGATTTTGGTGCTATCTTCTCCAGAACAGTGGCTCTATTTAGGCAGATTTCTTCAAGTTTGTGATCTATTGGCAAGAAACTAGTCCTAAAGTATGAGTGGTAGATGTGTTTCTCCTTTCTATGACAATCATCGAACTAATTTAAGGGGTCCTGAACTTGTCTTTATTGTGAGAATAAATGCTTCTTTCTCTTTCCTTGCCTATATATACCCAGATGACATCAGATTAAATATTTAAGGATATTTTAATCCATGTTAGATTTTACAAAATTTCCTTCTCTGCTGCAATATGTCAACTTGCCTAAGCCACGTTCAGATATTTGGTTGAACATTATTCTAGATGTTTCTGTGAAAGCACAGTTTAGATTTAAAGAAAGCATTAAATCACGAAATTTTGAGCTAAGTAGACTACCTTCCGTTATGTTGGGTGGGCCTTACCCTATCAGTTGAAGGTCTTAACAGAAAAAGCTGACCTCCCCAGGAGAAGAGGGAATTCTGCAAGCAGACTATTTTTGGACTCAAAGTGCAGCACTTCTCTAGTTTCCAACCTACTTGTCTAACCTGCAGATTTTGGACTTGGCAAACCACAATTGTGTGAGCTCCCCCCATACACACACACACACATCTGTATATGTGTATATATACACATGTACAGGTATATGTGTATATATATATGTATATATCTACATACATATATATCTATACATCTACATATATATCTAAATAAATGTGTATATATATATATATACACACAGATTCATAAGTATCTAAGTATATGTATATACACACATAAATGCATACATATATGTACATGTATACATATATACATACATTCTCTTGGTTTTGATTCTCTAGGAAACCCTGATTAATACAACTGCCAAAGCTTTTATTATTTCTACTCTTAAAGATCCCTTGATAGTCTCTCCTACTCCCAGGTTTATCGAAAGATAAATGGCACAAAATATTGTTTAAGTTTAAGCTATACAAATATGATTTGATACACATATATTGTAAAATGATTATGAAAATATGGTTAGTTAACATATCAAACACTTCATAACTACCATCTATTTTGGTGGGGGGTGGAGTGAAGCATTTAAGATCTATTCTCTCAGCAACTTTCAAGTAAGGATTGCAATACTGTTAACTACAGTCACTATTCCTGTACATTAGATCCTAAGAACTTATTCATCTTAAAACTGGAAGTTTATGTCTTTTGTTCCAATCTCCCTATTTCCCATACCCCCAGCCTCTGAAAATCCCCATTCTGTTCTGTTTCTATGAGTTCAACTTTTTTTTTAGGTTACACACATGAGAAAGACAGCATTTGACTTTCTCTGTCTGACTTACTTCACTTAGCAAAATATCCTTACGATCCATCTATATTGGGGTGCCTGGGTGGCTAAGTGGGTTAAGCCTCTGCCTTCAGCTCAGGTCATGATCTCCGGGTCCTGGGATTGAGCCCTGCATTGGGCTCTCTGTTCAGTAAGCAGCCTGCTTCCCCCTCTCTCTCTGCCTGCCTCTCTGCTTACTTGTGATCTCTCTCTCTGTCAAATAAATAAAATTTTTTTTTTAAAAAAGGTCCATCTATATTGTCATGAATGTCAGGATTTCCTTATTGATGCTGAATGGTATTTCCAGTGTGTGTATGTATTCATATGCATGCATCCATGTTGTGTGTGTATGTGTGGGTGTACATACCACATTTTTTAAAATTTTTTAGTTTTTATAAACATATATTTTTATCCCTAGGGGTACAGGTCTGTGAATCACCAGGTTTACACACTTCACAGCACTCACCAAAGCACACACCCTCCCCAATGTCCATAATCCCACCCCCTTCTCCCAAACCCCCTCCCCCCAGCAACCCTCAGTTTGTTTTGTGAGATTAAGAGTCACTTATGGTTTGTCTCCCTCCCAATCCCATCTTGTTTCATTTATTCTTCTTCTACCCCCTTAAGCCCCCATGTTGCATCACCACTTCCTCATATCAGGGAGATCATATGATATTTGTCTTTCTCCGCTTGACTTATTTCACTAAGCATGATACGCTCTAGTTCCATCCATGTTGTCGCAAATGGCAAGATTTCATTTCTTTTGATGGCTGCATAGTATTCCATTGTGTATATCTTCTTGATCCATTCATCTGTTGATGGACATCTAGATTCTTTCCATAGTTTGGCTATTGTGGACATTACTGCTATAAACATTCGGGTGCATGTGCCCCTTTGGATCACTACGTTTGTATCTTTAGGGTAAATACCCAGTAGTGCAATTGCTGGGTCATAGGGCAGTTCTATTTTCAACATTTTGAGGAACCTCCATGCTGTTTTCCAGAGTGGCTGCACCAGCTTGCATTCCCACCAACAGTGGAGGAGGGTTCCCCTTTCTCTGCATCCTCGCCAGCATCTGTCATATCCTGACTTGTTGATTTTAGCCATTCTGACTGGTGTGAGGTGATATCTCATTGTGGTTTTGATTTGTATTTCCCTGATGCCGAGTGATATGGAGCACTTTTTCATGTGTCTGTTGGCCATCTGGATGTCTTCTTTGCAGAAATGTCTGTTCATGTCCTCTGCCCATTTCTTGATTGGATTATTTGTTCTTTGGGTGTTGAGTTTGCTAAGTTCTTTATAGATTCTGGACACTAGTCCTTTATCTGATATGTCGTTTGCAAATATCTTCTCCCATTCTGTCAGTTGTCTTTTGATTTTGTTAACTGTTTCCTTTGCTGTGCAAAAGCTTTTGATCTTGATGAAATCCCAGTAGTTCATTTTTGCCCTTGCTTCCCTTGCCTTTGGTGATGTTCCTAGGAAGATGTTGCTGCGGCTGAGGTCAAAGAGGTTGCTGCCTGTGTTCTCCTCAAGGATTTTGATGGATTCCTTTCGCACATTGAGGTCCTTCATCCATTTTGAGTCTATTTTCGTGTGCATACCACATTTTCTTTATCAGGAAATTACCTTTGATAGACATTTGGGTTGTCCATCTGCTGAACACTTACATTGTTTCCATGTCTTGTCTATTGTAAAAAATGCTGCAATAAATATTGGGGTGCAAATATCAATTTGAGATAATGATTTTATTTCCTTCAGATATATACCAGAAATAGAATTCTGGATCATACTACTTTTAATTTTTTGAGGGATCTCTGTAGTCTTTTCCATTGTGGCTGTACAGTTTATATTCCCATATTATTTCTACTCTTTATCTGAGATCTTAGTCACCTGTGGAAAATCTTTGTAACTCTTTCAGTAGGCAAATTCTCTGCTTCATATTCCAATCCTACCTTTTTCAATTTGCATTAAGATAGAGGAGAGAAAAAAAGAAGGGAGAGATGAATTTAATTGTAACTGGCAAGAACCTAAGCTTAGTGTTAGTAGAATTCTCAACTGTTTTAAGGTAGATCCAAGCAAAACCCTTATTTCTTCTTTCTAATGAGTTAAGTCTTATTTTCTCTAAAGTCTCAAAAAATATTCAATATGGCATAATTAGCTCTTTAACTTGTCTTATGTAATTTATTAAAGAAAAAATGAAATGATTCTATATATTTATACTAAGAAATCAATTATTTTCAATTTACCTTTTTCCATTTTATTTTAATGCTTAACAGTCTATTTAACATCAATGTAAACAGACAAATATTTAGAACTTGAAAATAAAAAGAAGAATATTTCTTAAAAAATAAAAATTAAGCCAGTATCTGTCTTTGACAACAAAGCTGACCATTTTAACTACATAGATTTAATTACAAGGAAAGTATATGCATATAAAAATCATGTTGCTCACATTGTACATCCATACTCCAGTGATATCCTACAGATGTTAGTAAAAATATTATCATCCATTGAGTGATAGCCATAACTTTAATGCAAATAGTACACTGGAGAATTTTTAGAACAGAGCACACATACACATTGAATGGTCTTCTGATTATACTGTTTCTTTTGGATATGTGTGTATGTCTATGTGATTTTTAGATATTTATAGTGTTTAGATAAGGACCAAGCAATTGAAGATAAGCAGAATTTCTTTGAAACACACAAGAAAAGAATTTTTAATTGAATTTTCAGTCTAACAGGAAAACTAGATGAAGATTTCTCCAATTTCAGCAAAAAGGTGTAGAACACTTCTCAGGCAGAAAGTGCTCTCCTGAGTGACCCAGTGTTGGCCTTTACTGCAGGAATAGATTTGTTTTGGTAGACTGCTGTAGCCAGCTACCTGCAGAGAGAAGGGAATCCTAGTAGAGAGAATTCTTAATACAGTAGTTAAATATTCTTTCATTTGGGTGAAGTTTCCCATATGGTATTCTCTTATTTTCAGCATAATTTATAGACTTTTAATTTTAGAATGCTTTATTTCAAAATAAGTAAAATAATTTTGAAATCAACTTGAGAATTTTATATCCTTTGATAAAAGTTTTAATCTATTCAAATAAAACAAGTCCACTCTGGAATGGCTGAGAACAATATGTAAAATGAATGAGAAAAGAAAATAGAGCAGAGTGTACCAGATGTTTTTCATGTGTTGGGTGTACATATATCTTTCTTTTTTAGCTTCTAGTTGCAGATTGAGCGCAACGTACCTCATTTTATTCACAATAGATGGCTATGCATCATCTATTCACATATGGATATCATCTCTCTCAAGATTTATTGAAATAAAAAGATAGGAAAGCACAACATGGTATATAGGCTGAATTCTCTATAAGCCAATGTGAATTATGTAGTTAGATGCTCTCTTCAAGGGATTTCTTATCACTGTCTCACTGGGTAGTGTATGGATTAATTAGTTAAAGTTTGAAGGCTCTTTGAAGTAGAAAACACTATGCAAGTGCTAAGCATTATCGTGGTAACTCGAAAGTGAGGCACAGTGATTTGCAACCTCATCAGCCCTTTGAAATGTGTGTCTAGCCCGATTCACAGTTTTCTCTTCAGTGTTTTATGGATTGGAAAGTTCTTATCAGATTTTGAAGATGAAACATGTTCTATTGAAATCACACTAATCGGCACAATCTTTTTTTCCATGTATTTAGTAACTTCATGTTTCTCAAAATGAAAGGAAATTTGAAATGATTCTGAAGATAGTTTTATAAAGCATGATTTTGACATTCATTACAACTCTTGTATTATCATTAGATTGGCTAAGCTGTAGTTCTCTTAATTAGTGCAACCAAAGTCTAGTTCATTTGCATGAAGGTAGCTATTTCCATCTTTTATGGTAAAGACTTTAAAAGAGGCAAGCATTCAGTTTCCAAAATCTTATATAGATTTTATTGGCATATTTCAATCATTTCTCACTGTAATAATGCCAATTCTGAAGTGTTATTTATTATATTTCTTAAGAAGAGGCTTTAAATAGTTAAATATAGTAATTATTCTGCATACACTTTTCACTTTCCTTCTACTCTATGATTGTATATGGTAATGTGTCAAGAACAGTGATATGCTGACTATATGTTTTATTTCATATTTCATATTAATAAAAAGTTTTTCTTTGATGAAGTACCACATTTGCCAGTTTTCCTTTTTTGAACCCCTTGGAAATGGCAATGAAGTTATGGAATTTTTTTAAGCAAAGTAGATTTGTAACAAGCTGATTCCAAGTTTAACTTGATATTGTTCTTTATGAAATTATTTTGTTTTTTAAAAACGTAAAATACAAATAGTATAATAAATATATATTTAACTCCACCCAGAAGTAGCTGTTAATGCATACCTTGTTCTTTTTGCATTACATTCAGTTATAGTTGTAGTATTGTCTTCTTAGATCCATTACTTTGCTGTGTCCTGTGGTGCCATCATTATGAAACTTAGGTTTAACTTTACCTTCACGCTTTCATGGTTTCATTGGAATATATAGGTTTTGAATAATACTAGTATTTTCTGAGTTTTTAATGTATGTGAATATTTTTATAAGGCACTTATCATTGCATTATTTTTTTCCATGTAATATCCTTGTTGAGAGCTATGCATATCCTGTAGATCCCAGTCTGCTGTATTCTGTCTTGTTCCATAATGAGTTTACCTAAGTGTTGTGATGAAAAACCTTCTTCATGCTTCCAGGTATACATGTATAAGAATTTCTGATGAATATGTAGAAAAGGAATAGCTAGATTGCAGGATATATATGATTTCAGTTCGGGAAAGATCAAACAACCTCATTTGTGCCCAGGAGAGCTATTTAACTATTACTCTTGTCCACACATCCTGATGTGTGGCTTAGCATCTCTCCTGGATTTTTCTTTTTCAAATGAAGTATTATCACAAATTGCATTGATAAAAACTAGTGTAGTTTTGTTTAAACTAGTTTTTAAAAACTAGTGTAGGTTTGTTAAATGTCCATGATGTGTATTTCTTGCAGGTTTTGTCACAGCTGTATTAGAATACTAGGTGAAGAACATGTTAAGAGTTCTATGCTTAATAAGGGGTTAAATGTGAAAATTGGCTCTATTTTTCTGATCCATTTCAACTAAAACATAGTTAATGCCTCATTTTCTAGGACAATGTGCAGAATTCTGGATGATAAAACAATGCGTACTGAGTTGTTGGGTCAGTATACTGGCTAGGGACAACTAAACTCCTTCCAATCTTGCATGATAGTGGTGGAAATATTGGACAGAGTTTTTTATGCCATCTGCTTAACTAAAACTACCAGGCAACTGTATGGTGGGGTTTAGGGCCAATAAAGGTATTAGAGGGTTGAGTCTATGTGAATAAGGTTCAGGGAATGGAAGCTGAGAGCACAGAGAGTGGTTAATTGATCTTACAGCGGTTTTGTCATCCTTAAATACCTACAACTATTTGTTTATTGGGTTGGTTGGTAATGATTACTTATTTTGAAATAATGTTTCACCAGTGGGTTAAAACAATAAAAGTGCATGTTTAGTTGAACATTGAATACTGAATTTCTCTTTCAAGAAAGTGTATGGAAACCATAAACTTTGTACAATGCATCTGTTGGACTTTTCTAGCAGTTCTTGGGCTCTGGGGCTGTAAAGTTGAGTAGTCTCATGAAATTCAAAAGATAAAAAGCTAGGGAGAAGATAGTTATTTTAAAAGTTAATAGTTACATTAAGAAAACTGCCTGAAGATACCATTTTCACAGGCTTAATATGTGAACTGGAGAAAGTGTTCATCATTTTGAGAACCATGGTTTTTCATTTAGATCAAATTGCTGTTTTCTGAAACAAATCATGTTCATTTATTATTCCAAATCTTTTTTCACTTATGAAATATGTGGCAATGCTGTTAATACGTTACCTCCATTAGCAGCAGAGGAAATTCACAAGCAGTTGAATGTTGTCAGTTAGGTATTTCACACAGAAAATCAGATCTAAAAACGCTTCAGTTGAACATCCAATTTATGGAAACAGAGCTTTGGAAGTTTATTCTGATAGAAATGAAACATTTGATAGTATTCTAAATGTTTTAAGAAAATCATTCTATAAAAGTAAACATGGTTGATAAGTCTTGGTGAGAACATGAATTATCTTTGGAAAACACTGTGGATAATTTTATAAAAAGTCAATGATAAACTGCATTAAAAGAAATACAATTTTCCAGAAAAGAATAAAAAATAATTACAACTAACACATCACTTTAAGTATACAAATATGTTCCAGAATAACTATTCTACTTGCTATTTTTTCTATTTTTAATTTTTAAATAAGTAAGTTATTTTTATTTTGCTTCAAGGTATATGATTATGATTTCAAATTTTTGAAAAGTTTTATTTTCAAAAACAATTTTTGAAGAGAGTTACTAATAAGACCATCAATGTAATAAAAACAATTTGTCAGTCAGTAAATATAAAAACAAATATTAAGTATCACATAATTTGTTTACCTCAGTATACTGTTTTATTCTAAAAACCTCACAGTTTGACAATACATTTTTATAGTCACCCTAGTTTCACTGGACATGACTAAATTACTCTATGGATTGATGCAACAAATTTATTCCTTATTATCAATTGGTATTGTTCTAAAAGTTGTCATAATGATGGCAACTTTCCTTCAATAATGAAGGAAAGGTGGAACTTAGTGTGGTTTTGAGTTGTATCTTCCTAATTCTTAATGAGTTTCAATATCTTGTCATTTTTTATTGGCCATTAGAATTTTCTCTTTTTGTTTGTCTACCTCCTTTTTTCTATTAGGTTAAGTTGTCTTATTTTCTTGTGGATTTTTAAGAGTTTTTTTTTTATATTTGGGAGATACTATTATTTTTTCCATATAGATATAGATATTTTAAGAGTTTATTTATTTATTTGACAGACAGAGATCACAAGAAGCAGGCTTTCTGCAGAGCAGAGAGGCCGATAAGGGGCTTGATCCCAGGACCCCGGGATCATGACCTGGGCCGAAGGCAGAGACTTTAACCCACTGAGCCACTCAGGTGCCCCTCCATATATACTTTTAATAATGGAGTCTCATCTGGAGTTTCACAGGCACCCAAGGTAAATTTTGGAATGCATGATCTGAAGGTTCTCAAAAAGCCAACTCAGAAGTTATTCTAGGATAATGGTAACTTCAAATGAATTAAAGTATTTTGCCATTTCAACAAAATGTATTTAAAGATATTCATTAAAAAGCTATAAAGCACTTAATGCTATCATAAAAATGCATTTAAATGGCTGTTTCAAAAAATCCGCTGTCCTCATAGAAAGAACCTACTTATTAAATGTTGATTACTTATCTCCTGGATGATCTACTAAATATTTTACAATTGCCTTTTGTATTAAATAACCCCTTAGTGTGTTTGATAAAAACCCAGGTTCTTCAAGTCCTATTTCACATCACTGAGTCAGAATTTCCAAAGAAATTTCATCAAACTCTGGATTTTTAAAAAGACCTGTCATTTTTACCTTTGAGAAAGTTTGGGAAACTCTACTCTGACACAAATAGCAAAAACAATGGAAAACAAGTTAAGAGTCAGAAAGAAATACCATATTCTCTTTCCAGCCTGCTCCTTCCCTAATCATCTGCCTTCATTTTCTTTCTCAATCTCGGTAAATAATGCTCCAGGCATCCAGCATTTCATGAGAGTCAGAAATCTGTTGGTTTGCAATTTAGCAAAGAGTAAGAAAACTATTTCTGAACATTTTCCTTGAGAGCATAAAATTTCTGGCTACATACTCATGTGCCAGTTAATGCTTATTTCTTGCTATAAAATAGCAGTATTTAACAAAAATGTTTTGTCACTGTGGCCAAATAACCTCTGTAAATATTCCACTGCAACTAAGATTATATTGAAAATTTGGAGAATGACATTTTGAATTCCAGATATTCAAGGGCTGCAAAAAAGCAGCTTGAGATAAAAGAAGCTATAATGAGAAGGGTTCTTACTCTTATTAACTTCTAAATTGTTTTGTGTTGAAGTAGATGTACAGGTATTGGATGAACAGGTAGGTCACTGAAGGATAACTGTAGTTGGAGTTGTGAAAGCTTTGGGGAGATTGCACAAGGTAAGATCTCCACAGGAAATTTAGACCTTGGCTCAGCTGGGAGATTTTGAAGACAAGGATATTTCTGACTCTTCATTGATTCTCGAGCAGGCTCTTACGGGGAGATAGCACAATATTGTGAGAAAAGACCAATTTTGTAGTCAGATAACAGACTTTGAGAAGTTAGCTAACTGTTTTAAGTCTCAGATTTCAGGTTTGGGAAATGTGTTAGAAGTATCTACTACCAGAGAGGGTGGTTATAAAACGTATATAATAAAATAATGGCAATTGATTATATTTGCCCTATACTTGTCCTTAAAACAAAGGCCCCATTTAACTTAGTTACTCTGTATAGCTTAGCATGGGCATCTTTAGGAAACACCTTCCTGCTGATGAAGAAAAGAATAGTTATTCTGGTAAAATAGGGTACTTAGACCAACATTGACTTTTCAGGACTCCAGCTGTTCTGTAAGGAAATTGACATGACTTGCAAAAAAAGTGGATAATTGTGGGTTATTTAGGAGATGGTTATCATTTACTATGCCTGTACAGTTCTCAGAGGGGACATAGAGTTTTCACCGAAGAGTAAGATGAAAAGGAGGAAGAGTCACTGGAAAACCTTGCTTCAAGGATGAATCCTCTAAATTTCTAGTGTGGAATACTGGGTGTCAGGTGCTGCTAACTTCTGAGCTAGAGGAGTACCATAGGAGGACACATGCTTTATGGGCAAGGTAAAAGGACTTGTGCTGATATGTAGACATGCAAAGTAGAAAATTTTACATGTCCCATCTGGCAATCAGAGCAAAAATCCAGCCTGGAACGTAACTTTGTTAGTGGTTAACAGAGACAGTGTTTAAAGCTTCAAGAATGCGTACACTTAGGAAGGAAATAAAAGAGAATCCATCATTAAGACCTAGCAATTCCAACATCTAGAGATTTGGTAGATGAGCCAACAAAATACAAATAAAGTTCATGTTAAAATAAATGTAAAATGATATCACTAAGAGATATTAAGATAGCCTATTAGCGATTGAGAGCATAGTATAATTTATAGATTATCTTTGATCAGGTATTCAAATGTAAAACAATGAAATCCCTTACATGCTTGAAGTAAATATATAAAATGAAATTATTTTTAATGTCAATATTTTATAAGCCAAAATTAAATCTTTATCATAAATTCTATTAGATGTGTTCTATTATTTCCTTCCTTCTTTATTTGTATGTCCTATAAATGCACTATACAGGGACTTCTCCTAACCCAATTAAAGTTTTATTTAATATTCCCTGTCTGCTTTTAATATGTGCAACACCACATTCCTCAGCAGAGAGGAAATGCAGAATTTGAGATG
Organism: Mustela nivalis; assembly: GCF_964662115.1. Lineage (NCBI taxonomy): Eukaryota > Metazoa > Chordata > Mammalia > Carnivora > Mustelidae > Mustela > Mustela nivalis. The sequence continues at coordinate 71,875,473 of NC_139020.1, forward strand.
TTAAACTTAAAACACCTTTGCTTTTTAGGGTTGGGCTTCTGAAATGTGTTTTACTTAGGGATTCTCATCAGATCTTGAATTTTCAGGTTTCTGTGATTGCTTCTCCAAAATAATCAGTGTCTGAAGGTGATGACTACAATAAAATTAAAATTATGCAGGCTTTTGAGAAAATTATGTGTAAGAGAATTCCAAGCTCTTAAATTTGAGTCCTTAATAGCATTGTTTTCCTCTGAGTTCTCCACTCACTTTCTTGAGAATTTCAATCCTTTTCTTCCCCTCAGACAAGATAATACAACGAAGAACATTGTTAAGCTTGAGATTCTTATCCATAAAATTAAAGACTGCAGAAAAATTTTAAAAATTCAATCATTCCATGAATTCTCCATATGGAATTTTGTCAGAATGTAACTATGAAGTGGTTAAATTTTACCTGAGTGTCTTTGCCCCTCTTTCTTCCTTGTGTACCTTTTCCTTTCCCTGGGCACCTAGTGCCTGAGTGTGGTTCACCATCAATGCATAGATTAATTTAGGGAGAGGCGTTGTTTCTAGTATATTAAAATTTCTTAATCATTACTGGGTTATATTACTCTCCATATTTATTTAGGCTCTTTTATTTCTTTTAATAAAGTCTCATGATTTTCCTTGAAAGACACGTATAATTTTCCCTAGGTTTATTCCGGTATATCTGATAATTTTTTTCTTCTTAATAGTATCAATTAAAATTTACCCTACTTCTTGGTGTAAACAATTACAATTTATATTTGTCCATTAATCTTGTTCAATTACACTGAACTCTTATTCATGCTAGTAACTTATTTTCACCTTTTTTTCCCTGTGTGAGTAATCATATCTTCTGCAAATAATTCGTTTCTTCCTTTCCTTTTATATAACTTTTTACTGTTATATTATATTTTTAATGTTATATTTATTAGGAATTCCAAAACAGTGTTGAATAGAAATGCTGATACTGGGAATCTTTGTTTTGTTTTGCTTTTTAAAATAAAAAGTTCTTAAAGCTTCATCATTAAGGTGTGCTGTTTTGTGTGAGATAGTAGTAGGAACATCATATGGTAAGGAAATTCTCATGTAATTCTAACTTGCTAAGGTTACTTATTTGATTTGATTTTAACACAAAGGGGTGTTGAATTTTATCAAAGGCTCTTTTCCCGGGCGCCTGGGTGGCTCAGTGGGTTGGGCCGCTGCCTTCGGCTCAGGTCATGATCTCAGGGTGCTGGGATCGAGTCCCGCATCGGGCTCTCTGCTCAGCAAGGAGCCTGCTTCCCTCTCTCTCTCTCTGCCTGCCTCTCCATCTACTTGTGATTTCTCTCTGTCAAATAAATAAATAAATAAAACCTTAAAAAAAAAAAACGCTTTTTTCCTGCATCGACTGAAATGGCAACTTTACTTTTTCTCTATTTAATGTAATAAAAGTATATGATTAAATTTTGTAAAGTGTGCTTATCTTAAAACTGTTCCTCCATTGGCTGTGGAGAGGAGCACCTTAAAGAAGAACTATGTGTATTTTGTTTATTGCATTTAGTTTGACACTGGTATGTTTTAGATACCGATTCCAACTCTTTAATGGTTCTAAGTTTGATTTTCCCATTTCTTACGAGTTACTTTTGACAATTTTTTTAATTGTTCATTTCAACCTTTACAATTCATCATTCCTGAAGTTCATAGCATATTTTTAAGATATATAAAAATATCTCATGATTGTCTCTTTTGTCATTCATTCCTAAATTTGCCTTTGTATTTTATTTTCCTTTTTCTTCTATACGTTTGCCTGAGAAGCATCTCTTTCATTAGCCTTTTCAAAGAAGCAGCTCTGATTCTCTTGATTTTCTCTTTGTTTTCCATTTCTGTAATTTTAGTTCCTCTATGTATTATTTCCTTCTTTCTGCTTACTCTATTATTATTTTTATATATTTTTGAATGGGGATATAAATAGTTCATGAATTTTCAGTCCATTTTTTTCCTTCTAATATATTCCCTTAAAGCCTCCAAGTGGACTCTTTTCTGGCTCATCCACATAGTGTAAGTTGAGCTAAAGAGTGTTTTTTTTTGTTTGTTTGTTTCTTTGTTTTTTGTCCCATGTCTCTAAATATTTTCCTGCGTTCTTCTTAGTTCTAGGTTTAGTTTGGCATTCTGTCTAGGTACACTTTGGTGTTAGTTTGTTGTTAACTTAATCTGCTTTTCACTTACTGTGCTTTTGAGACTGAATATTAGTATACTTTATTTATTCTCATTTCTCAGTGAGTGCTTCCTTGAGCCTTGCCTCTCACCTCTTTTCTCTATTTACCTCTTCTGGAATTCCCATTTAACTGATAGTAGACTCGTCATTCTCTCCTACATGACTCCTTAATCTCCTGTTTTTATTTTCTATTTCTGACACTGTGGCATTCTAAAAATTTTCCCTGGATTATTTTCTAGTTTTTTATTCTGTCTTCATCTTTGTCTAATTTTATCTTTATCCTGTTCATCCACTTGTTTTGGATGTTATTTAGGTGATTTTTAAATCTATCTGTTCTTTTTTTAATGTCTTATTATTTTCCTACTTTAACAATTACTTCAAAAAATCATTCTGATCCTAATTTCTTATTATCTTTCAGTTTATCATTCCATCATCAAATACTTGCTATTGTAGAAGGCTGACCACAATTTGTTTAAATTTCCTCATAATGGATTTGCACATATCATGAAACCTAAACTATCATCATCACTTATAAGATAAAACTTCCTTTTTATATTCTTTTTTTTTTAAAGATTTTATTTATTTATTTGACAGAGAGAGATCACAAGTAGGCAGAGAGAGAGAGGAGGAAGCAGGCTCCCTGCTGAGCAGAGAGCCTGATGTGGGACTCGATCCCAGGACCCTGAGATCATGACCTGAGCCGAAGGCAGCGGCTTAACCCACTGAGTCACCCAGGCGCCCCCTTTTTATATTCTTAATAAAAATAAAGCCAGCTACTGATTTCCAGATATCCAAAGGTGTGAAAAATGCCTCTAAATATGAGTAAGTATGACAAAGATACATCCTTTTGTGTTGTTTATGTCCTGAATAGTGAATTCTCCTTTAGCAAGGACTTGTGTACGTGTGTGTGTGTGTGTGTATGTGTGTGTGTGTATGATGGTCATCTGTGTGGCTACTCTGTGGGAGCATTTTTCCAGAGTGGTTTTCATGTCCTTAAACCAAAATCCCTTGGAACTATGCTGACTGGAGACTAATTTTTACATGAATTTCTGTACTTGAAATTTCCTGGATCATGTAGGTGATTTAAATTTGATCTTAAAATCACAAGGCTGAGACCTACTCCCTGGAATTCTCAGGGACTTTATTTTCTTTTTCTCCTGAGAATCAAATGCAGAGATAAACAGAACCACATGCAATCTCACTTCTTGCAGATCCCAAGGTCTCTCCTGTCCCATGTGGACCTTGAAATTCATGCCTGTTAATTCTCCAAGGCAACAAACCTCCCTACTTCCCAGAGCAGACCTCAGATCAGTTCTTCATTCTTAGATCTTCTCATTGGTTCCTCTTTAAGTCCAGGTTCCAAGAACTTTCTTTTAGTATCAGTGAGTTCAGTACTCTTTTAAATATTGTCCTTTAACCTCCTATTTCTAATTGATTATAATATAAATTTGTAGATTGCCTAGCTGTGCAATACCAGCTAAGCAGTTTGTTTATTTTATAATGGATACCAATCAGGATACATAAACATATGTACATAGTCTACTGCTATATATATTTTATTATATATAAAATATATATGTATTATATATAAAATATATGTATGTATTATATATAATATATGTATATATAAAATATATATATGTGTGTGTGTGTGTGTGTGTGTGCATATGTACATATATATTAAAGCAGTCTCATGCCCACTACAGAGCCCAACACAGGACTTGAACTCACAACCCTAAGATCATGACCTCAGCCCAAACCAAGAGTTGGATGCTCAACCGACTGAGCTATAAAGGTGCTCCTAAATTTTCTCAACTGCTATTGGTGTATTTTAATGTCTTTAACATTCCTCAAAAAATTCACAGTGATATTCTTTTTCCATTTGGATCCATTTTCATCTGTTTCCATTTCCATTTATTCTCTGAGTTTTGTTTTTAGTTTTTATTTCCCATCTTCTTTCTTTGAGCCATTGTTACTGATCTTTCATTTTGTTTCAATGAGGCCATCTTTCTTTAATGTTTTAGATTTTAGCATGAAATATTTGCCGTTTTTTATTTGTTTCATGATATAATTCTTTTCTGTATTTTTATGTTGTTGTTTATATTATTGATAGTCTTCCCTTTTCTTTTCTCATATCCTTAAAGAGCTTCTTTGTTGGTTACTTTATGCTAAGTACTAATCTTTCATGGGTTCATCGTTCTGAGGTGATCTGTGCTGTGATAAATGGTGTAGGGAAGTGGCCAAGAGAATGAGCTGGGAGAGAACACTTTCTCTTCTATACTCAGAACTTGGAGTTTGTTTTTTCCTTAGGTTATAAGAATGTTCACAGGCACTATCAAAGAAGTCCCAGGTCTTAATCTTTCTGTGGACTAGGTTCTTTCCAGGTGTCTTATATCAGTAATTGTGTGATTACTTCTCCCGGTATTGATTTTCCTAAAAAACAACAACTGTTTCCTGCAAACATGTCAGCGCTGAACTATTCCTCATGCAATCCCAATCCTGTGTTACTCTGCTAAATCCCACAAGACTTAAAACATGTCATGCAGGGATGTCTGAGTGGCTCAGCTGGTTAAGCATCTGCCTTCAGCTCAGGTCATGATCCCAGGGTCCTGGGATGGAGTTCCACATCAGGCTTCGTGCTCATCAGGGAGCCTGCTTCTCCCTCTGCTTTTGTCTGCAGCTCCCCTGCTCATGTTCTCTCTCTCTCTCTCTGACAAATAAGTGAATAAATAAAATCTTAAAAACAAAACAAAACAAAACAAAAATGTGTTATGCATCCCACCTGGCATACCAAGACCTGGATGTTCTGGGGAAGGAGATGTTCTTTATATAACTTAAAGAATGCTGCTTTTTTTTTTTTTATTAACATATAATGTATTATTTGTTTCAGGGGTACAGGTCTTTGAATCAACAGTCTTACACAATTCACAGCACTCACCATAGCACATACCCTCCCCAATGTCCATCATCCAGCCACCCCATCCCTCCAACCCACCTCCCCTCCAGCAACCCTCAGTTTGTTTCCTGAGATTAAGAGTCAAAATAAGTCAATCAGAGAAAGACAATTATCATATGATCTCACTGGTATGAGGAGTTTAAGAAACAAAGCAGAGGATCATAGGGAAAGGGAAGGAAAAATGAAACAAGATGAAACCAGAGAGGGAGAATGATGCCTTCTTGAGAAGTAATTTGCCCTCCATTTGATGTCTGCAAGTATATAACTGAGCACTGCTCTGAATGTGTCTTTTTTGCCACTGCTGGTAGCCTTACGGTTCAGGATCAGTGCAAGGGCAAGCAGTGGCTTACCTACCCCTCCTCACCTACTGTAACACATGCAAACTAAGTAACAACAGAGGGCTGACTATGCAAACGCAGCTGTATGACATGCCCTTTAGCATCTTATGTATATCCAAACCATTATGAGGTTTCAGGAAAGCATTCAAGTTTAGCCCTCAGAGATTTCTTAGTTTTCTTATATTTCTTAGAGATTTCTTAGTGGCCCTGTTAAGACATTTTTTACCTCTGTTGGAAAATGATTTTACTTTCTCTTGATGATTCTTATTCTGTATATGTTTATTTTTTCTAGATAAAAGAACAAGATTGAAATATTTTTTTATAAATTCTTACATGAAAATAAGCCTCTAAATCACTTAAAAATATATATGTAAGGTCATATGTTGGCTCCTTTTTATTATAAACATAACTTGTTCTATTGAATTTTGCTTTTTTGATACTTTGCAGATATTGCATTTTTATAAACTGAAAAACAACTTCTGGTATCCTGCATCAAAAAAGTCTATTAATGCATTTTTCTAATGATATTCACTCATTCATATGTGTACATTTTGGTAATTCTCATAGTATTTCAAAATTTTTCATTATTATTTGTTTGTTATGGTGACCTGTGATCCGTGATCTTTGATGTTGCTCTTAAAACTGTTTGGGGCATCACTCCCTGTGTCCATGTAAGATGGTGGACTTAGTCCACAAATGTTTGTGTTCTGACGCTCCACCAACTGGCCTACATCCTGTCTCTCACCCTATCCTTGGGCCTCCCTATTCCCTGAGACACAAAACTATTCCATTTAGGCCAATTAATTAATAATCCTACAATGGCCTCTAAGTCCTTATGTAAAAGGAAGAGTTACACCATTCTCATTTTTAAGTCAGAAGCTAGAAATCACTAATATTAGTGAGGAAGGCATGTTGAATGCTGAAATAGAGTAAAAGGTAAAACTTCTATGCCAACAGTTAGCTGAGTTGTGAATATAAAGGAAAAGTTCTTGAAGGAAATGAAAAGTGCTTATACCAAAGCTGACTCCAGAAAACGGTCCTAACTCTTGTCAGTTCTATGAAGGTTGAGAGAGGTGAGGAAGTAGCAGAAGAAAAGTTTGAAGCTAGCAGATGTCACTTTATGAGGTTTAAGGAAAGCAGCCATTTCCATAATAAAAGGTGCAACATGAAGCAGGAAGCGCTGATGTAGAAGTTGCAGCAACTTATCCAGAAGGTCTTTAAGCTGAGGTGATGAACAAAGCTGCCTACACTAAGCAATATATTTTCAATGTATAGGAAAGAGCATTCTTGTGGAAGATGCTGTAATCTAGGACTTTCATAGCTAGAGAGAAGTCATTGCCTGGCTGGCAAAGGACAGCAGTCAAAGAACTGACTCTTTTGTTAGGGACTAAGAAACTTGGTGACTTTAAGTTAAAGCCAGTTGGCACTGACCATTCAGAATATCCTAGGCTCTTTAAGAATTCTGCCAAATCTATACTGCTTGTGCTCTAAAATGGAACTACAAAGCCTGGATGACAGTATGTTTGTTTACATAATAGTTTACTCAACATCTTAAGTCCCTACTGAGATACACTGCTCAGAAAAAAAGATTCATTTCTAAGTGTTACCGGTCATGGACAATGTGCCTGAACGCCCAAGAACTCTAATGAAGATGTATAATGAGGTTAATGGTGTTTTCATACCTGTTAACACAGCATCCATTCTGTGGCTCTTGGGCCAAGGAGTAATTTTCACTTTAAGTCTTATTATTTAAGAAATAACATTTCATATTTATCATAGGTAGTGATTCCTCTTGGGGATCTGGACAAAGGAAATTGAAAACCTTCTGGAAAGGATTCACCATTCTAGATGCCAGTAAGAACATCTGTGACTCATGGGAAGAGGTAATATTAACATGAACAGGAGTTTGGAAGAAGTTGATTTCAACTCTCACAGAGGACTGTGAGGGGTTCAAGGCTTCACTGGAGGAAGTGACTGGAGGTGTGGTGGAAATAGCAAGGGAACTCACTTAGAAGAGGAGCCTGAAGATGGGAATGAATTGTTGCCATCTTATGATAAAACATTAAGGGCTGAGTTCCTTCTTATAAATGAGCAAAAAAAAAAAAAAAAAAAAATGATTCCTTGAGGTGGGATCTCCTCCTGGTGAAGAAGCTATGAAAATTGTTAAAATGACAAAAAAGGATTTAAAATTTTACATGAATTTAGTTGATAAAGCAGTGTCAGGGTTTGAGAAGATTGACTCCAATTTTGAAAGAAATGTTACTGTTGGTAAAATGCTATCAAATGACATCGCACGTTATAGAGAAGACATTCATGAGAGGAGGAGTGAGTTGATGTGGTAAACCTCACTGTTGTCTTATTTTAAGAAATTCCCACAGCCTCCCCAGCCTTCAACAGTCAGCACAATGATTAGTCAAACCAGCAAGACCCTTGATAAGCAAAAATATTACAACAAAAATACTACAACAAAACTGGGATGATATTTGCATTTTTAATTGAGGTAAGTACATTATTTTTATACATGATTCTATTGCATATTAATAGACTATAGTGTAAACATAATATTTATATGAACTTGGAAACCAAAAAATTCATTTGATTCACTTTATTGTGATATTTGCTTTACTACAGTGGTCTGAAACCAAACCTATATCATCTTTGAGCTTTGCCTGTATTTTTTCATTAAATTAATAGATAGCACCTGTGTTCTTTCACATCTCATGTGTGGGATGGAGTGTAATGCTAAAAATTAAAACAAATTACTTTCTTTACAAAACTATCCATTTATTGACAGATAGTTTTATTTATTTTTTTTTTTGTGTGAAAATAAGATAGTTTCAAAATACCTTTAAACGAATGTTACCTCCTTTTAAACTTAGTTAAGCAGCTGTTCCTTGCTTGATGGTTCTTAATCCTACAGACTGTCATTTTCTCAGAGAAAATCAGTAATAGAATATCAGCTTTAGTAACTCAAAATTTTTAATGTGCTACCTCTGCTTGATTTCAAGGTCTTAGCTCATTTCTTTGTTTCAGCTAAGTCTTTCAGAATTTCAAAAGAGAGTGGTTAGTTTCTGGTTTCCAGTGCAGCATGTAAGGAGCTTAGACGTTGCCATCCCTTTGTAACAATAAGTAAAAATCTGTACAGGCTGAAAAATCAACAACCCTTCTTAGACCCATCAGTGAAGTGAGGTCAGAGGGCAAGACATGGTCCTGGTCCTAAACATTGGAGTGGCAGATGGGTACAGAGAAGGACAATTTACCAGAGCAGCAATGCACAAGCAGTAACTTCAGTAGGAACTGGTATCTGGACAGGAAAAGCTGAAGTGGTAACTGGCAAATTGCTGAAGGCTCACTATGAAGAAGTCTGAGACCTAGAACCTGCAGGGGGATGCAGTCCAGGGGGAATCCTTATGCTTTTGTGAGTTTTAACTCTTGGGGCTTGGCCAGGTCCAGGGAGTGAAGACCAGAGAAAAATTCCCTCATGCTTCCAGCAGTCAGAGGGGAAAAGGAAACATTTTAAAATACACTAGAGTATCTTGTTCTTTTTGTTGTTGTTGTTAATTTTTTATTTCTTAATTAAATATTTAATTTTTTTGTTGTTGTTGTTAACATAAAATGTAGTATTAGCCGCAGGTTAGAGTATCCTGTTCTTTTTAAGAAGGCCTGCCCACAAGGGGAAACCTTTTACCAAACCTAACCTGCTACTGGGGTGTATCAACACTTAATCTGCCTAGGGGAAGGGAAACACCTAATTCCAGCTGCTTCTCCTCCTCCTTTTCCACCTTGGGTTGGGGAGGGAGGCTGAGAAGTGCTTAGTGAAGTTTTGGTCCAGGGGTCTGGGGTCACCTATAGACTGAGACCCAACTGTAGGACCATAGAATGCTATCCTTCCCTGACACCTTACCACTGCATTACCAAAGACCTATTACTGCAGTTACTTTCCCCCTGTAGAACATGTCTACTTTTTAACAAAAAAGTACTGTATAGACTGAAAAGACAAAAAACAGAAACAGTTTGATGGGACTAAACAAGGAGGACTGGAATCAAATATGGCAGGAATGTTGGAGTAATCAGACTGGGAATTAAATAAAACAACAAAAAAGGAAGCTATCATTACTATGCTAAAGACTTTAATGGAAAGAGTGGACAACAGGCAAGAACAGATAGATAATATAAGCGGAGAGATGGAAATTCTAAAAAAGAATTAAAAAGGAATGCTGGAGGATCAGTAGTGTTACAGGAGCGAAGAATGCTTTTGATGGGCTTGGCTGAGGGCACAGTCACTGAGCTTGATGATAGGACAATAAAACTTACAAAACTGGAAAGAAAAATTTAAAAAAAAGCAAAAAATGCCAGAATATCCAAGAACTGTGGGGCAATTATAAAAGGTATAATGTACATGTAAGGGGGAATATCAGAAAGAGAGGAAAAAGTGAAAGACACAGAAAAAAACATTTGAAGAAATAATGACGGACTTTCCCCCAAATTAATGTCAGACACCAGCCCACAGGTCCAGGAAGCTCAGAGAACAATAAGCAGGATAAATGCAAAAACAAATAAAAACAAACAAACAAAAAAACCAAAAGCAAAAAATCCGACCAACCAAACAAAAAACCACACTAGGAAAATCATATTCAAACTTTAGAAAAGCAAAGATTAAAAAAATGAAGTACCTGGGCAACTCAGTTGGTTAAGTATCCAACTCTTGGTTTTTGACACAGGTCATGATTAGGGTCATGAGATTCAGTCTTGACTCTGGCTTGTACTCAGCATGAAGTCTGCTTGAGATTCTCTCTCTCCCTCTCCTTTTTGCCCCTACCCTGCTCAGGTGCACTCTCTCTTTCTCTCTCTCTGTCAAATAAATAAATGAATCTTTAAAATGAAACAAAACCAAAAAAAACCCCAAACTGAAATATCCCAGAGGAATAAAGCACCCTACCTGTCTATAGAGAAGCAAAGGTAAGAATTAGATCTCAAGTCTCCTCAGCGACCTTGCAAACAAGAAGAAATGGAGTGAAATGTTCAAAGTGTTGAGAATCTTGTATGCTGCAGAATTATCCTTCAAAAGTGAAAGAAAAATACTTTCTCAGACAAACAAAAGCTGAGAGAATATATTGCCCATAGGTAGTGCCTTGTAAGAAGTTTTAAAAGAAAGTCCTTGGAAAGAATGAAAATAATATAGGCTGGAAACTAGGATCCACATAAAGAAAGAGAGGCCATCAGAGAATGAATAGGTGAAGAAAGAATGAAAATTTTTATTTTTCTTGCTCTTAATTGACTTAGTAAATAACCCTTTGTTTGAAATAATAATAGCAGCAATATATATGATTAGATGTATAACATAACCAAATGCATTTTGTGTATGTGTACACACACACCCCACGTGGGTGTATAAATGAAATGAATGACAGCAGTAATAGAAAGAATGGGTTTCTTGATATTTACCCAAATGAATTTAAAACTTATGCCCACACAAAAATAGCATCTCTTTGTAATTGCTAAAACTTGGAAGTAACCAAGCTATCCCTGCAAGGGAATACATAAACTATGATACATCCAGATTACGGAATGTTACTCAGCACTAAAGAGAAAAGAGCTACCAAGCTATGAAAAGACGTAGGGGAAACTTAAATGCATATTACTAAGTGAAAGAAGCAGATCTGCAAGGGTTATATACTATGTGATTCAACTATATGACATTCCTGTAAGGGCAAAACTTATGGAGACAGTAAGAGGATCTGTGATTGCCAGGAATTAAGACGAGAGGAATGAATAAATAGAATACAGAGGTTTTTCACGGAGGTGAAACTATTCTGTGTGATACTATAGATTCATGTCTCTATACATTTTTTTAAATACCCATAGAACATACAACACCAAGAGTGAACCCTAATGGAAACTATGGACTTTGGGTGATAATGTTGGTCATTGTAGGTTTATAAGTTATAACAAGTGTACCACTGTGGTAAGGGAAGTTGATATTGTGGAGGATATTATGTGGGGATAGGGGATATATGGAATCTCTCTATACTTCTTACTTTTGCTGTGAACCTAAAACTTCTCTAAAACACAAAATCTATTAATAAAAGACCAAAGTGATTTAATATGCTAATTATCATTTGTGTCTTCAGCAGAAGTACTCCCACTCAGGGTGCTTTAGATTATCTCATTTCAAAGCTTTAAGTTTCAAATCAAAGAAAAACTTAAGGGGCACCTGGGTAGCTCAGTGGGTTATTCTGGTCTTGATCTCAGAGTCCTGGGATCGAGCCCCCACATCGAGCCCCACATTGGGCTCTCTGCTCAGCGGGGAGCCTGCTTCCTCCTCCTCTCTCTCTCTCTGCATGCCTCTCTGCCTACCTGTAATCTCTGTCAGTCAAATAAATAAATAAAACCTTAAAAAAAAAAAAAAGAGGAACTTAAACTAGACTGAATCCATAACTGCTTCCTCTTGACCACTTCACACAGGGTCCAATCAGGAACATTTAAAGCCCTTACTTTGTGTCAGAATAAGCACAAAGCACAATACAATTGGGCTGCTATTTTAAACCAAAAGGAAGAGCCAAGGGCCTACAAAAATCTAAGATAACTGAGAGCTTGCCAGAAGCACAGACTCTGTTCCTGTATTACTCCATTAAATTGGAAAACTAACCCTGGTTCCAGGAAGGACACATAAAATAGACATGGGGCTCTCTTATGCAGACACTGTCCAGTTTCTGATTCCTGTGGACACACTCAGGCCCAGTAGACCCATTCCAGACAGTCTGGAATAATTGACCATGTTCCTGAAGCTTCTGAAATGTGGTTCACTTTTCCGTTTATGGCTTTATTTCTTCAGTGCCCTATAGAGAGTGTTATAATTCACTCTCAGCCTTTTAATTTACTATTTTTAGAATCCATTCTTTTTTCTGAAACTCTGTGTTAGGAGAGACCACTGTGGCTGGCATCTCTGTTTTTGTCTGGCACCAAGGTTGATGTTGGACCATCAATCTTCTGTCTTTATAATCATATGTATCTTTATAATCATATGTAACCTATATGTAACCTATGATTCAAACCCAGTTATTCATGAAAAACTTGCAAACAATCCCATATACATTCACCTCTTCTTCTCATTCTGTTAGTTGACACCCTCATCCTCTAAGCGTTTTTCTAAATGGACCTTGTCATCCACCTTCCCACCCCTGATGGGAAGCTTCTCCTTCAACCACATATGTGAGACTTTTTATTTAACTGCAGCGATAGATCTAATCAGAACTTTCTAAAGCTTTAGTAAATAGAACTCAGTGCATTACTTAGGTACCTCTAAAGCAACTTCAATTATTGCCAGAATAAGTCCTAGGAAGATGTAAGAGGAGGAGTGCTGTTCTAAAGGCACCAATACTTTGCTTCATTTTTAGAAAAGTTTTTTTTTTTTTTTTTTTTTTTGAGGGGTGGGTATAGTAGAAGGGAATACCTAGGTCTTCAGTTACAGTTGGAATAAAACAAATGAATGCCATTTCAACCTGCAGTTATAAGAAGTCTTGAAGACCATGTACGCTGACTTTAAACCACTGCGTCTATTGTACCACTCTTCCCTTAGATAACTTAGTCTTTTAACCCACAGAACACTCTTCTGTGAGATGGGTCCCTGCACTCTGTGAGTGGCTTTAGAAAGATTGGTGGTTTTACATCAGCAGTTACAGTAACTAGAGAAGAATTATTGCTTCCTTAACTTTGTGGCTCTGTCTGTCGACAGAAAAAATAGCTTAAAAAAATCAAAGCCAGATGGCTCTGGAGGAAATGCCTCTAATGCTTCGGCTGTTGTTAAGACACCCTGGGAGGAGCTCTTTTATGGCTGGTCACCATGGTCCTGCTTTACTGGCCCATCTGTTCCCTAGATCTTGTGTAAGAGCACTTGTGCCCTTGGTTAAGTTTAACTGAGTAGCAAAGTACCTTGTTCTGACTCCACAGTGCCTAATAAAAAAGTAACCGTTGGGACATAAATGAGGAAAGAACAGACAAGGCAATATGTTGAATATGCTCATAGACTAATAAGACCTCAGCTAAAACAGAAGGGAAACATTTAAGACAAATTGATACATCATTTTTAAATCAGCAGAACTTTCTCCTATTTCTTTGCAAGAAGTGGCCTGGTGATAATTGGGAAACCTAGAAACCTAGAAAAGCTGTGAAAACCTAGAAAAAGCTGTGAAACTTCATTTTCTTCCTTGGTAATCTGCAGGAAGTCATCCTTTATAATTATATGCAACCTTTTGCATGAGGGTGACGATCTGTATATGATCCACAAGTTACTTAGTTTCTATAAGGAATTATTGAAATTATTGAAATGGATGGCACTGTTCAGAAGGGATCACATCTGGTAAATCTAGTGGCACTTTGGTAAACCAGCTCTCTACAGTAAGGGAAAACCCTGATTTGTGGGCTCGGTAGAGTTTCATGATGTGATCTGTGGCCTGTGTAAACTACCAATGATTTGCAAAATTCTTGTGTATTTAAAATTCAGCTCTCTAGGCCTCAATTTAGCAAGCTCCAGCTCACCTCTGGACATGTTGCAAATAACCAGCAAAGTCATGGTTTATAACAGGTGTGTTTTGAGATGGAATGAGTTTCTTGCAAAGTCATGATGCCAAGGAACCCTAATACAAACAATAAGCATGACATTCCTTAGAGTGGTCTTGCACGCACACGCACACACACACACAGGCGTTTGGTTCAAAGGCTTTTTACTGCTTTTTACAAACTAGTAAGAACATTGTTGGATTGTGTTGCACAGGAGTTTTCCTTTACAATTTCAGTATTTAAGAGAGCTTAAAAGACTTGTGGCAAAATTGGAGCATGGTTTTGATGGTCAGTTTCAGTCAACAGCAAAGGTAAAAATGCACTGAGTATTCCTAATATAAAGTGATAAAGATTATACTAGGAAACTAGGTAAACTCCCCACTTAAATAGTTCTATGTTTCTCTGAATTCAGCTGCTGATCTTATTGGCAACGTTTTTACTTGCAATGGAATTTAAGAATAATGAGTAGATACCTATGCACATATGAGTGGTTGACATCTGAATGCCAAAAAGAATGCAAGAGTTGATGAAAGAAGCAATCTATAAAGTATGTGTAAGTTTTCAGATTCTTTAGAATGAAGCAGACGGGTTTACAGAGATTATTGGTAAATTAAATTGATAAATTAAAAACAAACACAATTTTTTAAATACTACTATCCTGTTGTCTTGACCAGTCCAGTACCTGTTTTCCAAGAATGTAATCCTTACATTAAAAATGACTGAAGAGATATATTTGTTGTTTTCATAATCAGTAGGTAGATTTGAATTGCTCACAATATTTCTCATCTTTTTGTGTTTTAAGAAGAAGGGTTTATTTTATTATTGGAAGGGATAGCATTTAATGAGAAACATTCCAGAAAAATATAACTGGAGTAGTTTGAGGATTTTGATGTTAAGTCAGTGTAAAGCAACAGAACTACATTTTGGCATCAATCAGTTTGAGAAATTGTTATGAGTTTTTATAAATGGAATATTGAAACATTTTGCATTTTGATAAACATATATATGTATATATATTGTTTTTTCTTTTCATTAACTCAGTGAAATTACTTTTCTTTTGAAACAGTGAGTGGTTTGATTAGGAATATTATACACTCATACCACACTGCCTGGGTTGAAATCCCAGTTCCTCAGACAGTTTTGTTTTGTTTTGTTTTTTAACTTATTTGTATTTCATTTACCACATCTGTAAACACACGATAAATACTATTAAAATAATAGCACCTACTCCATATGGTTGTTATGAAGATTAAATGAATTGATGTACATATTTTAACAAAAATGGTATCATACTAAAAATCATCTACTAAAATTTGCTCTTCTGACTTAGTAATATAGTTCATTCATTTTACCTGTCAGCCTGAATCTTTGTAAAAACTTCCCAATAATATGTGTTTGACATAAATTTTTCAAACATTGTCTGTTAACACAATGCTGAAGTGATTACTGTAACTTGGTTTACATATTTTATACTTCAAGTTCTGATCTGATAGTTACTTATATACCTAGAACCAACCGTAAATCTATACACCTTTTGAAAATAGTATAATAGCATTTTAATTAGAAATGTAAGGTTTAAAATATATTTTCTATTACCAAGAAGTAGGTTACTACTATTCCAACAGTATTTATCTGGATGTGTTTGGGAGAGTTAAATACACAGTGTTTGGAATGCAGTATGCTGTCAGGTTTTCCTTGTTTCATGGAAAGATGATCTATACTATTTAATCTATGCCATTTAACCCATGGGTATATAAATGGAATAAGTGAAATTGGCATCTATCTCAAATAGCCTTTACCCTTGCTCATGGTAATGCTAAGGGGTAGAACCCTCCTCCCCCACAATCTTACAAATCTACTTTGTTCCTAACAAACTAAGCCAGAGCTTTAGAACTACTATAACTCTTGCAAGGACCTCTAATTTAGGATTCTTGAAGCCCTGGTTTTTATCTTTCCTATGAATTACTGAGTCAGTTACCTGGCGAGAAGTCTTCTATTTAGTGGCAATATGGGCTGAATGGTTCTATAAAGTAAAACTAATAAACCTCCTAGGATAAAAAGTATTAGGAAAAAGATTGCCAAAAGGGTCCATTTTTAACAAGGGTAAGAGAAACTAACATGTGCATGTGTTGAAGGCATACATACAGAACCTCTTTGTGGTTTCACAGGAAAAGGTGGCAACCCAACCTCAGCATGATAGCAATTATGTATAAAGAATAATGCATTCTCAACTTCAGTGTGATAGTGTTTATATTTTTAGGTACAGTGTGATTTTTAACTTTGTTGGGTTGGTAATTAAAATTAAGATAGGAGCATGAATAATTCATGATGAATGAAAATGGCTTATATAAAAAATGATACTACTAGTCAGGTATTTAGGAATTAAAAAATTGCTCTTTCCTTTCAGAAATTCATTACCTCCAATGAAAAATGTCAAAGAGTACACTTTTTTTGAGCAAAAGTAAATCTGTCTCCTGAATCATTTTAGTGTGGTTGAAATTTATTGATTCATTTATTTCTAAGGTCTCCTGACAGGGAAATCATTGAAGCACAAATCAAAATGAAATCCTAAAATAATTTTATTCATGTCAACATTAAAAAGAATTTTGGAAATGTCTGTCATTCTTTCTATGTCCATTAGTCAATTTTAACTTAGGATAATTTAATATTTCTTTATAAGGTTGAAGAATCTTTTGATTAAATTTTAAATCTTGATTAACAGTAAGGTTAACCATTTAGAGTAAGAACAGCTCAATTTAAGGTATTATTTTTTAGTTGAAAAATCAAATCTAAAGCAGAAGATACACTGTCTGGCCTCATCCTTTTATAGTTAACCTTGTGAAAGATCATAGAACATTATAGGCAAATTCAGGATTCTTCCCTTGTGTTCTAATTCTATTTATCAGGTTTTCCTTCAAAACCTAGTGCCTCACTGAAATTCAATTTGAATGGGGCACATTTCTCACTACAAGAAACAAGAGCTTACCTGTAGCCACAAGAAAACATTAATCACAAAATTTTATTCAGTGCCCTTGGACTCCATTATGCTACTAATCCTGCTAAGCATAGTTTAGTGTCTGAAATCCTCTTGAATGAGGCCTTTGTTAATAATTTTCCATGGTAACTTACTTGATCTCGGATCTGGGAAATATATTCCTCTCATTTGGGATATTTAATTCTTTAAATCTATGATGTGTTGATTAATTCCTGGCTCTTTAGTTACAATGAGCTATATATAACATCTAAACAAAATTAGTAAAGTCTCAAGAAGGTTCTCTGGCCTGCATATCATGTGTTATTATTTAAAGGACACTAAACCTACTTATAAAAATGAGACTATAATAATAACATTATTAAATATATAAACTTTATTTAATTTTCTAGGCCATTATTAAGAGGAGTTCTAAAAGGCATTAGACAGATTAGACTGCCATGTGTATCTTATTAAAAGAGGAAGAATTTTAGAATCAGAAGACAAATTAAGGTCAAAGTTTGTCATATGGTATTAGTATAATATTATAGATTGGTTCTTTTAACAATTGTTTTTGGTCATTGAAATATAAAATTTTCCATAAGTAGATAATAAATTAATTTTACAATAAGAAGAAAATCTTAACAGATCAAATTATCTTGCATTTAACAACAACAAAAAAACACTATACTGATCAACTTCTCCAGTAGTTTAGATTTTATTGGAAGTACAATACTAGAAAACAAATTAGCCCTAGATAGTTTTATTTAAACAAATTATATATCATATGTAATGTACATTCTCACATGTGAAAGAGGTTGTCTTACAAATCATTTGCAGATTAGTTGTTTGGAAACAATACTACATTTTCTCATAAAAATAACGTCACAAGTAGTACTAATACACATAGTAGTCTAATTATATAATTTCGAAATACAAGACCAATAAAACTTTATAGCCAACGTATGATTCACTCTGACCCTAAATAAGTAAGGTGAGGGTAGAAGGAATTCAGGAGAGCAGTCGGAGGTGAGACCTGGTAACTAAATACCTCTAAAGTCAGAACCAAAAAAAAGCTCTCAGGGTTTGGATCTGGAAGAAAGGAAATGTGTGTGAGTCACTTACAAATGTGTGCAGATAAAGGTTGCTTGACTGTAGGAACATGAAATTAGTGATATTTCTATTGTTTAACAAATACTCACCATTTCCATGACAGAGCTATGTTTCCCAGCTCCTTGACTGGTCAGGATCCAATAGGATATTATAACATCAGGCACAGACGGGTCTTGAAATGGACTTGGCAATCAGATGTGCCCTCTTGCCTTCTTTTTCTTTCTTCATGAGAAAAAACTTGGTTAGCTGTTGGCTTACAGAGGTACAGTGGAGCAGACTGAGAGAAAACCAACTCCAGTTTAGGGGAGCCAAACCACAGCTGATCTACAAATACATAATGCATATTTGCATATAATTTGGGCCTTGCATGTCCCAGTCAGAGCAGTTTAGCCAATTCTTTATTATGGTTGAACTGCTCCCACTGTAGACATGAGAGTAAATCCTGTCTTTGTATGGAAAAAAATTGGTTTCCTGGACGAGATAGAAGTGACAACAGACAGATCCTGTCATTGATGCTTGATCACTCTGCCTTTGTGACTTTCTTATCAATGTTTATTTCTTTGGTTCGGTAGTTCTTAACTCTGAATGGGCAAAAGACCTTGGGGAATATGTTGCTTCATACTTTCGCTAGCGTATAATGTGATTTGCTTAAGTATTATAGGAAGATAGAAGTTTCATCTATCCACTACTGTGAGGAAAGGGGAGATAGGGAGAGGGACAGAGGGAGATAGAAATAGAAGAAACAGACACAGGAAAATAAACGATTAGAGTTAAGGAATCTTCAAAAACAAGGGATTGTTTCTGCATCTTAAATCCATTAAAATTTAATGATGTGGGGAAGAGACAAGTTTAGTCACATCCTTAGCAAAGTAAAAAGAATGCTGAGAGCTATGGAATCCCGGTGCCCACTGGAGAATAGGGGACAAGATGGTAAGAATAGGAAATGGACTAGAGCATGCGTGGAGTAAGCCAGGGGCGGAGGGCTGTGGAGGTGAAGAGTTGTGGGGAGATACTGGTGGTGGAAGTCTAACATAGAAAAGTAGATGAGGCATTTGAAATTAGGCACTTATTCGATCCATGCGCAATTTTTAGAGAGGGAACTAAAATCTGATTTTATATATTTTTTAGAAACAAACTCTGATTTTAATGTGGAAAAGAGATAGTGGTGGAGAGAACCTAGAGACAGCCCACTTAGGGAGACAAGAGATTATTATATTATTTCAGGTGACACATGGCATTTTTGAACCCTAGGAAGGATTTTGAGAATGGGGGAGAGGGAAAAATTTGAGGCACCCTGGAAAGCAGTGTAAATGTCACCTGATTATCTGGTCCCTTTCTGTGGCCCTCAATCCAGTATTGATATCCAGGGTCAGAGTTTGCAATCCATTGCTTCATGGAATGGGAAGGGAAAATGGGGTAATCAAAGCTGAGCAAAACTAAAGTTAATTTTTTATTTTATAATCAAATGTAGTGCTAATTCCACTAGACCTTACTTAACAAACTTCTTTTAAGACCATTAGCTCTTTAATGATTGATGAACAAATAGATGCCAGTTACCACAAATTGGATTCATACATTGATTAAGTTCAGAGAGAAGTCTTACTTCAAAATATTGTTAGTTAATTAATTACGAATATATTTGAGAGAAAAACAAATTACCTCTTTAAAAAAACGTAAAACTGAGCAATGCACACCATTTTCTATTTTTATCCAGATTGCTTTTTAAACTAATTTTTCAATATTGAAGCTAATTTAATGTACAAAGTTATATTATTATTCACCAATAAATAGATGTGGAAGATATACCTTGGAAGAAGGAAAAGGCTACATCCCACCAAGTAGAGTTCTGAGAGTGTTTTATTTTTGCATTGTTAATCATATGCAAATATGTATTAGAACTGTTGATACATTCATCTTCATAATGTCTTTTCAGCTTGTTAAAATGAAGTTTAAGAAGCTCCTGGAGGAGTAATAGGCTGCATATAATGGACTAGGGAGTGGAAAGTTTGGTTCTATATGCTTAATTAGTTTCTAATTTCTCTGTAATCTCATCATGAGTCTCTAACAGAAAATAATATTGACCATACATATGGTACAAGTGGGTGCTGGCATTTTAGATAATTCTCAAGGGGGCTCACTAAATTATTTACTAAGCCTAATGCATTACTGATTGAAATTAAATTTCACCTCCAGTGTAATTTTAAATTTGATGAGTAAATAGTACCTTATGAACATCATAGGCTTTTGTAAGAAGTAAGGGAAATGAGGTGCCTAGTGCAATGTGTTGAAGAAATAAGGGGATACTTTGCCTTGTTTCATTTAAAGAATAAGGTTTCACATCATATTCTATATCAGGGAAAGGGAAGAAAAAACTACTTTTCACCCTTAGGTAAATAAAAACAAAGCAAGTAAACAATGAGAACAACAACAAGAGGAATCATTCTTTCTAGTTCTCATCCCCAAATTAAACCAAATCTTGAGCTTTCTTGTAAGGTCCTGACACCCTAAGAAAAATAATTTTATCCTGACCTTTACAAAGTGATGCTGCAAATCTTTATCTTTATTCATAGGATAATCTTGTCAGAAAGTTCTTTCACTCAAAAAAAATTACTCATTTTCTACTGTGAACACTCACTACAAATATGATAAATACCTAGTCTATTTTTTTTTAACATTTTAACTAGTTTTGCTAAAATCTGTACTCCAACAAAAACTTTTCTGCAAATGAACTTATTTTCTTTTCTTAATACTTTGGTCTTTAAGTCTATCTTTGACATCCGGTTTCTAGTAAGGGCTTAGTAAACTCTTGTTGTTATGATGTTGTTACTATTCTGGCAGACCTGCTTATAGACATAAATAGATCCACATATGCTCTCTATGACCCTTTTTACACTGCGACTGTTCTGGTGACCTCGGCAAAACTGAGACATTCAATTATCCTTGCTATGTGAAGTAGTAAAGTATGTTTCTCTAACATTTCACTGAACATGGTATTCTTAGGAGATAATGTGATCATATAAAACCATACCCAGCTGACAGTTTGGGGAAAAATTCCTGAAAGTCTGTATATCTGGCTATTGTTTAATACATTTTTACTCCACCAAATACTATGTATAAAGAAAATGTACAGTTTATGTCCACTGGTCTTAATGGACTGCCCCTATAGGGGACTGTGTCAACCCCTCCCAATAGAAAGACCCTCTGGCCTGGGCACGTTGTTCCTGTACACTGACCACTTTAAATGTTTTGAAGATTCTAAACTAATTTGGTCAGATGACACATACTGAATTTTCCAAATAAGACACAATGATTGACACATATAAGTGACCCTAGAAACTGACAGTTCTGAAAAATGAACTGATCCCGGACATAAAGACTGGGTCGCCAGCAGCCCAGGGAAGCCTGGCTTGCCCACACCCTTGCACAGATAAACATAACCAAGTTGAGATAACAAAAAATTTCTAGGGCCATCTTCCATCTTTTATGTATATAAAATCCTTACCTATGTTTTCTCAAAGTTCAACTGGCCACGGTTTCACATAGTCAGTCACAATGAACATTCAAACATCTTGTGATCTGATAAAAATTCTTCCAATTTATCAATGTCTCTGGCTAATGAAGACTAGGTAATACTTGTTTTTAAAATTTTAATGGATTTCTTATGCTCTTAGTCTTTTTTAAAAGATCTATTTATATATTTGAGAGAGAGAGAGAGCAAGAGTGAAAATGAGCAGGGGGAGGGGCAGAGGAAGAGAAAGAAGGAGAGAGAGAGACTCTCCAGCCGACTCCCTCCTGAGTGTGGAGCCCTAGGCAGGGAGCAGTCTCATGACCCTGAGATCATGACCTGAGCTGAAATCAAGAGTCAGACTGAGCCACCCAGGCACCCCATTAGATATCCTTATCTTTTCAAAATTAATCACCAGGGACGCCTGGGTGGCTCAGTTGGTTAAGCGGCTGCCTTCGGCTCAGGTCATGATCCCAGCGTCCTGGGATCGAGTCCCACATCGGGCTCCTTGCTCGGCAGGGAGCCTGCTTCTCCCTCTGCCTCTAGCCTGCCACTCTGTCTGCCTGTGCTTGCGCTCTGTATCTCTCTCTCTCTAACAAATAAATAAAAAAAATCTTTAAAAAAAATAAAAATTAATCACCAAATGTCTATAATGTGTAATATTAAGGTGTATCCTCTTCAGAACTTCATATAGATCAAACTGTGTGTAAGAAGTACTTTTGTTTCTAAGTGTCTCACAGAGACAAGCTGGAATGGCATCTGTGTATACTTTCTATAACTTATATTTAGTGCAAAGAATATATGCTACCCTATTAATAATTTTATCAATGAACAAATTATTGTGTCTGACATGAACAAAATTGTGCTTGCGATGAATTATTTGGATAAATAATATTCATCACTCTTTTAATATTAACAATTAAGATTTGTGAGAATGATGTATGTTACACTGAATGCTGCTAATTTGCTAAATATTACAGGTAGTCTTATTCATTAATTATTTTGTTGAAGAGTAGTTTGTTGAACAAGTACTGCACATTAGGAATGTGAGGATCAATCTGTTGATGTTAATACATGTAAATTGTCCTCCGTGACATGGACTATATAATCAATTTTGAAAACTAAGCCACACCAGAGAATGAAATAGTTGATACACATTATAACAATACCGTATTACAATGATGTGTACCATATCAAAGTGTACTTTTAATGGTCCTTTGAAGTCTAAATTTATCTTAAACTGTCATTCAATTCTCTTAGTAATTGAACACTCATAATTTTTTATCCTATGTTCTATTATTTTCTATATTACTTTGCAACTTAATATTCTATACTCCTCCACATGATTTTATTTATGGCTGATGAAGTAAAGTCATATAAGGAAATGATGGAGAGCAGCATCTGAAAGGAGACTAGAACTCTAACCAATTGCAAAAAAAGGTCTTGACTGTCAGGCACAGACGCTTAGAATTGATTTGATGAATACCTCAGATCCTCTGGATTTTCTCCTCCATTTTTTTTCCCCCCTGTGAGAGCTCTTTCTATGTTTTCAAGGCTCAGGACCTTGGTTATCTTGTTACCTTGGTTCAGAGGCCATCCTGAAATTGAAAAAGAGGTTTAGTCCAGCATTTAGTAGATGGAATATGAATAAGAACACAAAGGCTATTTCTTATCGTCCACTTTCATGAAACTAATTGGAATACTTTTGTTTAAGAAATTCTCTTCTTTCCTTAGGCCAAAATTAAGCTTTAAGGTTTAGAAGTAAGCGGAAAAACCAAGCATCACCTCTCCTCTTGCTACAAATGAAAGAAAACAAACTTTGTAGCCAGGACAGCAGGAACCTGGCTTTGTAAAATTGCAATCAAAGCTGGTCTGTTGATCAGCCAGCAATAGATCTCAAGTGGTAATCTGGGAGCATGCCACCACCACGATGCTTTCAATTCTAGTTAGCAAATACCCCCTTCTAAGATGAAATCTGTCTCCTATGAGTAGCCATCAGGGCCATAAGGTCGATAAACCCAAATGAAAGCGTATTTTCTTGCCCAAATCTTGTTATAAATTAAGCACATTTTAGAAATGAATATTGTTTAATTTTCTTATTTTTTGGCCAGATACAAAAAGTTATAGACTCATGACCATAGGCATTCTGGGATATATGTACCAATATAAAATGTATCATGATGTGCTATTCATTTTTCAAAGAGAAAATGAATATGCAATTACAAAACCATACAATGAAATCTACAGAGGTATAAAAATACACAGAGACATACTACTAAACCTCACAAGGATATAAACAAATGACAAAAAAGGTGAAGAAAAATCAGACTGTAGTATAATAAGGTTTACATTCTTTTATCCTTGTAAAAAAATCAGCTAGTTACTTACGAGTATCTGAAACTGTGATAATAATTCCTTCAGAACATGATGTTTTAAATTCTTTTATCACATTTTCATAGAAACTTAGTTTAGCTAGAATTAAACTTAGCTGAAGCAAACTTTGTTTTAGGTGAAAATTTATTTAGCTAATACCACTTTGGAATTTTAGGGAAAGGTTTTTAAAAATTGTAATCTGTTTATTTGTTCAAATTAAAAAAAATAGTGAAAATTCTGAGTAATGACTTAATTCCAATGGAAAAAAGCAAACAGCTCAGCATATATCATGTCTAAAATATCTTTCTCTTCCTTCTCAAAGAAATAAAATAAGATCATGACAATCAAAGAATCTTAAAATGTACTCCTTGAGAAGTATATAAAATTCAGGGAAAATAACTAGATTTCTATATGAAGAGAAAGTTACGAGTTTTATAGTCTGTATTACATATCAGAAACTCAGTGAAAAAGTGGTCTTTAGGATTTTTACCTTTCCTTTTATGTGATAGAGTTTAAAAAGATGAAAGGCAAGCTTTTGTGTTTACATCTGGAGTATAAAAGCGGCTCAGTATGAGAAAAGGACATTCCATGAAATACTATGTCAGAAACATTCTCAGTCAGAATTCCAGAAATAGCAAGATGTTAAATAGATAATTAAAATGTCTTCAAGGTTTAAACCATAGGGACTTAGGGTTTTAATCATGCAGTGTATATTCATCAGAAGTTTTTGCTTTTATCTTGATCAGATTTTGATGCTGTCTTTGGAGGAAGAAAGACCAAGCTCTGTGCTTCTGAAATTCTTTGGTTTGATGGGATCTGATATTAGCATGCTTACCTCAAAATAGCTATCATTTTATTAGATGGCTGGCAGCCATCAGCAATGCTGTCTTGCAGAAACATAATGGGCTTTTCCATTTCTGATGAAATTGGAAAGCTGTGGGAACTTCTGTGTCATGGCATAGGAATTGTGTTACCCACAGTGTAAGATTTTTATTTTCAGGGAAGGAAGCAAACAGAATGTTGGAACTAATCATGGCTTTGATGTAAATAGGTTTTATTCCAAATAATTTTTTTTAAATGCAATGCAAATATAAGAGCATTGGGTTTGGCAGCAAGATGTTTACTGAATAAAAAAGTAATACCCAAGTTTGTCTTAGAACATTTATATCGTCAAAATGTACAGCTTAGAAATTTACCCATTCCTGTCTCTCAGTGTGTACCATTATTATTATTTTTTTCTTTTTCACTCCCTGAAAAAGGGACCATAGGTATACTTGATAAATGTGGGCATAAAAATTAACATACAAGAAAGTTTATACATTGACATATATCTATTAATTTCACATTAAAATATGTCACCATAGAGTAATATTTAAGACTTAATATGAAATACAGTAGCGTGTACCATTGATAGTTAAAAAGATTACAAACTCATTAAATATTTTTCCATACCAATTCTCACATCAGTCCTTTTATCACATTAAACAAAAGGCATAGATGTGAGTTGATTATTGTATTCCTTAATATCTTAGATTAAAAACAAATCAGAATTGTCTTCAATTGCAGTGAATGAACACATTGTAAATGATATTTATTTATTTCCTTTTTGGTAATAATAGTAGAATAGTCCTTTGCATTCTTGGTAATGAAAAGGCGATTAAAATGATAAAACAAGGTGTTTTAAGTAATTGAAACTTTCAAAACTCTCTTCTATGTATTTTACATAGAATAAAGAAATTACTTGTGTCACTTGTTTGTTGCATTGGCTGAGAAAATGATAGGGGTTGATTTAGAAATCATATCAATGGAAATGTTCTTATTCACAAAAGAGTTTTAAGTAGTAAAACTGCAGATGCTGTTTATACTTTAGTATAATTGCTTGAAAATACATGCAGGTGGAGAAAATGCTAACTGGTACATATTACACAGGGTGATTGGTGGTAAAGCAAAATGCCCTTCCCATGTAAAGAGAATTTGTAGAGTAATATCAACTAAGTGAAGAAAATATAATTGGTCCTTTTAAAACATCATTCACAAATGGAAACTGATTTCTAATTTTAATAATAGGGAGTCAAATATAAAACTTTCTAGAAGTGATATTTTATAATATAGAAATCTATTTGTGTATATATTATATAAATTATACTATAGAAATATATAGTATATAAAATATAGTAGAGGTAGAATATAACTTTTGATGAGTATTAGTTTAAATTTTTTCAAATGTCTTAAAATGTTTAAATACACTAAGCCACTGAGTTTTCTATTGGCAATATTTTCTTTGAGGTTTTGTTTTTAATCTTGTAAGTAACATAGCCAAGCCAGCATGAACTTTAGACTTTGTTTACAGATATTATTAAAACCGAGATTTTCAGTGGTCACACCAAAAATATCAGGCTAGAAAGAAGGATTTAAAGGTAATTATTAAATGTGTAAAACAAGAATAAAATCCAGTGTAGAGAAATAAAAAATTAGAAAAGGCCATCAGACAAAAAGGATAATTCTTTTCAGTATTTACTAGCTTGATATTTCCAAGATCAAATGGACAATTTCAGTGTTGGGAATATGTCAAATTAGGACATTTTCCTTAGGTTTGTGACTGCATAACACCTCTACCTACACCAGATACTGTAATGCTACGGTTCCTAGCACACACGAGGCACCTTGCCTCTTGCCTTTATTCTGTAAGGACCAAGTCTTTGAATTTCATCTAATATCAGAAAATGCCCATTGGTTTATCTATTTCGATCCAAAATTCCTAGAATTGTTTTAAGTGCCTTACAAAATCTCTCTCAGCATGAAGTCAGTCTTAATTTTTCTAAAAAAATGTTTTGGACTTAATTCGGAAATCTTTTAGAAAAACAATAATGTGAGATTTTATCTGAAAGAAATGCTAGAATTAAATAGTCTAATGCAAAATCAGTTTAAATAAATATGTTATTGTATTTCAATTTCATTGAATTATTGGTCTCAGATGTTCAAGAGTACCAAAACATATTTAAAGCCTGAGGCTGTTTTTATGCACATACAGATGCACACTTCTGAAACATTCAGTTGAATAAAATAACATTGGCAATACTTTTTAAATTACAAGCCAGATATTTATCTGAATTTGCCTTTTATTTAAAATAATTGCTGAACTAAACTTTTTATATTTTAGCAAAGTGTCATTCGTATATAAATAAACCGTACAATATGTTTTTGAGAAGTTTTATTCCAATAATATCCCAGGTAATAGCAATTTACCCATAATATTAAACATATTATATTTTAGTTAATGTTAATGAAAAAAGGAATTAGTTTATTATCCATCAACTCTTCTACACCAAATTGGGAATTTTAAATAACTAAGCTTGAATATTTAAAGCACAAACTCATTCATATCAATCAGACATAATTTTTATTTTGCCTTTTTGAGAAATGATCTAAATACTCAATCATTTAGGAATGAAGATTATAATTAAAACAGTATGTGATTTGATGTTAATCAGAAATTATATGATATACAGTAGCAGCTAAAAAGATTCAAATGACTTCCAAATAACAGAAGTAAAGCTGAGAACAGTCTTTTAATAAAGGCCATTTTGCCTGGTAGGAAAAGATTGTTAGTTGTAAAAAGAAACCTTTTAAACTAATATGATGAGGTGCATGTAAAAATTAATATTATGCTCTAATGTTCTCTCTAGTGAGTAGCCTAGGTTGATTTATTCATTTAGGTAATTATGTTCAGCAATATTAGTAATTCACTGTTAAATTGAATTTGAAGAACACACAATAAATTGAAACTGTAGTCATATTTCTTTCTCACTGTGTAACAAACAGAGATGTATTGATGTAAGTTCTGAGTGTACTACATAAGTTAAATTCCCTAGACTGCAATTTGATCAAAAAGCTTTAGACATTTACTTGAGCTATATTAGGCAGCTGCCATTGGATGGCAGTAAAATTCTACATCAATCACTTTAAGCAAAGTGAAGCTGGGAAAATAATGTGACTTTCCTTTTATTATTTAACAGCAGAATGCCGATTTAAAAGGCAAAGCTCAGGGGGTTGTGTATATTGTAGCAATACCAACTAATTTTTTAAAACTGTTTTCTTTTCTTCTCCTCTCCATTTAAAGGGAGATGCAATTCTGGGAGAATCCTTTTTAGTATTTTAATCACTCGAAGAGATCACAGTCTTCCTTGTCTTTTATACAATAAAAAAAAAAATTCACGTTATATTTTAAAAAGAAGTTAATAAAGGAAATTAACTAATTTATATGGTTTGAAACTGTTGTACATTCTCAATGCCTAAGTCCACTTTTTTTTTCTGATTATGAAACACGCTTGCATTTTTGTTTCATTCAGTCCTTGAAAGACTAACTTATTTACAGAGCTGTAAGCACGATAATGCTTTTAAGCACTACAAACAGAGAACAAAATTTAAAATCATATAATAAACATTGCTAAAGGTGGTATTAAGAAGAGATTTTTTTTTTTCTCCCAAGGAGGCTTTAAATGCTGGGCTTACACACTACTGAAATTAGTCAATATTTTCCACCTTGAGATTTTAAAAAGTGTTGAATATTCCTGACTTCATATTCATGTAATGGTTATCTAAGAAAGATTGACAGAAAACAAATCTACAAAGAAAAACTTTGTCATTTTACATCTGTTGTGTTTATCATGTGAAATTAACAGGAATGAATATGGCGGAATAAATAAAATGAGACATATCCTAGATGCTATATATCACATAAAGAAATGTGTGTTCTTCTCTCTCTTCTTTCATTTAGATTTTTATTTGGTTACAAGTTGGTAAGATTGATTGCAATTTATTTGGTAATAAAATGAACCAATTGTTTTCAGAAAATATTCAGGGTGGTCTGACACAATCAGAAGGCTATTAATCAGGATTTCCTGGGACAAACCACAGACTTCCTTGCTATTTATCCTCTCCCTCACTTTATGTTTAAAGTCTATTAAAAGTTTATAGTCTTACAAAGATCATATTAGGCATTAAAATTCAGGCATCTCATTCTTGCTACAAAGATTGTTAGAAGAAAAGAAAATAAATGGGTTATCACGAATCCATTCTCATCATGAGGAGTGTAAAAAGCATGCACAGTGGAACAATATTCATTTATTTTTACGACAGCGCTAGAGAAGAGAAAAAAAGGAAGTGAAATAAAACTAGGGATATGTAGTATTATTACTTCCATGCACAGCAAGTTAGGAAGGCTGGAATGAAATATCTTACCCTGCCAAGAAGAGTATATTTAACTTTGTGTGTGAGTGTGTGTTTTAGGGCAGATTTACAGGTCTCGGTTTATTGAGTTAATGAGCTTATTTCTGATGCAAAAACAAACAAACAAATAAACAAAAACCCACCACAACCCATTTAATGTGTATTTAAATTGATATCTGGCAATGTTTTGAAACTTTACCCAACAGAGTTTCTGTCAGAGTAGAGAAGACATTTACATATTTTTCTACATATTGTTGACAAAATACATACAAATGAATCACAAGTATACATAGAGTTTTTAAAAAGATCAATTTTCAAAATTTAGATATTTTCCATTTATATGTAGTGTTAAAACGAAAACATTTTTTCCAGGCATGTACAAGATTGATGCTTGAATCTTAATCTCTATTTGGTCATGTATGGGCTATTCATTCAAAAAAATGAGCTGATTTTACCCTAAAAATTAAGAAAGCATTTGCAATACAGAAACTGAATTTCTTTGTTTTGAAGTAGTACCTATCCAAATCTGTTTGATTATTTACATTCATTTAGAAAAGAGTGATAATGCTCAAATGTATTTTCATACCCAGGGCATGTTGCAAATACTTTCATAATATTAATCGTTAAATTATTGAAAACATCTGTTAATAGTCCATAGCTATAATAGGAAAATTGCTGCAAATCATTAAAGAAAGTACGGGGCTTTATCTTGTTCACTTTTAAAAATACAGCATTTTATATTAAATGTCAGAGTGGATATACAAAACAAGGTATCTTAGAATCCATGATGTCTACTCAAGAATTCACAGTGTAATTTTTACTCTGCTGATGCATGAGCATTGAGTCAGTGTTATCGAGTCTGTGCTTAGGCATAGTATTAAATTGTGGAGATGAACTCCTTGGGTTTCAATATTGGTTTTGACACTGACTAGCTGTGTGACATTGGGGAGTTTACTTGATCTCTCTGTGCCTTCATTTTTCTTTCTCTTTAAAATATATGGGGTAATATTACTTATCTCTCAGGTTTGTTGTAATAAGTAGATGAAGAAAAAAACAGATGCAATTATTATTTAGAACAGTGATGATATGGTATAAATATTGTAATTGTTACTATTATGTGCCATGAAAAAAAAAGATAAAAGACCCGGAGTCCCTGCTTTCAAGAAGCTCAAAACTAGCTTAGGAGATAATTGGATGTTTTTGAGGGTTAGCACATACTTAGACACTAGAGATACAAAGATGTGCAATTCAAGGTGCTCAGAGCCACAGGTGGGAGGTTTAACTGTGTGATGCAGTAAGTGAAGTGATAGAGCTATGCTCTAGCTAGCAAAGGGCACACAGACTGGGATACCAATCTAACCTACAGGTTGCATTGGTGATGAAGGTTGAGCTATATGGGACAAGTTCCATAAGAAGGCAGACATTTAACTGGGTCCTGAAGACTATGAGTCAGTCAAGAGAGGAGGAGTTTGCAAACTCTAAGCAAAGGCTCATCTTAGGTGAAGGCATCAAACAGAGAAAAATATTAACTGTTTGATATGCTCTAAGTAATTCAACCATGATATAGACAGTAGATGCATATGAAAAATGAAAACTAATTCTCCCTAAACAGATTTAAAAGAAGGAAGATATTGTGTTTATCACGTGAAATTAACTTTTCATATATATGATCTTACAACTGAGCAGAATTTCACTCCTGTGAAATTTAATTTGACATGCAGATCATTAAATGAGGAAATTAGGAGAGGCCTTTTTATTACATCTATATTTTAAATCTGAAAATACAAACAACAAAATGTTAAATGATGTCCAATTCTTCCAGCTAAAAAAAATGCATCTGGATTAAAAATCACCTTCTAATGAAAATGATACTTCAACAATTCTCCCCTTAGATCCCCAAATTACCAATAGAGATGTGTAACTTTTTAAAAAAAAATCATTATTAATTATGATATCGTGATATGTAGTAAGGAATATTTATTTGGCTTTCATCCCCATTCTGGTCACAAAGCTCCTAAAATTCTTGGATTTTCCTTACCAGCGAGAGCAGGAAGGGATCTTTTTTTTTTTTTTTTTTTTAAAGTCAATGAAGTAAGCTTGGGGAAGCACCTGAGGATTGGTTGCTTGGAGAACCAAGCCTGATGTTTGAAGGTTGGACCTTTTAGTCCCACCTCCCCTCTCCCCCAGCACCAGGGAGGAGGGAGGGATTAAGGTTGAGTTCACCAAGGGCCCATGACTTAATCAGTCATATCTAAGTGACAAATCCTCTCTAAAACCCCCAAAGAACAGGTTAAAGAACATCTGGGTTGGTAAATACGTGAAGGTTTGGGGAGAATACTGTGAGTGGGAAGAGTATGGAAGCTCTATACCCTTCCCCCATACCTTGCCATATGCATCTTTTCCATCTGGCTGTTCTGAGGTACATCCTTTTCTAATAAACCAATGGTCAAGTAAATAAAACGTTTCGGTATTCTGTGAGCCACTTAAACAAATTAATTGAACCCAAGGAGGGACTATTAGAACCTCCAGTAGTTGGTTGATCAAAAGCTTAGGTGACTTGGGGCTCTTGAGTGGCTCAGTTGGTTAAGTGTCTGTCTTTGTCTCAGGTCATGATCCTAGGGTCTTGGGGTCAAGACTTGCACATGTCCTGGGATCAAGACCCACAACCAGCTCCTTGCTCCATGGGGAGTCTGCTTCTCCTTCTCCCTCTGCCTGCTGCTCCCACTTCTTATGCTCTCTGTGTCTGTCAAATAAATAAATAAAATCTTTAAAAAATAAAAAAACTTAGGTGACAACTGTAACTTGTGATTGGCCTCTGAAATGGAAGAGGCAGGCAGTTTTATAGGAATAAGCCTTTAACCTGTGGGATCTGATGTTTCTCAGGGTAGGATTAGAATAGAGTTGAATTGTAAGGACACCTAGCTGGTTGGAGAATTGCCTGGAGGTGTGGGAAAAAAACCACACACTTGGGAACTTGGTACCAGAGCTCTGTAATAGTATAATGAAAAGAAGCAAAATTTATATTAACAGCTTTATTAACAGGTTGCAAAGTAGGTGGAAATTAGTTAAAAATGTCAGCTGGCATACAAATTCATGTACAATTAAGTTATTAAAATTAAAAATATGTACTTAATAAAAAATGTTTTAAAGAATGATAAAGCTAAAGCAAATATATACTTAGTTTCTCTTTCTCAAATATATACATATATATATTAGGTAAACCAGAAATTATGAGAAAGTCACAAGAATTCTTATAAGAATAGATACAGAATATATCTATAAGAATACAGAATCTTATCTGTAGATAAGTAGAATCTTATCTACAGATAAGATTCTGTAGATAGGATTCTTTTTTTTTTTTTTTTTTTTTTTAGTAAAAAAAAAAAAGCCGGAACTGAATAAACCACAGCAAAGGATATATGCAAGAAAAACTTTCTAAAAAGACATAATACAATTATATTTTGGTTGAAGAAATGCACTATTTAAATTAGAACCTCAATAGAAAGTAAGAACAGATCATCAAAAACACTTACCTTTTGAGAAAAAAATACTGTGAAAGGGACCAAGTGAGTAAAATAGGAAATAGCTCCCCATGAAGAGAGTTTTTAGGAAAAATAGAAATTTTTAAAATAAATATATGCAATAACCTTTGGGGGAGGAAGGAAGGCAGTAAAATAAAACATTCATTTAACAGCAATAAGAAGAATAAACTATAAAATGAGGGAAGAAACTGATCATCAAAACAAAAAATTTTAGGGGCGCCTGGGTGCCACAGTGGGTTAAAGCCTCTGCCTTCGGCTCAGGTCAGGATCCCAGTGTCCTGGGATCGAGCCCCACATCGGGCTGTCTGCTCCACAGAAAGCCTGCTTCCTCCTCTCTCTCTCTCTGCCTGCCTCTCTACCTATTTGTGATCTCTGTCTGTCAATAAATAATAAAATCTTAAAAAAAAATATATATAAAATTTTAATTACAGAAAAAAGGGGCCAAAGTGTCAAACCAGGAGACAAAACTAGTGAACTGAAAGATTGTGCTAAGAAATTAGAACCATGCAGGACAGAATGCCTCTCTGATATCCAAACTTCAGAGACCTTACCATTTTGTCTGATGTTTATATAGTAAAAATGTGTATTTACTTACCCCAAACTAAATACAACATTTCAACAAAGCAATGCAGGAGGATTTTGAGTTATTATTTGGCAACTGGTCAAATCATATGCAGACATTTTAAAGAATATACAACGTCACAAAGGGAATGAATACTTAAAAAGGTAACTAAAAATTAATTTTAGCCTCTGGGTTTGTATTCTTATGCAGAAGAATTTTTAAAGGAACAGAATCTGGATATTAAGATGGAAAATATACCCCAACTTGCAAAAAAAAAAAAAAAATCATGAAGAGAGGGATGAAGACATGTTGACAGATTTAAAAGTCCAGCATTGACCTAGTTACATTCCACAAGGCAGGAATACTAAACGAGAGAAGGAAAGTGAGGTAGAGTTGAAGGAAGACACATTTTCACATGAAAGCCACCACCAAGATACAATTTAAAAAAAAAAAAAAAAGAAGACCTTAACTCTAGGGAACAAACCGAGGGTTGCTGGATGGGAGGTGGGCGGGTAGATGGGGTAACTGGGTGACAGGCATTAAGGAAGTCAGATGATGGGATGAACACTGGCTGTTATATGCAACTGATCAATTATTGAACTCTGCATCTGAAACTAATGATGTACTGTATGTTGGCTAATAGAATAAAAAAAAAAAAAAACAGACAAGTTGATTCAATGTGGTGAATTTTCAGAACAAAGAAAATAATGGTTAAAGTACAAAAAAAATAGTTCTGCAGAATAAAACAAGAAAGCAAGTCAATAAACACGTGCATGTGCATTTAAGTGAGTGTGCATACACATGCAAAAGCAGGCTCTCTACAGAGGATCAGGAATCAAAGTAGCATCAGATTTCTCTCAGCAAAACTGAGTTGAGAAGGCAATGAAGCAGTATCATCAATATTCTGAGGGAAAATTATTTTAAAAATATATTCTTTTCCAATATCTATTTACATCCATCTATTTATCTCTGTCTGATTGCTTGTCTACCTATCTACCTATATATGAGGAACAGTTTTTAAAATGTATCCTGTGGCAAATTATTTTCAAAAAAAGTCCAGAGCAATATGTCTGGTCCAGTATTTTGTTGCAAGACCTCGACTTTCTCTTTAAGAAGTGGAGTCTCTTCCCCATGACTTTGAATCTGGAAAGTACATTTCAACTGTCATGATACAATAAAGCAGAGATTACAGTAACATTGATCATATAGCTTTTAAAACACTGTAGGAGAAAAACACACCATTGACAAGTAGCACCAAATTTGGAAAAAATATTTGAAACATTAATGAAACAAATATTTGTCATGCATAATTTGTCTAAAAGCTTTTAAAAATTAAAAGAAAAATTACAACTACATTTTAAATATTAGTCAAAATTTGAGTATGACTAAGTCACAGAAGAAGAAATACACATGGGTAATAAAATGCAAAAAAAAAAACCATACTTGTCTCACTAAATGTCAGGAATATGTAAACTAACATGGCAATGAATCACTTTTTTAAAAATTTTTTATTTTTTGAAATGTCACTTTCAGACTTCTGACCTCTAGAACTGTGAAGAAGTAAAATTTAATCAAAGACCTGAAGAGTATGAAATTGCCAGTATGAACAGTAAAAGGAAAGGACTTCCAGGTATGTGAAAAGGTAAGGGGAAAGGCCTTGAACCAAGAAAGAATTTGACACCTGAGGAACTGTAACTTCAGATTAGTGAGTGGGTTTGAGAGATGAGACCAGCATGAGGCAGATACCAGGCTGAGAAAGGGCTGGAGGTTGTAGGAATGCATGTATTTTCTTCTAAGATGTATATTCCATGAAGGTCTTTAAAACGGAGGATTGACTTGATGTGTTGTTTTTGACTTGACTTGATATATCATTTTAAAAGTAGAGAGTATTACAAAGAATAAATTGAAAAAGACAAGAAGGAAAAGAGATTAAGCTTTTGGAAGTTATGTCAGTGGATGAATCAGAATATAATGGTGACTTGATTTACAGTGAAGATGAAGGGCACACACTGAGTGAAGATACTCTGGAAGTCAAATTGGTAGGGCTTGATGGATTTAATGTGAAGTGTTAGTGAAGGTAGAAATCAAGAATAAATCTTAGAGTTTTTGTCCTGGATGGTTGAGAATTGTAGGAGGTTTGGAAATGTTCAGTAGTGAATGTCACTTTGTTAATAGATGATTTAGTTGGGAATTGATGGTAGATCTTCTTGACATCAAAGTACTTCATCTTAACCACTGCACTACTGCTGAAAAATTGTCCCCACTGTGTCCCAGGTTTTCTTAACAAAAAAGGAAAAACACTAAAGCACTAAGATTCTGCTTAGCTTTGTGATTCTCTGAGATACTTAAAACTTTCACCCTATTTTTGGGTCTGTACATCTAAGAAGCGTGAAGTAGATCACTTGTATAGCCACATTAAATTACCCAGCTGTGAAGAATTCAGTACACACAGAGTTAAGAGACAATAGGGTGAATTAGAAAGTACCTGGATTTGGAGAGACAAATACCTATTTTTGAGTCTTGGCACTATTATTTTCTAGTATGTGTCATTGGATATATCATTGAACTTTTCTGAAACTCAGATTTTTCATAGGTAAAATGTAAATGTCAATACCCATATCATCATTGTAAATAAGAAAACCATGTTATTTTGACTATGGAATTAAAAATTGAAAATGTTTAATTGCCTTTTTTCTCAGGAGTCTAAGTTACAAAACAACTACTATAACATTTCAAAAATAAATAGATATATTTAAAATAAAACTAATAGTTTTATCTTCTTCTTCTATCAAATATAGCCAGTAATAGCAATTTGACTGCTATTCATACATTTCATTTTGCATACAAAACATTTCCGAACATTAAGGTCACTTTTTCTAAAAGTGAGATTGCTACACACACACACACACACACACAAAATACATGTACATTCTAGAGCTTAGTTTTAGGACCTAACAGTATATTTTAGATTTCCTTCCAAGACAATACATATGTCAACTTCATTTGTGTTGATAAATACATAATAATCAATATTGCATATGTACCAAGGAAGCAATGGATGTAATTTAATCATTCCAATTTGGGAGAAAGTTTTTAAGTCTTTGCTCTTACCAACAATGCTATAATAAATACCATACCAACATTTATCTTTGAATCCTGGTAATTTTATTTCTATTTGATAATGCTAAGAAATGAGAAAAATAGGTCAAATGCTATACACATTTTAAGTACTAATTAAAGTATTTAAACACTAAGTTAAATTCTAAAATAACAGTAACGTGCATACCACAGAAAGGCTGAGTAGAACAGTGGGGTAGCTCACTTCAGCAACTCTCAGGTTTTCAGTTTTTATGGAAAGATCTTGTTCTGTGAGTGGTGGTAGAAGAACTACATCAGGGCACTTAGAGAAGAATAACACTTTTGATCTATTCCATATCCTTGGCAATTGATAAGCAGGAAGTGTGAAGATTTGCCTATAAGAGAATCCCTGGCAGTTTTACTTACCCTTTGGAAGCCAAACAAGAAAATCAGACAAAGTCACAAAAAGAAAGTCCATCTTCCCCTCCTAAAAAAAAAAAAAAAAAAAAGCTGGGAAGATGGGAAGACTTGAAAAATACTGAACAGATTTACAAGAAATGCACTGAGATAGCTTTCAAATAGGAAGTTTTGAAGACAGGTATCTTTTGAAGGCATGGAGGAAAAAATAAATAGAAAAATTTCAGATGTCACCACAATAAAACTTGTTTTTGATCTGATATTTTTATTTTTTTTCCTCATATGGCTTTTACTCATGACCCAGAATATTGTTCAATTCCTAAATTTTGAATGCTGCTTCTTCTAAACTGCTCCTGCCAATATTTCTAACTGTAAAATATCTTGTCTAGTACAGATTTTGAGACTCTTAAAGTATAATTGATTTATGTAATATTCAACAGTATTGAGATTTTATCAGCACTTGTTTGCAAATGGGAATAAGATATGAAACATAGTATTTATGCAGCTATCTTAATGTAAAAAAATAAATAAGACTATTCAAAATAGTATCTAATTAAGTAGCATGCCATTTTAGAAATGAAAACACACAAATATGGGTTTTGTAATAATCAAAAGTACCCATCTGAAGTTATGTACAGTGTCTTTAAGACCTAGGAGTAATAGGAATCCTATCTGCGGCAATTTTCACTATATCTACCATTTTGTTTACTGATATGTAATTCTCAATTTCTTGATTTCCTTCTTGACTACATATTTCTTGCTCTTGGAATTTGTCCTAGGTTTATGTTCAACCAACCACTGGGAATCTCCGTGAAGTTTATAGACTCTTGTCTTACTATTCCAAATACAGGATAGTGCTTAGGTGTCTTGAAGGCTCCTCTCCCTTATTTTCTGGCCCCTCTTGTTGCTAGCATGACCTGGTATAGGCACTCCCCCCAGGACATTGAATTAATGTTCCCTTCCTGCCCTATCTGACTTCTACCAGGGGATTTACAAATGCATTTGACAGTAGTGTCAATAACATCTTCTTCAAAGAAGATGAATTCTTACATTCAAAATAAGGAAAATTTTATGGGGCTTTAATAATGTAAAGTCATGAAAATATCTTTTGAGTGTGTAGTAATACATAGCAGATAACAAAGGGAGTGCTATTTTATGATTAAAAATGCCAAAAAGTTTTCATAAATTAGCTTTCAAATTCAATAATTATTGAGTATATAAATATATATAATATAAATATGTAACTAATATATAATATTATACATATTGTATAATTTAATTATTCAAGATTTTCTACATTGCCTTCAGATTATGTTCGGGAAGTCATTAATTAATATAATATGATTGAAAGCCATCTGGTACACTTGTCTATATCATAACAACAAAATAATTTTAAGAGTGTTTTTGTAGGATTGCATGCCCATAATGGTTCTTAAGAAGTTGCCACTGGATTTGTAATAAATTGTGGCATGCTATCTTGAGTCACAATATAATTTCATACATTTGAAAAGTTCTGAGCCATCCCAAATGGCAAGTTCATTTTCCTTTCTAAAAATTTTTCTACCAAAATAGTTGATTTCAGGTCTTTTCTATGTGTATTGCAAAGGTGAAATTTGATCCTGAACTTTTGAGGAGGTTTTAACTGTTTTCTACCACTGATGAAGCTAGTAGTAAAACAGAAATAATCTATTTCCTTGCACAATGTCATATTATCAAATGTAATGGGAAGATCCCCTTTGATATTTTTAGATCACAATTTTGATGATGAATACAAATTTTGTCAGACATGTGCACAAGTCTTATATCTCAGTTCATCTAGTTTGTTTTCAGTTTTATAAAAATCTCTGAATTTTGGAAAAAATTAACAAAATGCTTGAGGTCAGAAATGTCTGCCATATATCCAGTACAATTGTTATTTGAAATGAAGTCTTAACAGAATAAACTTTTGGGAGTTAGTAATTTTCAGAGAAAACACAATATATCAAACAGTAAATGGTAACCTGTTCTTAACTTTTAAGTCAAATGAGAATTGCACTAATAGGGAACAGGTAACCATATCTCTCATTAGAAAACTATCTCATCTAATGAAATGCCAAAAGAGGTCTTTTCTGCACAATCTCTGAGAGAAAAACAAGTGATTATTGCCTTTTATATTGATGTAGAAATCAAGAATAGTAGAACTAAGAATAAAAATGATTCACCTTTTTATTAAAAAAACAAACAAGCAAAACCCCAAGCAAACATCAAAACCCAAAACCCTGACTACATTGGGATTTCATCTGCAGAAGTGGGCTGAGATGTCCAGATGGTAGGACTGGACTAAATATTACACAAAAGACACTGATACTTCATGACAGCATTACCTGGATGGTGCTGAAATGTGACGATGTAAACAGAAGGAATACCTCTTTCCAGTCTGCTATTCCTCTCCTCCCCTCCAACCTCATCTAGCCTGACATTTGACAGTTGGCAGATACCTCATCCAAAGAAGCAGAGCCAAATATTTGATTTGAATAGTCACATAGAAGCTGTCTCACTTTAATGGCCATGACCAACTTGTTTGCATTTTCTATTTGTTGGAATATGTGAAAATATTTATAACAAACAATCAGAACTTTGGATGAGTTATTAGGTTCTGAATGAAGGGAATCAGGAATTCCTTTTTGGGACTTTCTCAGAAATGTAGATTATAACAGTGAGTTTCAGTTAAAAGATAAGTGCCTTGTTGTAGAGAATTTAACTTCGAGATTTGTTGCCCTGTTTGTGGTTTAAGCTTTTGGACAGTCTCTAGACATTTTCAGAGATGTCAATTTGAAAAAGTTTGACAATAGACAAGGCTGTAATTTTTATGTGGCTCTTGTTCATTACACTCTTTTGTGTGTTTACTATTGGACATAGTAGGCTTATGATTTATGGTGAAATAAGTAAACACTACGTATTTGGGCCAAATCATATCAATTTTAGGATGACAGAAGACAGGAAGTGCTAAGTACTTATTGATTAAAACCAGAAGAAGGGCACAACAAAGCCCAGGAACAAGCACCCGACAATATCAGTATCTGTGTTCCTGCAAAATTTTCACTTATTTATTCAACATTTTTGTTTAGCACTTACATTGTGTTCTTCCCTGTAGATACAGCAAAGAATTAGGGGTCAGTTTTTCTTCTAAAAGACTTACAGTAAAGGGGAAACAGTGGAGACCACCTCTGGTTTCATTTCCTTGTAACAACAACAACAACAAAATCAAAGCTGAAATTAAAAAATATAGCATTTACGCTTGTCTACAAATTATCCAATACACAGGTATAAATCCAATATAAATTTCTAAGACTTCTTACAAAAAAGTGCAAATATTTATTGAGATAAATTAAGAAAAGTTAATTAGTAAGAGAGATATGAAATATCTTGGATTAGAAAAGTCAATATTTTAAGACTTACATTTTTCACAGATTTATTTACAGATTTATTATATACCCAGTCAAAATAT
This sequence comes from Mustela nivalis, assembly GCF_964662115.1. NCBI lineage: Eukaryota > Metazoa > Chordata > Mammalia > Carnivora > Mustelidae > Mustela > Mustela nivalis. The sequence goes on from NC_139020.1 coordinate 71,915,797, forward strand.
ATTCATTTATCTTCATTTCCAGTTATTCTACTCTTTGATATCTATCCCAGAAACCCTGTATACAGGTCTTAGGGGAAGAACTGTAAAGATATTTATCAGAGCAATATTTGTGATAGTGAGGATCTCGAGTAACCTAGATGACCATTACAAATGGAATGAATAAGTAAAAATAGATGAATTCCTTAGAAAAATAACTTGCTTTATTTGGAAATAGTGAATTACAAATACATTCAACAACTTGGATAGATGTTAAAACCAAATGTTAGGAGAAAAATTAAGAAACAGAATGAATTCTATTGAATGAATCTATAGCACAATACAATTTATGTACATTTGAAGAACTTATACAAAACAGTATGTATTTCTCAAAAGCATATACCTGATATATTAGAGTGGGTGCCTATTTTGGTAATAAGAATAGGGACAGACTTAGAGAAGAAGACAAAAATAAATAAAAATAAAACAACAAAAGAGTTCTATATCAATTGATGGTAATCATGTCCATCATGAATGTAAGTATATCTAAGTCAACTCTGTTCTTTAGATAAATATATGTAAATAAAACATAAATTATTGAATAATTGGAGGGAGTCATCACTTAAGTCCACTGATCCTGAAAACCTGAGAAACATCAGAGGGGAAATATCCCTGGGATTTAACATCATGGACTTCTTTAGTGACCTCAACAAGAATAATTTCAGTAGAGGAGTAAGGGCATAAATCAGAGTAGATGGTCACTAAGGGTAAACAGGAAGGGAAAAAGTGGTAATGTAGAATCTTTCATTTGTATATAAAGTTATAGGGAAATTCCCTGGAAGGCTCACAGGTTATATGAAAAATGCCTCAAATATGTATGACCCCAGACTCCTTACCCCAGGGCTAATGTTCCAAAAAACCTAAATTTTGGAAAATGTGAAATTGATTGAATTCAATGTCAAACATGAAGGGCCAGATAAATATGACCTTTACCAAATCTCATTACAGAAATTACTACTTAAACCTACCTATACCTAATCCTCTGATTTGTTTTCATAAACTGAGATCCAGGACTAAAAAAAAAAAAAAAAATTGAAATAAAAAATAGCTTTTTACTGCTTGATGAAATTTATTACTTCAAACACATTTTGGGGAAGTTTTTGAGAGGGGAATAAATAATAATTACAAAAAGGAGTCATGGACTCTGCTAGCTTCTTACTCCTGCTTTAATAAGTTACCATAAAATTAATATATTAAATAACACAAATTTATTGTCTTATAGTCCTAGAGATCAGAAATCTTAAAATCAAGGTGTTGCACCTTGAGCTGCACTCCTTCCGGAAGATCTAGGGAAGATCCATTTCCTTACCTTTTCTTTTCCTCTTTGCCCCCTCCTTTTTTCTCTCCCTTCCTCTTCTCTTCATCTCTCTCATCTCTGCTTCCACTGTTATGTTGCCTTTACTAATTCTAACTTCCCTGCCTTCCTTTCATAAGGCTCCATGTACTTACGTTGCCCCTGCCCACACCGATATTCCCAGAAAATCTTAAATTTTAAGATCTTTAATTTAGTCATATCTTAATATTCCTTTTATTATGTAAGGTAACATATTTACAAATTTTGAGGATTAAAGTGTAGACATCTTGGGGTCCACTATTCTACCAATCAGAGATTCTAAAACTCTCTATTGATTTTTATTTTCACCTCTTTCACTGAGGTGAAAGACTCAGTTCATTTATTCATTAAATGAGGGATAGTAAGTTTTATATTGCATTCTATATTTGTGAGTTAAAATAGTATAAAAATTATCTTGAGATACTATGTTATTCACTCAGGAGAGTAGAGAAAATGTTCTCTATCTGTTCCACCTACTCCTAAATAGCACTATCTATGATTATACAGAGAATACAAGATTTTAAAATGTCTTATTTTCTTTTAATATTGTTTATGTTTTCTTTCTTATTACCATTTTCCTCCAAGCTAATAACAAATGAAATGCTAACAAATTAATATTTTAGCTTTGGACAGGAACAAAGAAGAGAAACAAAAAGGAAGAGAGAGGAGAATGGAGGGGCGAGAATGTACTGAGAACTTATTGGCACAATTGTTCTAGGCATACTACAGCCACAGCCTAATTTCATTTAATTCTCACAGTAACTGAACACTGCCATTTCCATTTTACAGTTTAGAAAACAGGCTTGTAAAAGTCACATAACTTTCCTAGGTCACAAATATAAATAGTTGGGTTAAAAGCTCGATTTTTATAACTCCAAAGCCCATTATCTTTCCATATCACGGCAGTATATGCTTTGTGTTAAATATGTTGTATTAGTTTCCTAGGGTTCTCATAATATACTACTACAAACTTTGTGGATCAAAACAATTGAAATATATTTTCTCACAGTTCTGGAGGCCAGAAGTCTGAACGTCAAGGTGTTGGTAGGACCGTGCTCCCTCTGGACACATTCTAGGATGAAGTCCTCCCTTACCTCTTCCTCTTCCTTGTAGGTCCAGGAATTACTTACTTGGGGATTACTTAATTTCAGTCTTTGTATCCATCTTCACATGGCCTTCTCTTCTGTGTCTCTGTTCTCTTTCTCTCTTGGTTTTAAACCACTTCATTGAGGTATGATTCACATGCAAAGAACTGTACATATTTACCATATAAACTCAGTTTGGGGACACGTATTCACCCATTAAAAACTATCACCAACATCAAGGTCAGAGACGTATCTGTTACCTCCCATTACTTCTGGTTCCCTTGATGATGATGATGATGATGACAATGGTGACTGATGATGATAATAAGTGTGTAGTAAAAATATCTAACCTAAGAGCTACCCTCTTAGAAAATTTTAAGTATACAATACAGTATTGGTAGCTATAGGCTCAATACCATAGCATAGTAGATCTCTAGAACTTCTTTATCTATCATACCTGAAATTGAATCTTTTGACCATCACCCCTACATTTCTCTGCCTACCAGCCCCTATCAATAGCCCTTCTACTCTCTATTTCTATGAGTTTAACAATTTTGGATTCCACCTGTAAGTGAAATTGTATAATATTTGTCTTTCTGTACCTAGCATAATATTATCTTTTCTTATAAGGGGTCAGTATTTTTTTAATAAGACTCTGTGTCTTCTTTTATAAGAAGATGTTATTGTATTTAGGGCCCACTATAATCTAGGACAAACTCATATTAAAATCTTTCATCTTCAAAAACTCTTTTTTTCTGAATAAAGTCACATTCACAGGTTTTAAAGCATGGACATATATTTTGGAGAGAGAGCATCACCATTCAACCCACTACACATATGTTTATGAATTAAGCACACTTAAATTGAGACCATCATATATGAAAAGATGTCCAACTTTACTAATTATCAGGGAAATAAAACTCAAAACCAATATCACCTATCAAAATGGCTAGAACCAAAAATACAAGAAATAGCAATGTTGGGGGGGTAGAAAAAGGAAACTGTGTGCACTGTTGGTGGAAATGAAAATTGGTACAGGCATTGTAGAATACAATATGGAGTTTCCTTAAAAAAAATTAAAAATAGAATTACCATATGATCTAGTAATTCCAACCGGATATTTACCCAAATAATATAAAAACTAATTTGAAAAGACATACGTACCCCTACGTTCATTGTGACATTATAAACCATTATTTACAATAGCCAAGATATGGAAGAAACCCAAGTATCCATCCATAGACAAATGGACAAAGGACATGTAATAAGCGACGAGCACTAAATAATATACAGGACTGTTGAATCATCATCTTGTACACTTGAAACTAATATAATAGTTTATGCTAATTATACTTCAGTAAAACTTAAAAATGAATTGAGGTCATATTGAAAAAAAAGACTCTCTCCTCTTTGTTTTTGTGGTATTGTGTGTTTTGCAGCATGTCTGAACACAGTAGGTATTTAATAATTATTGAAAGAATTGGAATAGCATTTGTAACCAATAATTAAAGTTTTTGTAGAATTTTGTTAAATAATGAAGTTAAACTAATTTTATTAAAGTTAACAAATCAGTAGAACACCATGGTCTCACAGTATTTAAAATGAGAATCTGGAGTCTACTTACATAATAATTAATTGTCCCTGTTAGCAAAATTCTAATTGTATGAAAAAGAAATGGGCCTCTGTAAGATGTGAAATATGTGAACATAGTAAAAAATTGTCTCTAACTATTGGGAATCACAGATAAATATTGCTTTAGAAAGCCCATTTTAAAATTAGCTCAATTTACCACCATGGTCAATTACGTAGCCAAATACATTCTTGATGGGACTTGTCTAATGGGCCATCATTCTTTCAAGAACAAAATTGTTTCCTATTCCTGTGATTTGATAATAAGTAATAAACATGTACTATATCAATTTACAAAGTCAATTACATAATCAAGGAGAGTGCCAAGAGCAATAACCAAAATACTCTGTACTGTATTTACTTTCATATTCTCCACCTTCCCTAAGGCACCAGGCCTGGCATTTTTCCTACTTTCCCAATTTTCTTTGCATAATTTTCCACTTGGTGGACTGCCATTGTCAACAGCAACACTCTTCAACTTCTGGAGGTTTGGTAAGAGCAGTTGAAGAGATGAGAACTGTATTTAATTAAATCCTGGTTGCTGAATGTAAATACAAAAGTGCTTAATTATTCAACATTGCTAGTGAGGAAAGTCATGCAAGAGGCTCCAGCAGAAATTTGATATCTCATGAGCTTTGAGGTATAATCCTGAAAAAATATCAATTTCCTTTATATCCCCTTTCAATTTCAAAAATACTTTTAAAATAACACAGATGAAAGTAGGCATAACTCCTAAAAATACCTTGTTAATTTCAGCTGCTGAAAAAGATACATGTAGAGATAGATAATGTGATCTCATGTAGGATATGCTTCATGAAAGCATCTGTAGGCTTTGTGATTCATGTATACTTAAGGTAAATGCATAAGTAAAAGCAAAAGAAGAAAGCTACACCAATCAGTGTAGCTGATTTGAATTCCAGGGCAAGAGACTACTTCATTTTAAAATTTGATCTTATGTTTCTTTCGAACTTGTTTTAGTTTTTAGTATCTCACTTAAATATTATAGTTTCAAAGCATTTGAACTTAATTAGTTGTATAAATTTAATGTGATTTTAATTACTACCCTAATTCTTAGGGTGTTTATGAGTAAATACGAGTCTAACATCCGTCAGAAAGAATTACTACCAAGTTATTTGTTAAATGTAAGCACAGATATATTAAACATCTACTATAGTCTCATAGTAGTTCTATTCTTTAAATATATATATATCAGTAGTCAGGGGATAGAATTCTTTGGGTAAATTTCACAGTTTACACAGTATTGTATGTGAACTCTTTGTTTCTTTTATTGATTATTTAGTTTTTACTGACAACATTACTGATAATATTTGGATAAGGTGACATTTTAAATTTTACCAGAATAGCTAATCAGAAATAGGTTAGATTTTATACAGATGTGGATATCCCCAGATGTGAATATAGGAAAAACTTAGTTTTGTCTCCGGGTATTTATTTACCATATAAATCTACTACCACATTCTTATCTGTTATGTAAATAAGATGTGGAATTCCAATAGTGTATCAGTGTTCTACAGCAGATGGTACACTGAGATTTACCACACCATTACATTTAATGGGTTTGAATTCATTTGGATTTCTTGATGTTCTCTCTGTCCTTCTCATAGCAGCAATGTTGCCAATGTTCCTGATTATATATGATTTGAGAGAGTGCTTAAAGAAGAAAAACTCCTTTATCTTAGAAATATGAGTATTTTATGTCAAAGTTTAAAGTGTATATGTATTGCATTTCAGAGGATTTATATGCCCTGTGAGAAAAGGATGGTTAATGAATATTCAACAAAGTACTTGCAGTCATTACACTCAAAGATATTTTATAAAATGGAAATACTCAATTAACTATTGTAGTGCTAGTAGGGAGTATTCATTTGAAAAACAAAAAGAAATTTTCATCCTAGATCATTGTGGATGAAGTAAAAAAAAAAAAGTTTAATATAAGAGAATACAAAGACTCTGGAAGACATGCATCTTAGTCATATTAAGTAAAGATTTTCACAAACTGTTCCTGTTAACAAAAATTTATATAGTTCTTGGCTCACTAATTACTGTAGATTAATAAATAATATCTCTCAAAGTGTTTGATCTGTGAAGGGTCAGAACTCAGTGATAATTGAAAATGGCAGCATGAGCCCTATGGGCTTTTTGTCTCTGAACGCTCTCTATTTAGGAGCAGAATGAGTATTGGTGTAGCTTTAATCAGTTTCAGAAATTACTGTGGATGAACACAAAGTGGAACAAGAATAAAGAACCCAGAATTATGACAATAACCTGGCATTTGCAAATCAGTACATCTCAAAGGGTGACCAACAAAATAGCAGCATCAAAATCTCTCTAAAGTCTTATTAAGATTGGAGATGCCCAGGCCTAATCTCACACTCATTAAATCAAAATCTGGGGTGGGGAGGTGGGCACAGGTGGATCTGGGTATCAAAACATTTTTGCAAACTCTGCAATGATTGTCATTAAATACATACTATGATATACGTTGCAGGTCAACCCTCAAGTCCAGTACTCTAAAGCAGACTCTCTGGGTTCGACCCAGGCTCCTGTGCTCACTTAGTTCTGTGATCCAGAGTTCATTACTTACTTATACTCTCTGTTCTAGCTTCCTTAATGTCCAATGGGGTAAATGTACCTGTGTCACGGGATTGTTACGAGGATTAAATGAGTTAATATTTGTAAAGTAATTATTACTTGCACATAATTACTAAAAAAATAGGAATTTGTAAAAGGAAAATGAAAATAGTGCACGTTTATTGGAGATGCCAGATCATAGTTAACACACAGATTTTCTTTTAGCAAGAGAAAAACAAAACTCCCCAGAAAGTATCCAAGTATGGAACACTGTGCTATTATTCTGTGTTTGAAATTAATAGAAACCAAAATTGCCCTCTGTATTTTTTTCGCTTTATTATTACAACTTTGTAATAATAATTCTTTGTCAGAATCGGCCAGTAGTCAAGACACTGAATAAAACATCCTTTCCATCTTTTTCGGTCATGCTGAATACTAACTCTGGTGACATACAAACCCTCATGAATGGTGCACATGCTTTTCATTAGAATGAGATGAGACTTAAATACAGTATCTCGGTAGATGTATGAGCCATGCTATTTCCAGCAAATCACTGCAGTAATACAGCACAGCAGTCATCTTCAAGTGACACTGCAGATACAATATTCCAGACACTTTGTTTTCAGTTCATTTGTGGGACATTGGGCTCATTTGGCAGCAGTACTGATGTCACATTCATTTATCGGCACTTCAGAGGCATTCACACAACATCCCCTAATTGCATTACAATGGCCTGCCATTGCCATGTGTTTATTGATTTTTACTTCTTAGAAGCCTTTTCTATTGTTATCTGTAAACTCCTTAGATTTACAGTCATTCCTCTACAGTTAGAACAAGAAAAGCAGAGTGCTAGAGACGGAAAGGAGGACGGCCTGATTATATTTCAGTTGTCTAATAGCTGGCTGTTTACCTAATGAGAGCTAATTCCAGAAATGAATCACGATTTTTAATATATCATCACATCCCCCATCATTTTAATGGGGGGGGATATCAAGATTTGGACTTTTACATATATCCCATCAGAATCAGTCGTCAGGGTCTTCCATACTGAAAGCAGTATGTCTGGGCATTCATAATTGTACTTGCAGTATTATTCACACGAGTTTGCAGGAAGTCTAATTACTTCTTCAAACTGGCCTGAAAAGCACTTAGACAGTAGGGCTTTCCATTGGCCCAGAAGTCATTTGATCTCTTTATGACTTCCCTGAGCTAGCATCAGCCATTTCAGATTGGCTCTGGCTGTGAAACAGGCAATGGTGCATCTGTTTTTTGGTTTGTTTTTTAATGGGAAAAACACTTTCCAAGAAGGCAAACTTCATATCCTTACTTATATAAGAGTTATGTGTAACCTTTTAAAATATAAAAATGAGAGGAGCCCTAAAAACATAGTTCATCTGAATCTAATATGAAAACTAGAAAATATACCCAGGTCAATTTTAATATATACTCTGCTTATTTTGATGTGTGTATATGCTTACGTGTGTGTGTGTGTATGTGTGTGTGTGTGTATGTGTGTAAAAGAAATACTACCAACTTCGTTCAGGCTGATTTTAATACTCTAAATATAAACCTTAACAATAATTTGGAAAGTTTTCAAATTATATGTTTTAAGTAGTGATTAGGCTGAAATTTATGCTGTGTGACATGATCTTTGCCTTCCTGGAGTTTAGTAAGTACACCCATCCACATTTTTTTAAAAAAATTACTAGATCTACATTTTAATATCCTTATGAAATATGAAGTTTCTTACAGTTGCTAAGAAAAGTCTTCAAAAAATCATAAGATGAAATTAAAACTAACATATTCTTATGGAATTGAAAATGGTACAGTTATAAAATCTAAGAGTCATTTACAAAAATTATTTTTACCACTCTATCTCTTTCCAGTATCATAATTTAAGAAGTACCAGTTTATCATAAAATTTAGGGAAGACAATCGAAGAAGGGTTTTTATCAGCTGTCAAAAATCTATCTTAATTAGGATTTCATATAATGAACTTGAATATCTTTTCAAGTACTTTGAAGTTATCTCTGAATTAATTAGTAATAATAAATCAATTCTGTTACTACATATAATTGTTTTCTTTATTTTTGGTAACATAAAATTAGCAAATGCAGAAAATTTTAGATTATTTGTTATAGTATTATATGAAATCTGGGATTGATCATGTATTTATTTATGTCATAACATTTGAAGTACTCTAGATATTTAAATAATCGCAACCCAGCTCCTATATAAATTTGTACATACACACATAACTCATGAAAGTGTTTAATTCCAGTTTTAATTACTTGACATTCATGATAAACCTCAAAATATCTTATATAATGTTAATTATAACTCAGTTAAGACCAGCATAAAAGTATTTTTCCAATATTTATGACAGGGAAAGCAAAATATTTAATTTAATATTTGACATAGGAATTTTATACATACAAGCCTTCTATCACTTGCAACCATCTTTGACTTTTTTATATAGTTTATATATCACCTCTAATAAAATTCAAAATCATGTCAATACCACTTAGTTTATTTAACAAATAGTTGTTAAACACCTATTATATTCCAATTAATCTAAAATTCTAAGACTAATAAAAATATAGTAATAAGTATAGTAACAAAAATCCAAATAGGTATGATCCTTACCATTATAGAACTTACAGTTTAGCAGCTGTCAAAGAAATAAATTGCCTAATGTGCTGTAAAAAAAGTTATAGTGATCTATAATAAAAGGACCTCATCTAGTCCAATAAATTTGAGAAAGGCTTCCTTGAAGAAATTATTTTTCAGCTCAGATCAGAAGAATGAATTAGAGTTAATAAGGAACAATGAAGGAAATCATTCAATATGGGTAAAAAGTCATTATAGGTCAGCACAGAGAATGAGGAGAGAAATAGTATGAGGTGAGACAGGAATTAGTCAGGGAGAGACTCAAAGAACAGGAGGTTTTTAGAGTACACTAGCTGCAAAGTATGACTAGTGGCAGGCAAAAGTAGTTGCAGGAAATGGCAAGATACCATTCTCTTTTTTATTTGTGATAACACAGATGGACCTAGAATGTATTAATGTATTGTGCTAAGTGACAAAAGTGAGACAGAGAAAAACAAATACCATATGACTTCACTTATATGTGGCATCTAAAAAAACAAAACAAATGAATAAACAAACAATAAAAACAGAAACAGACCTATAAATATGGAGAACAGACTGATGGTGGCCAAAGGGAAATGGGGGAAGGATGGGGAGAATGGGTGAGGGGAATGGGAGGTACAGACTTCTAGTTATGGAATGAGTAAGTCATGGAGATAAAAAGTACACCATAGGGAATGTAGTTAATGGTATTGTAAAGAATATGGTAATAGATGGTAGTTACACTTGTGGTGAGCATAGCATAAGTATAGAGTTGTCAAATAACTATGTTGTCCACTTGAAACTAAAATAGCGTTATGTGTCAGCTCTACGTTCAGAACAAAAGTAGTTGCCAGAAGAACAAGGAGGAGAACACTGCAGTAGTACATGCAGAAGATTATTACTTGAAGTCAGATATTGAGGGCTGGGGTGCTTAGGTACCTCAGTGGGTTAAGCCTCTGCCTTTGGCTCAGGTCATGATCTCAGGGTCCTGGGATCTAGCCCCACATCAGGCTCTCTGCTCAGCAGGGAGCCTGCCCTCCTCTCTCTCTCTCTCTCTCTCTCTCTCTCTCTGTCTGCCTCTCTGCCTACTTGTGATCTCTCTCTCTGTCAAATAAATAAATAAATAAATAAACAAATAAATAAAATCTTAAAAAAAAGATATTGAGAGCAGTAAAAATGGAGGTGTGAATAAAACTGAGAGAGTCTTACAAGGATCAGTCTAAATTACTTGGTAGAAGTCAATGTAGGGAATGAAGAAAAAAGAAATGATTCCTAGATTTCTAGCATACCCAGTTGATTGATACTGCTGCAATGCATTGATATTGGGAAGAAAATGGTATGAGAATATGGCACAAAACTTTTAAAATAGATTCTTATTCCTTTTAGTAGTAAAAAATAATCATTGGAATAGGAAGAGTAAGAAACACAAGAGGAGAGGATGAGGCAAGTAGATCCTAGTTTTCCTTACTTTTGGAGTTTTAGTCTAGTGAAGGGAGATACATTAAAACGAAAATGAGGAGGTGGGGATGCCTAAGTGACCCAGTCAGTTACGCATTTGGCTCTTGATTTTGGCTCAGGTCTGATCTCAGGGTTATGAGATGGAGCCCGGAGTCTGACTCCATGTTCAGTGCAAAATATGCTTGTGTTTCTATTTCTCTCTGCCCCTCCATCCCAGTCTCTTTCAATTTCTCTCTCTCAAGTAAATAAATCTTTAAATACAACAACAACAAAAAAAAAAAAAAAAAAAGAAAGAAAGAAAAAAGAAAAGAAAAGAAAGAAAAAGAAAATAAGAAGAAAAGAGAAGAATACTTTTTTCCACATAAGATTTAGAATTTGGGGACACTTCCTTTATAGCTTCTCCTTTCCCCCACTTCTTTCTCCTAAATCCTACCCCTCCATGACCTTAGAGAATAGCTCCATAAAAAGCAAGCTTGGAATCTCAGTGTTGTTAAGGAAAGGTAAGATTAATCCTTAACTAACACTGCACCTAATTCCTGTCTTGTATGGAGGGACTCCAGTCTCTCATGGGGGACATGGTGTATAGTGAGCAATCAGAGCCTTCCAAGGGCCATGAAGAGGCTAAAGAGAGAACATCTTGGCCATGGTCTCCACAGAAGGTATAGGGGAGCATTAGAAAGATTTCTGTCACCTATGAATGCAGAGAAGACTGGGTTACCTGGGGATAAAAATCAGGCTCTGACAAAGCCCAGATGGGTACACTGAAACAGACATTACCCTGGTGCCAAAAATAGCAACAAGGTGAACACTCATTAGGCAAGGCTGAATACATGTGAGGAGAGAGATGGCTAAAGTAGTCAGAAAATGCCACAGTGATTAACACCAACAGCAGAAATTTTCTCCGCTAGTACAAAGTCGTTCTCATATATCAGATGCCATCCTGGGTAGGAAAAGGAAAAGAGAAGTAAAACAACAAAATTGAGCATTTTGCTTACGGTGATTATTTCCATTATTGCGTTGAGCTATTTGATTTACTGAGATTCAGGTGACTCAAGAGAATGGTAAAGTAACTTATAGACATAATAAAGGAGCTACTTTATTTTATTAATCTGAGAATAGTGCAAGTACGTTCAAAGCTTTGTGTTTAAATATGGAATGATATTAAATTAAAGATGATGACAGGAAAATGCCATGGACATTTCTCACATCTTTTAATGTGTCTCACTTCATCTGGACTCAGTCTCCAAGAATAAAGCTAGAGGTACTATATAATGTGTGAGGTAACACTCATTGCCACTGTCAAAGACAGAATTCTGAGTTGATTTAGCATTAGTTTGATATAAACTGGTGTCCCATTTAGTATGTCTTTATGTGAAGTTTTCAGAATTGAAGACACAAAGAAATAATAAAGTTATAATCTATTCTTTGGATCCCTTCTTTGTCATGGTTGATTTTACCATGGACCTAGGTCTAATCTCCAGCCCTTAATGGCTATAGCCAGACACTACATCATTGGAATTATATATATTTTATGATTAAGTTTATGATTTTTTATTAGAATAGTATTTAAAAGTGGAAGAGAACATTTTTGCTCAAAATTTTTTTTCCAAGAGACATGTTGATGAATTCTTTCCATTATTTCCACATCCATCTATACGTATGTACATACGTGTACTATCTGATTGAGTGGATGATTTCTAGGTCCAGAAGTACAATCAGAAGAAGAATCTTCTCAAAATTCCTGAGCCTCTACAATTAACTCATAGAATGCCATAGAAACATACAAGCTTTGACAGCTCTCAATCTTCTGATACATATTAGGGAAGGAAAAAAAGGTCCCTAGTGTTACTGAATGTTTGTGTCTCCTCAAAATATATATGTTGAAACCCTAACTCCTAATGGGATAATAATAATCGGAGGTGGGGTTTGGGGGAGGTAATTAGGTTTAGATGAGGTTATGAGGATAGGGTCCCCATGATGGGATTAGTGACCTTATAAGAAGAGGATGTCTTTATAAGAAGAGGAAGTGACTTGAACTTTGTATGTCTCACCGCCAAGTGAGGACCCAAAGAGAAGGTGGCTGTCTCTAAGTCAAAAAGAGCCTTCGCTAAGAGCTTGACCAGGTTGGCACTTTGATCTTGGTCTTCCCAGCCTACAGAACTCTAAGAAATTTTTTATTGTTTAGGATTAAAATTTAAGAAATGTCTATTGTTTAAATCCTCCAGTCTGTGGTATTTGTTATAATAGCTTGGACTGACTAATCCTAGCCTTTTTTACTAATGGCACAGCAGAAGGAGCTGCATGCTTATTTGTTTGACTGAAGAAGGAGCTGTATTTATATCAGCAGGTCTAGGCATAAAGGTGGTGTCTTGAGCCCAGGGGTCAGTGCAGACTCTTTTGTTTTTTATTATTATAGAAAGATGATCCTAGGGTCTTCCGTTTGATGAGGACAGCCGGATTTATTTCTTACACCGGTCAAGAGTGGCCAGCCACATGAAATGGACTCCTTGATCACATCCAAGGTGATCCAGGAGCTGTGAATTTCATAGCAACAGCAATCCTAAAACAAAGTAAAAAGCCAGTCAGCATTTTTACATGTCTAAATTTGTGCTGGTCTTTACATTTAGCTGGTTATATAGTAACCAAATTGCTAAATCAATTTAAAATGGAAGATTCCTGGGCTTGAAATTCTTTAGTTGAGTGTCTACGGACTAAAAACTTTGCCTTATAACATTATATTTGCTTGAAGAGTCCTGGGACCCAGAGAAAAAGATTTGTTATAGCTAATCATAACTAAGAAAACATGCAGATTAAAAATATATGAATATTATAAATTAAAATAGGAAATAGAATTTTGTGTTTCCTTTTTACTTTATACTGTGAATCATTTCATAAGCCAGAGAAATTTCCTCAAATAAACTATTATTGAGTAGTTGCTAAATATTTTGTCTTCCTGTTGTGCTATGAAGTCCCTATTTTGGGGTATACTGTTGACCCTTGAACAACACAGGTTTGAACTATATGGGTTCACTTGTGGATTTTTTTCAATAAATATAGTACAATACTATAATTTATTTTCTCTTCCTTATGATTTCCTTAATTACATTTTCTTCTCTTTAGTTTTACGGTCAGAATACAGTGTATAATACATGTAACATAAAATATGTGTTAATCGACTGTTTATGTTATTAATATGGTGTCCAGTTAACAGTAGGCTATTGGTAGTTAAGTTTTGGGGGAATCAAAGTTATATATGGTTCTTTGTGCAGGAGGTTGGCGCACTAACCCCACATTGTTCAAATCAACTATATAGGCTAATTTCAACTTTTATATGTTATAGATATTTATATATGAGTACATTTAAAGCATATTTATTGTAAATACATAAAATATTCTTTTTCATAGTGGAATTTCTAGGCAGTTTTTTAAAAATATTTTATTTATTTATTTGACAGACAGAGATTACAATAAGGCAGAGAGCAGGCAGAGAGAAAGGAAGGGAAGCAGGCTCCCTGCTGAGCAGAGAGCCTGATGTGGGGCTCCATCCCAAGACCCCAGGACCATGACCTGAGCCAAAGGCAGAGGCTTTAACCCACTGAGCCACCCAGGCGCCCCTAGACAGTTTCTCTTTTTAAAGATTTTATTTATTTATTTGACAGACTGACAAGTAGGCAGAGAGGCAGGCAGAGAGAGGAGGAAGCAGGCTCCCTGCTGAGCAGAGAGCCCGATGGGCTCTCTCCCAGAACCCTGAGATCATGACCTGAGCCCAAGGCAAAGGCTTTAAACCACTAAACCACCCAGGTGACCCTAGGCAATTTTGAACATATATCCCTGTCATTGTCTCTATTTTTATAATACAGATTCCCAAACACAGAGGATTTTTTTAAAAGATTTTATTTATTTATTTGAGAGAGAGAGTGTGTGCTTGAGCATGGGGAGAGGCAATGGGAGAGAGAGAAGCAGGCTCCACAGTGATCAGGAATCCTCATGTGGAGTTCCATCCCAGGATCCCAGGATCAACCTGAACCAAAGACACTTAACCAACTGAACCACCCATGTACCCTGAGGACTGGTTTTTTTAGTGAGACTTTTTTTAAGTTCTTAAAACCTAAATATAACTGCTTGTAGAAAATTAAATTATTTTTATTCGTTTTATTTCTAATAGTAATACTCATTCTTTATTCTCAGTATTCATGTTGTAAAATTTTATTAACTATAATTTGGAACTTGAAACACCACAATTATACATTCTATGGTATTGTGTATTCTTTTCAGATGCATTATCATTAGATAAAAAGTATACCGCATAAACAAGTTCATTTAATATGCTACTTTGTTTATTTAAATTTTCCAGACTAGAGTAAAACTGGTGATGTTTAAGAGTATTAAACTCTCTTAAAAGGAAAAGTTTGACCTATCGGTGAAAACATTTGCCAAGGTTTTAATCCCTGTAAGTTTGAGATGAAAAAAAGTTACACTCTTATCAAGGCGAAGTATAAATAAGTAAACGGAATCTTATTTTACATGGTGCCATATTTCTTCTGGCCATTATAGGC
Organism: Mustela nivalis; assembly: GCF_964662115.1. NCBI lineage: Eukaryota > Metazoa > Chordata > Mammalia > Carnivora > Mustelidae > Mustela > Mustela nivalis. Next base: position 71,931,117 of record NC_139020.1, read on the forward strand.
TTGATTTAGTCCACTTCATAAACTATGATTTCATAATAATGTTCAAATGTATGTATTAAAGAATTATTCTACATTATTAAGCAACTATATGAACACAGAGGTTGAGATAAGGATTAATTGTAGCCATTTTAAATAAAATAATCCATGGTATCACCATTTTCTATGTTCTAATTAAATGCTACTCTGGACTTGATAAAGAAAAGCTCAAATATAAAATATTTTGAAGTAATTAACTGCAGTAGTTTCCTAGAAAGGAAACATTTTATTCCTTTTGCTTAGCAGGTGTGTGCAGTCTTAGGCAAGTTTGAGACAATTTAGCTGTGGTTGTATTTGACTAGATTTATTTCATATGCATTTTTACTCTATAAAGACAAACTTTATATATATTAACTGGATACCCATTTCTAAACATTTCTAATCTTTCTTCATTTTGTGCTGTCTGCTCATCAATAGTCATGGTTTTGAATAGGGAAACAGGCTGTTGCCCTTAAAATGTGAATATATCATTTCAAAAGATGTGTTCCCTACCTAACCTATGATAAATAATGTTTTGCACCAATGAAGTCAATGCATTTTCCATTTCATTGTGAGTAGAAAATTATTTCTATGTTTACTTTTTGGCTGGAAAATACCAATTTGATGACTACATATTTGTATTTGTTCATAAACTAAGGGGAAAAATAGGTTCTTTTGAAATAATGATAATTGCAGGTAACACTCGGGGACAGCCATTGTTTAAAAGACTTTACTGAGGATGCATTTGATATTCACAGAAAATCTGCAAGACTGTTCTCTTTATCTAGATTCTGTAGTTTAGAAAATGAGGCCACAAGAGGCTGAGCTGCTTGGTTAAGTTCCCATAACGATGAGAGTCCAGTTGGAGATTTTAAGCCAGACTTTTCGTCACCATGTTCTATGTTTACCATCCTCAGGTACCGAGGGAGTATTTCACCTTGTCAGCTCAGTCACCAGTCCGTAGTATTTGTATTTCTTCAACATCCCTCTCCTCGATAGCTGCGCTGTATTTTGTGCTCTAATTTAGACCATCATCACCTTTCACCTTGATTTTTGCATAATAGCTTCAGTATTGTCAATTTCCAATCCCTTGCATATACAAATATCAGAAGAACTTTCATAATAAATATACTCAAAAAACAAAACAAAACAAAAAAACTAAGAGGAGAAGAGAACTTCCTCCACCTAACAAAATAGCATCTATGGAACAACAAACAATTGCCATCAAGCTTAATGCTGAAAAAAAGGAAAAAGGAGCAGCAAGTTTACAAGTTTATTCTTGCTACTTTCATTCAATCTTTTACTGAAAGTTTAGTTGGAGAAATTGGCAAGAAAAAGAGAGGAAATCCATACTGGAAAAAAAAAAAATAAAAATATCTCTATTTGCAGATGACATGATCTCATTGGTAGAAAATGCTAAGGAAAGCACTAAAAAAACTATTCACTAATAAATGAGCTCAGCAGGGTTTCAAGATCCAAGACAAATGCACAAAATCCATTGTATTTTTTCCTTTGTGATAAAATCTTTTAAGATCTATTCCCTTAGCAACTTTCATATGTCATACAGTTTTAACTCTAGTTACTATGCTGTATGTATATCCCCCATTAGTGTTTATTTTCTAGCTGGAAGGTTAACTTCCTTCATCTATTTTGCCTCCTGATCCCTCCCCCTCTAATCTTCAGCAGCCACCAGTCTCTTCTCTTTATCTACAAGGTCAGTTTTTTTTTCGTTGTTGTTGTTTGGGTTCTTTCAGACCACATATAAGCAAGATCATACAGTATTTGTCTTTCTCTGTTTCACTTACTTCGCTTAGCTGAATGCCCTCAAGGTCCCTCCATGTCATCCTAAAGGATAAAATTTCCTCCTTTTTTTCCTTCCTTCCTTCCTGTCTTCCTGCCTTCCTTTTCCTTTTTTTTTTTTTTTTTTTTAGGTATAATTAACATGTAACATTATATTAGTTTCAGGTGTAATGATGCATTATTTGTATATATTGTGAAATAATTACTACAATAAATCTAGTTAACATCCTTCACCACACATAGTTACAAAAACTATTTTTCCTTGTAATGAGTACTTTTAAAATTTATTCTCTGAGATTTGCTTATTTTTTATGGTTGAATAATATTCCATTTCTTTATGCATATATTTAGGTTGCTTTTATCATCTTAGCTATTGTAAGTAGTGCTGCAATAAACATGGGGGTGCATATGTCTCTTTTAGTTGGTGTTTTCATTTTCTTTGGGTAAATACTCAGAAATGGAATTGCAGAATCATATAGTAGTTTTGCTTTTAATTTTTTGAGGGAGCTGTGTGCTGTTCATATGACTGCACCAATTTACATTCCTATGAAGAGTGCACAAATGTTATTTTTTCTCCACAGCCTTGCCAATACCTGTTATTTCTTTTTGATAATAGTCATTTTAACAGTTTTGAGATGATATGTAATTGTGGTTTTGATTTGTATATCCCTGATGATTTGTGATGTTAAGCATCCTTTCATGTATCTATTGGCCATTTGTGTGTCTTCAGAAAAATGTTCAGATCTTCTGCTCATTTTTAATTGGACTTTTTTTACTCTTAAGTTGTATGAGCTCTTTATATTTTAGGGGTATTAAACCCTAATAAGATATATGATTTGTGAATATTTTGTCCCATTTAATAGTTTGCTTTTTCATTTTCTTGATGGTTCCCTTTGTTGTGCAGAAGCTTTCTAGTTTGGTATAGTCTTACTTGTTTTGATTTTGTTGCCTTTGGTTTTGGTGTTAAATAAAAAAAAAAAAAAATCATTGCCAAAACTGATGTCAAGGGGCTTAGTTTATTGCCTGTTTTCTTCTAGGAGTTTTATGGTTTCAGGTCTTACATTCAGTTCTTTAATTCATTTTGAGGTCATTGCATTTCTTTTTTAAAGTTTTGGTTTAATTTTTTTAAGATTTATTTATTTATTTGAGAGAGAGAGCGAGCACACAAGTGGAAGGGACAGAGGAAGAGGGAGATAGAATCTGAAGCAGGGTGTACACTGAGAATGGAGCCTAAGGTAGGGCTTGATCTCAAGACCCTGAGATCACGCCCCTGAGATCAGGACCTGAGCTGAAACCAAGAATCAGATGTTTAACCAATGGTGCCACCAGGCGCCCTGAGGCCATAGCATTTCTATATACTTATAATAAACAATCCAAAATGAAATTGAGAAATAAATTTCATTAATAATGTCACCAAAAAATAAAATGCTGAGGAAAAATTTAACAAAGGTGCAAAATCTATAATGTGAAAACTACAAATCATTGTGGATACAAAAAAATAGATTTTGCATTTTAAATTGATAAATGATAGGATATATGAATTACATCTAAGTTAAGCCAATAAATATATGAAAGAATATCTTCTCAAAATACTCCCTTGTCAAAATCTTCCAAGAGTTCTCTCTGGTCTACAAATTAAAGTCAAAATGCCATTGCCTAAACTGAATGCTCTCTGATCTGGCCTTTCTGTTTTGTTTCTTTTTGGGTCCATTCCTGCTGCATTAAAACTAGGTATGCCTGTTACTCATATATGCCACATATTTTCTCCCCTTCATGCCTTCTCTATCCAAAAGAGACTTATATCTTCATCTTCTTATCCAAATTTTTCCAAACTTTCAGTTCCATCTCCTAAGATATCTCATCTCTGAAAAATGCAACTCTCTTTTGCCATACCAAATCACTCTCTCTCCTCTGAAACTTCATTACCAAAGTACCTCTGCACCTTTTCCAGAGCACTGGCCACTTTCTGTTTTTTAGCAGGGTTGAATCAACCTGGCACAAATTCCTTGCGAGCAGGGTCCCTATCTAATGTATTTATCTTTACCCTCCCCCACAATGGCATGCATGAAGTTAAACTCAATAAATATCCTAAATGAGGCAATTATTTACTCAAGAAAGGCAAAGAATATTAATAAATGGAATAGTAACATCTGATCTAATGAATGGATGAAACTCACTTTCCGAACATTTAAATCAGATTTCATGGCTGTATTTTCAAGGTTCTTGCAAATAAGAAAGTCCACTGTGATTATTTTAAACAGAAAATGAGTTTTTTAAAGTACATTATCTTGGGGTACCTGGGTGGCTCAATTGGTTAAGCATCTGGCTTTTGGTTTTGACTCAGGTCATGATCTCATGGATCATGGGATCAAGCCTATGTCAGGCTCTGTACTTAGTGGGCAATCTGCTTGAGATTCTTTCTCTCTCCTTCTGACCATACCCCATATATAAATACCTAAATAAATAAATAAATGAAATCTTGAAAAAAAAAAGAAGTACATTATCTCACAGGGTCCTTAAAAGGGCCCACAGGCCTCAGTCTTTAGCTTTCTTGTTGGAAACAAAACCCAAGCATAGTGCAGAATTGGATGTAGAGAAAACACCCCTGTCCCCAGCTGCTCAGCACTTAAGAGAGTCAAGATTGGATTGCAAAACTATTAATATCATCATTCCCTGAAGAAGAGGACTCAAGTCTGAGCTACAGTTTGCAAAATTAATATGTGTACTTTTTTGGCATCCAATGTGAATATTCCTCCTTTCAGAAGCTATTGCTTGTGAAAACCAAGTATGTTTAGCAAGGCATGAAACAGCTATCGTCATTCATCAGTGGTCAGAACACATTCAAGCATGAATTTAAAGGTGTCATAGACCTTATATTTATTTTTCTGAATAAACATTAGTCTCATGAAGAATGGAATACTGGAGGTTGAAGGCCTACAATTACCTACCAGCTAGGTACACTGTCATTAGCCATGATGAAACCGTCTCTGGGTTTCCATGTCAGTGCACATTGCCCAACTTACAAGGTAATACTCTACAGAAATGAGAATTCAACCTCCAAGTCTTTATAGGCCCCAACATTCACTCAACCAGACTGACAACATGCTGAAGTATCCTTGGGTTTCAATGCTGATTTTGCAAAGGGGTGGACTAAGATGGACGCCAATTCAAGTTAAAGATGAGTGCAGTGGACTTCAAACAGTATGACTTGTCAGTCATTAGAGGAGGACACAAATGGTGTGACAAGGATGACCTTCAGAAGAAGGAACCAAAGTATTTGATTTTAATATCATCAGTCTTAGAAAATATCATCAATCTTAGAAATATTTAGTTATGACATACTATGTAGTTATTACATTACATACTATGTAACTCACTACACTAAACCAGTTCAGATGGATATTCTAGCCATTTATTCAAAAGTGTAAAAGAACAAAAATGCTAAAAGCTTGAAATAGTAAAGCCTGAACATGGTGAAAGTGTTATTGTGGAGGTGCCTGTCGGTCATGTGTCTACCTTCAACTCGGGTCATGATCCAGGCATCCTGGGGATCGAGCCTTGCATTGGACTCCCTGCGCGGTGGGGAGTCTGCTTCTCCTTCCCACTGCTATTGCACTCTTGTGCTCTCTCTCTCTCCCCTCTCTGTAATAAGGATATAAAATCTTTAAAAAAAAAGTGACACTGTGGGTAAATCATCAAACCTCTCCTGAGCCTCATTTTCCTCAACTCTGAAATAGAGAGACTATGAAATGAACCATATGGTTGATTGTTGTGGAGACTAAATTAAATAAGATATATTTAAAGGATCTAAGAGAGTGCCTGGTTCATAGTAGACAATAAATAATTGGGGTCTATAATTATTTACTTTAAGCATATCATCCATCAAATTACTTAGTATTTGTAATTGTCTTTATTTTTTATGAATTAGTTTTCTATGCCCTTCTCCAAAATTAGCACACATTGTGCTCAGTATTTAATGGGTGGAAAAACTCAGAGAAAATTGAGTTAAGTGGTTCAACCAAGAGGAGTAGGAAAGGCATGATAATTCTATTATGCCCTTTTTACTAATGATAGTGGGAGAGTGGTGGCATACACAAAGGATGAAAACAGTCAAATTATAATTGACATAAGAGATAAATTTCCAGGGTGAAAGAGGATAAGCTAATTTTTAATGTCAATATGTGAAAGAAATGTTAGTTGTCCCTCATATCCCCTCATATCATTTTTTATGCAATACAATTTTTTGCTAAACACACAGAAATACTTTGTATCAAATCTTTGCCTGAAGTTAGGTATAACCAGGTGAAAAAGGTCTGGCTAACGGAATAGATTGGAAGTGTATGCCACTTCTGGACAATGCTTTTAAAAGGTATGAGACTGCATTCCATTTCCCATCTTATTCATCTGACTGGCTAGAATATGGTCATGACAGCAGAAGCTAGAATAGCCTTTTTGGACCATGAAATGAAAGCTACTGTTCAGGTTGGCAGGACACTGAAATAGAAGGATCCCAGACCCCTAACAACTTTGAGGATTAAGCTACCACACAGCTTAAGTCTGTATATGAAAGAAAAATAGAGTTCTATCTTCTTGAGAATATAGCTAATTTGGGTAACATTACTTAAAATGTTATTTTAATTAATACAGTACAAGTCACTTATTCCACTATTACTATTATTGTGTGTGTAACCTTTATTACAGTATTATAAAGCACTATCATTACAGATTATCAGACATCAACCAGACCCAGGTCTTCTCACCTCATCCCATATTTATCAAATGAAGAAACTAATCCCCCAAAGTAACAAATTTTGGATTTCAAATAGATTTCCCATTGCAATTTAATGTGATTTCACCTAAAACATGCTTAGGTTTTTGTTTTTGCTTTGCTCCTCCATTTTGTAAAGATAAAAAGCATATAATTTCAATAATACGAATGTCCTATCTATATCACTTACTATTATACCTATAGTACTCATCTAAGCACTTACTTTTTAAACAATTTTAAAATATAGATATCTATGAAAAAATATTTATTTAAGAATATTATATTCATATACTCCACAAGGGGAGGTGAACCATGAGAGACTATGGACTCTGAAAAACAATCTGTGGGTTTTGAAGGGGTGGGGGGTGGGAGGTTGGGGTACTAGGTGGTGGGTATTATTAAGGGCACGAATTGCATGGAGCACTGGGTGTGGTAAAAAATAATGAATACTGTTATGCTGAAAATAAAAAATTAATTAAAAAAAAAAAAAGAATATTATATTCATATAAAAATATTCATTTAAAACAGTCTGTATTTTATGATCCACTTTTTGCTTAAAACTATATATACGTATGTGTTAGGGCACCTGTGTGGCTCAGTCGGTTAAGCATCTGACTCTTGCTCTTAGTTCAGGTCTTGATCTCAGGTTTGTGTATTTGAACCCTGTTTTGAGCTCCACCCAGGTTGTGGAGCCTACTTAAAAAATAAATTTCTAAAATAAGAAAAAATATATATGGATATATATATATATATTTATGTGTTTATATTTGTACAGATATATATATTAAAAAATTTATTTATATGTGCAAAGTATATGAATATAAACATATATTTATATAAATATGTTTTATAGATAATATATTTATATAAATATAAATTACATAAAATATATAAATATATACTTATTTTAAATTATTATAGAAGCATACACTTACCAGCTTTTTGTGTGAATAATTAAAGATGATAAGGGAAGAACTTTGGCTTTTTTCTTTATATACTTAATATACTTAATTAATATACTTAATTAATATAGAAGTATTAATTTAATTCCTCAATGGAAATTTGAAATTTTTATAATCTATCTTTATAAAACTTGCCTTAACAATTTTGTATGGCTCCATCAAAAATAGCAATAAATCTCCAAAATTTGGGGACATAGATGCAATTAAATACATTTTAATTATTAAAATCCATCATTAACTTTTACCTAGTTAAAATGTAGCTGGATAAACAAGCAAACAAACTCTTCATACAGAGAACTAAAGCAATAATGATAACCCAGTAGGGATTATCTGGGTTATCATTACACGAGACCAAGTGTAAGAATAGCACAGGTGTTTATACAGAGGTGTTGTTTTCTTCACTGTAAATGGTACCAAGAAAAAAATGGGAGAGGGGGCAAAGAGAAAGGAGGAGGAGGAGAATTTATAAAAAAAAAAAAAAAAAAAAAAAAAAGGAGAAAGAAGGAAAAAAGAGGAGAAGGCAAAAACTAGTGACAAAAATTAAAATATAATCAGATTTTCACTAACTTCATATAGAGACTGAGAGTAAAAAGGTGAATCTAACCTCACAAGTCAATGTCTCAATTATTTAGTTAGGGAACAAAATAACTACCTGTGTTATAATTAAAGAGTTAATTAATCATATGAAAACATTTATAAAGTATGGAACATTACTAACATAATAGCATTTTAGCATTAGAGCTAAAATATATTTAGCAATTTTAATTTCCTTTAAAGAAAATCTTCCAAATACAAAACATTTTGACTACTCTCCATTTATCTGTCAATATTTTATAAGAATTAAAGAAATCATGAAGCAAAAACTATTAAAAACTAATTTTCTACAATGTATAAAATTTATAATGTACTGTGCAAAAGACATGGATAAAAGAAAAACCTAGAAAATTAACCTATATATGCCATAGTTTGTACATTCATTGAAAGCAGGTAATATGACTTATCTTCCAGTTAAATTGGCTATGGGAGACTGTGAAGAAATTAACAATCCATGTATTATTCTTAAAATAAATATGTTTATACATTTTGAAAGGAAAAAAAGCAAAGTTTTTAATCAATATGGAAAAAATAAAATTTAAATAACCAGTTATGTTTATAATTAAAAAATTAAAACCTGCATATTCTGCTTTTCAAATAAGATTGTGGTAAATGAATAAACTCTTAGAAATAAAAGGCAGAGGCATAATGCATTTTCTTAATGAATAAATATTGTTACAGAATAAGGACAGCCTCTGTCTCAGTATGGTTTTTCTTTGTTTAAATTTCAATTCTGTTGAATCATGCAGGGAACAAAGGTAAAATTAAGATTTGATTTTTAATTTTTTAGGTGTGGAGAGAGGATATAGGCACAGAAAAACACTGGTATAAAACACCATAGAAACTTGCACTGAGGAAGCCAAATTATAACTGAGAAATTAAAATCATTAACCTCCAATCTAACCCAACATATGTAAAATCTATTGTTTCAAGATTCAGACTGTAAATCTAGAACCCACATGAAGCAATGGTTAATTAAAAAAATGTATAGAAATAAATAGTTTCTGTCATACAACAAAATGTCTTTCTAAGTAGGTAATTGAGCTATAGCAGAAAAACAGAGGTTTAATTCTGAATAATGGACAATTAAATGAAAATTACAATGTAAGCTGAGTTAGAAAATTCTATTAAATCTGGTTCCTTGTGAGCTTATCTTTATGTATATTTAAGTTGAATAATATAATTGGTATTTTAATAACATGTTTCTGTTTTGTCCTAGAGGAAGAAAAGAGGAAAAAGGAAATAATGAAGAAACGGCCATTGCTCAGTCATTTTTCTACCAGCTTTAACTGAAAAAAAAACAAAACAAAACAAATAAACGCTTTGATGGAATTCACTACAAGGTACCAACAACATCAGGTGACTATTGTCCTTTATTACAGCTTCTGGCTCCCTATATAAGAGTAATCAATCCTTGTACCATTTTAGTGTAAATTTAGTCCTTAGTAAAAATTCCATAAATGTGCTTCCGCATGTGTTTGTAATATGAGAAACAGACATTTGATTGTAGTTGACCCTTGAACAATGTAGCGGTTAGGGGTGCCAACTCCTACATAGTGAGAAGTCCTTGCTTAACTCTTGAGTCCCCCCAAAACTTAACTACAAATAGCCTACTTTTGAGATGAAGGGTTACCAATAACATAAACAGTTGATTATGCATATTTTGTATGGTATATGTATTATAGGCTATATTCTAAAAATCAAGTAAACTAGAGAAAAGAACATGTTAGTAAGAAAATTCTAAGGAAGAGAAAATACATTTATAATACTGTGCTGTACTCATTGAAAAAGATCTGCATTTAACTGGTCCTGCACAGTTCAGACCCCTGTTGTTCAAAGGTCAGCTGTAACTGTCATTTATTAAGAGTATGTTCAAGTTTGTGCAACTGTGATAACAGATGTTTTATATAAAAGAAAGCACAATGGAGAATGGAAATATTGCAAAATAAGTAGCAATAAAATGGATTAGGTAATCAGATAGTAAGATGTTAGTTTGAAATATAGTTAAAGTCTAAGGTTTTTCTTTTTTTAATACATGTCATTTATAGTCTTTTTTTTTGAAAACTCATCCTTAGGTAAAAAATTCTCGGGATTTTGCGGGTTTTGTGCGATAATTCTGTATTATGGACTTGATAATATTCTGAAAAGTATAAACAATCTAGCACATAAGGAAATGCCAGCTTTATGATGACTCCTTGCACATCAACATATATACATTAATTCATTAATTCCTTCCTTATTGAGTATCTACTAAGCTCCAGACACTATTTCGTTCCAGGGATAAATGGTGAACAGGCAAGGCACACACTGTCTGGTACCATATGCTTTCTATCCTATGGAGAAATGGTAAAAACAAACATACTAGTGAGCAAAATAGTTTGAAATTGTCTTAAGTACTATGAGGGATATAATCAAGGTCCTGTGCTAGCAACAAATGTCTGGAGGCAATGAGTATTTATTTCCAAAGTTTTCTGTAAGAAGCTCAGAGAATTCCCTTTGGAGAGGTGACTTTTAAGCTGAGACCTAAAAGAGAAGAAGCTGGGTCTGCAAAGATCCAGAAAAGAGAATGAGAAAAAAAGACTTTGAATGGGGCACCAGCTTCCTGGATATAATGCATGTGTTTGGGGTGAGTGACCAAGAAGGAGAGCATTGAAATGAGGTTGGAAGGTGGAGGGGAGGGGGGATATGAGGCCCTCAGGTTATAGTAGAAAGTTTGTATTTTATTCCAAGTGAAAAGAAAAATCTGAGGGGTTTTAAGCAATTTTTGACACAAGTAGTAATATTATTTGTCCTAATTAAACACTAGTTCCTAGATTCCTGAAACTCCACTATCGAGATCCTAACCTATATGACTCAAATCGCAGGTATTTAATATCCAAAGTGCAGAGAAGGCACAAGAAATTATGTCAGAAGAAGAGTTTGAAGTAGACTGAAGGGAAGGGGTCATGAGAGTTCCTTATGATCCAATGAAGTCTGGGAAGAAAGACAGACACCAAGGTGGAGAAAAAAGCAGAGTGTGACAAAAGGGTCATAGCTTTCACCAGCTATTGTGAAATCCCAGTCAGAGGTGTGGAGTTAATTGAGGGGAAAGACAAATCAGAAGGGGTTTTGCCCACTTCTATTTTGAACTCTGAAAAGACAACCTCTACACTATGGTATTTATAGTAACATGGGTCAGACATGGCACAGAAAAAAATGAAGACTTGGCAGCATTAAGCAGACAGAGTATCTGAGAAAATGGCAGAATTAAGCAGAGAGGGTATCTGAAAAAAATGCCCAGAGCTGCCCTTGTTTTGTGGGACATGGTTAGGACTCAGAAGTGCCCGCATGCACCATGGAGGAGATGGAAGGTAGCTGAGCCCAGAGTTTGGAGGCTGACCTATAGCTTCCCTTACAAGAGGCAGGTGATCATGGTGCAGAAGCCAGAGCACAAATAGCCGAATCAGGCACCACATGGGGGTGGAGAAGGTTTATTTTTGAAAATAAAAGGAGAGGACCATCAAGACCTGAAGTGTCTAAGAGAACAAGTCACAAGTTTATGCTGTACCTCAGAACATCGTGCAAGAATCCTGGGGATGGACCAGCCATCCTCAGCTGACACCTGGGAGGATCTAGAGAACCCAGGGATCAGCCCAGGAGCCCCAGGTCTTACCTCCACCTCTGCAAAGGCAGGAGGTCCCCTTCTGTCCCCTCTTTATGTTCCCATTTGCCATTTTGACCCTTGTGTGTGGCAGTTGGAGCACAAAGCACTTTCCGGGAAACACATTTAATCCAGAGTCTGAGATATTATTAATTAGCCAGTTAAAATTTCCACCATAAACTCTGTCCCTCCTTGGCAGGGTCAGGGCTTGTGATAAAGATGAGATCTGTTAGACAGTCAAGAACCCTCAATTACTCTGTACGTTGGCATGTCCTGAGTATAAATGCGCAGTACTACCTCAGTTCTCCAATTCAATAATTATGCCATTTATTTCAGTTCAACGACAGTATATAATTAGTATACATATAAAAACGTGTGTTTACTAAGATATGTGTACTGCTATTAAAGAAATTCTCTGAAATGAAAAGTATTCTGAACGTGGGTAAGAAATCCTATGCTCTGTGGCTGACACTGTCACTGCCACCAACTGGCTCTCTAACCTGGGGCTAGTCATTTAATTTCTCTGGGCATTAATTTTCTCTGAAAAAGGAGGAGACTGGACTAAATCATTGCTAAGGTCAATTTTGATTTCTGATGTCCGTCATGTGAGTGCTAAAATGAGGCCTGCTGAGATGATGGTGGTTAGATTTGCATTAATCAAGAAACAATGATAATAAGTGTAGAACCATTTAATGAGTCCAGGCCATTTGCCTGGCACGAAGTAAGTCATTTTACATGGGTTATTTCTAATCATCTAAATAAACCCAAGAGGAAATAGAGGTTCAGAGAGGCTGTAATTTGCTCCATGTTACAGAGCTGGTAAGTGGCAGAGCCAGGCTTGAAACCAGGGTTTTCTCTGAAATTTTTGAATTAGATATTGTGGTACTTAGAATCCTTCTCTTCAAGGGTTGGTTTTGAAGATTCCACCTTTTAGGCATTTTAAAAATTCTATTCTTCAAGTTCCTTGTGTTATGAAGCTATTTTTATAACATCAAGGTTGAGCAAAGTTTCCCCTCAACTCCTGAAGAACTCACTTATTCATTTGACCCTTATTTTCAAGGTCTCTATATATGCTTTTAATCACCTATAAATCTCTCTTATGTACCCACAACCAGACTATACATGTTCTGAGGGAATGCCAAGGACCTGGATTAAGGAATGTGCAGGAAGTGTGTGGTACCAGCAGGCCTGGAATTCAGGGGAGGAGAGTGAAATGTCAAAGGTGCAAAAGCCCAGGAAGCACCTACGTCCAGGGTCATGCCAATGCAAGGTCACCTCTCTCCAGCCTTGGCTCTGGGAAGCACAGAGCAGCTGGTGGATAGGTAGCTCATTGGGACCATTTGAAGTTCAGCAAGATTAGCTCTCAGTAGTGATGCCTACTGAAGTCTGGCTGCCCAGGGAGACCCTATGTATTGCCTGGAGAATCAAACTCGTGGAAACAGAACTGGTGTCTAGAAAGAGCAGAGATAAGCCAGGACAGGTAGACCTTCCCTTCCCTTATAATAGAATATCCTTATAATAGAACAGCGGGTCACCAGGAGCATATCCTTATAAAAGAACAGCGGGCCACCAGGAAAGCCGAAACAGGAGTATCTGTGCAGATATCTTTTGGTGCAATCATTCCTTCTATCTATACCTTGACAATGCCCTGTTCTAAATTGGCAGCTTTCTGAAGCAACTCCTAGGAGTTGCTTCAGGCTTTTACCTGTATGTATTAGTCTTCTAGGGCTGTCATAGCAAAAATGGCACAGACTATGGGGCTTAAACAGCAGAAATTTATTTTCTCACAGTCCTGGAGACAAGAAGTCCAAGGTCAAGGTGTTAGCATGTTTCGTTTCTTGTGAGGCTTCTGTCCTTGGCATGTAAATGGCTACCTTCTTACTGCATCTTCACTCACTTTTATTTGTGCACAGGCATCCTTGATGTCCTATTGGGTGTCCAAATTTCTTCATCCTATAAAGACATCAGTCAGATTGGATTAAGACCCACCCAGGAGCCTCATTTTTAACTTAATCACTTCTTTAATGGTTCTATCTCCAAATACAGCCACATTCTGAGGTAGTAGGGGTTAGGGTTTCAACATAGGATTTGTGGAGGACACAACTCAGTCCATAACACCATGGATCTAGAGAATTGCAAGCTCTCACAAAGACAAATATTCCATAGTGGTTAGCAAAATGTCATGCACATTAATAGATAATAAATATTTATCTCTTCATCCTTCAAAATTTAATGACAACATCTAGGCAAACAAAAATTTCTTAAATCAATATAATTGACTGAATAAATGAATTAAAGTTTAATATCTTGGGTGGTCACCAGCACACTAAACAAAATTTAAGAGAGATGTTGCTGAGAGGCAAATTGATAAATTACCCATTCTTTTGTACTAAAAAATTAATGTTTTAAACAATTGAACTTAATGTTACAATTAAGGAAATAATTCTATATAGAAATATCCATCTCTTTTTAGTAAATATATAGAAATGAATATTTTTCACTTCTTTATCATTACCTTTAATCTGACCTACTTCATATATCCCAGATATAAACTGACTTCTTATTACCCTTAATCCTATATTAAAACTAAACCATCTTGGGACTGGCTTTCTAGTTTCAGATTATCTTGAAGTAAAAACATCATATTTAGTTTAGTTGCCAAAAGGTCTTACATCATGCATATATACTTTAAATATTTATTTAAGCCATTGTGCTAATAATGATAGTTTTTGTTGTATTTTTATTTATTTGTTGTATTTCCCACATTATACATGTCTTCAGTCAAAAGATCAGCACCCTTCCTCTTATCACTTCTGCTTTAAGAGCTTCTGGTTTCTCTTTTTCACATAGTCAAAAAAGGAAAAGAAGAAAATAATGTTGTAGATTTTCTTATTTTACACATTACAGTACACCACCAACATTCTTGTCAAGATTCTGTCTAATCAGATGATTAATTTCCACTTTACTCTTTAAAAATAAAATAGCTCATCACTCATGAATTATTACTAGCAAAAATCACTGACTTGTTTTAACTTAAAATTTAAACTGAATAGTTCACTCTCAACAATATGCCAGCAGTAGTGGAGCTCAGAGTATAAGCAAAAGCTCTCAAAACATCTGTTTTTGGTGAAGTCATATTTTTACTTTTTAAATTTATTTTAATATGATTTTTTACTTGCGAACAGATTATAAATAAGGGGATGAAGCAGTATGTTCTTATATTAAATCGAATTTTTTCCTGAGTTTTCCATATGATTAATTTAAAATAGCACTTAATTCCAAGTTTAAAAGACCACAAAAGACATAAATTCATCGATTATAATAATTATTTCTACCACTCATTTTACAGATAAAGAAACTGAAGCTGAGATAGTGTAGGCAAGTTGTATACAGAAGAATGATCTGAAAGGGCTTTGATTTTTAGGTTCAGAAATTGTTGGAGAAAAGTGCTTCAGACAGGACCATTGAGGACAAAATAACTGTGCTTCTAGGTAATCATGTGTGCTCCGAAAATACTCATGAGGGTGAGTGTTGAGTTACTAGTGGCTGGTTTGAAAGCTAATGGGAAATTGAATTTAGTGTATTGGGAGAAGAGTATCAGTTGAGAAATGGCATGGTGAAAGTTCATTATGACTTATTTGCATAGTTTGTGATAATGCTGGCTGACAAAATGGACTAATGATGGAGGAATCTGGCCAAGGCTACCTGTGAGAACATAACTACATTGGATGCATCAGTGAATTAAATAGGATCTGGGGAGATACTACGGTGATGAAAATGTGATGAAGAAAAACAGTAGGAATCACATCAGGTATTCATATATTAAGTTCTAAAGATAGCCTCATGACATTGAAATTGGTCATGTCAAAATTTCAAAAGGAAAAATAGTCTATAATTTAAAAAAAGTAAGAAAAATTTGTCATCAAAGAGAAAAAGATAGTTAAGGATGAAAATATCTAAGATTGGTTCTTAATTATGTTTTTGTATAAACATACACATTGTTTATTTCAAACTCCACATTGATATTTCCCCAGGAATTATTGTTCCCAATAGCTTAAAAAATAATGAAAGATGGTAGCTTCTTTTTTTTTTTCTTTTTTAAGATTTTATTTATTTATTTGACAGACAGAGTTCACAAGTAGGCAGAGAGACAGCTAGAGAGAGGAGGAAGCAGGCTCCCCGCGGAGCAGAGAGCCCGATGTGGGGCTGGATACCAGGACCCTGAGATCATGACTTGAGCTGAAGGCAGAAGCTTTAAACCACTGAGCCACCCAGGCACCCCAAGATGGTAGCTTCTTTAAAAAAAAAAAAAAACAACTAATATGTGTTTCAGTTGGCCATGTGAGAAGACATTACATGCATTTTGCCCTTTGTACTTTCTGTGCATAGCAGCTCTATTCAGAGGTCTTCTATTTTATAGACCCGAGAAGGTGGTCTACATGGCAGCACATATTTGCAGTGATGAGGCCAGGGGGGGGAAAAAAACCTGTTTGCTTTCACACATCCTTTGTGACAGAAGTTATTTGACAACGTGGAAAAAACACCCTTTTCTTTCTTCCCAGTGGTATTTATGGGAAGGAGGCTGAGTATTGTTTCACAGTATGCATTTGCACGTTGTTTGGATGCTAAGCATTCCACCCCAGACAACCCCGAGCTGGTGGGAAAGCTTTGAGTCAAGTCACTTGAAGTGGGAAAACAACTCTGATGTATTGCCCTTCTTCTCTCTGTTTTCCTCCGTTGCTCAGCCCCCTACAGTGTTTTCAACCCAGAAGTGTAAAGAGCAAAGCACCGCAGAAATATCACCGAGGGTAGGATATGTCTAATCTAAATTCGTTCATATGCATTTAGTCATTAATTGCATAACACTTTCTAAAGAGTGAGTATATCACAATTAAGGGCTGAATAACTTCATGAAAAAGAACTAACAACTGGGGTTGAGGAAATAAATTCTTTTCAGTTGCTTCTCAGTCATGAGATTTGGTAGTTTAACTGAATAAGAAATATCCAAGGTTCATTACTTTACCCTTCTTTTAGTAAGTAATTTCGCTTATGGAAATTAGAGTTGAAAGTCTAAGAATTATTTGATAATTATCTATAGTGGGTTGAATTATGTTTCCTCAGTAGGCTACGTTAAAGTCCTATACCCTGGTCCCTGTGAATGTGACCTTATTTGGAAATAGGGTCTTGAAGATATAATCAAGTTAAAATAAGATCAGACTAGGCCCTAAGTTGGATGGCTGGACATTTTGTAATGGAAGGAAGATTTGGAGACAGAAAGACACACACAAAGGAAAGAGAACATGTGAAAGCAGGGGTAGATATTGGAGTGACGCAGCTATGAGCCAAGGAATGGCAGTGATTGCCTGCAACCACCAGAAGCTAGGCAGAGGCAAGGAAGAATTCTTTTGTAGAATTCTTCCTAACACCTTGATTTTTAGACTTAGCTTCCAGACAAGTGAGAGAGTATGTTCCTGTTGTTTTAAGCCATCCAGTTTGTAGAAAATTTTTACGGCAAGAATCTATACATGCTCCAAACTATAATTTTTCCCTGATTATACATTATCTACTCATTATTATAATTTTTTTAAGTTTCTCCTCATAAAAAAAAAAAAAAGAATCAGCTCCCAATTTTTTATACAGAGAATATTGAGATATCTTAAAAAACTTCTGGTAACCTTGGGGACTGCTAGACAGAATATGCAAATTTAAAGGGAAAGAAATGTTCATAACTTTAATGAATCAATGTCAATTGTGTGAAAATAAACATCTTCATTCCCACCTGTAGGCTGGCCTTGGTCTTTTTTTGCAGGTGTCCCACAATTAAATCATGTGGTCTGTTTCCATTTTGTAAGTCTCAGGCAGAGAGACTGATGATGGTGGTGGTGGTGATGGTAATTGCTAGAAACAGGATATTTGTAACTTAAATTTTTTGTTTGATAAGAGTTTGTTAAAAATATACTGCTATGTAGTATAATTGTATAGATTCTTCTTTTAGATAAAAGTGTTGTAAATTTCCCTTTCCTTTTGTCTTGGCTTGGGTTCTCTAGAAAACAATGCCTGAGGTAAAAGAGTGTGTGTGAGATTTTCCTGGAGGGAGATACGAGATATAGGGAAAATTATGGAAGGAGGTACATTTACTATAGCTTTTTCTTTTTTTAATCAAGTTGGCCACTTATTCAAACAATTCCAGAGTTCATATTTTATGATAAAGACACACCTCTCTACATTGGGGAGGGTTTGTGCTTTGGTGAGTCACAGACCTATATCCCTGGGGCTAATAATACGCTATATGTTTATAAATAATTTTTTTTAAATATTAAAGAAAAAAAAGACACTCCTCTCTATTCACAACAGCTGCAAGGAATATAGCCTTCCACCTCCTTGACTGGAATAATCTGAGCCTCCCTAGCAGAGCAGTCTCCTTCCCAAGTATACCCAAGCAGAGAGCTTAATCTCTTACACTCCACATAATCTATGTCCCCAGTGAGATCAAGGATTTTCCTGGCTTCCCACATCATGTTGCTACCCTATCTGAAATTTGTGAACCTTACTTTTTGATTCTCATGATTTTCTGTGCACTCCGACTCCTGTCAACAATTGTAATGATTTCAACATTTACATGAAAGATACCCCAGATATATGGACTCTCATTTCCTTGACCTTCTAGTTTCCAAAGACCTTGGGCACTCGAGGTTAGCTATCACTTTCCACTGTTTTAATTTTAACCTTTTATTTTACCAATACGTGAAACTACCAACCCTCTAAATCTCACAAGCGAAGGGCCAAATCTAGAAGACACTCATGTTCAAGCTGTTTCCCAGAAAGTTGTCATATTTGAGCTGTGATAGAAACAAAACAACAAGAAAAAAAACCTGTGATATAAAAAGGTGATGTGGCAATGAATTGAGGGCAGCCTCTAGCCAATAGCAAACAAGGAACTGAGACTCTCAGTCTAACAACCTGCAAAGAAATAAACCCTGCTCATGATCATGGGAGTGAGCTGGGAAGCAGATCTTTCCTCAGTTGAACCTTGAAATGACTAAAATCCTGGATAACACCTTGACTGCAATCTTGTAAGAAGCCCTGAGCTGGAGGTACCCAGCTAAGTGTGTCCAGATTCCTGACCCACAGAAACAGTGAGATAATAAAAGTTGTTTTTTAAGCCATTAAGCTTTGGTACAATTTGTTATTCAGCAATGGATTAAAAAAAAAATGCCATTATCTGTGGCCAAAAAAGAAAGTCATCTGTTTCTCTGGAAACTGACATGAATGCTGGGAACTAATGTTTTGCAATTCGGTAGTCGTTAAGTGAGAAGTAACAATAGAATGTCTAAGAAAAAGGGGAAAAAAGCTGAAGGAAGGAACAGACACCCCATGATACACCCCATAAATGCATCCAAATTTCTGCCTTCCCATAAAAGTGCTATTGTTGCCATTATTACTTATGATCAGCCCCTAAGGACTTACTGTTCTAGTCAAAGAGCACAAAGTAGATAGAATGAGTCTAATGCATTCTTTGAGTCCTCCTTCCAGATTATGTGAACAATTTAGTAATGCTTATTTCTTCCTGTTCCCAACCTTCCCCTGCTCAGACAATTTTATTGGTAACCTTTCCATTTTATCATCCTACTCCTAGAATGTGGTGAGTTAGGATTTTCCAAATTTTCCTTCACCACCCTTTTTTCCTGCTGCTGTTTCCATGGACTATGAAAATAACACTAACAAAGTGATTATGGCATAAAAGTCCAATGTTACACAGTCATGGGCCATTCAAGAGCAGGTTATTATCCTTAATCTTTGTCCTTCTATGGCTGATCTCCATTGTTTCCATACAGACAATTCAGACATTTGAAGTCTCTATTCTAACTTCACCTTAAGATTGGCTGGTATTTTATTTTGAGGACTTACATTTCACAATGGTATAGCTAAACCTCTTCAGACTCCAGTCTGCTTGTCTCAGCACAAGTATTGTACCAGTTCAGTCAGTGGTATCTATAAAACTTTGGTCTAATGTAAGGATTAACAACACGGATGATTTACTTAGTCTCTTAGTGTCTCAGTTTACTGATCTGTCAAATAGGGACAATAATTATCTCTACTTCATGGCCGTTGTAAGGATTAAATGTGTTGAATACTTAAATCACTTAGAACAGCATCTGGCACATAGGGAGTTCTAGATGTCAGTGGTATATGCCAAATATAAACCTTCCAGAAATAAGAAAATCTCACTTTTGTAAACAATCTTGAAAAGGTTCTCACACATAGTATTTCACCTTACTCTGGCAAAAAGCATTGAGGAAGAAATGACAGAGAGTATTTTATATTACAGTATTCGCATTTTGCAGATGAAAAAGCAGAGGGGGTGCCTGGGTGGCTCAGTTGGTTAAGTGACTGCTTTCAGCTCAGGTCATGATTCTGGAGTCCCAGGATCCAGTCCCGCATAGGGCTCCCAGTCCACGGGGAGTCTGCCTCTCTCTCTGACCTTCTCCTCGCTCATACTCTCTCTTACTGTCTCTCTCTCAAATAAATAAATAAAATATTTTTTAAAAAGAAGTAAAAGCAGAGGTTTAAAAAAAACTTAAATACCAAACATCAAATCTTATTTGATCTTAAGTATCAGGGTAAGATTAAAATCAAGGTTTCTTGTGAAAATTTTTCCCAAGCTTCATCTGCCTGTTCTAGAGAGGTGAATAGGGTCTCATGATGTTGGATGAGGAGTCAGTGGGTGGGGATTTTCTGCCTTTCTCCAGCACGTAGCCAGCCTCAGGCTTTCACTGAAGAATAAGGTGGGGGATGTGATGGGAATTTGGCAACAAGTTGAGGTGAATACATGTAGGAGTCTTGCCATGATATATGGATACCCCTTTGTATGATCATTATCTAGTAGCTCAAGCTTGGGATGAGGAAGCACTCCTTTTTTATCCTTCATTTGTTTAGCTATTATTATTTTTATTTTTTTCAAAATCAAACAGTAATGTAGTAATTTGTGGCCAGGGTTCAAGACTGTTGGGATGATGATTCTCCTCAGGACAGCACTTCTTAGTCTTTCTTGGGAGTGCAGTTTTGTCTTTGTGTTCAAGAGTAAGAAAATGTCTAATCTCACCATTTGATAGAATGAAATAAAACCAGATTATAAAGCATGATGTATACCTCATATGCTATGGTATTTGAATGGTGTTTCTTACTTTCACATGAGCAAATAGATTGTTTTCAGCTGTATGAAAATACAATAACACAAAAGAAAATACACATGCTAATAGAAGTGAGCCGACCATGTATTAACCAGGGAATTAAATCTCTCCCCCCCACCTTTTTTTTTAACCTTACTCCCATTTAATGCATCACTGCCAAGAGTTCTGGATGTCACACTTATAAAATATCAGAAGAATATAACGAAAAAAAATCCAAAAGCCTGTTTTTATGCCTGGATTTAGTATCTTTTTATATTTTACTTTTTTATTTTTATAGGAATTCACTGTCAGCAGAGAGCTATCAGGTCCTAGTGTTTATCGATAGTCCTGGTGAAAGCTCCGCCTGTCTACTTCTGGCTTGTGAGAGTTTCTTTCCTTTGGGGTGGTGGCTGGTGCCAGAATGAGAGGAAATATCATGCCCTCCGAGAGTCAAGAGCAGCTGGCGCAATTGCCCTGGTGTTTATGGGATATTATAGGCATAAAGGCACATTTGGAACTGGTTGGGGAAAGAACTTAATGCTTCTTTCTTTTATCTTTATAATCCACTTTCCTAGCAAGGATTATCCTACCGTTCATACTAAATTTAGCAAATGCAGATTAAAAAAAAAAAATAGCTAGGCTGCCACAAGGTACTGTGAGAAAGCAATGTATGTGCCGAGTAGATAAACTGGCTTTTATCAAATGAAACAATAAAGACACAAAGAAACTTGTTCAAATTGTTTTTTTTTTTTTTTTTGAACAATGAAAGCCATTTTTGTGAGAATTAACCAGAGGGAGTTGTACATCTGGAAAGCGGTGAACACATAGTTTTTGTTTGGGAGAAAACTGGCATTATTGCCAAAAATATTATACATCCACAGTATGATCCAAATTTGTCAAGCTGGGGGTATCATAGAGAGGAATTTGCTACCAGAAATTTGCATTAGATGGCATTTTCACTATTTATTTTCGATGACATCTTCCTTCGTTTTTGGCAGAATTTTTCTAGTGTTTATTTTGTGAAGAGCTACAGAAGGGAGCTTAATATAATAAAATAAGTGATGTATCAACATGGCAAAATTAAGGTCCTGGGGTCAGAATGATGACTTCTCTTTTATTTCCCTATACAAGTCGGGTCTCAGGCCAAATTTTGCAAATCACAGAAGTTATTCCTTAATACTTTGTTGTCTGCTTTTTTTATACTGTTGTATTTCCCTTTATTCTTTCTAATTATTTCCTTTTCCCTGATCATACAAGTTTGATGGGTGCTTATTCTCCACCCTTCTAACAAACATCAGTACCTCAGGTGTTCACATCTGCTTTATTCACTTACAAATAATTAACGCAACAAATATTTGAGCAACTGTGGTCCACCTTTGAGAAGGCATTGGGAATACAAAGGTGAATCCATGTTGAGCATGGCAGAGTGCACTTCTGCATCAAATACATAAAAATACTATAGAAATAAAAATTATTAAATATCATATGGTTGAGCTCAAGTAATAAAAATGTTAAGAAAGTTGTCAGTTGCTACCAATGAGGCAGGAACGCAGTCAGCGCAGAGCTGAAATCAAGGTGGGTATATGGTTTCCCAACAGAGATTTAAATTAATGAGATTGGACCATGGATTTTGATGCCCAAGTAAGGATTCAAGATGAAGCCCTCATGCCCAAAAGGCCTGAAGCCTTCAAATACACTTAGGAGCCAAAAGGCATACTCTGCTATGTATCCCGGAATATGACATGGGAGCTTCCCATCTATCCACAGCTCTGGTGGAAGAAAGCCACCTGGAAGGAATGGAAACCGAAGCCTACCCACAGGCAGCTAGGAGATTCAAATTTTTCTCAATGTTTTGAAAGTGAATTTTGCCCCTCTCAGGAGGGGTAAAAATCATGTGTATGCTTACGTCTGTAAAACAGGTTTTCCCTGGAAAGACAATGCCTACTAGAAATAATCAAACCACCAAAAATTGCCAACCACAGCATAAAGTCAACATCTATGGAAAAATCAGTAGGCGGAACAGAGATAAGGCAACTGGAATTCAGTCTTAATAGTTGAGAGCCAATGTGTTAATAGGAACAATATCTTCATATTTGTTACACCATTTTAATTTTTCTCTCAAAATATCTCTAAAAATACAAAGAGTTTGAATTCTCGTTCCTACTTATATCTATGTGTTGGTGCATCCTGCACTTCAGTTGAAAAATTTTGGTTGCATTCTGGAATTTGAAGGGAAATTTAATTTGCTTGCTTACTCATTCCCTCAACAAAAATTTATTGGGAGCTATGCTGTACCAAGTACTGTGCAGCATGCTAAAAGTACAGATTGAAGGTGAAGCTGCCAGTGTGACTAAGAAGACAATGTCTAGTTGACAGAGACTAGAAAGCAGGAAGTTATAATTCAGCGTGATAGACAGATGACATAAATAATTAACATGGTACACACTGCTCTGCTGTCAACTCTCTACAACCATGGAGAAGTGTTGGGTTTACCCTGGTAAAATTTTTAAATTTAACATATATTTTTAAAAATCCTATAGGCATCTGAATGAACATTTGCCTTAATAGAAATTGCAAATCAGATTTGCCTCAAATGCCTGCTCTATAGCCAAAATTTCAAAAGATTTGGTGATATCTAGAGAATTCTTGGTGAAGAAAATGACTTGACCCTAAATTCCATACATCTAAGTTTTTGATCACATGAGAAATTAATTGAAAGACAAGCATACATATATAGGCACTCAGAAACTATACTGCTATGTTACCCAATAAAAAGTTAATGAAAACATGTGGCAGTTAAACCAGAGATAAACTACAAGAAGGAAAAAGAAGTTTGGTTATAAAAGGATGTAACTCTGGGGCACCTAGTGGTTCGGTTGGTTGAACAGTTGACTCATGATCTCAGTTCAGGTCTTGATCTTAGAATTGTGAGTTCAAGCCTTGCCTTATTCTCCACACTGGCCATAAAGCCTACTTAAGAAAAAAAAAAAAAAAAAAGTAACTCCAAAGCAGGTGTAACTCCAAAATAAAAGCCTATGTTAAAAAGTATTCTTGGGGCGCCTGGGTGGCACAGTGGGTTAAACCGCTGCCTTCAGCTCAGGTCATGATCTCAGGGTTCTGGGATCGAGTCCCGCATCAGGCTCTCTGCTCGGCAGGGAGCCTGCTTCCTCCTCGCTCTCTCTGCCTGCCTCTCTGCCTACTTGTGATCTCTCTCTGTCAAATAAATAAATAAAATCTTAAAAAAAAAAAGTATTCTTGAAGAGGAAAATACATTCTTTAAGATAATTTAACAATAATAATCAAGGATCTTTGGCTCTATGGTAGTACCATAATGGTCAGTAAAATGAAGCACCTATGAAAGCTGATTGTCTTTTCTTAACTACCATTGGTATAATGTGAATCTGTGTTCAACATAAGAAATATTCTGGAGCACCTGGGTGGCTCAGTTGGTTAAGCCTCTGCCTTCAGCTCAGGTCATGATCTCAGGGTCCTGGAATCCAGTCTTGCATTGAGCTCCACTCAGCAGAGTTTTCTTTTCCCTCTACTTCTATGTGCACTATCTCTCTCTCAAAAACAAACAAACAACAAACAAAAATCTTAAGAAAAGCATAAGAAATATTGTGGCGGCATTAGTGACAAGGGTCACGGAAGCAGAACTGCATTGAAGTTCTCATTTTTTTAGTGAGCCTTGCCAATTTGCAAATGAGGATATTGTATCTACAAATTTCAGATTTAAATTTAATTACTGAGGTTCTATAGGACAAAAACTGCCTGACCAACTTCCCTGAAATTGATCTCTTCCGTAATAAAATGTGTATTATTTTTTTAAAGGGTAGTTTATGATTTAAATTCTTGTTCACATCAAAACCATCAGTGATCATTCATTCCTTTTCCTACCTTTTCTGTGTACTTTACTAAAAAGTACCAAAGATCTCTATAAGCAGTACCAACAGGTTCATCAAATATGGAATAAGGTAATAGAAAGCATGAATGACCTAAAAGAGACAAATGATTTAAAATAAGTTATCGGGGTTTTTTCACCATGTAACACTGAGAAAGATCAGAAAACACTTGCCAGTGTATTCATTAGAAAAGTTGAAAGACTGAAAATAGTCAAGTTCATAAGAGAATTCTAATAGAACTCTATGATAATGTGGTTCTGGGGAAAAAATCTCATCAGTAGAAAATATACTCAGTCAAAATATCAGTTAATTATGAACTAAAATTCAGAAGTTGGAAGGGCAGCAGTTAAAAAATAATAGAATTTAAGGGTCACCTTGGTGGCTCAGTCAGGTTAAGCACACGACTCATGATCTTGGCTCAGGTCTTGATCTCAAGGCTGTGAGTTCAAGCCCTATGTTGGGCTCCATGCTGGGCATGGAACCTGCTTAACAAGTAAAGAATCTAATAAAGCAAATAAAATTTCCTCATCTTATAGAAAAGGGAACTCAACCACTACTGTGGCTTGTGATAATATAATTAGAGAATGGTCTATGTTCTAAAATTGTTGATGAATATTCTAGAAGAATTAAAGCAGACTATTTACTCTTCAAATCACCAAAGAATTAAAAACAAACATAAAAAGGGAAGAATATAAGGTAAAAAATATTAACAAGATAAAAGTGACTGGAAAATCTGAAAACAAAAAGAATGAATATTACACTTTCAACATGACAGTGAAACACATAAAAATAATTTCTACCACAATCTACCAAATTTATCCTAAATACATACTTATCATAAGTGTTTTTGGAGTTCATAGAGCACGATACTTTTCTGGCCCTATAAATGTTATTATATAGAGGTCTTAAGGAGGTAATTAGCTCATTATATTGAAAAGAAAGAAAAAAAGTGACAATGTAATGACAATGTAAAAGTGACAATAAGTATTTCATTATGATTTAACTTGCATTGTGCAGTGACTCAGTTTTCATATTTTGTATCTGGATTCATTATATTATTTATCATAATCAAGTGATATTTATTCAATTTTTAAAAAGCTGTCATTATAAAATCACATTGAATTAATGACCATGTAAAATAAGAGAATTAATGACCATAAAAATGAGATGTGCTACAGAGGAAAGACATCAACTTCCAAACCAGAATGAGAGTTCTGGAAATTGAATATACTTTCACTATGTGTAAGGGAAGAGTTTGCTTTCAATTTATGGAAGCTAAATCTTGGAAATCAGTTGAAATATGGTTGTTACATGACCACTGCTTTCTTAATTATACCTTTTGAGTGTCATGTTCCCTCTTACTCTAGGATCTTTGCACACGCTGTTGCCTCTGCCTAGGACACTCTTCTTCTCTCCCTACTTCTTCAATCCAGCCCTTTCTTCAGATCTCATCTCAATAATTATTCTTCAGGGGTTTTCTTTGAGCTTCTTAAGAAGATCTATTTCCTCTTTTATGCTTTCATCACATAATTTCATTTATTTAATGAATACTTGCCATATTTCATTGGAATTAAGACACTGGTGATGGCAAAATATACCTTACGTTATGTGTTATCACTTAGAAAGACAATGTGATGCCAATTAAACTATGACACAATGTTTCATACTCAGAATTTTTATTTTACCCTTGTAAAAAGAGCTCTTTCAGAAATAGTTAGACCTACTTACCATATTTCCCTCTTGCATATACATAAAAAAGAACTTTAAAATGAAATAAATATATTCCTAAAATGTTCACATTCAAAATCCAACTTTCATTTCCTTTTCAAGTCAGAAAGATCAATAACCATGTGTTTCCACATGCTGTTGTCGTTTAAGCCATCAGAACCACTGTTGGTGCAGTGCTTCCTAAAAGTTTGCTCCAAGATTTAAGTCATTGGCTTTTAAAAAGTTTGCTCCAAGTTTCTACTTCACTGGAAGACTTTCATAGGTAATTTATTGAGTTTACCAGGTTTCAAATTAAGTTTTCCTGATATTATTAGGACTCATTCTTTCCTCAAATGGACCTGAAAAAATGTCTAATCAAGCAACCAAAAATAAACATGTCCAAACACATTTAGATAATAACTGTCACACCCTGTTAGTAAATATGGCATCATCAATGATAAGGATAGCCTGTTTCCCAAAATATGAAGCTACATAATTTACATTGATGAAATGTGCTATGTATGCTAATGTTCCAAGCCTTGTTTTAAGCACTCTATGAATGTTAATTCTTCTCATCATCATGACAATCCTATGTGTGTACAATTAATAGTTCTTTTCAATAAAGAAGAAACAAGCATAGAGGTTAGGTAACTTCCTCAATAGTCAGAAAGTGACGCAACTTTGTATACTGTGTACCTTCTATAAGTTGAAACAAAGTTGTAACTTACATTCCCTGTTTGAAAAATTAATTCTTGGGGTGTCTGGGTGGTTCAGTCAGGTCATGATCCTGGGTCCTGGGATCAGGCCCCACGTTAGGCTCCCTGCTCTCTCTCCCCCTGCTGCTCCCTCTGCTGTGCTCTCTCTCTCTCTCTCTCTGTCAAATAAATAAATAAAATCGTAAAAAAAAAAAAAAAAAAAGAAAATTAATTCTTTCTACTACTAGATTGTGAACTTTATGAGGGCATATTGTTCTGTTGAAACCCCAGGGAATAACAACACAGTGTTTGATACAAACTGAAAACTCAAGAGAGATACTTGTAATAGACTGAGGACAGATATCCTTCCCTGCACTTTCTGTAACCTCAGCATCTTTCCTTTCCTTCTTTTAAATTTGATTTTTGTAATCTAGCATTATCTGAAAAAAAGAATACCTTTCCTCCTACGTAGTATGATTTGAGGAAAATCAAGAGATTTTTCCCTTGAGATGATCTTCTTAAGTGATCAATGAAAGCCAACTATTAGTGATCTACACCTTTGTGTATGATGAAAAATGTTTGACATTTTTCTCTCTTTAGAGGCTTTCTTTTTAAGATGTAAATATGTGTAGTAAGTGTGATAGGTTACATGAATACTGTGTGAATTTGCTAAGTTTGTCTCTCCTATTGATAAGCAGAGAAAGATGGGTTTAATATGAGGACTCAAGATATCTCCTATGGGAATCAGAGTGAATTCAGAACATCTGGAAGGATTAAATTCAAATCTAAAATACACACACACACACACACACACACACACACACACACACCCCAAACCAAACCAAACTAAACAAAAAACAACTCCCAAACACTTCAAATCTCACCTAACCCAGATGGTTTAAACTTCTATTGAAGTATATAGTATACACAAAGAAAAATGTGCCATTTGTAAGTGTTGCCTATGGGTTTTTACAGAGTAAACACACATTAACAAAGCAGTACATTATCAACATCCTAAAATGCCTAGTCACTACACCTTCAAGAACAAAACTTCCTGACTTTTTTCATCATTGATTACTTTTGCCCATATTTACACCTTATATACACAGAATCCTGATATATTCTCTTGTGTATGGCTTTTTTCACTCAATTTGTGTTTGTTAGATTCACTCATATTTTTATGTGTCATCATACTCCATTCATTCTCATTGCTGTATTGTATTCCACTGGGTAAACACAGCATGATTTATTTACCTAATTTATTATTGATAGGTGTTTGCATATTTTCCAGTTTGGGATTATTATAAATAATACTGTTATGAACCTTGTATATGCCTTTGATAAAAATAGATATTAACTTATTCTGGGTATATACGTAGTAGAATTTGGGGGTCATGTGGTGTATAAAATGTAGCTTCAGTAGATAAGCCAAATGTTTTCTGAAGAGGTTACACTGGGACACCTGGGTAGTTCAGTCAGCTGGGTGTTCAACTCAGTTTGGCTCTGGGTTGTGAGATTAAGCCCCACAGTCAGAGCATCATGGTGGGCTCTCTGCTTCCTGCTCAGCAGAGTCTGCTTGAAATTCTCTCTCTCCCTCTCCTTCTGCCCCTCTCCCTGCTCTCATTCTCTCTCTTTCTCAAATAAGTAGTAAAATCGTTAACAAAATTATGAAGTTTCACTATCCACCTTTTCTTTTTTTTACCTCCTCCTCCTTCTTCTTTGCCTTCTTTTTGGTGGTAGGGAGGGCCCATCCTGTTAGTCTTGCCTTACCTAGAAGGATTTCATGGCATATCAAGTCCTTCATTCAATATGTACATACTGAGAATGTGCCACGTACAAGGAAATATCAGTAGCACCTTTTAGGCTTCTGGATTGAAAGTATGCTTGCATATCCTTCTCCCATTCAGTCACCATAGAATCACTGTAAGCTAATTGGAAGAGGTATTATTATTCTTTTATATATTTGGATTATGAAGGTCAGGAAGACCAAATGCCTTACTCTCTACAGCTGATAAAGGCAGTACTTGAACATGGACCCAAGAGTTCTGACAACACATCCTATGATTATTCTAGTTTGTCATGTCACCTCATCTTAAGGATGTGACATATTTTCTTCTATCAATCTACTTGTCATTTGTGAGAGGGCTGACAGTGGGATACTTAGGAAATCATTTTAATGATCAAATGTACTCCATTGTGACAGCAGAGAAGTAACTTTTACTGATGGCCTTCTACCATCTGACCAGTGGATTGCTGGGTGCAGGCACGGTTTGGGGGTAAGGAGGTCAGTTCTTCTTCAGCATGTCCTGAAGTAACCCAGAGGTGAAAGAAAGCCTAACTTTTCCAGTGAGTCGGGTAAAAGCATTCCCTTCGAGGCAGAGGAGACGAGAGACGAAGCCAGCATTGTCCAGCCTGAGCAGCTCTGTTGTTTCTGAGAACTCCTTATTTCACAGACTCTATTTTTTCCCTCCCTAATCTAATTTTATAAATCAGTAACTATTTCATCATCTAAAACAAAAGAAGCTTTGACTAATAAAATTTAGTCTTGATGAAAAGATACTCCACTAAGATGGACTGTAAGAGGGAAAAAATAGAAAATAAATGGGAATAAAATGTACTTTTGCTCGAATCTTATACAAGATAGAAATATGATATCAAATATTACTGCATAGATTAAAAAAATCCCCAGGTACAAAGCATTTTTCCTAAAGACAAAAATCAAACCAAATTGTACTTTTTATGATATCCATACATTTATATCCATGATCCTTGATTCATTCAGAGTCCTGAATGACATGCTTTAATTGCACGCGAAAGTACTGCAACAATCTTTTGTTTCTTTATTTACCTCTATTATAAAATGTCTTGGCAGACTTAGCCATTAACATTTTCTGCTTTCTCAAGAAAAAGATAATTTACCCGCTTAAAGATAGTAGGCTCCTGTGTATTGTTTTTCTCCATTTGGTATCCGTGATTCCCCCTCTGAACACTCGAGTGCTTGCCATCAGGGCACAATGACACTCCCTAATAACAACTGAACCACCGCACCCGTCATAATGCTGTGCGGCTCCCACATTCACCAGCACGGAGCCCCAGCTCTGTGGAAAGCATCCCAGAGCAGAGGCCGGCTTCTCTCCGCAGCTGCATCTGCTTCTCTTCTCCCCCTGGAACAACTGCTATGAAATGTAACTCCTGCTGAGCATATGGAGCCCCAAACTTGAGCCTTTTTCTCCTGATAGTCTCAGATCCTAAAATTCTCCTTGAACTCAAATACTCAGACTCCAGCAGCCATTGGAACAATACCGGTGCTCAGAAGAAATACTGCTCTTATTTTCATTAAAGGTATTTTTGCACTGACATTAATAGTTACAAGAGGTTAGTGTGACTTTTCTGGGCAGAAAAATCTATTTTGATTTTTCTAATAGGTGCTATCTTTAAAAAAAAAAAATAAAGGTCATATGAATGCAAAGATTGTCCATACTGGAGGAGTTTTGACACTTCATCAGTTGTTTTATTTTATAGTGCCCTGTTTTCATCCTCAACGTGAAACATGTCATGTTTTATTTTTATTGAATATGAATTAAAAATATTGGGCTGTTGAGGATCAAGAGATGGCATGATCCTCTTGAAGTAATTAAGAATTTGTGCAGTAAATCACAAATCAGAATTTTTAAACTAAATTAAATCACAAGATAGGATGGAATTTCTTCTTAGGAATAACAGAATCATCAGCTTTCTCTTGGCTATTTTGAGCCTTTGGGGGAAGATCGTGTTCAGCATTCATGAGACTGTATTGTGGCTGGGCTCCCTTTCCACTATAATCTCTTAGTCCATTTAAAATTGCAACAATATAAATAGGACATGGGGAAAGGGTGGAGGGATACATCTTTTTGATTTTTAAAAAGAAATCCATCCTTTTTCTCTCCTGTTAGTACTTCTAATGTTTTACTAGTCTAACATCATTCACATCTGCTTATAGTGTCCCATTTTTCTCAAGCACTATCTGACCGAGTCGATCATCTAGTGTAAAAACCTCTGAAAGCAGTGATCATCCCATGTACCACCCAGCAGTGGCCAATGCCGCAGCAAAGCTTGCAGTAAATATCTATTGAATAAATGAATGATTAAAAGCATGAATGATAGGGGCGCCTGGGTGGCTCAGTGGGTTAAAGCCTCTGCCTTTGGCTCAAGTCATGACCCCAGGGTCCTGGGATCGAGCCTCATGTCGGGCTCTCTGCTCTGCAGGGAGCCTGCTTCCTCTTCCTCTCTCTCTCTGCCTGCCTCTCTGCCTACTTGTGATCTCTCTCTGTCAAATAAATAAATAAAATCTTAAAAAAAAAAAAAAGCATGAATTATAGGATTTTCCACATGCTTAGACTAGAATTTTACCCTAGGAATGCCTATTATTTTAATGACAAAATGTAGTTATGTATAATTTCAGTCATTTTTAAAAGTGTGAGTTTCACTTGTTCCTTGGTTATGGCCAGTGCCCACTAAAGATTGACAGATCTGTACACTGAGGTGAAAATCATCACTGATTTACCTCGGATCTTCTCACCTCCTCTTTCACTAAACAGACAGGTAAGCTATGAACTGGGCTCTGTTCCTCACCATGCCATGCTGAACTAGTGCTGAGCTACTACTGTTGGCTGGGTTTTGTTCTGTAAGAGCGATTAGTCCCGGGAGGAAACAGAAGTAAAATATTTCAGACACGTCCTATGCTTTCCTTTAAGCCCTTTCAACTTCCTTTTACCCTGGTCTCTTTGTGATACATGTCACCATGACCAGACCTTCTGGAAACAACCCCTTTAGCCTAAAATACAAGTGTTCAGGAGTCCCTGTCTTCTGGGCTGCATATCCAATATCATTGAGATTTTTTTCTTAGGCATTACCAACGTGCTTTATGTATTTGTTTGCCTCCCTCCCATTTAGTAGTAGAAATTACATATAAAGCTCAGTGTTTGTATGAACTTCATCATTACCTCTCAAAAGATTTGAAGGATCAGCTAACTAAGATACAGAAAGACCAGGGATACCTTCGGGGCAAGACACAATATTAATTACTGGCATGTACTTCCCATCTCCTTTGTAATAATACCATCTCTGCTGCCTGACGAGTACCTCCACTAGAGCCTGGAGGAGCTCTCATTCTGCAAGCAGGAATTCAGCCAAAATTACCATCTAAAATCAGAAAAGTATTTCAGCAACAGAGGGGTCTATGTATGTGCAGAGTCTCCTGCATGTGGCTGGTTGGCATGGCCAGTCGGTTATGGGATACCTATGGGCACCAGCCAGGTAAGGCCACAGACCAATGAGGAGACCTCATCCCACCTCTGCAGATGGGTACAGCAGGGATCTGGGAGACACAGGGGGTTTGAAGCTCGTCAGGTAAGGCAGTGTCAGTGAAGATAATGGTCCTTCACAGATAATCCAGCCAGGCAGCTCAAGCCAACAACGCATTTTATATCTTTTATTTTTACAAGGCACTGGTGAGATCACATGTGCGCGCGCCTACACACACACACACACACACACACACACACACACACCATGCTGGCAAAACAGAGAAGTGACTATACAAAGCTACAAAACAGCAACTGTTTCTTTTTCCCCCCTCAGAAATAGGAAAGCAAAGGTTTAAATCACTGAAAGCAAGCTTGCTACTTCCTCTTTTTTGTTTGTTTGTTTTCTGTTCAAATTTGGCCCAAATATCCATGGCAGAAGAAAATGAGATGGAGAGCTCGAGTCAGACTCTCTCTCGTTAGCTGCTTCTAAATCCTCTCAGCCCTACAGGAACCCTGATCTGTGTATTCTGAAAATGGCAAGAGATACGTATTGTATATTCAAATAATATAGCAGTAAAACCAGGATTCAAGGGTTGTTAATCTCAAACATATTATGGGATTGCAGAGCAACTAAGGTACTGAGTGTCTCCATTTTAATTACCAGGATTGGCAGAGGAATCCAATTATGTTGCTGTGTCCCCAACATAACCCTTTCTGTCTTTGTTTGCTGCTCAGCTATTCTGAGCGTGTTTTGATCACCTTTATTTGTTTGTTGTGTTTTGTCTTCTAGTATGCAAGCCTCCTGCTCTAATTTGAGAGATATTTTTGGAGGTTTTATTCTCATCGAAAGAGCTGCTCATCTTCCTCTTGTAAGCATGAAATGTTTCACGTTAAGAATATTCTTTCTTTTATCATTCCCTGGTGGAATTGAGGCAATGAGGATGACTGGCTTCCCATATGTGCCAGACCATTGTTTGGATCTGATGGTTACAGGCACAAATTAGTCTTACTCAGAGCTCTGACATCACTGGAAATTTCAGTCTAGGAGTACATTTTTATTCCATATGAATTCTTAGTGCAATGCAAAGAAAGGATCCTTAGACTTTCTGCTTCTAAACATCTTTTCACACCCTAGGACTGAATAGAAATAAAATGTTTAATTCAAATGAACACTCTTCATTGATAGTAGGGGCAAAACATTATCTGCATGGATAATGAACAGCACTTTTATGATAAAAATTAAATTAGTCACCAAGTTCTTTCCATCCTACCCTCTGTTTTCACTGAAATCTAACCTTTCACTTCCACTTCTGTTCCCAACACCTGCTTTAGCCTTCATTGCACTTCCACAAATATTTCAATAATTTTCTAACTGATCTCTCTGTTTCTAATCTGTCCTGTTCTTTCCCTGACTCCCATTTTTTCCTCCAAATCACAAGCATGGCCAGCTCATTTTTCTGCTCAAAAATTTTACAAGGTACCCTGCTATCTATAAAATATCACTCACTCCCCTCATCTGACATTCAAAATCTTCTCTGGCATGGCACTGATCTAACCTTTCTAGCTGGACTCTATTTCCTCATATCGACACTTCACCAAACTCCGTTATCAATTCTATCTCAATATGCAATGTATTTGCCTAACATTGACTTACTGTTTTACTCGTGCTCTATTATTGGGCAAAAATTGGGTTTTACCTCATTTTCTCATATTCACCAGATCTTGTTCTTCAGGATTAAGGACAGTTATTACTTATTGGGGCAGTCTTTACCGTAATACTTCTTTGTAACCTATTTGGGGCTTGTTTTATCTTCATTGTGTTCATAGTGATCTCCTCCAGCATATTGTGAACTCCTTGAACATAAAGATTATGTTTTATACATTGCTGTATAACCCCCATTGCTTTGGTACTCTGGCTTTCCTATAGGTACACATTCATTCATCCAACAAATCTTCATTGAGTTTCTATTTAGTATCAAGTGCTGTGCTGCATGCTAGGGATGTAATAATGAACATAACACACAAAACTTCCTGTGCTTATGGAATCTATATTCCATTGGAGGAGAAAAGATAAGGAATAAAGGAAGTTAGTAAATATGTAGAACTGGGGAAGAAAATAAAACTGTGAAAAAGGTGGGGAAATGTCATTGTACATAGGGTAACAGAGGGGAAGGTGATATTTGGAAAAGTAAGAAAGCTGAAAAAAGTATAAGATAAGGTCATGGGACACCTGGGGGGAAGAGATTTGTAGGCTGATACAACAACAAGTGCAAAGGCCCTGAAGGTGAAAGAGAAAGGTGAAGAATAGTGCCAGATGAAACAGAATTATTGGGTGGATGCAATGGACAGTGACTTCGAGTTAATTGTAAGGACCCTGGCTTTGATTTGAATATTATGGAAGATTATTGTCAGATTTAGGCTGGAAAAGAAAATGGTGTGAAATATAATTTAAAGTATCACATCAGTTTCTGAAATTGTAATGGATTGAAGGGGGCCAAGGATGGAAACAGAGGGAAGAGTTAGAATATTATGACCACTTGAGCTTGAGTTAGTGGGTGTCGTACATTCTGGGTATAACTGATCTGTACTAACTCGTCTTTCTAACTAATAGCATAAATGCCTAAATAAATAAATAAATAGATAAATAAACTAGATATACACTCTGTGGTCTTAGAAAAGACTCTACCCCTCATCTTTGTCTTTCATGATGATGCTCTGAATGACAAAGTGTACTAAACATTAGATAATGTGATCTCATCAAAATGAGATGAAGGAGGAGGAGGAGGGCAGGGGGAAAGAGAAAAACAAAACGATCCTCTCTGACTCTTGTTGCACTGACCCATGACTGCCACTTGCCCAGTTGATAGCAGTTGATAACAGAAAATATGTCATAGCAAGTTGTTACAGCTTCTTTGATGAATTGTTTTCCAGATATCTTTTTTTCATGCATATGCTTCTAAAAGAAAAAATTGGATTATTTTAACTCTATTCTTTTTTTTCCATTTAAGACAGGAAATGCTTTATTCAAACTCACCAGAGAAATGGTCAACTTGAGTCTATAACAAAGCATCATGTTTTGTTCATTTTGTTTGTTTGTTTTTCGCTTTTTTTATTTATTTAAACTCAATTTAGTTAATATATACTGTGTTATTAGTTTCAGAGATAGAGTTCAGTGATTCATCAGTTTCATACAACACTCAGTGCTCATTCCATCAAGTATTCTCCTTAATACACATCACCAATTACCCCATCCCCCCATTAAACTCCCCTCCAGCTTGGGTAGATATAACAAAAAGTCATGTTTTAAATCATAGGTCAGTAATTGTGTGTGAGAGTGTACACTATTACATACAAATTAGCTGGTCAGAGCACAACATTTCAATGTGTAAAACAGAGTAAGCTTCCCTGTAAAAAGCAGCACCTTCGTGACTCTTTTTTTTTTTTTTTTTGATGGAGGGGAAACTGTTTGATTGATTGAACGACTGATTGATTTAGTTCAGTTAGCCAACATATAGTACATCATAGTTTTTTTTTTTTTAATCTGTGAATGGGCTTTATTTTTTATTTTTTTTTAATTTTTAATTTTTTATAAACATATATTTTTATCCCCAGGGGTACAGGTCTGTGAATCACCAGGTTTACACACTTCACAGCACTCACCAAAGCACATACCCTCCCCAATGTCCATAATCCCACCCCCTTCTCCCAAACCCCCTCCCCCCTAGCAGTGGTATATATACACAATGGAATACTATGCAGCCATCAAAAGAAATGAAATCTTGCCATTTGCGACAACATGGATGGAACTAGAGCGTATCATGCTTAGTGAAATAAGTCAAGCAGAGAAAGACAACTATCATATGATCTCCCTGATATGAGGAAGTGGTGATGCCACATGGGGGCTTAAGTGGGTAGGAGAAGAATAAATGAAACAAGATGGGATTGGGAGGGAGATAAACCATAAGTGACTCTTAATCTCATCATAGTTTTTAATGTAGTGTTCAATGACTCATTATTTGTGATAAAGATGCAGTTCATCTATACAATGTAATATTCCCTAGCCATCAGAAAAGATGAATATGTACAATTTGCACCAATGTGGGTGGAATTGGAGGGGATTATGCTCAGTGAAATAAGTCAAGCAGAGAAAGACAATTAACATATGTTTCACTTATATGTAGAATATAAGGAATAGCACATATGACCATAGGGGAAGGGAGGGAAAACCGAATAGGAAAAAATCAGAGAGGGAGACAAATCTTTGTGACATCTTTAACTTTAGTAGTCCTTTCCTCAGAAAAGTCTCCTTCCTCTATGGCCTCAACCACATACCAGTGAACAAAGGCATGTTTGGCATCCAGCAGGTCAAACTTGTGGTCCAGGCAAGCCTAGGCCTCAGCAATAGCTATAGCATCACTCAGCATACACACAGTTCACTGTACTTTGGCCAGGTCTCTACCAGGTAGCACACTGGAATACTGGGAACCAGTGCCAACCTTGAAGCCAGAGGAGCATCTGTCCACAAAATGGATGGTACACTGGCAATGGCAATGTTGACATCTTTTGGAACCATGTGTCTATGGTACCACAGGCAATAAGCTATGCATTTACCATGGCGAGGGGCACATTTTACCATCTGGTTGACTGTCTCAAGGCACACACTGGTGGTCTCTGCTACAGAAATCTGTTCATGGTAGGTTTTCTCAGCAGAGTTGACAGTAGCATATATGACCAGAGGAAAGTGGATGTGGGGACAGAACAGCCGGTGGTCTGGAATTTTGTCAGATCAACATTCAGGGCTCCATCAATTCTTAGGGAAGCAGTGATGGAGCACACAATTTGACGTATCAACCTATTCAGGTTAGCGTTCAATATTAAGGTTTCTACGACAGATGTAATAGATGGCCTTATTGTCTACCATAAAGGCACAATTTGAGTGCTCCATGGTGGTGTTGATAGGGAGGATGGAATTGTAGTGCTTAGCTACAGTTGTGGAAACCTGGGGGGCTGGATAAATGGAGAACTTCACCTTGGACTTTTTGCCATAATCGACAGAGAGAGGTGATGAGGTCAATGATCTCCTTGTCAATGGTGTAGTGTCCTTGGGCACAGTTATTAGCAATATCTTTCTTGCCTGTAATGAGATGCTTAGGGTGGAAATGCCAGCAGTAGGTGCCATTGTGAACTTCATCAATTACTATGGGTGCCAGGTCTCCAAATATTGCCCTGGGCACATGTTTGCCAGCACCCATCTCACTAAAGAAGGTGTTGAAGGAGTCATCTCCTTCCCCAGTGGTCTTGTCACTTGGCATCTGACCATTGGGCTGGATGCCATGTTCCAGGCAATAGAGCTCCCAGCAGGCATTGTCAATCTGGACACCAGCCTTGCCAGCATGGATGGAGATGCATTCATGCATGGTTGCTGCTTTGTGGCTGCCAAGCAGATGGCAGAGAAGAAGAGGAAAGCTTGTTGCCTCTTACAGTGTGACTCTCAAGTGGTTGTTATAAGAGAACCTCTTAATTCTGTTCTTAAAATTCAGCTATTTTGTTTAGTCTGCAGATATAAAAATTCTCTTTTCTTGGCTGCTCTATCAATTCCCTCATATGTGAATCAATGAAAATATAAGATTTAATAAGTACCTTCGAGGTATAGTTCTATGGATGTAAGGCAAAGTCTCACAGTCTTACAATGCTGTTGGGAAGACAAATTACTACATGCATTCTGAATAGGGTAGTGGCTCAATACTAGAGACTGAAGAAAAAAAAAATGTATAGCCAACTGATTGTGTCTCATAAGCAGAAAAAAATAAAAACATACTAGCAATTCTGTACAAGGACCATCCATCCATTCTGTGTTGATGTATTAGAGAGATTTTATTAAAGAATAAATAGAAATAAGGTAGAATGAAAAGATAAGAATTCCAGGTGTAAAGAGTATATAAATAAAATCATGGTAGAGTGTTTGGGCAGTTGATTATAGAAAATGGATCAAATAAGTTGGAATAGAATAAAAATAAGACTGTCCACAAGGCTTATGCTCTAATAGCAAGAGATTTAAAATACCTGAGTGAATAAAGATGGACTCTGGCCAATGCACAATGAATAGCTGCTAAAAGATTTTTAGTTGGTATAAAAGGGAAAGAAAAATTTGAAACTATAAAAACTTCATTTAATAAAGCTCAAACAGCTAATAATACATTATATGTTTATAAAAAAAAATTTAAAAAAGGAAGCCAGGTACAAAAAAGAGAAAGAGTTCTGAACCCCCACATAACTTAAACAATGATAATTTTGAGACATCTCTAAAAGCCCATTTCTCATCTTAAATAATAGGTTTGCACTTTGCAAACCTTTACACTGGTATTCCATAAACCATAAAGGAACAGAATTCTGGATGAATCACTTTTCTAGGTCACAAAGCCAGTATTTAATTTGGGTTAAATAGTGGCTTGGTCATTTCACAGTCTGTAAGAAAAAGCACGACAACATTTAGAAGGGGAAGGGGACTTTTCCCGCTATAACCTTGACTAAAGCCACACTGTTTATGCTATTGGTTGTTAATCCAAATGCCATAATCCAAAGAGAGGTACTGCATACATCACCATGGGACTGATGAAAAGAAACCCAAACTAACCCATATATATAGATTATATATATATATAGCCTTAACCTATATAGATTAAGGCTAAAGGTGTATCAGTGAGGACAGGATTTCTTTAGATGAAGGAATTTGTAAGAATAAGGATAACTGTGAGGATTTCCCTCTCCTCCTCATAGGTACCCCTTCAAGCGAATTAGAAAGCTCTAAAAATCCTTGAAGAGATCAGGAGAAGTTGGGGTCAAGGAGGAGAAATTAACTTCTTACTCCCAGATTGCGTGTTCCTGAGCTCAGAAACCCAGGGCCTTGCTATCAGGGTGGAGACTATTGACATTTTAGGAGAGCTTGACCTATTGCCTCCTAGAGTTTTGGCAGCCAGGAAACAGCAACTTGACTCTCACATTGAAAGTTTTGAAGCCGGGAGGATGCCTTGAGCTCCCCCTACACGAATGAGGTAAAGAGAAGAGAAATCATAGTAGAAGCAAGCCGAAATTCTAGAATTTGACAATCAAGGGGGTTACGTTGCTTTGAGTCAAGTGAAAACTGTGGAACACAGCTATTGAAAGTACTGCCCCTCCCTCACAAAAAAAAAAAAAAAAAAGGATATTTGCCATGGTGAGGACTTCATGTGTAATCTGCCAGAGGCACTAGCTGAGAATGAAATCAAAAGGTCTCTTTTTGCCAGAGAACATATAGTAGTGGATATCACCATGGGGTGGGCAGAGAGGAGTGGTTCATAAAGAATCCAGTAACATGCTTCATAAAAGTACAAGTGTTTGGACGTATGCCATGACAGAGGGCAATAACTAACCAGCGAGCCAAGAAAGGATAAGCAGTAATTCCACCCACTAAAAAGACCTTTAATCTCCTCGACCTTTAATTTCTCCTCCAACACTTTAATTCCTGGAAGAATGAAGAGGATGAAGAGAAAGAGAGGAAGGGCAAGGTGAAGGCAGGGGTGGATTTACCTTGAAGCTAATGAAACTCAAACTTCAGAGTCACTCATTGCACAGATCTTGGGACGCCATGTACCACATTTTGTATTATTAATTTGTAGTATTTTTTGGTAAAGAGGTGCTCCTCCCTAAGTTTTAAATGCTTTAGTTTCCACAAAACCTGGATAAAAGAAGAGATAATACATGTCCTTTTCCTTCATACTACTTGCCTGGCCATGTGTTAGAATAGATTGGGGCTAGTAGTCAAATGCAAGGAGAATTGATGTTTTTGCATGGGTTGTGCTGAAGTTTTTAATATCTGAAATTAAGACACGTCTAATATCTGAAAGTCGCTGTAAACTCATGGGAAAAGCTTGAGTTGCCATCAAAAGCCAAGGGAGAGAGATCAGAAAGCAAGTTGGAAGGTTGTTGAATAGAGGGAAAGATAAGCCGTGTCCTGGTGCATGTTAGCAAGTTTAATCCATTGAATATTTGTATTTTGTTAAGAAAAGGAAATACGGACAGTTTTATGGTGATATTTAAATGTAATTGGGAAGGAAGGCAATTGAACTCCTTCCTTCTTGTTCACATGTTTCACATTGGGACCAAATTTTTATCTTTAGCGCCAAGATTCTAGAGTGATTCAAGGGAAGATGGCTTATGTGCTCTGTGTGCACACACATACATACATAATGCACACACACAAACATATTGTATATAGAAAGAGAGAAAGAGCGTGCATGTGGGCAGGAGGTGGGAAGGGAAGGGGAGGGGGAGAAGGAGAGAGAGAATCTTAAGCAGTTTCCACATTCAGTGAGGAGCACTATGCGGGGCTGGGTCTCAAGACCCTGAGAACATGAACATGACCTAAGCTAAAATCAAGAGGCAGGTGCTTAAATACCTGAGCTATGCAGGCTGCCCCTTACACAAGTATTTCTACCCAACATCTGTCTAGTAAATCTGTAGCAAATTAATGGGAAAATTACTCTAAAATTCCCAGCCTCATGCTGGTCTCATACCCAAAGAAATCACTAAAAATGTGAGAATTTTACATTTTTGCCTCATGTTTACACTAATGTAAATGAAACATTTGTACTTAGATAAATTACATATTTCGTTACCTCAGGGGGAAAAAAATGGTCATTTTGCCTAAGAAACTTTTCTGCTATGTACAAGTAGATATTGTTGACATGTTTATCATCTGACAATAAATAGCTTCATTTAGTTTACAATAAATGGAAAGAGAAGAAATGTTCTCTAAGGAAAGGAAAACAAAGCAACAGGTTGTTATACTGGTAGTAATAAAATTTAATATGCAAAGTGCAAAAAAAACCCTCTGAGCTAAAATTAAATCAGATAGTGAAACTTCAGATTTTGAGTATGTAGAGTATATTATTTCATGTAGCTGTAATGTTGTTGTGTTCTTATTTATCTGAATATCCGTGCACATATTATAATTTGCCCCCCACTAGTTAAAATCAGCTCATCCTTTATGTAAGATATGTCATTTTTTCTTCTTAGAACATTGTGCCCTCAAGTCACATTTGTTATACTTCTGGTCCCATCATAAACCCTTTGGAATACAGAGTGCCATTGAATTGAGTTTCCATTTGGATTTCTTCCAGAGCTATTGCTTTGAGAGCAGCATATGAAATAACAAAATTGGCATGGGCTGGTTTAACTCCATGGCTAACTCTGTTGTTTTCCGTTGATGATAAGTGTGTGGCATAGTGAAAAATATAATCTACAATATCGTTCTTTTATGCAAGCAGATTACATTATATATAACTTAGCATTTATCTTTAGTTATATTCGGAGGCTTCACACATTTCAGTAAACATCTATTTTATAGTTTTTGATAGATAATTGATAACAACAGAGTATTGAAAATAGAGAAGCAGAAATGATAGCACTCTCATTCACTAGCTACACATAATAGCCAACCTTGGGTTTTTCTTTTTTATAGTGCAAGTAGTTTTCTGGCAAAGGCAGTAACATGATTTGGGAAATTTAGATTCTCTTTGAATTGCTATGATATCAAATAAGGGTAAGTATCCT
Source organism: Mustela nivalis (assembly GCF_964662115.1). Classification (NCBI taxonomy): domain Eukaryota; kingdom Metazoa; phylum Chordata; class Mammalia; order Carnivora; family Mustelidae; genus Mustela; species Mustela nivalis. The sequence goes on from NC_139020.1 coordinate 71,973,246, forward strand.
GGAATTAATATCACTTAAAGGAAGACAGAGGATGTTAGGTATCAGAGTACTTCTGAGATGAACGTGTCAGGATACTGTTGGTATCAAGATACCTTGTCTTGGAATACAGAGTGCCATTGAATTGAGTTTCCATTTGGATTTCTTAACTTACTTAACTTACTAAAACATCATTCTAGAAGCACATTTTTTAAAAAAATGTCAGTATTTGGTAAAGATAGATACTGATGACGTATGATGTTCAAAAAAATTTACAAAACACGTTTATTCCCATAACGTGAATGTCAGTGTAGGTGCCCTATATATCTAGATTTAAGTGAAATTGCCTCAATTGTTTTTCACATCATAGGCCATTGAATCCTGAACTCCTGAGTATCTTATAACTACATCTAATTCCCCATTTCTTGATTATGTTACTTGTAAAATGTATCATTTCACTTGTAACAATAAAGGAAAAACAACGGGTGGATATCATGATGAGAACCTGATGACTGGTAGACTATATAAAGGCAATTCTTCAATTTCAACTTTGTCAAGAGACAAATATTTCATTAGTTTACATTTTTAAAGTATGTGAACCTTATTAATAGCTACTAAGTGTCAATAGTGTCAATTTGAAATGCTAATAATTTATTAATGTTTAAAAAATTAAAAATCTTCTAAAATTGAATACAAATAGTTAAATCTCAGGTTATTTGAGGAAAAAAAGAGAACACAGTGTTTGATTAAGCTGGACCCTCCCCTTCTTGTGAATAAGCTGATATTCAAGTAGTAAATAACAACTAATCGATAAGCTTAATTTCCAATCCTAAATCCTCTGAGATTCTGCCCAAACACTGTGTCCCCAAATTATGACCAACAGGATTCCATGAGGCTGAGTCTGCTTTTACTGTACCTATATCCTCATCTATTTTATTTATACTTTTCTTCTTTCAACTGTGTAACACTGAGAATGGCAACCTTTGTTCTAAGTACTGTGTAAAATTTAATTTTTAAAATGAGCAAAATATTTAAACAGGCACTTCATAAAGAAAGATATATGAATTCCCAATAAGTGCATGAAAAGGTACTCAACATCATTAGTTATCAGGAAAAATTAAAAGTGTAATGAGATACACAGTGGAATAGCTAAGATTGAAAATTGTTAGCAATAATATGGAAAAACTAAAACTCTTGTACATTGCTGTTGAAATAGAAAACTTTACAACCACTCTGGAAATTGCTCAGGTATTTCCTCAAAAAATTAAACACATATTTGTCTCTCCTATCATCTTAAAGTTCCATTTGGAATTCTGAGGCCAGGTAAATAAATAAGTCTCAAAATTCTTTTAAACTATTATTCAAAGTCACCATCCAAAATGTAAATCTCTCAAATAAGTTATAATTTCACATAGCCTTATCATATTTTTAGTGATTTGATTATTTTTTGCCTCACTGTGGTTTTCTTTGTGAATGAATCTTAACATATATTTAAACCAAATATGAAAATTAGAAATGGATAATAAACTTAAATTTAAAAACTGTAACAATAAGCCTTCTAAAACAAAACATTGGAGAATATTTTCATGACTATGGAGTAGCATAGCACAGAACTGCTTAACCATAAAAGAAAAAAATAAAACTATTTTTATAAAAATTAGAATTTCTCCTCATCAGAATTCACCATTAAGAATGTTAAAACGCACCACAGAATGGCAGAATATGTTTGCAATGCTTATCTCGACAAAAGACATCTACACACACACACACACACACACACACACATACTTTCTATCCACTGATACTATAAAGACAAATAGAGACTAAACAAAATACCTGGACAGGAACTTTATTAGAAAATCAGAATTGCCAATAAACATATAAAAAGAAGTTTGACTTTATCAGGGATGGGCCCATTAATATAACAATGTGATACAATTTCACAAGTACCATAATGGCAAATGAAGAAGACTGATAACTTCAAGAATTGACATATAATCTATTATTATATATAAATAAATATATGTATTTATGCAATTCTAATACAGCATAAATATCTATCAGATATATGAGCATAAAACCAGGATATTCATAGAGCAGTATTTGTAACAACGAATAACTATAAAGAATCCAAATGTCTGTCAACAATTTAAAGGATAAATGCACTGTCGTGTATATATATATATATATATATATATATATATATATACACACTGAAATATTATACAACAACAAGAATTAACTACTATTACATGCAACAATATGGATAAATCTTACAAAGGTTCTGTTGAGCCAAATAAGTCAAATTAAAAAAAAAGTTATGATTCTACTTTTATAAAATTCTAAATAAAAAATAATTGATCGTGATAGAAATCCAAATAATTTTCTCATCTTTGAAACCAAGCCAATGACTGGGAAGAAGTAGGAGACAGCTTCTAAATTATAGATTATATTTATATTTATTGTTTGGGAGGAAGTTACAGGGGTATGTTTACTTGGTAAAATTTTATCAGACAGTTGTGAGATCTTTTTTGTGTACATACAGAAAAAGTCAGTTTTTTAAAATGCTTTTCAGTACTATGACCAACAGATGCCCCAAAATCGGATAAGGAAAGCTTCTATGCTTTTCTTACACAAGAGTGGCCTAGATCTACATTCAAAGCCTTTTCACCTTTACTTTGAACACAATGCATACCAAACTGTCTTTTCTTGATTTCAAAACAATAGTAGATAAGGTAGGGTGGGATTATTGGTTACTTAAAGAAGATTTACTGTCAACAGAAGGATAAGTCAATGAACCTAAGAAAACCAAGCACATTAGCACTCAAATTTTATGGAATTCTGGAGTTATAAAGTTCTTAAATTCTCAGCAGCTCTTAAAACAGCTTACCATATTGTAAGATAATAGAGTAACAAATATTCAGCATGGTAATTTTCAATCAACAATAAAAGTTTAAATTATTCATTCAATAAATTAATTTAACTATATTTTATATTAACACTTATATTAGTACCTGGCATGGGAAGCATATATGAAAATATCTGGCACAGTAAATTACAGTGCCTGCAATGGACATGTTCTTTGCTTTCATGAAACTTGTACTATATAGTCAGGGAAACAAAATAAAAATAGGCAAGCATATACATAAGGTCATTTCAGATAATGATAAGTACTAGGAAGAAATAGAAAGATGAGATCAGAGATATGACATTTGATCTGATATATGCATGAAAGGTAATGTTTGTGTAAAAGCCAAGAAGTAGAAATAACCTAGATGTGTTCCATGACAGAGAGCATACAAGTATGGATGAAATATGGTAACCATATGGGGTGGCTGGGGTGGGGAACTGGCGGGTGCTGAAGATGGGGAAAGAAGTGAAGTCAAAGGAGGAGGCAAGATCCAGATCAGGTAAAGTTTAAAGGCATGTTTTATTTTATGTATGAATTTAAATTTCCAGGGAGTCTTGAGCAGGACTGATGAAAAATAATCCGATACATACACACACACATATTTTAAAGTTAATTGATGTAGAGAACAGACTGTTGTTGGGAGTAAATGGGAACATGGTGCCAATGATGTGTCTTTTGAACTCTTTTGATTTGTGACATAGAGAAATACGAAATAGTGTTTATAAATATAAATGGTAGAGATGATAAGTTGTATGGCTAATTATATATATCTTTAGCTATGATGGTAATGTATATCTCTGGTATGATATATTCCCTGAGTTTCATAAAGAACACATAAGCATGTTTTTAAGACAAATGGGCCCTAGACAGGTAAAGACATATTTATTTTTATAACTGTGATCTTTTATTTTTAAAGAAGAGTTACAATGAGAGGGCAGAATTTGAAAATTTAACTAGGAATCAAACTTAGAGTATTTTTCAATAATTTTAACTACAAACTGAGCATTTACTAAGTTTTATGAGGTTTGCTGCTCTACAGTTAAGAAAGTCACTAGCTTTCTAGGTATAAAATATTTGGTTTCTAATCATAGTGCTGCTATTAAGTGTGAGATTTGAAGGATTAAATGATCATTCAGGATATTTTTAACTCAAATATTCTATGATCATCATCATTAATTTAAATGATTCTTTCAAATAGAACTAAAGAGCACAATTAACTGTATTATCCTGTGTTGTGTAGAAAGATTGTTACTCATTGCTAATACTTAATAGAAACTATCTCTTAAAGGTCAGTACCATATTAACTTTTTAAAAAGTATTTTGGGACTTCTCTTCTGGGAAGTTGGAATAGACAGACCTCGTTTCTTCCACTAAGTACAACTTATAACCCTGGAATTATAAGGAAAATAGCAATAAGGAGACTCGAAACGTTACAGAAGAAGGCAGACCAACTATGACTTAGGGACCCAAGGAAAGATAGCATGGTGAGTTATATTTTTGCCTCATGTATCCTAGCTGAAGTTGGCCGCCCAGAAATGCTAATGGTTGTAGACATTAAAAAGTCCTTACAAAAGTCTGCCCTCTTTAGCCGAAGAAACAGGAAAGGGGGCAGCCTAACAAGAAAGAAGTTTCAGACAAGAATCAATACATAATTCATCCTGCCCTTTTAACTATGAAGGGCTAATATACAGAAATGTGTGTGTGTTCACAGACTTATATATTCAGAGCCCTCAAAATCAGTAATAATGAAATTTCTATACAATCATAGATAATTAAATCATAGTTAACCTTCCATTTTTTATTTCTAAGATGGCCTTACCATTCAGAAAGTCAACTAATCTAGGACTTTCATTCTTTTAAATGTTCCTGTTCCCAATTCAAATTAAATTCTGGTAATAGTTTATTTGATTATGAATGAAGTACTTATTTTCCTCTGGCAAGGAATTTTAAAAACATAGTAACAGTAATGTTGGGGCACCTGGGTGGCTCAGTGACTTAAGCCTCTGCCTTCAGCTTGGGTCGTGATTGATCTCAGAGTCCTGGGATCAAGCCCTGCATCAGGCTCTCTGCTTGGCAGGGTCCTGCTTCCCCCCTCTCTCTGCCTGCCTCTATGCCTACTTGTGATCTCTCCCTGTCAAATAAATAAGTAAAATCTTAAAAAAAATAATAACAGCAGTGTAGTCATCTCAAACTTTTTCAAATAATAAACTTTTTCAAATAATAAACTTGGAGTATAGCTATTTATAAGAAAAGCTTAATACTACAGGTCTTTAAAATAAAAATATAAGGAATATATTTAAAATGCTTTAATTATAAAGTTTCAAAGTGTCCTTGGACTTTTTATAAAGATCTTTTTATAAAGATCTATTAAAAATTACTATATCCTAATGTGACAATGATCAAAAGCCTTTCCTAGAAAGATCCCACAAGTAGATTATTGGTCATATCACAACATTTAGTATTTTGCAATCATGTTAGTTAATTTACTAAAATCGTGTTCTAGAACAGTTTTCAGTTCTTTGCAAACAATTCTTCGATTTGATTTGCTCTCTACTCGTATATATGAAGGAAGAAATTTTAAAAATAGGTCAGAAATTCAAAGAATTAGTGGATAAATTATTTTTAAAATCAGAAAGATCTCCTATCCTTGGTTTTCTCTTCTTAGCTAGTCTTCACAGACCCTTTTTAAGCTTCTTCTACTGGTCTTCTAGAGCTATATGTCTAAAGAATTTATATTTCTGTTTCTAGGTTATGTTGTTTGCTTATTTACTATTATCTCTAATAGTTTTTAATTTCTTTTTTTATTTTTTTTTTAAAGAAATTTATTTATTTGACAGACATCACAAGTAGGCAGAGAGGCAGGGGAGAGAGAGAGGAGGAGGAGGCAGGCTCCCTGCTGAGCAGAGAGCCCGATATGAGGCTCGATCCCAGGACCCTGGGATCATGACCCCAGCCGAAGGCAGAGGCTTTAACCACTGAGCCACCCAGGCTCCCTAGTTTTTAATTTCTGAGACAGAATAAGAAATAGAAAAATCTTATCCAGAATAATAACATTATAAATCTTTAAATTCAAAAGACCATCTTGGTTAACCTCTATCTTCATTAAGTTAGAAGACAATGTCCATTTTACAGATTAGGTGACAGAAACTAAGAGATGTTAAAGTGATCAACAACACTGCAACATACATATTAAGCACTTAAATACTAGTTGAATGGATGTTTGAGTGCTTATTGTTGGGCTGGCAGAAAGAAAGGGCTACTTAAGATGACAAAGGTCCCTGCTACAAAACCTGAGCTCAGACAGGAGAACAAAGACCCAAGCAGGAATCTGAAAACCCTCCCACCCCGGGCTCCCGTGGACCAATGGGACCCTGACAAGAGGGAATCTGAGACCCCCGCCCCGGGCTCTGGTAGACCAATGGGACCCCGAGGAGCAGGCAAAATATCCAAATAAGGGAAACTTGCCAAAAGACCCCTGAACTCCCCTGAGGCCCCTTAAAAGCTCCCTTCTCCCTGCCTTGGGCACGACTTCCTCCACTCTGCTTTCCGGAGTCTCGGAACCTTGCCTGAGGGTGTCCACCTCCTCCTGGTGCAACTTTCCTGGCTCCCCTTCTCCTGAGCCCTGAAACTTCGCTGGGGAGTGTTTTTAATAAATCTTGCCTTGCACCCACTTTGCCTGGTGTTGTGTTTATCTCACTGGAAAAACTTTACACTTATTACTAATAAATAATAGTGGAGAGTATCATCTAGCTTCTCTCTATCAACCCTTATATCACCACTAACTGTATTGTTGATTACATTAAATTTGAAGAACTCAGGGTGCCTGTGTGGTGCAGTTCATTGAACATGAACTCTTTGTTTCAGCTCAGGTCTGATCTCAGGGTCATGGGATGGGGCTCTCTGTTGGTCTCTGTGCTCAGTGCAGAGTCTGCTTGAGTTTCTCTCTCCCTCTGTCCCTACCTGACCCCCACCCCTAAAATAAATAAATAAACATATGATGAAAACTTTTAAAGAACTCATAAAGCTATTGGGCTCTATGTTCAAGGATTGAAACTTACTAAAATTCTAATTTCCCCCCTTTTTTTTTCCTCCACCCCAATCTGTTGGCAATTTAATGTGAGAGTAAGGAGAAAAATCATAACCTGTGGGAACCAGGAAACCATTCACTTAAGATACCTATTTAGTCACTTAATTATATGATATTTAATCCAGACCATTTCTTCAAATGTCATATTTGCATTCTTCTGGAAATTATATGTTTTTCAAGCAAATATGGTATGTTTTATATTTCTACACCTTGCTATATCCATTTACATGAGCTTATTAGCTTAAAATCATATTAGCCTTATAAAACTTTATTTTTGTTGGTTAACATATACATTTTACACTTAAGAACAGGTGTAAACTCTGACATCTGGGACATCCAGCAGAAAAGAATGTCCCTGAGGCACTTACACAAGACGATATCAATACACATTCACACAATGACATTTCAGACAGATAAGTGCCCTTATATCAGGGCACCAAATAAGAAAAATAGAAAGCATGAGCAAAGAGCACATGACATAAAATGAAATACATATGTAGAGATTGACCATCATTTGCAGGGGTGAGAGCCCTATTCCAAAGTGAAACTGAAGTTCATTTTAAAATGGAAGTTTTAACATTTAACAGCTAAGCACATAAAAAGGAATTCGTAACAGAAAAACCTACATCAATTGAAGTGACCTTTCTCAGAGATATCTTTTACAGATTTTCCTTCTGGCTGTCTCTTTTCTTCTTTGCTCTACTCCAGACGTTTTTCAATAGAGACCCTTTTCTTTCTTTCCTTATGGATAACTCATATTTTAACATCTTTAGCCTTATGAATCAGATTCCATTGTGGAAAACTTTAAGATGATATTTCTATCCTGGTGTTTGATGATTTGGGGAATTCCAGAAACCTCTGTATTGTATCAGATTTCTTCTGTCAAGAAGTTTGTTCAAATTATGATAGTAGGGGGAAAAACAGCATAGAAACCTATCACAGATGATATGTATTAAGCTCTTCAAAAATATTTATGTCATTTTTCTTTTATTTTATCCCAGCCATGTAAAAGGCTAAGGGACCCCATTTTCTAACTCCAACTCCTTGAGCTCAAAGTCAGGGAACAAGAAGGAAGACACAAATTTGATATTGGAAGATTCTTTGAATGATTGGTATAGCTTCATTGTTATAACAAATTTGATTAAAGTTCACTGAGGAATGGATTAAATAAATATTATAGAAATATTTAATTCTACTTTTTTAAAATCTTGGTTAAAACCTTAATTTGCATGGCAGCTAAGACCTACAGAGGAAAAGCTTTGAAAATTTACAAAGCTAGTCATTCCAATATGAAAATTTTGATCAAGTTGCATTTTACCACCATAAGCTTAAAGGAGACAGTTTTTGGAAAAGAATGCAATAAAAAGTCATGCTTGGGACATTTTATGACCAGGATTTCTGGAACCTCCTCCATTTCCCTCATTTAGATATACAGTCAGATGGTGGGAAGTTTAGGCATCTGTGCAGAGTGAAGACTGACTCCTAGCCAGGATTCAGGGAGCATCAAAGGAAGGCTTTATAAATTTCTTATAGCCCTAATCCTATCACTTAGGAATGACAGCATTTTATGGTTTATAAACACCTTTTTGAAAACCATGTCACATTTAGACTCAAGTTACAGTTTCTTACTGGATGAATATCCTATATATGTACTTTTTTACAGAATATGTAGAAAGGACAAGACATCACCCATGTATAGTAGTTCTGAAAATATGTTAGAATGACCAGTATGGGCATGTGCAATTATTTGTTTGTTGTGCACAGAATTAGGAGTGACTGAGTCTGAATAACATGACCAAAATTCACAGCAAAAGATGAAATTCTTAGAGAATAGATCATTGCAATAAATCAAAATGGTGCACTTGGTACTTCAGTCTCTAAAAAGGTTTTGAGAATGGCCAACATGGTTACTTTAGGGAATAATACTAATTCTTTCCAGGAAACTCAGTTACCTGAGTTTATACCTCAGTACCTCAGGTACCCTGCCATTTAAAGTACTAAGAAGCAGTGCTCTCTTTGTTCTTCTGTTAGAAATGTCCATTGGTCTTAAATGGAAATGATGGCACACCAGGGGCAAACAAAATAATCAATTTGAAGCCTACTCACCATTTTATTTAAAATATGAAAAAAATAACCTGTTCTTGAATAGAATTTATCACCTTAATATATGTCCATATATGGTGATGGGATCTTAGCTTGAAAGATCAAGTTGAATTCGCCCTAGGATTCAGATATATTTCAGCAAGTCTAGTGAGTCTGTTTAAATGACTACCAGGGTCTGTTTGCATAAGACTGAAGAACTTTCTTGGGAAGAACAAGTATCTTCTTCAATAAAGAGAGTTAGTACATACGAACGTACTTTAGGTTTTGAGAAAAGATGAAAATTTGGGTACAGACCAGATGTAATGGCTTCCTTCCTTCTTTTAAAGAAAGACAGCAGAGACAAGAGTATAAGGGACATATATTAAACAGAGCTATTTTCTTAAAATCTCTGTAAAACATGAAGAGAATAGAACAACTGTATCCTAGTAGTCTATATAGCAGAGTGTAGTGTCTTTCATAATTTAGGTAATTATTGATCTCTGTAGTCATGTTAGTTGAATCAGTAAACCAGTCCAGCCTCTGTGTAGAATGAAGGGAAAGAAAGGAACTCTATCAGGGCTGGAACATCAGAGCATTAGAATAAAGACATACTCATAGCATCTGGACTAGAAGACATGGAGAGACTAGAAGACTAGAAGAAGTGGAGGACTCCTTGGGGTATCCAAGAAGAATACGTAAGAGGAAACCATATTCTCTGTGTGTGAGATGAATGGACTGCTTTTGGCTATCCCCATGAGGACAGCTTAAAGTCTGTTAGAGAAATCTGAGGAAAGCTGAAGCTTCTGAAATTTTATACATAGAGACAAAAACAGAAATACTGTTTTATTACCCTTATTAGGCTATTATCTTGACTCCTAGACTGGTTTATTTTTGAAAAATATGAGTTACAAATACATGTTGTTTGGATAATTTTTTTCTCCTTTACATTATTTTTATAATGATCTCATCTTGGAAAAGCTGAAGTGAAGTCAGCTTGATAAGTTTTTGATAGAATGCACTATTTTGATCAGATGACTTAGATAATTTTGTATTATCAGTAAAAGCTGGCTGGAAATAGAAGTCTGCTTTCAAGATTCATTAAACTTTGTCTTCCTAACCAATGTATGATCATTAATGACTAAGTCTTGCCTGTATGAGTATATCTTGGACAAATATGCAAAAAATGCCTGCATTTACCCTGGGTGACAGAATCAGGGGGGAGTTTCAGTGAAAGAACTTTCCCAGTCACAGCATGGGAAACGTCATGTTTGTCCATATGATGCTATAAGACTGCATATGAGCCCTCTAACTTTCCTCTTGTACGAGACAGTGAAGTCAGGGACCCAGAGGTGCAGAATCAAAGTCAACTTGACTTTGATTAACTGATGCTGTTTTCATCAGTTAATCAGTTAACTGTTAACTGATGCCATATTTTTTTATTGTTTACTTCCATTCTGAGGTAAAAACACTTTGGGTACAGAGTTGGAAGATTGGGAATCAAGAAGCTGGAGAGGAAGACATGGATGTCTTATGCCATGTGTTTCCTTGCCTTCTCTTAGTGGTCTGTGTTACTTTTGTTGTTTGTTTCTTCTCTTCATTGTTTTAACATATGGGGGAATGAATATCTGATACTGAATACTCAAGGGATGTGGTATATATTGGTGCCTTAGGGAGGATCAATTGTCCAAACTCCTCTAATTTGAAGGAGTCATCTAAAATATATATGTAGTACCCTCTTCTCTCTCTCTCTCTCTCACACACACACACACATTTTCATATTAAATGTACTTGGGGACAAAAGCAGACATATGACCATTTTTATTCCCTATTTTGATATCTTTACATTTTGTTTTGTTATCATATTCTTTGGGGGAAAAGCAGTATGAGTAACTTAGCCACTGGATCTGGAAACATCAACAGTCCCATTTCAACCAAGTTTTCGATTATTAGATCAATACCATGAACTCATGCTCATAATCAGAAAAACTTGTTATTCTGTTATTCATGGAAGTAAAATAACCCCAAGCTGTTGTCTCTGTTGATGTTTTTCTTACATGATTATGTATCTAGTATCTGTATGATATGATGTTCCCAACAGAAATAACTGGGGAGAAAATTAAAATTACAATCTTAGAAGAACTTCAGTTTTTGGTCTTCCTAAAAATAATGTTCTTTCCTCCTCAGAGACATGGGATTCCAAGTATCCCCATAACACACAGTATCTCCATAACAGCATTTAAATATTAAATATAAAAACAAATGACCAACCCTGATTAAAAACCATGCTAACTTACCAAGATCAAAAATCAATATCCAGGTGGGGGAGGAGTCAAGATGGCAGAGAAGTAGCAGGCTGAGACTACTTCAGCTAGCCGGAGATCAGCTAGATAGCTTATCTAAAGATTGCAAACACCTGAAAATCCATCGGCAGACCGAAGAGAAGAAGAACAGCAATTCTGGAAACAGAAAAACAACCACTTTCTGAAAGGTAGGACCGGCGGAGAGGTGAATCCAAGGCGACGGGAAGATAGAACCCGGGGGGGAGGGGCCGGCTCCCGGCAAGCGGCAGAGCAACAGCGCACAAAATCAGGACTTTTAAAAGTCTGTTCCGCTGAGGGACATCACTCCAGAGGCTAAACCGGGGCGAAGCCAACGTGGGGTCAGTGTGGCCTCAGGTCCCGCAGGGTCACAGAAGGATGGGGGTGTCTGAGTGTCGCAGAGCTTGTGGGTATTGGAACGGGAAAGCCGGCTACAGAGACAGAGCCAACGGTAAGCTCGCAGCTCGGGGTGACCTTGAACCGGTCGCAGGCTCGGTGAGCTCGGAGCGCGGCCAGAGGTCAGGCAGACGGGAGTAACTGGGCTCTGTTCTCTGAGGGCACACTGAGGAGTGCGGCCCTGGGCTCTCGGCTCCTCCAGGCCGGAGACCAGGAGGCCGCCATTTGTATTCCCGTCCTCCGGAACTCTACGGAAAGCGCTCAGGGAACAAAAGCTCCTGAAAGCAAACCCGAGCGGATTACTCACCCCAGCCCTTGTGTAATTCCGCCTGGGGAGGACACTTGACAATCACTACAACAGGCCCCTCCCCCAGAAGATCAACAAGAAATCCAGCCGAGACCAAGTTCACCTACCAAGGAGTCTGGTTTCAATACCAAGAAGAGCAGCAGAATTCCAGAGGAGGAGAAAGCCAAGCACGGAACTCATGGCTTTTTCCCTGTGATTTTTTATTAGTCTTGCAGTTAATTTAATTTTTTTCTTTTTCATTTTTTGTTTTTTTTTCTCGCCTTCGGGTAAATGTTTTTTTTTTATTGTTACCTTTTTCTTTTTTAAAGATTTTTTACTAGTTTATCTAATATATATATTTTTCCTTTTTTATATATTTCTTAGGTGTTTTCTTTTTTTTTAATTCTTTTTTTTTCTTTTTTCTTTCTTCCTTTTTGAACCACTTTTAATCCCCTTTCTCCCCCCTCACGATTTTGGATCTCTTCTAATTTGGTTAAAGCATATTTTCCTGGGGTTGTTGCCCCCTTTTAGTATTTTACTTGCCCCTTCATATACTCTTATCTGGACAAAATGACAAGACGGAAAAATTCAACACAAAAAAAAGAACAAGAGGCAGTACCGAAGGCTAGGGACCTAATCAATACAGACATTGGTAATATGTCAGATCTAGAGTTCAGAATGACAATTCTCAAGGTTCTAGCTGGGCTCGAAAAAGGCATGGAAGATATTAGAGAAACCCTCTCGAGAGATATAAAAGCCCTTTCTGGAGAAATAAAAGAACTAAAATCTAACCAAGTTGAAATCAAAAAAGCTATTAATGAGGTGCAATCAAAAATGGAGGCTCTCACTGCTAGGATAAATGAGGCAGAAGAAAGAATTAGTGATATAGAAGACCAAATGACAGAGAATAAAGCAGCTGAGCAAAAGAGGGGCAAACAGCTACTGGACCACGAGGGAAGAATTCGAGAGGTAAGTGACACCATAAGACGAAACAACATTAGAATAATTGGGATTCCAGAAGAAGAAGAAAGAGAGAGGGGAGCAGAAGGTATACTGGAGAGAATTATTGGGGAGAATTTCCCAAATATGGCAAAGGGAACGAGCATCAAAATTCAGGAGATTCAGAGAACGCCCCTCAAAATCAATAAGAATAGGCCCACACCCCGTCACCTAATAGTAAAATTTACAAGTCTCAGTGACAAAGAGAAAATCCTGAAAGCAGCCCGGGAAAAGAAGTCTGTAACATACAATGGTAAAAATATTAGATTGGCAGCTGACTTATCCACAGAGACCTAGCAGGCCAGAAAGAGCTGGCATGATATTTTCAGAGCACTAAATGAGAAAAACATGCAGCCAAGAATACTATATCCAGCTAGGCTATCATTGAAAATAGAAGGAGAGATTAAAAGCGTCCAGGACAAACAAAAACTGAAAGAATTTGCAAACACCAAACCAGCTCTACAGGAAATCTTGAAAGGGGTCCTCTAAGCAAGGAGAGAGCCTACAAGTGGTAGATCAGAAAGGAACAGAGACCATATACAGTAACAGTCACCTTATAGGCAATACAATGGCACTAAATTCATATCTCTCAATAGTTACCCTGAATGTTAATGAGCTAAATGCCCCTGTCAAAAGACACAGGCTATCAGAATGGATAAAAAAACAAAACCCATCTATATGTTGCCTCCAAGAAACTCATTTTAAGCCCGAAGACACCTCCAGATTTAAAGTGAGGGGGTGGAAAAGAATTTACCAAGCTAATGGACATCAGAAGAAAGCAGGAGTGGCAATCCTTATATCAGATCAATTAGATTTTAAGCCAAAAACTATAAGAAGAGATGAGGAAGGACACTATATCATACTCAAAGGGTCTGTCCAACAAGAAGATCTAACAATTTTAAATATCTATGCCCCCAACGTGGGAGCAGCCAACTACATAAACCAATTAATAACAAAATCAAAGAAACACGTCAACAATAATACAATAATAGTAGGGGACTTTAACACTCCCCTCACTGAAATGGACAGAACATCCAAGCAAAAGATCAACAAGGAAATAAAGGCCTTAAAAGACACACTGGACTACATGGACATCACAGATATATTCAGAACATTTCATCCCAAAGCAACAGAATACACATTCTTCTCTAGTGCACATGGAACATTCTCCAGAATAGATCACATCCTCGGTCCTAAATCAGGACTCAACTGGTATCAAAAAATTGGGATCATTCCCTGCATATTTTCAGACCACAATGCTCTAAAGCTAGAACTCAACCACAAAAGGAAGTTTGAAAAGAACCCAAATACATGGAGACTAAACAGCATCCTTCTAAAGAATGAATGGGTCAATCGGGAAATTAAAGAAGAATTGAAAAAAATCATGGAAACAAATGATAATGAAAATACAATGGTTCAAAATCTGTGGGACACAACAAAGGCAGTCCTGAGAGGAAAATATATAGTGCTACAAGCCTTTCTCAAGAAACAAGAAAGGTCTCAGGTACACAACCTAACCCTACACCTAAAGGAGCTGGAGAAAGAACAAGAAAGAAACCCTAAGCCCAGCAGGAGAAGAGAAATCATAAAGATCAGAGCAGAAATCAATGAAATAGAAACCAAAAAACCAATAGAACAAATCAACAAAACTAGGAGCTGGTTCTTTGAAAGAATTAATAAAATTGATAAACCCCTGGCCCAACTTATCAAAAAGAAAAGAGAAAGGACCCAAATAAATAAAATCATGAATGAAAGAGGAGAGATCACAACTAACACCAAAGAAATACAAACTATTATAAGAAATTACTATGAGCAACTCTACGGCAATAAATTTGACAATCTGGAAGAAATGGATGCATTCCTAGAGACATATAAATACCACAACTGAACCAGGAAGAAATAGAAAGCCTGAACAGACCCATAACCAGTAAGGAGATTGAAACAGTCATTAAAAATCTCCAAACAAACAAAAGCCCAGGGCCAGACGGCTTCCCGGGGGAATTCTACCAAACATTTAAAGAAGAACTAATTCCTATTCTCCTGAAACTGTCCCAAAAACTAGAAATGGAAGGAAAACTTCCAAACTCATTTTATGAGGCCAGCATCACCTTGATCCCCAAAGCAGACAAGGATCCCATTAAAACAGAGAGCTATAGACCAATATCCTTGATGAACACAGATGCGAAAATTCTCACCAAAATACTAGGCAATAGGATTCAACAGTACATTAAAAGGATTATTCACCACGATCAAGTGGGATTTATTCCAGGGCTGCAAGATTGGTTCAACATCCGCAAATCAGTCAATGTGATACAACACATCAATAAAAGAAAGAACAAGAACCATATGATACTCTCAATAGATGCTGAAAAAGCATTTGACAAAGTACAGCATCCCTTCCTGATCAAAACTCTTCAAAGTGTAGGGATAGAGGGCACATACCTCAATATCATCAAAGCCATCTATGAAAAACCCACCGCAAATATCATTCTCAATGGAGAAAAACTGAAAGCTTTTCCGCTAAGGTCAGGAACACGGCAGGGATGTCCATTATCACCACTGCTATTCAACATAGTACTAGAGGTCCTACCCTCAGCAATCAGACAACAAAAGGAAATTAAAGGCATCCAAATCAGCAAAGTAGAAGTCAAATTATCACTCTGCAGATGATATGATACTATATGTGGAAAACCCAAAAGACTCCACTCCAAAACTGCTAGAACTTATACAGGAATTCAGTAAAGTGTCAGGATATAAAATCAATGCACAGAAATCAGTTGCATTTCTCTACACCAACAGCAAGACAGAAGAAAGAGAAATTAAGGAGTCAATCCCATTTACAATTGCACCCAAAACCATAAGATACCTAGGAATAAACCTAACCAAAGAGACACAGAATCTATACTCAGAAAACTATAAAGTACTCATGAAAGAAATTGAGGAAGACACAAAGAAATGGAAAAATGTTTCATGCTCCTGGATTGGAAGAATAAATATTGTGAAAATGTCTATGCTACCTAAAGCAATCTACACATTTAATGCAATTCCTATCAAAATACCATCCATCTTTTTCAAAGAAATGGAACAAATAATTCTAAAATTTATATGGAACCAGAAAAGACCTTGAATAGCCAAAGGGATATTGAAAAAGAAAGCCAACGTTGGTGGCATCACAATTCCGGACTTCAAGCTCTATTACAAAGCTTTCATCATCAAGACAGCATGGTACTGTCACAAAAACAGACACATAGATCAATGGAACAGAATAGAGAGCCCAGAAATAGACCCTCAACTCTATGGTCAACTAATCTTCGACAAAGCAGGAAAGAATGTCCAATGGAAAAAAGACAGCCTCTTCAATAAATGGTGCTGGGAAAATTGGACAGCCACATGCAGAAAAATGAAATTGGACCATTTCCTTACACCACACACAAAAATAGACTCAAAATGGATGAAGGACCTCAATGTGAGAAAGGAATCCATCAAAATCCTTGAGGAGAACACAGGCAGCAACCTCTTCGACCTCAGCCGCAGCAACATCTTCCTAGGAACTATGCCAAAGGCAAGGGAATCAAGGGAAAAAATGAACTATTGGGATTTCATCAAGATCAAAAGCTTTTGCACAGCAAAGGAAACAGTTAACAAAATCAAAAGACAACTGACAGAATGGGAGAAGATATTTGCAAACGACATATCAGATAAAGGACTAGTGTCCAGAATCTATAAAGAACTTAGCAAACTCAACACCCAAAGAACAAATAATCCAATCAAGAAATGGGCAGAGGACGTGAACAGACATTTCTGCTAAGAAGACATCCAGATGGCCAACAGACACATGAAAAAGTGTTCCATATCACTCAGTATCAGGGAAATACAAATCAAAACCACAATGCGATATCACCTCACATCAGTCAGAATGGCTAAAATAAGTCAGGAAATGACAGATGCTGGCGAGGATGCGGAGAAAGGGGAACCCTCCTACACTGTTGGTGGGAATGCAAGCTGGTGCAGCCACTCTGGAAAACAGCATGGAGGTTCCTCAAAATGTTGAAAATAGAACTGCCCTATGACCCAGCAATTGCACTATTGGGTATTTACCCTAAAGATACAAACGTAGTGATCCAAAGAGGCACGTGCACCCGAATGTTTATAGCAGCAATGTCCACAATAGCCAAACTATGGAAAGAACCTAGAGGTCCATCAACAGAGGAATGGATCAAGAAGATGTGGTATATATACACAATGGAATACTATGCAGCCATCAAAAGAAATGAAATCTTGCCATTTGCGACAACATGGATGGAACTAGAGAGTATCATGCTTAGCGAAATAAGTCAAGCAGAGAAAGACAACTATCATATGATCTCCCTGATATGAGTAAGTGGTGATGTAACATGGGGGCTTAAGTGTGTATGAGAAGAATAAATGAAACAAGATGGGATTGGGAGGGAGACAAACCATAAGTGACTCTTAATCTCACAAAACAAACTGAGGGTTGCTGTGGGGAGGGGGTTTGGGAGAAGGGGGTGGGATTATGGACATTGGGGAGGGTATGTGCTTTGGTGAGTGCTGTGAAGTGTGTAAACCTGGTGATTCACAGACCTGTACCCCTGGGGATAAAAATATATGTTTATAAAAAATAAAAAATTAAATAAAAAAACAGAGAAAAAATTTAAAAATAAAAAAATAAAAAAAAATCAATAAAAAAAATCAATATCCAAAAACAGTATTTCACCCTTTTCTTTTTCATGATAAAGAAACAGTACTCCTCTATTAACCATAACCATTTTCAATTGAATACCTTTAGCTAAGCTGTCAATTGGGTAAAAATCATCCCAAGTTTCGGGAAAGTACCTCAGCAGTATTATATTCAATTAATTCATGTACTGTATTTCATTGTCAAAATGAAAGACATCGCATTTTGAAGTTTTAAAACACAGCCAGTTTTTAAAATATATCCAACATCTGTTTAAAACTATGATTTAGTGAATGTTTAATTACCTTCTAATCAGTTCTCTATCAATAAAATTTGTTTTGTCCTTAACATTAAAAGCAGGTTTCCCCCACACCTCTCTCCTCTACCCAAAAGGGATAATAAAAGTAAACCAAAAAACCCTACAACTCATTCTCACACATAAAAACCTCTTCCCTTTTTAAAGTAGAGAAGGAAACATTTACAAACAGGTATAATTGGCATAGAAACTTAACATGCTTTCATGTTAAGAAAATTATTTTGTTAATTTAAAAATTAAATTTAAAATTTATTTAAAATTAATTTGTTAATTCAGTGGGAAAAAAAGTCACATTTTAATGCATGCTCTGAAACTGTGTTTTTTTTTTTTTTCTTTTTTTTCTGGCTTCTTTTAAATGAGTAAAGGGAGAGATAATTGAGACTGGGGAATATAATGCTCTAAGAAGTGCTCATGTAAAGAACACACTGCCTTTGAGATTCTAGAAGTCTTTCATGGAGCTGAAATATCATGGGAGATTCAGGATGGTAGGATTCATTCAGTTTCATTCCCATTGTGAAATAGTTCTGATTAAATATAGTTTTATTATCTCTTAATAAAGTTTTAACTTCTACAGTATGTAAGTTTGAATTTAATCTAAACTAAATTCTTCACCTTGGAAAAGAACAAATTCATTTTTTGTTAAAGATAATTTATTCACCAACAACCAGGCAAACATTCTTTTTCTCCCTCATAGAATGCATATTCATTAGCAGACATGTTTATTTATTTTTAAATTTTGGTTAGATTCACACAACTGCATTGGGTGAAAATTGATTTTTATTTCCCTTTTGTTAAACTGGTAATCTTCTGTACTTTCTATGTAAGGATCAAATGTATGACTTCTACATGTGAATAATATCCTGGCAGCACTCTCTTAAGTATATTTTGCACAAAACCCCCCAAAATATTGTTCTTTATATTACTGTCATATCACTCCTTCTGTAACAACAATTGACACTGAGAGTACAAATGAGAAAAATCAAATACATAGGGGAAAATTCTGAACCACCAACTTTTTGAGGGTTAGATATTGTGTTTTAAACGAATTTTGGAACACTGAAAAAAATAAAATGAAATATAAAAAAAGAAATCATGTTTTAGTTAATCATTTATTTAGTTTAATATACTTTATTTTTAGAGTGACACATTTATACAGATATATTTTAAAATAGGAATATATATTATATATAAACAATAGAAATAATTAAAAATGCAAAAACCTCTTCAGTCTGTAGCAATCTGGTACTATGCTGGTATAATGTATAGGAATAAATCTAGAGGGTTGCAGCTAAAAAACTATGTGTGTGTGCCCAACATACAAACAAACTTCCTATTTGGCAGGAATAACAAGAGAGGTAGGAAGTAGGGCTCTGTCTTCTGTTATAGAAGACAATGAGGGGAAGTGATCATATAGAAAGCAGAGTGACAGGATGTGTCCTCAGCTAATCAGACACTTTCTCCCAACTTTGGGAAAGTGAGAAAAATACTGTGGGATACATTAGAAATTATTTTTGGCAGATATAGTGGAGTAGCACGTGTGCTAATATCCGAGATAACAGAGAGTTCCAAACCATGGAGTGTTAGTTGTCAAGTATTAGGGTCTTGGCCTTTCTGTCTGAGCATGGTTTTTCAGCTTTCCTTTCTATTCCATGATGCATCTTTCCAAGAAATTCCTTTATTGCTTAGGTACCCAAAATGGTTTCTGTTGTTTACATCCAAGAATCCCAATCATATAGTGCCTCACCTTCATATGCATTGGAATGAACCCGTGATAGTTTGGGCTTGGCATGGACAATACAGATTTCAAGTAAATAAGTTATCCTTTTGAAATTAGAACCCAAAAGAGGAAATGTAGTTAACATTATTCATGAAAACATTTGTTATTTAGTATGAGATGTGAAATTGCTGATATTTGAGTATTTTTGGCATTCAGTGGTGATTTCATATGGTTCAACCTAACAACAAGAATATCTTACTGAGTTGAATACACCCTTCTATAACATAACTTGTTCTTGAGTCATAAAGTAACGGATTTTGTCCTCATTCATATTCTTATCTGCCGGAAGTTATTGGATTTCTGTGATTACCTATAAACTATCAGAATGTTACCTGGGTCCAGATGGAGGCTTTCATGATTAGAAAGGAGATAAATTTTGACCATGGTTTGTTTAGAAAGAATTATGAGATGGTTTATTTTGAAAAAAATATGTATTATATATAACTCACATATTGAATACACCTTCCCATAAGATCAGCATATTCTCTTTAAAGAAACTCCTAGGAATATCATATATAAAAAATGGAACAATTCAAAACAAAATAATTGGAAAGCACTCAATTATTATTAATATTTAAAATAAAAATGGCCAATATTTATTGGGTACCTACTATGTTTTAGGCACTATATTATGCTCTTTATATGGGTTATCTCATTTAATCCTCACAGCAAGCCTATCAGAAATATGTTATCATTATTCATTATGCTGATTTTTAAAAAATGAAGTATGAAATCTTAGAAAGATCAAATAATTGCCTAAAGATGACAGAATAAAAAGTGACATGGTTAGGATAGTAACATACAATTGTCTGACTCTAAAAATCCATGATTACAAACACTATTAACCTTAATTTAGCAGACTACTTGGATATTACTACTAATTACCAGATAAAAAGCAAACATTAAGCACATTGTGTCCAACAAGATAGAAATACTTTGGTTTTCTTTTAATCCTTTATCAATGGTGCTTCTCTGTCAGGAAAACTATTGTTTCATCCTCTGTGCCTTTCATTGTCTTTTATACTGTTAAAGAAAAATAATTATTCTGATACTTGTTAAAGATGATAACAGTGGGGTTTTACAATTGGGGAGAGGGGAGGTTGCATTCAACTCTGAATGCAGCATGGACAAGTAGGAATTTATAGCCAAGGAACAGGACTGTGGTTGGAAATTACTAAGAGGGATGGGGATTCCTGCTAAACCAAACTCAACAGGATTCTTGCTAAAGGCAGGCAATCGGACTAGATAATAAGGGTGGAGAGTTCTGACAAAACCTATTTAGCAGGATTTTGGGGCAGTGCAAAGACTGACATAGAAAGTCCACAGGTCAAGGCCTAGTCCAGAAAATGGCTCCGAGAAGCAGTTTGACTGAAGTTTGATCAGGGAATTTCTGTCAGTTTCTGATTCAAGGAAAGAAGAGACATCTTTCTTCCCTCAGTCAATAGAAGTCCATTTTCTCTTTCAGTTGCCTTACGCTCTTTAAGGACCTGTTGAATAATCTGTTGAGACTTAGTAGTAGAGAGTATTTGCTGAATGCTACAGGCAGTCAGACATTTAATTAGGAGAATTGCCCTGAAAATAAAAAGAAAAACAAAGATTAATAGTTAAAAACCCAGCTTCTGAATCCAGAGGACCATCAGTTGAGAAGATTTCTAGATATTGAGCTTGCTGTGTCCTTGGATGGTGGAATGAGAACAGGGTCTTCTGGAAGACTTATCCTTGACCATCCAGCTGTGCCACGTTGCCAACATCTGCTAAATGCAGGCAAAACTGCCTATGCATTTATCCTTATTACTAGTTCATATGCTTCATTTTTGAGAGGGTGGAGATAGAAAGAGACAGAGACATTTCCTTAAGTAAACTTCTATTCTGTTCTAAGTAAGTACATGTCAATTGTTCTGTAGCTCCTAAGCCTCTGGTTTCTGTCTTCCAGTCCACATAGCCCAGCAGCCCAAGAGGATACTGAAAACATTCCATTTACAAATTCCACTTAGGCTTCTGTTACTTAAACCAATACCTGCCCACCTTGAAAAAAATAAACGAATTTAAGACGAGGTTATGTTTGCTAACTTCTAGCCCAGGCGGCTGGTGAATTTTATAGAGTTTAATAATGCATAGCCCAGGAAAGGTTAGGACAAGGGAAAATATTTAATGACAACATGAGTTCCTTCTGTTTCTGTGGTCTTTATGCCAAGTGTTCAAAAGTTCAGCATCTTCAGTTTCCATTCATATCCATAACTTTGAAATTCAAATTTGCAGCCACAAAACAGTAGGCATTTTCCTTGAAGATATTTGTATTTGTCTGGTAGATTAATTGCTCTCAAAAGGACATTAAACAAAATATTTCTGTATATATACACATACACAATTTATCATCTTTATCACATATACAACATCATTGCTGATTAAGAACTGGGATAAGAAAGTATTGCCTCAGGGCTCCTGGGTGGCTCAGTCAGTTAAGTGTCTCCCTTCTGCTCACGTTATGATCCCAGGGTCCTGGGATCAAGCCCCACACTGGGCTCCCCTGTTAGTGGGAGCCTTCTTCTCCCTCTCCAGCCTGCTTGTGCTGTCTCTTTCTGTGTCAAATAAATAAATAAAACCTTAAAAAAAAAAAAAAAGAAAGAAAGTATTGCCTTTATCATAATCTATGATCATTAAGAAATTCCAAACCTGTGCTAGCTATTTGATGGAGCAGGAAAAGTATCATAAAAGAGTAAAAAGGAAGAATGTTAAAATGTACCTTTTAACTTATTCCTATTATTCACCTGAGTGACACAATATAATATAAGCTCTGAAAAATACATTTTAAGAGAGGTTTCCAGGATAGACAATGACAATCTACTCTGATGCAAATTAGTGGTCTCATTCATTAGTTGTTGAAAGCATCTCCAAACATAAAAAATGTTCTCTTGTAGGATGATTGTTTTGGTATTATCTTAATTTCCTTCTTTGTGTATGAGAAGTATTGAGGGTGAATAATAATGAAAGCATACTGTGCACAACAGTTCAAGTGGCTGTTTAAATCGTTGCTTTTTGTTTCATCAGAAATTCCTCAAGATGTTAAGAATAGATCTACCCCATGACCCAGCAATTGCGCTGCTAGGTATTTACCCCCAAGATACAGACATAGTAAAAAGAAGGGGCATATTCACCCCAGTGTTCATAGCAGCATCATCTACAATAGCCAAACTGTGGAAGGAGCTAAGATGCCCTTCAACAGATGCATGGATAAAGAAGATGTAGTTCCTATAAACAATGGAATTTTATTCAGCCATCAGAAAGGATGAATACCCAGCATTTGCATCAAGTTGGATGAAACTGGAGGGGATTATGTTAAGGAAGGAAGCCAAGCAAAGAAAGACAATTATCATATGGTTTCACACATATGTGGATCAAAGCAATAGCACCGAAGACCATAGACAGAGAAAAATGCAAAGGGGGAAAAATCAGAGAGGAAGAACCATGAGAGAGTAGGGACCCGGAGAAACAGTCTTTGGGTTTCAGAGGGGAGGAGGCTAGAGGGAAGGAGTAATAGGGTGATGAATATTGAGGAGAGCACATGCTCTGATGAGCACTGGGTGTTATACTTAACTAATGAATCATTGAACACTGCATCAAAAACTAATTTTGTACTATACAGTGGCTAAGTGAACATAATAAAAAAATTTTTAAAAAAGAGAAACAATTTCACAATCTTTTCTTTTCTTGTCTTTTCTTGTTTTTTTTTTTTCTTTCTTTTCCCCTTCCCTTCCCATCCCCTTCCTTCTTTTCTCCCTCCCTCCCTCGCTTTCTTTCTTTCTTTCTTTCTTTTCATTCTTTCCATTCTTACTTGCAATATAAACATTTTACATTTCAGGTCATACTTACCAAGTTTCTTCTTTTCAGTGTGTGCCTGAACATGGGTCTGGGGGTGTTTTTGTGTGTATTTGTGAGCATATTAGAGATAGAAAGGGTCAGATAAGAACACAGACAGGAAAAGATAATTTGCTGTGCTTCCACATTTTAACAATCTTCATTCTTAAAGATTTCTCCTAATTCAGGAGATAATAGCTACGCAAGAAATTAAATTTATTCCTCTGTTTAACATTCATTGAATACCTACATGTGTCAAGTATGTAGTTGAAATTATGCATAAGTGAAAAAAATAGTTAAAAATAAAATTTGCCCTCATTAAATTTATATTCTTATGGGAAAGGCAATAAATAACAAACAGTAGAATTTTAGTATGTTATAAATACATGTTATGCTGAGAAAAAACTCAGATGGTGAATGGCATCTATAGTATTGACAGGTAGTAAGGATAGGCCTAATTGAGAAGACAACATTGAATACTTAAAGGAGTGAGAGGGTTACCCTTTAGATATGGTAGCAGAAGATAGTTCCAGGCAGAATAAATGGCTAGAGCAAGTTAAATTGGGAGTAGGCATGGTATATCTAAAAATAGCAGGAAGGTCAGTATAGCTAATAAAGAGTAAACCAAAAGAAGACTTATAGGAGTTGGGGTCAGAGAAATAGATCTTGTAATCTCTTACAAGAATTTTTTTTTTATTGAGGTATAATTGATGAATAACATTATATTAATTTCAGGTGGATAGCATGATTCCATATTTGTTTACACTGCAAAATGATCACCATAATAAATCTAGTTACCATCTGTCACCATATAAAGTTATAATTTTTTTTTCTTGTGGTAAGAACTCTTTTTTATTTAAGTGTGGTTGACATATAATAATATATTAATTTCAGATATACAACATAGTGATTCAACATTTTTTTTTTATTGAAGTAGTAGTTAGTAAAAGTTTATTGTGCACATACCAAAGAGACAGTTTGCAAAATGGGAGCACTTAAACCAAAATATGAAATAAGGCTCAGGGGTATATTGTTAAAAAGCAGCTTATGTAGTGAGAAAGCAGTGATTGTTTATTCTTTACAGCAATTGGTTATAATATGGTGATTCAACCTTTATATACATAATAAAGTGATCATCATGATAAATTTATTTCCTATATGTCACCATACAAAGCTGTTACATATTATTAACTATATTCCATATGCTATGCATTGTAGTTCCTTATTTATCCCATAATTGGAAATTTTAAACTTTTAATCCTCTTCCCCTATTTTGCCCATCTTCTTATCCCCCTCACTTTGGCAACCACCAAATTGTTCTCTGCATCTATGAGCCCATTTCTGTTTTGGTTTTATTGTTCATTTGCTTGTTTGTTTGTTTTTTTAAAGATTTTATTTATTTGATAGAGATCACAAGCAGGCAGAGAGGCAGACAGAGAGAGGAGGAAGCAGGCTCCCCTCTGAGCAGAGCGCAATGCGGGGCTGGATCCAAGGACCCTGGGATCATGACCTGAGCCAAAGGCAGAGGCTTTAACCCACTGAGCCACCCAGGCACCCCATTTACTTGGTTTTTAAGAGCACAGTGAAATCATGCAGTATTTGTCTTTCTCTGTCTGACAATTTCACTTAGCATAACACTCTCCAGATCCATCCATGTTGTTGCAAATGGCAAGATTTCATTCTATTTTATATTCCATTGTGTGTGTATGTATTTATATACTTCTGTGTGTGTGTGTGTGTGTGTGTGTGTGTGTGTGTCTGCTTGTGTGCTACATCTTCTTTATTCATCCACCTATTGATGAAATCTTAGGTTGCTTCTATATTTTGGCTCTTTTGAAGGATGCTGCAATGAATATTGGGGTGCATATATTTTTTGAATTAGTGTTTTTATTTCCTTCAAATAAATACTCAGAACTGCTAGATTGGATGGTAGTTCTATTTTTTTAATTTTCTATGGAAACGCCATACTATTTTCCAGAGTGACTGCACCATTTTGTGTCTCCACTAACAGTACACAGGAGTTCCCTTTTTCCACATTCTTACCAACAGTAATTGTTCCTTGTCTTTTTGATAATAGCCACTCAAATAGGTATTAGTTGATATCTCATTGTTTTTATTTTGCATTTCCCTGATCACTAGTGTTGCTGAGCATTGTTCATGGGCTTGTTGGCCATTCGTATGTCTTCTTTTTGGAAAAATATCCTCTGCTATTTTTTGGTTTGTCCATTGTTTTTGTATTTAGTTGTATGAGTTCTTTTTATATTTTGAATATTAAGCTCTTACTGGTTATATTATTTGTAAATATCTTCTCCCATTCAGCAATCTGCTTTGTAATTTTGTTGATGGTTTCCTTTGCTGTGCAAAAACTTGTTAGTTTGATATAGTCCCATTTGTTCATTTTTGCTTTTTTTGCCCTTGCTTGTAGAGACAGATCCATGTATATATATTGCTCAAACTGATGTACCAGAGCTTATTGCCTTTGTATTATTCTAGATTTTTAATAATTTCCAATCTTATATTTAAGTCCTTAATTCATTTTGACTTCTACTTTGTCTGTGTATAAGAAAATGGCCCAGTTTTGTTCTTTTGCATGTAGTTGTCCAGATTTCCTAACACAATTTATTGAAGAGACTATTTTTTCCCATTGTATTGTGTATTTTTGCCTCCTCTGTCAGAGATTAATTAATCTTATAAACATGGGTTTATTTCTGGGCTCTGTATTCTGTTTCATTGATCTACATGCCTGTTTTTGTGCCAGTACCATACTGTTTTGATTACTATAGCTTTGTAATATAGTTTGAAATCAAGGAGTGTGGTACTTCCAGCTTTGTTCTTCTTTCTCAAAATTTCTTCAGCTACTCAGGGTCTTATGGGGTGTTATACAAATTTTAGGATTATTTGTTCTAGTTCTGTGAAGAATGTCATTGATATTTTGATTGGGCTTGTACTGAATCTGTAGATTGCTTTGGATAGCATGAACATTTTAACAATATTAATTCTTCTAATCCATGAGCATGGTATATCTTTCCATTTGTATCATCATCAATTTCTCTCATGTTTATAATGCTTGTATTTGTCTGGTGGAGTAAGTGCTCTCAAAAGGACTTTAAACAAAATATTTCTGTATGTAAAGACACATACAATGTATTACCTTTATCATGTATACAACATCATTGTTAATTAAGAACTGTGTTAAGAATGTATTGCCTCCATATAAAGGAAAAATGTTAAAATGTAGCATTAAACTTCTTCCTCTTATTCACCTGAATTCCTCAATATAAACTCTGAAAATATATTTTAATAGAGGTTTCTAGGATACAGAAAGACAATCCACTCTGATGCAAATTAGTGGTCTCATTCATTAGCTGTTGAAAGCATCTCATATGCTAATGTTTTATTGAGGATTTTTGCATCCATGACTAATTTATTTGATAATTGGAAGTTTGTACCTTTGACTCTCCTCACCCATTGTGCCCACCCCTACAACAATCTTCATACTCTGACACCACAATTCCGATCTCTGTAATTATGAGTTTTGCTTTGTTTTTGTTTTGTTTTGTTTTTAGATTCCACATATAAGTGAAATCATATAGTATTTGTCATTCTCTGACAAATAAACTTAGTATAAAGCTCTCAAGATCCATCCAGTTTATTGCAAATGGCAAGATCTTATTCTTTTTAATAATGGAGTAATATTTCATTATATATATCTTCTTTATCCATTCATCCATTGATGGACATTTAGGGTGCTTTTATATCTTGTCTGGTGAATTAATGCTGCAATAAACATAGGGGTGTGTGTGTCTTTTTAAATTAGTGTTTTTGTTTCCTTTGGATAAATATCCAGAAGTGGTATTGTTAGCTCACTGGTAGTTACGTTTTTAATTTTTTTTTTTTTTTTTTTTTAGATTTCATTTTTTTTATTTGACAGACAGAGATCACAAGTAGACTGAGAGGCAGGAGGAAGCAGGCTCCCCGCTGAGCAGAGAGCCCGATGTGGGGCTCGATCCCAGGACCCTGAGATCATGACCTGAGCCGAAGGCAGAGGCTTTAACCTACTGAGCCACCCAGGCGCCCCTGTTTTTAATTTTTTGAGAAACCTCCATACTATTTTCCATAGTGGCTGCACCATTTTACATTTCAACCAACAGTGCATGAGGGTTTCTTTTTTTCTACAGTCTCACTGTTATTTCTTGTCCTCTTTACAATAGCTATACTAACAGGCTTATGGTTTTGATTTTTATTTCTCTGATGATGAAATGATGTTAGTGATGTTGAGTGTCTTTTCATATACCTGTTGGACATCTGTATGCCTTCTTTGGAAAAATGACTATTCAGATCCTCTACTCATTTTTTAATTGGATTGGCTTTTTTTTTTTTTTTTTTGCTATTGACTAGCATAAGTGTCTTATGTATTTTAGATATTAACCCCCATTGGATATATGATTTGCAAATACTTTATCTCATTCAGTAGGTCGCCTTATGTTTTGTTAATGTTTCCCTTTGCCATGTGGAATCTTTTAAATTTGATGCAGTTCCAATTGTTTATATTTGCTTCTGTTGCCTTTGTTTTTAGAGTCAGACCAGGGAGTTTGGATTTTCTTTTTAATTTTTTATTTTTTATAAACGTACATTTTTATCCCCAGGGGTACAGGTCTGTCAATCTCCAGGTTTACACACTTCACGGCACTCACCATAGCACATACCCTCCCCAATGTCCATAACCCCACACCCCTCTCCCAACCCACGCCCCCCAGCAACCTTCAGTTTGTTTTGTGAGATTAAGAGTCACTTATGGTTTATCTCCCTCTCAATCCCATCTAGTTTCATTTATTCTTCTCCTACCCCCTTAACCCCCCATGTTGCATCTCTACTTCCTCATATCAGGGAGATCATATGATAGTTGTCTTTCTCCACTTGACTTATTTTGCTAAGCATGATACCCTCTAGTTCCATCCATGTCATCGCAAATGGCAAGATTTTATTACTTTTGATGGCTGCATAGTATTCCATTGTGTATATATACCACTTCTTCTTTATCCATCCATCTGTTGATGGACATCTAGGTTCTTTCTATAGTTTGGCTATTGTGAACATTGCTGCTATAAACATTTGGGTGCATATTCCCCTTCAGATCACTATGTTTGTATCTTTAGGGTACATACTCCAGTAGTGAAATTGCTGGGTCATAGGGCAGTTCTATTTTCAACATTTTGAGGAACCTCCACGCTGTTTTCCAGAGTGGCTGCACCAGCTTGCATTTCCACCAACAGTGGAGGAAGGTTCTCTTTTCTCTGGATCCTCACCAGCATCTGTCATTTTCTGACTTGTTAATGTTAGCCATTCTGACTGGTGTGAGGTGATATCTCATTGTGGTTTTGATTTGTATTTCCCTGATACAAAGTGATGCGGAGAACTTTTTCATGTCTCTGTCGGCCATCTGGCTGTCTTCTTTGCAGAAATGTCTGTTCATGTCTTCTGCCCATTTCTTGATTGAATTATTTGTTCTTTGGGTGTTGAGTTTGCTAAGCTCTTTATAGATTTTGGACACTAGCCCTTTATCTGATATGTCGTTTGCAAATATCTTCTCCCATTCTGTCAGTTGTCTTTTGGTTTTGCTAACTGTTTCCTTTGCTGTGCAAAAGCTTTTGATCTTGATGAAATCCCAATAGTTCATTTTTGTCCTTGCTTCCCTTGCCTTTGACAATGTTCCTAGGAAGATGTTGCTGCGGCTGAGGTCAAAGAGGTTGCTGCCTGTGTTCTCCTCAAGGATTTTGATGGATTCCTTTCGCACATTGAGGTCCTTTATCCATTGTGAGCCTATTTTTGTGTATGGCATAAGGAAATGGTCCAATTTCATTTTTCTGCATGTGGCCATCCTATTTTCCCAGCACCATTTATTGAAGAGGCTGTCTTTTTTCCATTGGACATCCTTTCCTGCTTTGTCGAAAATCAGTTGACCATAGAGTTGAGGGTCTATTTCTGGGCTCTCTATTCTGTTCCATGGATCTATGTGTCTGTTTTTGTTTCAGTACCATGCTGTCTTGATGATGACAGTCTTGTAATAGAGCGTGAAGTCTGGAATTGTGATGCCACCAGCTTTGGCTTTCTTTTTCAACATTCCTTTGGCTATTCAAGGTCTTTTCTGGCTCCATATAAATTTTATGATTATTTGTTCCATTTCTTTGAAAAAAATGGATGGTATTTTGATAGGAATTGCATTAAATGTGTAGATTTATTTAGGTAGCAGAGACATTTTCACAATATGTGTTCCTCCAATCCATGAGCATGGAACATTTTTCCATTTCTTTGTGTCTTCATCAATTTCTTTCATGAGTAGTTTATAGTTTTCTGAGTACAGATTCTTTGCTTCTTTGGTTAGGTTTATGCCTAGGAATCTTATAGTTTAGGGTGCAATTGTAAATGCGATTGACTCCTTAATTTCTCTTTCTTCTGTCTTGTTGTTGGTGTAGAGAAAAACAACAGATTTCTGTGCATAGATTTTATATGCTAACACTTTACTGAATTCCTGTACCAGTTCTAGCAGTGTTGGAGTGGAATCTTTTGGGTTTTCCACATATAGTATCATATCATCTGCAGAGTGATAATTTGACTTCTTTGCTAATTTGGTTGCCTTTAATTTCCTTTTGTTGTCTGATTGCTGAGGCTAGGACTTCTAGTACTATGTTGAATAGCAGTGGTGATAATGGAAATCCCTTCCATGTTATTGACATTAGCAGAAAAGTTTCAGTTTCTCTCCATTGAGATTGATATTTGCAGTGGGTTTTTCATAGATGACTTTGATGATATTGAGGTATGTGCCCTCTATCCCTACACTTTGAAGAGTTTTGATCAGGAAGGGATGCTGTACTTTGTCAAATGCTTTTTCAGCATCTATTGAAAGTATCATATGGTTCTTGTTCTTTCTCTTATTAATGTATTGTATCACATTTATTGATTTGCGGATGTTGAACCAACCTTGCAGCCCTGGAATAAATCCCACTTGGTCGTGGTGAATAATCCTTTTAATGTTGAATAATCCTTTTAATGTTGAATCCTATTGGCTAGTATTTTGGTGAGAATTTTCACATCTGTGTTCATCAAGGATATGGGTCTGTAGTTCTCTTTTTTGATGGGATCCTTGTCTGGTTTTGGGATCAAGGTGATGCTGGCCTCATAAAATGAGTTTGGAAGTTTTCCTTCCATTTCTAGTTTTTGGAGCAGTTTCAGGAGAATAGGAATTAGTTCTTCTTTAAACGTTTGGTAGAATTCCCCTGGGAAGCCGTCTGGCCCTGGGCTATTGTTTGGAGATTTTGATGACTGTTTCAATCTCCTTACTGGTTATGGGTCTGTTCAGGCTTTCTATTTCTTCCTGGTTCAGTTGTGGTATTTTATATGTCTCTAGGAATGCATCCATTTCTTCCAGATTGTCAAATTTATTGCCGTAGAGTTGCTCATAGTATGTTCTTATAATAGTTTGTATTTCTTTGGTGTTAGTTGTGATCTCTCCTCTTTCATTCATGATTTTATTTATTTGGGTCCTTTCTCTTTTCTTTTTGATAAGTATGGCCAGGAGTTTATCAATCTTACTAATACTTTCAAAGAACCAGCTCCTAGCTCATTGATTTGTTCCATTGTTTTTTGGTTTCTATTTCATTGATTTCTGCTCTGATCTTTATGATTTCTCTTCTTTTGCTGGGTTTAGGGTTTCTTTCTTGTTCTTTGTCCAGCTCCTTTAGGTGTAAGGTTAGTTTGTGTACTTGAAACCTTTCTTGTTTCTTGAGAAAGGCTTGTACCGCTATATATTTTCCTCTCAGGACTGCCTTTGCTGTGTCCCACAGATTTTGAACTGTTGTGTTTTCATTATCATTTGTTTCCATGAATTTTTTCAATTCTTCTTTAATTTCCTGGTTGACTCATTCATTTTTTAGAAGGATGCTGTTTAGCCTTCATGTATTTGGGTTCTTTCCAAATTTCCTCTTGTGATTGAGTTCTAGCTTCAGAGCATTGTGGTCTGACAATATGCAGGAATGATTCCAATATTTTGACACTAGTTGAGACCTGATTTAGAACCCAGGAAGTGATATTCTGAAGAATGTCCCATGTGCACCAGAGAAGAATGTGTATTCTGTTGCTCTGGGATGAAATGTTCTGAATATATCTGTGATGTCCATCTGGTCCAGTGTGTCATTTAAGGCCTTTATTTCCTTGTTGATCTTTTGCTTGAATGATCCATCCATTTCAGTGAGGGGAGTGTTAAAGTCCTCTACTATTATTGTATTATTGTTGATGTGTTTCTTTGATTTTGTTATTAATTGGTTTATGTAGTTGGCTGCTCCCACGTTGGGGGCATAGATATTTAAAATTGTTAGATCTTCTTGTTGGACAGACCCTTTGAGTATGATATAGTGTCCTTCCTCATCTCTTATTATAGTTTTTGGCTTAAAATCTAATTGATTTGATATAAGGATTGCCACTCCTGCTTTCTTCTGATGTCCATTAGCATGGTAAATTCTTTTCCACCCCCTCACTTTAAATCTGGAGGTGTCTTCAGGTCTAAAATGAGTTTCTTGGAGGCAACATATATATGGGTTTTGTTTTTTTATCCATTCTGATACCCTGTGTCTTTTGATTGGGGCATTTATCCCATTAACATTCAGGGTAACTATTGAGAGATATGAGTTTAGTGCCATTGTATTGCCTGTAAGGTGACTGTTACTGTATATTGTCTCTGTTCCTTTCTGCTTTTAGGCTCTCTCTTTGCTTAGAGGTCCCCTTTCAATATTTTCTGTAGAGCTGGTTTGGTGTTTGCAAATTCTTTCAGTTTTTGTTTGTCCTGGAAGCTTTTTATCTCTCCTTCTATTTTCAATGATAGCCTCGCTGGATATAATATGCTTGGCTGCATGTTTTTCTCATTTACTGCTCTGAATATATCATGCCAGTTCTTTCTGGCCTGCCAGGTCTCTGTGGATAAGTCTGCTGCCAATGTAATGTATTTACCACAGACTTCTTTTCCCGGGCTGCTTTCAGGATTTTCTCTTTGTCATTAAGACTTGTATATTTTATTATTAGGTGACGGGGTGTGGACCTATTCTTGTTGATTTTGAGGGGGGTTCTCTGCACCTCCTGGATTTTAGTGCTTGTTCCCTTTGCCATAATAGGGAAATTCTCTCCAATATTTCTCTCCAATATACCTTCTGCTCCCCTCTCTCTTTCTTCTTCTTCTGGAATCCCAATTATTCTAATGTTGTTTTGTCTTATGGTGTCAATTATCTCTTGAATTCTCCCCCTCATTGTCCAGTAGCTATTTGTCCCTCTTTCGCTCAGCTTCTTTATTCTCTGTCATTTGGTCTTCTATATCGCTAATTCTTTCTTCTGCCTCATTTATCCTAGCATTGAGAGCCTCCATTTTTGATTGCACCTCATTAATAGCTTTTTTGATTTCAGCTTGGTTAGATTTTCTTTATTTCTCCAGAAAGGGCTTTTATATCTCCTGAGAGGGTTTCTCTAAAATCTTCCATGCCTTTTTTGAGCCCGGCTAGAATGTTGAGAATCGTCATTCTGAACTCTGGATGTGACATATTACTAATGTCTGTATTGATTAGGTTCGTAGCCTTCAGTACTGCCTCTTGTTCTTTTTTTTGTGGTGAATTTTTCTGCCTTGTCATTTTGTCCAGATAAGAGTATATGAAGGAGCAAGTAAAGACCCCAGGAAAATATGCTTTAACCAAATCAGAAGAGATCCCAAAACATGGGTGGGAGAAAGGGGATATAAAGAGGTTCAGGAAAAAAAAGAAACAAACAAACAAAAAAGAAAACGAATAAAGAAAATATATATATATTAGATAAACTAGTTAAAAAACGTTAAAAAAGGAAAGGGTAAAAGTTAAAAAAAAATTAGCAGAAGAAGAAAAAGAAATTGAAAAAAAATTAAATTAACTGCAAAACTAAAGAATCACGGGGAGAATGCCATGAGTTCCGTGCTTTGCTTTCTCCTCCTCTGGAATTCCGCTGCTCTCCTTGGTATTGAACCTGCCTCCTTGGTATGTGAACTTGGTCCTGGCTGGATTTCTTGTTGATCTTCTGGGGGAGGGTCCTGTTGTAGTGATTCTCAAGTGTCTTTGCCCCAGGCGGAATTGCACAGCCCTTATCAGGGGGCTGCTGAGTAATCAGCTAGGGTTTGCTTTCAGGAGCTTTTGTTCCCTGAATGCTTTCCGTAGAGTTCTGGAGGACAGGAATGAAAATGGTGGCCTCCCAGTCTCCGGCCTGGAGGAGCAGAGATCCGGGCCCCACTCCTCAGTGCACCCTCAGAGAATATCTCCCAATTACTCCCATCTCCTGGCCTCCAGCTGTGCTCTGAGCTCACCAAGCCTGTGAGCCACTGAGCCAGTTCAAGGTAAACCCGAGTTGGGAGCTCACTCCTCGGCTTTGTCACCGTAGCCAGCTTCCCCATTCTAATACCTGCAAATTCTGCGACACTCAGACACCCCAGTCCTTCTGTGACCCTGCAGGACCTGAGGCCACATTGACCCCATGCTGGCTTCACCCTGGTTTAGCCTCTGGAGTGATGTCTCTCAGCGGAACTGACTTTTAAATGTCCCGATTTAGTGCTCCGTTGCTCTGCCGCTTGCTGGGAGCCAGCCCCTTCCCCCCTCCCCGGTCTATCTTCCTGTCACTTTGGATTCACTTCTCCGCCAGTCCTGCCTTTCAGAAAGTGGTTGATTTTCTGTTTCTAGAGTTGCTGTTCTTCTTCTCTTCAATCTCCCATTGGATTTGTAGGTGTTTGCAATCTTTAGATAAGCTACCTAGCTGATCTCCTGCTACCTGATGTAGTCTCAGCCTGCTACTTCACCGCCATCTTGACTCTCTCCCGGGAGTTTGGATTTTTATTTTGAATATAAGTGAGCCCCTGAAAGATTCTGAGAAGAGAAAATTTGATCCCTCACTAACATTTTGAAAGTGGCACTTAATTTGCAGTATCAGGAATCATGATGGAAGGGTAGATTATTTGGAAGACTATTGGAGTAAATCAGGTGAAAGATGATCATGGTGGTAGCAAAAGTTGGAAGTGAGCAGGTCCTGAAATATTTTGAAAGTAGAAAAAATAGATTTTCCTAAAGGATTTAATAGAGAACATGAATAAAAGAGAGAAATTTGAAATGATACTAACATTGTGGAATAGTGGATTTTCATTAACTGAAATCAGAAAGTTGTGGGAGGGAAGCAAGTGTGTGAGGAAAATTCAGAAACTCATTTTCGGAGACAACTAGTTTGAGATTTCTATTAGCCATCCAAATGGAGATGCCCAGTGGGCAGTTGCATATATGAATTTAGAGATTTAAATTGAAGAGTTGTTAAATCTGGATGAGATCACAGGGGATGTGACTCTACATAGAATAGGATGAATCACTGTGATCTGGGGCAACCTTAAGAGGTAGGGAGAAAAAAAGATGATCCAGTTATGAAACTAGAAATCACTTTCGTATATCAAAATAGAGATATAATATGGGAATAATTATATAGAGAAACTGAAAGAACAAAAAAGGAAGATAGCACTGTATCCCAGGAGTTAGGTACCACAGAAAAATGTTACATTTCCACAATAGCAAGAGATGGTTTGAACTACATTACCCTCTGCAGCTGCTTCAGAAGCTCCAACATCTTTTTGATATTACCCATAAGGAGCTCACATTCACAACAACAGTCAATGCTGAAACTCCAAAACTTGAAAAATCCTACAATAACCTTCAGTGGTCCAGAATCACCCATCACTACCACTAACTCAGCTCCATTCAGAACTCTGGCACAAATGCTAGAACCATCTGTACTTATGCAGGAGCCTACAGTCATTCACCTACTGCTGCCAAGAAAAACAAAAAAAAAAAAAAACCAGTTTCTACCTGACAGCCTTTCATCTGTGCAAGGTGTCTGTTAGTAGCAAATGACCAGACCTAGTTGGCAAGATAGTGTGTGAAATGTCATTTTCAGTCTTCAGCCTGACTCTACAAAAGAGAGTATAGAAGAAAGAAGAGGAGGATGGGGTCAAGTGCAACTAATAATATCTATTAAATCCCAACCCATTGATTACTCAGCATCCATACACTTTCTTTCTACATTTAAACTTCTGAATAGTAATAATAATGAAGAAGCTACTTTTTTAGGGTAAATATTTTTTATTTAATTTTTTATTTTTATTAACATATAATGTATTATTAGCCCCAGGGGTACAGGTGTGTGAATTACCAGATTTACACAACTTCACAGCACTCACCATAGCATGTACCCTCCCCAATGTCCATAATCCAACCACCCTCTCCCTACCCCTCTTCCCCCAGCAACCATCAGGTTTTTTTTTGTTAGATTAAGAGTCTTTTATGGTTTGTCTCCTTCCCGATCCCATCTTGTTTCATTTTTTCCTTCCCTACCCCCCAAACCCCTCACATTGCCTCTCAAATTCTTCTTATCAGGGAGATAAGAATCTTTCTCTGATTGACTTATTTTGCTCAGCATAATACCCTCTAGTTCCAACTACCATCCATGTCATTGCACAAGGCAAGTTTTCCTTTCTTTTGTTGGCTGCATAGTATTCCACTGTATATATATATACCACATCTTCTTT